>NC_058139.1:6371538-7571538 GCF_011075055.1 Mangifera indica
CTTTTTTTTTTATTCGAAGTTATAATATTTGGGTTATGTTACTGCATCTTATATGGAGATTTTTGAAGCAGTGCTGGTTTGTTTCTGTTTTGTTGTTAACAGGGAATTGGATGATGAGCTACAAGACTCACTTTATACATACTTGGAGGAAAGAGGTATAGATGAACAACTGGCTATTTTCTTGCATGAATACATTAGAAACAAGGAAAAAACTGAGTTCATTGGATGGATGCAATCTGTCAAATCATACATTGAGAAGAAGTAGAGATGTTTCTGCAATGTTCTGGCTGAAAATTTTGGTGTTATAATAGAAAAATTTCCTTGTAAGTGAACTGACACTTGTATTGAGAGGACAAGTTACAAAGTTAATGAATAAATATAATTGGTCTGATTTGTTGTCTCCCTGAGAACTTGTTGAGCTTCAAAATTCATCAGTTAATAGATCTTCATCATGTTGAAATTTATAGTATATGTAATCTATTTCAAAATGCTTGCGATGATGTTAAAAGCACTTTCCAAATTACATTCAAATTAAGCTAATCAAGGATTATCAATCCTAATAAGAGACCAACATTATGTTTTTGTTTCAATTGAACTAAAAATGAATAAAAAGAAAAATTGATAGTGACAGGTGGGGGTATACATGTGTAATGGCACAAGTCAGATAGAAAATGTGATAGATTGAAATTGGATTTGGAGACATCTCCACCTGCTTTAAAGCATGAAGCTTTTCAACAATGTTAAGTTAGTTTTAAAGACGACAGACTAACCCTTCTTTTTTTAATTCTGATAAGATGTTGAAAGAGAAGACCAGTTTCACCTAATTTCAGCAAAATGATATCTCCACATTCTCACGTGCTTTTCAATTGTTCCTTAACCCAGAGGCAACATCAAAGGGTTATTTTTTTCCATTAATTCTTCGAGGATAAAGCCAGTCCAACAGTAAGAAAATTGACAACCCAACTGAATTATGACAAGTGGCAGAAGCCCAGATGAGTTATTCAACGTTTTGTGCCCACAAATCACATCTCTTCTCATGTTAATGTTAATGTGAGATTTGAATAATAATTAAGTGTCATAATTGCAAGATTTCTGTTGCTTTTAACATCTTGATTCTCGGAAAATCAATCAATCAAGGGAATCTCTTAGGTGATAAATCAAGATTTACTCTTATTATTAAATCAACAAAAAATATAATGATGTTGATAGCATAGCAAAAACACTCATTTTATTTATAATTTTATATGCCATCACTAAGTCACACCTACCTCTTTCTTTCATGCCTCCACTACCTTCTATCATTTTTTTTTAAATTTTATTTATCCTACTGATCCAAATTTTCAATAAGAATTAAAGAAATGATTAATTAATAAATATTTTTTGAAATTTTGGAAAAAAATTTATATTAATTAATTTTATATGTTAATATAAATAATGTAAATTATAGCCATTTATTAGTAGTTAATTAATATGAGAAAATCAAATAAAGGTAGTCAATTTATAAAACTGCAAGCGGGTCAAAAAGTTTTTCCTTTTTTATAATCAATCTATTAAATAAGAGTGAAAAATTTAATATTAAAATGTTATTAAAATTTTTTTAATTCTTATTCTTATATGTCATTATTAAATAAGTCAAAGATGTGCATACAGTAGACCTTGCGATGTTTAAAAAGTATTATTTTTTACATAATTTTATACCTAATAAATAATGATATATCATTGTATGAATAAATAATAAAATAATATTTAATAATAAAATAATATATCATCGTTATTTATATATAAAATTATAAAAATAATTTATTAATATTTAAACGTATAACACTGTATATTGACAACTAGAGTCACTCAAATTTCTACTTAGGGTCCATCTCTGTACAATCAAAAATGCAAATCAATTTTAGTTCATTTGCCATCAATTAAAATCATCAAACTTTTTCAATTCATTTGTCTCTCTCTCTCTTTGATAAAATGTTACATCCATCGCGTATTCTAATTAATGTTTAGAGATTTGAATTATATTATGGTGGTGGATATGGCATCAGCTGAAGTTTATTTCATTGTATTCAAGTGTGAGACCAAAGCCTAGAAGGAACGGGAAATTGCCAACCAAATGAGGAAAGAAAGAGATCTTTTACTGCTATAACATTAACTTTTGGCCAAAGAATAAGCTGAAATTAGTACAAGTTTATTAAACTTCATACTGGCAGCACCAAACTTGCACAGAATTTGAGCCATTTCATTAACTTCCAACTTAAGAATACTATTATTATTCCAATTAGCAAGAACCCTCAAAATCAATCTTCTATTGACAAATAAAAAATATTTACAGCAAAAAAACCATAAAAAAGGAAATCTATCTACACTGAAAAATAAAGGAGAAATAACAAAAACAATAATGAAAGAAAAGTTTAAAAGAGAATCTTTACAGCTTGAGGGACAAGTCCAGCTTTTGCAATTCATCTTGTTTCGTCTTAAAGGGGCTAACAAAATCGCACCAAAATCCTCCAATATTTCCTTCATTTACAGCAGGAAATTTTCTAACTCCTTCAAATCTCGCAGCTCCATTACTAGAAGATGATCCAGAGTTTGATAATCCCACTTGAAAATTATTCTCTTGTGAATTCAGTTTCCCAAACGCCGCTTGTCTCGGCCACCTGTTTTGCCCGTAAACATTCGAAGAAGCGATGGGTGAAGAGTCAAAAGACGGCTTGTGAATCATGGAGTGAACCTGAATTCCCAGTGATCGGTTGAACGAACCATGCAAAGGAAGAGACGCCATACTAGGATATCTGTTTAGTTGAGAATTGGAGTAAAGAAAAGACAAAGAAGCTGAAGTGTTGATCGATCTGTGTCCTCTTCTCGCCAGTGTTCTCTCTCGTTTATGCGCATTCTGGTGTCCCCCGAGCGCCTGTGAGCTGTAAAATTTTCTTTGACAGTAGTTGCATGAAAATACTCGAGGCTCGGTTTCATCATCATTACCTTCTTGAGGAGTTACAGCTGTAGTAGTAGCAGCTTCCTCTAATGAATCTCGGGTTGAAGAATTAGCAGATGTCTTAAAACAATCAATAAGGTTGAGCTCCGGATTCGACCCTTCATTGGAATCCTTGTTACCAACAATCAGATCCAACAAAATATGTTCTTCTTGACGACCTTTTGTTGATTGCTTTGGATTGTTGTCTTCCGAGATGATGGTGGAAGTAGATTGAGAGAGAGTTGGGTGTAATTTAGAAGGCTCCATAATGATAATGAAGATTATGAAATTGGCATTGGAAACCCTCCAGAATTTATTAGAAAGAGAGGTGAAGTGTCATTGACACGGTAATAAATGCCATGTGCATTTACAGTTACTCGGTCTTTGTATAGTTAGACTTACTGTATAAAATGTTTCTATTAACAGAAGTATATATGGTAAAGTCTGTAATTTAATAAAATTATGTCACATAATTATTAGGAATAAAATATGATAAAATAAATAAAAATTAAGAGAGAGAAGGGTTGTATTTATTAATTGAATAGTATTATATATACAAACAATAATGTATCATCATGTGATTAGATAATTAAAAATTAAAGATAAAATAATATCTAATCGATAATACGTTATTATTTATATATAAAATTATTTATATAGTATTATTGTAATTAATTTGATGGAAATTTATGAGGGAACACTTGTGCACTTTTTTTTTTTTTTGGGTATGAGCTGGTGAAACTTTTCAATGATTAGCTAGTAGCGTACACAAATCTAATTATTCTATGCGACAAAACTGATGAAACTTCAAAGGTAACCAAATTGTTCTTTAAAGAGACAGTGAAGCTTCATGGGTTTTCTGGGATCGAAATATAAAGTTCTTAAGTCATTTTTGAAAGACATTATGAGGAAGACTTGGAACTAAGCTCCTATTTAGCATCTCTCATCATCAACAAATTGATGATTAAATTGAGATCACCAATAGAACTTTGAGAATTATCTTAAGGACTTTGATGAGCAAACATATTAGAGATTAGGATGTCAAGGTTACTCGTATCGATTTTGCCTACAATCAATGTTTAAGTATTACAACGGGACATTCACCATTTAAGGCACCATACCACGTATTACCTTATTATCTATGCAACAAATAAATAATAAGATGAATGGTTTGTTATAGTAGCATTGCATGAGATTCATCCAATTATCAAATATTAATACTCAAAATATTAATCTCCCAATACCAAAATTAGTTTTTCGATCATGGAATCCCTTGATTAAATTATAGATTGATCAATCGCTTTAACTCAAACATCCGTAATAAGAAAACAAAGCATGCACAAATTTGGAATAAACAAAAATTGTTCAAAGTTAATCATATTAATTAATCTTCGTTTTGCCTAAACTTCTAGGATGTGGGAACCTGCAAATAACCCTAATTTTTGGAAATACAAATATTTTATTTAAAGAGCAAATTTAAAGCATGTTAGATCATATTAAATGTGCTAGATTTAGTTGTCTAATCTAGTGCATTCCGACTATTATTTGTGCTTTAATTTTTCATTAAAGGAATTAGGTTAAGTCATGATTTTATGGTTAAAGAAAATATAATATTTTTATGGAATTAAATCTCTCTCACACGGTGTAGTATTGACAGATGTCGATCATTCATGACCCCCAAGACATGCCCCCTAACTAGAATTCTCTAAAGGGCAACAGTGAAAACATAATAAGAACAAATGGTTGAAGATTTATGATTGAAAATGTTAGGTACGGTTCCACAGTGAAAGAAAGAAGCATAAGGCCAACGAAAAATTATTGTGCAATCACATCTTTGCATGGCTAATAAGAATTTGTTAGACTTTAAAGCCTGCAATTAATCATGCATAATCCTACCAGAAATGATAGTTTCAATAGGGCCTTTCTTTGCCCACTTTTTTATCTCTAACATTTTCTTGAGAAATAATTCATTGACAATTGATGGAGAAGTGAGAACTGCCTTTAATCTTTTTTTATTATTTCTCCATCACTCTTTGGCCTTCCATCGCTCTTTGCCCTTCTATTTTATTCTCCTGTAAAGGAAAGGGACAAGCAGAAGGTATGGGCAACGAATGAAGGAAAGCTTAAGCACATAATAACAGAAAAAAAAACAAAAAAGAAAAGAAGATTTAGATTGGTTGATGACAGAAGAATGTCTCCTTAGATTGAAGACCAGTCGATGTGGGTTGGACAGATTTAAAGATGACAAAAACTTCAGTCAGTTTTGAAGAATGATTGATGATCTTCTGCTATTTGATTATTTTTATAATAATTAGGAATATTGTATTCAGGAAAAAACAATAACAAAATGATGGATTTCTATGATAACGAGAAAGAGAAAGAAAATTACAAAGTTTTTATGATAATCTTTTTTATTACCGATATAATAATTTTAGCATGATACGGAAATAATAAAAGAATATATAGGTCAATTTCGTGATTTAGGATAAGTTTTATTTGAAATCACAAGTTTCAAATTTTTAATATTCTTTGAACATTTTTTTTATATATTTCCGTATGAAAGATTGGCCTACGAAATTTTGACATGATAATTAATTTATTAATAAAATTATTTGTATAACTTTTATATATAATTTTATATATAAATAATAATATATCACTATATAATTAAGTATTATTTTATCTTTAGTTTTTAATTATTTAATTATATAATTACACATAATTATTTATACACATAACACTACTTTTAATTTATTTGTATCATGAGTTTTGGATGATATATTCATTTTCTAATTATTAGTTGTTCTTTAAATATAAAAAATATATTTTTATATTTATTTATCAAAATAGGTGTTAGCTTTAAAAATTAATTTTTTTTATTCCATATATAATAAGTTAATGGAAATTATTCTTTTAGTATTATTAGTTATACTTTCCAACATTTATTACTTACCACATCACCACCGCCACTCCTCCTTTTCTACAGGCCAACCTCAAATCCCCACCGTCCATTCCCCCATCTATCATTCTCCTATCACTCTCCAATCTCTTCCTCACCCCACTCAAAATCCTACAACGGCAATTCACTATCCTACTTTGAACTCCACTCCTCTCAAAACGGCACCGCATCCACCTTTCGCAAAACTCAAATGACACCACACCACCATCAACGCCATTGCTACAAGGAACAATAACCCTCCCTATAATTGTCTTAATTTCAATCAGTTTCATTGTTTGTCATCCAAGTTCAAGTTGAAAATAGTGATTTGACACCCATATGTGTGATATTGAAATTCATTGTAGTATACTTAAGCTTTAATTTTAAAACTAATACACTAAGATGAATGTTAAGACAATTCATATATTTAAAAAAAAAAAAAACAAAATGAGTAGTACTATAACACAATTTTATACATAAATAATGATCTGTCATATGATTGATATTCTTAGGATTATAATATAAGATTATGTAAATGATTTATAAATTCTTTAAAACATCTTCTACCTAAAAAGGGTCTTTATGCATATTTTAATGGATTATTAATTAATTATAATTAGGGTAATCTTTAAACACAAGCATGCCTAAGATATAGATAAAATTTTTAAGATTCCCAAATGATTTTCTTGGCTTAAAGTTATTGTGTCGGTGGGAACATGATAGAAGTAAATTGCAAATTGAAACCTCATAAGAACTCTTCAAATCAAGAGTTCATGTATTGAGACATGAGATTTGATAGAATTGCATATTTTGATGACAATAAAAGAAGCAAGCGTGCAGCTCAGCTCTTTACAATGTCTGAGGTTTCACATAAAAATAATTAGGTTAATTATTTTGCGAAATCTCTGTTCTCTAATCTCAATTTTCTTGTAATTGCTGCACATTATTTGAGCTAGAAGAAGTCGTCGTCTTTGAAAACTCTCCACCTATGAAGCCAGACCCAATTGATAATATCGATTGAAAGAAGACAAAGTTGAAGAACATTAGACTAGAATGCACACTGTTCAAAATATATTGGAGGATCTCATGTTACTTGGAAAAGATCATTAAAAGGAAGAGGATCGAAATGAAAACGAAGCTACGTACCCACATGTTAACAGGAGAAGGGTGAGGGGACAAGTGGGAGATGAAGAAGTTGATGTGGAGAGAGGTTAAATGCCTCCATTGTGCTGTCCTATGAAGCTTGAAACTTTAATAGATGGATTATCATCAGCATAAAAATTCTCTCAAATTAACTACTGCTGAAGAAAGTCATATATAAGTTTATAAGATTGAATATAATACTAAGTGCATGCTTTTGAGATGATATGTTTTGCATACTGCTAAGAAAAAGCCAATACGATTCCTCTTTTATTGGCTCTTTGGCTTCCTTTATCTTATCAAATTGAATCGAAATCTCTTTTCTTAGATCTCTACGTCTCTCTTTCTATCTCTATTACAATATATATATATAATTAATTAATTAATTACTGATATATTATAATTAAATGATGTCACATCTTCTTGTATTGAAAGGGATTTTATACATTAAATTCATGAATATAATGTAAAGTGACTTCTAATGTTATGTACCCATCACGTATTAAAATTAGGAGTTTGGTAAGATTACTCCTGAGATTTTCGAATTTATCATTTGGATGTGGATGATAACTTTTTACATTTTATATTAAATGGATCTTCAAAATCTAAAAGATTGTATCACTTATATCTCTTAGTGTTAGAGGGGGGAAAATGACAAATTTATTCTTATAAAAATAAAAAAAATTTAAGACTTG
Organism: Mangifera indica; assembly: GCF_011075055.1. NCBI lineage: Eukaryota > Viridiplantae > Streptophyta > Magnoliopsida > Sapindales > Anacardiaceae > Mangifera > Mangifera indica. Next base: position 6,379,286 of record NC_058139.1, read on the forward strand.
AATCTTGGGTGGATAGAGAAATGAATATTTCATTACTGTTTAGTAAAAGGGTGAGAATGAAACCATAAATAGTTTGTTTGGGTGAGAAGGGAAATAAACATGTTGCTGCAAACGGCAATATTTTAGTTTTTGAACTTGCTTTGATATTCATGAGGCTATTGTACTTACATCCAAATGACAACAATTTTCATCGATTAGATATTGCTCTGCTTGCTGCTTCTCTGGAAATTGATTTTCATCTTGAAGACCTACTTCTGCTTGCATTCTTTCGTGCAAGCAAAATCCACATGTTGGGAAGAAAGAATGCTGATTGCTGAGTGGGGTTTGGAAGGGGTAGAATGATATGGTCTGTCATTCGCGTTTTAGTTATTGTTTAGTGTTGTTTATCATTGTTCTTCTTAAGTATGACAACATCTTCTGAAAAGGTTCATTCGAATGTTGTTATTTGATCATCTGAATTCTATATTTCTTGTCTGGAGTTTGTGCTGAATTTATTGATTGTGGCAAGATGCTAAATCCACCCACTGCTATCTTATAATTTGTGGAACATTGAATTGATTTGAATTGTGCAATTCTATCTGCAAAATTAGATTCTATTTCTACAGGCAATAGCGCCATTCTTCTCAGCAGTTGTGTTAAAGATGCTGGTTAATACAATTATGAAGGATCCTCAACTTTGGCCATTTTAAGGTATGAACTATGATCTAAATCAGACTAAATCGTGATTTTTCAATTATTATTTGGTTTGAGGTTTTGCTAATTTAAAAACTATCAAAATTTCAAAAATAGCTTACAACTTTCATCATATTACCTCTTAATTAAAAAATGGAATAGCATTTAATCATAAGCAAAAATATTTAAGATGAATGACAAAGGAATATGAAAGTCCTCTAAAATTTGTACAATAGTATCCCAAAACATAGGCATATCAATATAAGAAAAGAATCATTGCTATGATGACTTGCCTTTCATCCAACATTACAAAATTACTCAAGATAACAAAAATTTAGCATTACCCCATCTTTCAATCTTGGGAACCTTTCAATTGTTTTCATGACATGAGTTGAAATGGCCCCTCACATTCTTCCCCCTTCAATCTCTTTGCATCTTTTACACTATTTGCCTAGACTTTATACTATTCTTGATTAATTATTTTCCCAGAAACAAGGATCTAATATAATATTTGCCAAAAAAAAATATATAGGATTAACATTTCATTGTCCAGGGATATAAGATGATGCTTATGTGCGAATCACTATTTTCAGGAATCAAATGAAAATTAAAACTGTGGCGATGATGCAGAAAAATAACATTTGTGTCTGACACTGACACTTTCACTTACCACATGATAGGTCTGTCTACAAATCCGTTGTTCTGAGCTTTACTGTTATAGAGATGAAGAAAACACAATGGACTACCAAGAGGTAACAATTTCACAATAGTATAACAACAGAAGAGCAGCCTCTTTTAACCCACTATTATAAAGCATCAAGATAAGGTATCATCAGATTCTCACTTTGTCAACCAATAGATAAAAATCAGAAATGTGCATACGGATGCAACGAGAGAAAGAATGATGGTATCCATTGACTTTTTTCTCTTTATTGCTGAAAGAATGTTATTTACCTGCAATGTTTTATCAATGGAGTGCACTGATCAATACAGGGATACTAGCAGTTCAATATTGGCCCAAAAAAGAAAAAAGAATACAAACAAAAATATATGCTAAGGAAGATTGGTCTTATAGGTATGTGATCATTCCCATATGTTTTGTCTCTGTGTTAAATGATGTCAACTTGATTCCTGAACCATTTGCAATTTCTTTCAGCATCATTCAATGCATTTATGTATAATGTATTGAAACGTTATTTATAGTATATTTCAAAATCTGGACTCTTTTTCTATGTGACTAATCCTTTTCTCATGCCTCTTAACTCTTTTTATGAGTCCAAATGCCATGGAAAGCAATAAGATTCAAATTCCAGTTCATGGATATGATAAATTAGCTCTGAAATACAATAAATTAGTATTTAAGATATTGGATAACCACATTAAGAAAAGTTCATACCGAGGGAAGGCGGCTGCTAACATTACTGAGCTTTGAGTTGATGCCCCCAAAAGTTGAACGTTGAAGAACCAGTGCACCAAGAGTTGCTTGAGCTTGTGAAATCACAGAATCCATCTGCAGCACCAGAATATGATAGACAATTTTGATGAAAAGCTATAACGGAAATAAATAGCAGTAAACATTTGCAGCTTAATATCCTTTCTTTTAATTATATTCCAGATAATGTGCCTCCATAGAAATTCTGCAACTCTTCATCTTAATACATTAACAAACAAATTCAATCAATAGTTTTATTTTAATGCTACTTCTATATCTTGATCCTGTGCTTGGGCAACTGGCTTGAAGATTGTAAGACCTCTTAAGGTCTATGTAAGGAGGAATAGAGTAGCACATACATGAGAAAATCAGTTGAGGGCTGAAATGGTCTTGAAAGATTCATGAGAAGGTAATTGGGCAATGTGGTAGCAGCTGGTTGAAAGGAGAGAGATACAAGTGGGTACTTCTTTGGAGGAAGGCGGGATTGTTGGCGATATTGGAGAATATTTTGATAGCTTGTGCTAGGGAGGTCTCTGGCTTCTCAAACTGTGAGAATTTCCGTTTTGCTGCTTCTTTTCTCTGCTCTTTGTAGGCTATCTGATTGTAATTTGTAGCAGTTGAGTGAAAATAGTGGGATTCTCCAGCTAAGTTTATAAATAAAATCAGATTCCTTATACTTATTCACTATCTATTTGTGTTTAGTGGAGTGTTCGGACTTTGGATTCTCCAGCATACTCAACATTACAAAACATTGTAATTAAAATTAATTCCATCCACAAAAACTTCCCACTATCAACCATCATCATGTATTAACTTTCCAAACAAAACACCACATTTGCAGATTGGCAGCTACCTTTCTTTAAGCATATCATCTTTCAATGGATGATAACAGATATACAGAAAAGAAGTATAAATAATTTATTTAGCAAACCCAAAAAACAGTAAGATAATTAGAATTGGATGCAAAATTGCCAATCCACCTTATTGGTATCTAGAGATTCTGTTACAGCTTGTTAGAGCACCTACATATTAATCAAGACAGCTCAACAGAAACATATTATATCACTGAAGATAACCTGGAAGCACATATGGTGACTAGAAACAGAAAAGATAGATAATTCAAAGGGTTGAGCTTTGTGGTACAAATCCCCTTGGGGCCACCAACTAACGATATTTATATTCTAGAAGTTTTCTGGCCACTAAAGTTGCAGGGCCCAAAAGTAGTCCCAATTTAGAACTCAGAGAGCATGTAAGAAGGATTGCAGAATTTGGGTATAAGGGGAAGAAAAACAGAAAAGAGATTGCACAATACATTTATTCTTTGGTTCCTCATTCTTTACAGACAAACTAACCAATTGTCATAATGAAGTCTACAATGTCATGGCAATCTAAAGCATCATTTCATTATGAGAGAATATATATATATATATATATATATATATATATATATATATATATATATATATATATATATATATATATATATATATATATTGCCACTTAATTTAACCAAAAAAGAGGAAGAACAAGAACAAGAATAATTCGTATACATACCTGTCCTGTACTTCGGCTAATGGATGCATGCTCTTTAAGGAGAGCTTGTTCTGCAGAACCACCACCTTCCTCCAAATCTAATCTAGTCCTATCAAACTCCCTAAAATCCTCAAGGAGTGAAGCATGTTCTTGCTTAGCTTTAAGGCTGGACCGGAGACGATAAAATTCCTGCACTTCAATCATGTCTAACAAGAAGTTGGTGCCCATTGGTGCAATCTAATAGCTCATACCAAACAAAAGCAAAATCAACTAACCAAAAATTCAAAAAACTAAGCTGGTCAAACATGCTACCTTCACCTAGCCATAAGTCTGAAAACTCTCCATTAACAAATGAAGAGCTTTAAATGAACTTTAAAGGTGTATTTTGATCAATATCCCACATCTCAAGACTCAAAAGTCTAAATCCTTGTCTTTAAAAATGAAGATGGGCATAAATACAACAACAAACCTGAAGAACTAATTTGTTAATGGACGGATTGTATTTACAAACTACAAGATGTGTTGATGATATGAAGTTCTAGAAACTAACTTGTTTGACAAACAGAATGATGTAAGAAATATAATGAGTAATTTGAAAAAATCTCAAACTGCATAATTATCCAATTTCAAAAAGTATTATGCATTAATGACACAATAAGGCTAAACTCACATCTAACATTAAGAAATCAGATCTCCACGGTTCAAGCTCTAAGAAAAATTAAACCTGTTTTACTTTGTTATTGATAGTGTTCAATAGGAAGCCATAAAACTCTGGTATAACCACTTTTAAGACACAAGAGAGTCATGTATTAAGGAAAAAGATCACCAGCTCCATGGCTTCTCCTTAATCCAAAACCCAGTAAGTCTGTCATGTATTTTTATTTAGAGAGAAAATAATGAAGTGAAGAAAGTCATATATGTTAAGGGAAAAGATTGCAGTTACATTTCTTCCTGTTGAACCACAAAACCCAAGAAAAGTATTACATGTATTTTTATATAGAGAAAAGGAGCAGAGAACATAGTTTAAAGCTGAGCACTGAAGACAGATGTCAGACTCAAGCAACTAAGATATTATAGTAGCATTTATACAAAAGATCAATGTTCATCTGCACGCCAGTTCAAATAACAGAATGTCATTCAAGTTCAGTCACACCTGCTAAAGGTCAATTAAGAAGCCATGATACCTGAGTAAGATCTTGGAGAATTTCCTGATGACGAGTTAGAGTGTGAGAAACCATTTCAGATCCTCCAGATGAAACCCAATCTTGCATTTGAATATTGACTTGTTGTAGCTGTTTTAGTAGTCTTTCTATCCCAGATTCAAGATCATTCTCTGCTGCATCAACTTTACTAGAGACCTTAGTGGAAACAAGCTTTCGATACGAATTCATCTGCTCATCCAACTGTGCTTCCAGTTTTCTTGCCTGAAATTATTCATAAATCAATCATTTGCTTAAAAGATAAATAATAATGAGATTACCTTGGCAAGAAATATTAAGTATAAATAAATTCAACTGAGCAGAAATTAAAGCGAAGTTGTCAACCAATTCAAAGTTTAAAAATGGGAACTACAACAGCAAAACAGGTGAGCAAACAGTTTTCACAAGAAATCTGCAAAGTTCTTATAATATACCTGTTCTCTAAGATTTATGTTCTTGCATCCCCAAAGACAAACCAACATTGCTTATCATTTTAACCAATCCAATTTTGAAATATGTGTCAGGAGGTAATTTAGATGAGATTAGGATTATATCAAAAGAATTTTTAAAGGAAGTTATACAAACTACCCCTTTCCTAAGATTTGAGAGTGTTTGTGCCACTAAATTTAAGAACAATCTCATTTTCTGTTTGCTATACTCAAAGGTCATGATCACTGGAATAAGACAACCAATGTGCCTCTATTATTTTTTATAAGAAACTTTAGAGTTTAGACAGACAATAAGCCTAAAATTAAATCAATCTAATTTGTATATTTGGTCAAGTAAAGGTCATAGTCACTGGAATCTAACAAAGGCCATTAAACCCCAATTTTTAACTATGGTTTTCAACTTCATAATAGTATTCATGTCATCCCTGATCCAGTGATCCCACAAGAAGGAAGTTCAAATTTCAGGAACTGCAGCAATCTAGCCTAGGTAAGAATAAATATGAAAGAAATTGTCATCAACAGACTTCTCTGGGGAAACCAAATTTGCAATTCACAATTAATGGGGACCAAAGAATATCTGTAGTCCATCAATGTTATGCTTGACTTCTCTCACATTTAATTCACATGAAAAAGTAATCCAAAGGAGGGATTATAGATTAAAAAATCTGTCTCCTTCTTGGTGTGTCATGTAGAAGTGAAGAGACCCTTGCTCATGTAGTCCTTCATTGTACTTGTACCATCCCCAAAATAAGGAAAAACAAACACAGTCTTCATTTCATCTTGTGAAGCACCATACAAGGAGAACAACTCAAGGACCTAATTAACAGAACAAGAATCCATCCATCTTTTATCAACCACTGTGCTACAATAACAAATGCAATATTGACAAGACCCTTTCTGGTGGACAGGAAGCTGATTGCAAAGAAGCAAATCACATCACATCCCACCTTGGAAGACAGTTAAACATGTCATATGACTTGCTATCCAGAAAAAAAAAAAAGGGAAACATCTCCAATCAGAAGCCAACATATGATTGCACCAAGTTACACCAGCGACTTAGTACAATTCTTTTCACGATCAGGAAAGACAGCTCTCCTTTCTTGATATACAAGAACTACCTGATTTAAATACAAAATAGAAGCACTGACCTAACTATAGCCACAAGAAATTCCTAAGTTAAATGTTCATCAGAAGAAAGCAAGGCTGCACATCAATGAGGCAGAAATACTAATTTCACCTCACACCAAACAAACTTCTAACCTTATAAAGGATCTAATAAGTTAACAATTTGATTTTCCTTCCAGCCTTTCATTCTCTACAAAGTCAGACACAGCTTTAAGGTAACCAATCTCCTTAATTAGAAATACTTTGAGGTCAATGGACAACTGAATTCTTAATGCCTTCAAAAGAATCTCGCAAATAACATCAGATCCATATAATTCTTATTCCCTAAATTTCCAAATCTCGCACACCATCTAGAAAACTTACCAGATTAATTAAGTACCAAACTGTAACACAGATTAATCGAGTCAAATTATTGGTTATCCAATGCAATCAAACAATAGTATGTAATTCATCTAACATTAATCGCAATGCTCGATATCGTAAACAATTCCACAATTTAGTTCCAATTTTTTTTGCAACCAAATAGAACTCAGCACGAAATCTGAGAAAATAAGAATCAAAATCAAAAGAGAAACGAACCTGTTTGCGTAACGCGTCCCATGAGCTCGGTACTTCCATAGTCGAACGGCAATTCAATCTCTCAAAACTCTTCTCCTCGATTGTTTAGATATTTTTCTTTTTTTTTTAATTTAGAGTTTTGTTGTTTGCTTTGCTTGTTTAAATATGAGACACAGAATGAATGAAATGTTCGGATTTAGGGGTTGTTCGGAGATGGAGACAGATTGTCTGCCCACAACGGCAATTAGGCCGATTGCTTAATCGCTAATCTATTAGCCTGGGACGAATCTGATCCTGTGTTATAAATTTGAGTAAATCACGACAAAAAGTTGTACGTTATTGCAAAAAATGACCTGGAGGTACAATGCCGTTATAGCTTATGATTGTAGGAAATATAAAGCTGCCTATTGTAGGGTATTCTATCTCGTCAATCTGGCTCGGCGTGCTTTGTTGATGGATTCGCGGTGAGGTCAAATTAAAATAAGGGATATTAATTAAAATAGACACTCACTTTTTCGTTTAAACGTTTTTCGGCAGTAATTCATACGTTTTATCTTTTTAAATAAATTAAATTTTTCATTTCAAAAATACCCTCATTTAATTTTTTAACGTTTACCGTAGTATTTCACGGATTAATTACTTACGTTTAACTATACGCATTAAGATTTATCTGTAATGAATAAAATCTATAAATTGAAAAACATATATACTATAAATTGAATAAAATCTGTAGATTAAAAATGTTAATCTATGAATAAAATTGAAAAACACACTGAAAATCTATAGATTGAATAAAATTTATGAATAAAATCTACAAATTTTATAAAATTTATTTTATAAAATCTATAAATTTATAAAATAATTAAATTTAAAATTGATTGATATATATGAAAAATAATGGATATATCGAAAACGGTACGTTTTTCTTAAAACGGTGCGTTTTCTCAAAAGGGGTGCAGGAAAGTGTTAAGGGGTGCAGGAAGGGAATGAAAATACAAACGAGTGTATAAAAATACAAATGGGTGCATGAAAATGTCAAAGGTGCGTGAAAATACAAATGGATGCATGAAAATACAAAACAAGTGCGTAAAAATATAAACGGATATCTGAAAATGTGAAAGAGTGCGTGAAAATACAAACAGGTGTGTGAAAATGTGAAAGGATGCGTGAAAATGTGAAGGGGTGTGAGAATTGACTAAAGGGTGCGGGAAATGTGTAAGGGGTGCGGGAAATTGCACCTCTCCACGCACCCCTTTATATTATATAAAGGGGTGCAGTAAATGTGTATATATATATTATATATTAATAATATATATTTTTTATATTTCATGCACCTGCACTCATTCCCGCATCCTTTCTCGCACCCTTTAGTCAATTCTCGCACTTTTTTCGAAATTGTCACACCCTTTCAGTAATTACTGCACTCTTTTGGTAATTGCTTAACGAGTGCGATAATTTCTAAAAGGGTGTGGAAATTGACTAAAGGGTGCGGGAAGAGGTGCGAGTCTATAAAAGGATACGAGTGTATGAAGAGGTACGAGAATGGGTGGAGGTGCATAGAATATAAAAAATATATATTATATTAATAATATCTATATATATATTATATTATATATATTATTAATATAATATATATATATATATATATATATATTATATTATATTAATAATATAATATATTATATTATATATATACATTTACTGCACCCCTTTATATATAAAGGGGTGAGTGGAGGGTGCGGGAAATGCATTTCCCGCACCCCTTTATATAATATAAAGGGGTGCGTGGAGGGGTGCAATTTCCCGCACCCCTTACACATTCCCCGCACCCCTTTATATAATATAAAGGGGTGTAATTTCACGTACTTTTTAATAAATTTTTGTACCCTTTCACGCACATACATCAATTTTCGCACCCTTTCATGTACCCGTATCTTTTGGTCAATTTCTGCACATTTTCACATTTTCACGCATCTGTTTGTATTTTTACGCACCTCTTTACATTTTCACGCACCCTTCATATTTTCACGCACCCGTTTGTATTTTTACGCACCCTTTCACATTTTCACGCACTTATTTATATTTTTACGCACTTGTTTTGTATTTTCATGCATCCGTTTATATTTTCATGCACCCCTTTACATTTTTATGCACTCATTTGTATTTTTATACACTCGTTTGTATTTTCATTCCCTTCCTGCACCCCTTTGAGAAAATGCACTATTTTGAGAAAAACATACCATTTTCGATATATCCATTATTTTTCATATATATCAATCAATTTTAAATTTAATTATTTTATAAATTTATAGATTTTATAAAATAAATTTTATAAAATTTGTAGATTTTATTCATAAATTTTATTCAATCTATAGATTTTTAATGTGTTTTTCAATTTTATTCATAGATTAAAATTTTCAATCTGTAGATTTTATTCAATCTGTAGTATATCTGTTTTTCAATCTATAGATTTTATTCATTATAAATAAATTAATCTTAATGTGTATAGTTAAATGTAAGTAATTAATCGACGAAATACTACGGTAAACGTTGAGAAATTAAATGAGGGTATTTTTGGAATAAAAAATTCAATTTGCTTAAAAATGTAAAACGTATGAATTGCTGCCGAAAAACGTTTAAGCGAGAAAGTGACTGCCTATTTTAATTAATATCCCTTAAAATAATTTATCAAGAAAATATCGGAAACTAAAGTTTAAAAAGATTCCGATTATTTCTGTTTAGATGTTAAATAATTATAAAATAGCACCGATATGCGCATGCCCTGGTGGATATATAAATATATAATATTATTTTTTTAATTCAAAATTATTTCATTACTTAATAATATATATTAAATATATATTTATTTATGTATATAAAATAAATACATATAATTTTATTGATTATAAAATATTTAGACTTTTAAGGCCAAATGACTGTTTTCTACCCAAATTTTTTCATAATCTAGAAATTGTACTGGTCACAGACGAAAAACTTAAATACTAATATATAAACTAACTTTTATTAGAATGTTTCATTAGAAGTAAAGATAAAATTATTATTGTATTTGTAAATTGTAAAATTTTATATTATTTTCCTCTCTTAATTTAAAAAATTAATAATTTCTCTCATTATTAAACTTTTAAAACTGCAGCCCTGCCCCCCCCCCCCCCCCCCCCCCCCCCCCCACAAGGGTAAGTTCTAGGTTGTCTTTCCTGCCCTTGACCGGCTTTTTCATCATCTTCTTCTTCCTCGACCGACGTTCCCACCAAACCAATTTTATCATATAAAAATGATTTATCTTTGTCTGACTAATGAATTGATATTAGAAGAATCTTTTTTTAATTCAAAACTCTAACCCAAAAATCATCTAATCACGTAAATCTTTATGATAAAATATATAAAATATGATAAAGATTAATTTACTAATCTTTTCAACCATTTTGGTGTCCAAAAAATGATCGAAATTGGCTAAAAATTGCTGCTGTAAGAAGACGTTTGTCACACGCTGGGTTTGTGTGGATTTGAAAAAATTCCTTACTAAACGGGGTAGTCGCCTTTTCATATTAGAAAGGCATTTTAGCTGTTTGTGTAAAATTATGGGCATTTTGTTAAGTTTGCATAGGTTAGGGTATTTACTTTAAGGCTAAAAGACTATTTTTCGCCCAAGTTTGGATGTGTTTCTAAATTTACACTTATAAAATTTAAAAATTATAAAATCTCACCTATAAATCAATTATAGTTAAAATTTTTGTTAGAGATAAAAATAAAATTATTATTTTATTAATAATATTAAAAAAATATAATATTTATTATTTTTTATTCAAAGTTTTAAAAACAAACAATTTCACTCATACTTACAGTTTTCTAATTTTAAAAAATAACATTCTTCCCAAACCTGAGGTTTTTTTCTTTGCCCCTCCTATCATCATCTCTAACATCAATGATCTTCTCTTTTCACACTAAAACTTTAGATAATACACAATGATTTCCGATGAAGAGATCTCTTTCAGAGAGATTGTCGTGCATTGGTCAACGTTTTAAAGTGAAGAGAAGAGATTGTTAGTATTAAAGATAGTGGCTGGAGAGATAAAGAAAAAAACCTTAGGTTTAGAGAAAGAAATTATGAGTTTTTAAAACTAAAAAATTTTTAATAGTGGTGAAATTATTATTTTTTAAAGTTTATAAAAAAATATATAATAAATTTTATATTTTTTTAATATTTATTAATAAAATAATAATTTTATTAATACTTTTAACAAAAAAAAATTTAATAATAATTAGTGCTTGAATAAAATTTTAACTTTTTTTAACTGTATGAATATAATTTTAAAAACCCATACCTAGACTGGAATAAGTCCATGGCCTTAATTTGATATCCCTGATTTATTATTCTAACTGAGCCCAACACAAAACCGTCCAATACCCGTTTGTAAATTCTGGCTAAAACACAACAAAACCCTAATTCAAAGTCTCTAACCATCCAAAACCTCAAACGCCCACACACGTCGCCGGCCACTGACTTGTACGCTGACGCCTGTAGGTATAGATATGGCAGAAGAGGAGGCAAAGCCTTTGGCATATATATCAGAGACAGTGTTGAAGAAAAGGAAAAGTACTGAATCTTTGGCACTTACGAGAAAAGCTCAGCTAGAGCTGGGAAAATATGGACAGAATAATAAGAAGAAGAAGAAGGTTGAGGATATTAAAAGACCGGAGGAATTTATCAAACAGTTTAGAGCGCAGGTGACCTTCCAACTTTGTGTTTTAACTGCTGTGAAGGTGCTTTAAAATTGACTTATTTTATTGTCTGGTTGTGAAACAACATTTATAATGTAAAATTTCATTCGAATACTTGATTTTCAAGGATTATATATTAAATCTCTGGCGTTTTCAACTTCAATTTTTGGCACTTGAGTTGGCATATTTCGTTATGGAGCATTTAGTTTGTTGTGCGCGTCGTTACCATTCACAAAGCGTTCTAACAGTAACTCCAGTTTTTGTTATTTTTTTCATTTCTAAGAATTTGATAATTTTTTATCATGATTGAAGAAATTTGATAGTCTCAAAAAAATAATTATTTTCTTCTGAAATTTTTTATTAATGGCTTGCTTAATTACTTTGTGTTTGCCCCTTTTATTAATGTTTATGGGATATTAACATTTCAGTTTTCTGTTTAGTGTAATATGGTCTGACACTAGTCTCTACATAGGAACTGGACCTTATTAGAATGAAACAGAGAGGGAAAAGGGCAAATTCAGCGCTGCTGAAGCCAAAATCAAAGTTGCTTTTTATAATACGTATTCAAGGGTAGGTTGCATTCTTTGGTGATTTACTTAAAAAAATTTTGCATTATTCTGATTCGGGTTCTGATATCTCACTATCATCTCATTCAGGCAAAATGACATGCACCCAAAAACTAGGAAGATCTTATACAAACTAAGATTGAGTAAAATCTTCAGTGGTGTCTTTGCCATGGCTAGTGAAGGGATCTTTGAAATGCTGCAAAAGGTGGAGCCGTATGTCACGTATGGGTAAGAGAGGCAAACATTACTTTCCATTATTCTTGTGATATGATCTGTCGGTTGATTAGCAAGAAAAACCTCTAACATGAGGTGCATCCCATGAAACTGCATACTCAAGTATCAAATGTATTTGGCTAGATGATGAAACTACATGACTTTGGTATCTTGTATTTGATAATCCCGAAATTAGGTAATAAAAAGATGAGTGTGTTATGTTGAAGGATACAACTCTGATCAAGTTCTACCAATATAATTAATTCGTAAGCATCTTGGTCTATGTTCTCCATGTGGGAGCCAATGCTGGTGTTGATGGATCAGTAATTTATTTTTTTTCACCAAACTGCTTATTCAGGAAACCATTTCATTAGTTTACCATCTTTAATCACTGAGTGAAAATGATTTGTAAAAATGTTGCATGGGTGTGGAGTGATAATTTGCTCTAAGGTGTGCTAAATATGCTTAGCTTTAAGTCAATTTAGATTGTTATAATGTTTGTTTTCCTGGTGCATTTCACCCGACATTAAGTTGCTTCAACCTCCATGGTATAGTAGGGTTGGATTTCTGCAGTACCTTGCATTTCCATTCTCTCTTAAGAATGTCAACCAATTTAGGGTTTCCAATACTTTTATTGCTATAGTATTGTAATTATTGTATTGATAGTATTTAATTATTTATTTTGGTAGATACCCTAATCTTGCAAATGTGAAGGAGCTAATATACAAAAAGGGCTATGCAAAGATAGAGAAGCAAAGTATTCCTCTGACAGATAATAACATTATTGAACAGGTATTGAATATATCTTGCTCAAATTTTTTTATTCTTTCTTATGCACAATATTAATCTTTGGCATGACTCTTTTTACCTGAACATTATCGAAGACTTCTCTAATTGTTTTATATTTCTGAACATTGTTAAATCTGGCAGACACTGGGTAAATATGGCCTGGTGTGCATCGAAGATTTAGTACATGAAATCGCCAATGTTGGTCCACATTTTAAGGAGGTGATCCATTTTTTGGGGCCTTTTCTACTAAGCAAACCAGAAGGAGGATTGTTAGGGAAGAAACAACGGTTCAAGGATGGTGGAGAGTCTGGAAATCGTGAGGATCAAATCAATGATTTAATTCGAAAGATGAATTAGTATTAAGAAAACATGGAAACACCTGTGAGGATTATGCCAATGATATATCTATGAAATTGTATTACAGTTGTACCCCAAATGACCTGCAATGCCCTGTATTGCAAATTTTGATGTTATTTTTCCGTTAGTTTTGCTTGCGAGTAATAGTTGCTTGCTTAGCATTATCTGCGTGCTATCTTTTTTGCAATGATATAAAGCCGTCTGATTTTGGTAGGGTTTGTCAATGGCTTTCCATTATTTTGAACATTTCTGTGCCATGTCTGTTCAATTTGGTGTTGTGTATTCAAAATAGCAGATCAAAACGACTGGGTATAACAACATTCATTATCGTTAGGCCAAGATGAAAAAGTTGCGTATCATGGAAGTTCAACAACTTCACAGAGTCGATTTTCATCAACTAATCATCAATTTTAAACTTATGAGGATTTAGAATCAAATAAATCAATTAATATTAACCTTGTAACATATTTTAGAGATGAAGTTGATAACTTATGAGGATTTAGAATCAAACTTATGAGGCAAAAAAATCAAACATTTTGAGCTGAAAATTTTCAGTAGGCAACTTAGGCGAATGAATTAACATAGATGGTAAAATCTACTCGGGCAATTTCAACAGAGCCCATTTTATTGGCCGTATCTATGTAATCCTCTCGCTACGGTACCTTTATAATTTCTCTTTTATTTATTTCGATAAAACTCACGACAAATGAAGACGTGGATATAACGCAAAAGATATAAACCCCAAGATTTCTTCGCTCTATAAATGCCCCTCGCCTTTCCCTCTTCTTTCAAACCCCACACACGCTACCTTACCTTTTACTCAGCCGGTTGCTCTCCTTCTTAACATCACACTCTGACTAATAAAATTTGAAACTACTCTTTCCTTCAATGGCTACTTTCGGTGCTGCCGCTGCTGCAATAAATCAAAACCCTAACAAATCCTTCGAGGTTTTTATTTATTTTCTATTTTCAGTTTACTTATTAAAGCTTTTTCGTTATTAACATTTTAAGAATTTACTGCGATTATTCATAGGGCTTAACTGTGAGCCGAAACATTAGTAATAATTCTTCTAGTTTAATTTTATCTTATGCCAAGCGTGTGTCAACTTATATGGGACTATCATGAATGCAATAATGTTAGTGATATTACTTACAGTTCCTGGCCTGAAGCTGGAAAGATTATTTTACTTGTCCTGAAATGGTTATAATAGGATATTTTCTGATGAATACTATCCTTGGAGGGTGGAATTGTTGAAATAACTAAATTCTAGGAGAGAATTGCATGTGTATATGATTTATTAGAATAATTATTGAAATCCTCAAAATGTAAAACGTATATGAAGAAATTTTGGCAATTCATCGTACTAAACATCTTATTAGGCTCATGTGTGATATTACATCAGACTAAATCTAAGTAGAAGTGTTCTGAAAAACTTAGGGCTTAACTTATATATTCAATGTTTATATGAGTCTGAAGTTTTTTCACTTGATTGAAGCTGCCCTGTTTTCACATTTCTAGTGGATTCTTGAGGGAGCCGTGATGATATTTTAATATATAGTTTCTGTGAAGAGAAAAGGATTTATGTGAAACCTTTGAATGTCAGGTTGCCCAACCTCCAAGTGATTCTGTTTCAAGCCTTAGTTTCAGTCCCAAGGCCAATTTCTTGGTTGCAACTTCATGGGATAATCAGGTTTGTGGATTTTTCTCTCTTGTGCAGTCTGTGTCTTCCTATTTGTTGGTTAACCCCTGCTGTATTCACATTCATCCCAATTCAATGAATGATATATGGCAGGTACGTTGTTGGGAAATTTCACGCAATGGAGCTAATGTGGCTAGTGTTCCCAAGGCATCAATTTCACATGACCAACCAGTAATTTTAAACCTCGTTGTTGTTGTTATGACTCCATGTTTCTTTTGCGAAATTCATATTTGCATGTTATAACTTTTTTCTGTCTTTCCATATTAAAGGTATTGTGCTCAACATGGAAGGATGATGGGACTACTGTATTTTCTGGAGGATGTGACAAGCAGGTGAAGATGTGGCCTCTGCTGTCGGGTGGTCAGCCGGTAACTGTTGCTATGCATGATGCACCAATTAAAGAGGTTGCCTGGGTTCCAGAGATGAATCTACTTGTCACTGGAAGCTGGGACAAAACTTTGAAGTATTGTTTTCTCTCCTTTCTCTTCACTTGTCAGTCCTGTCCTGTTGTTTGTTTGGAATCTATTGGATATCAAGCTTAGATTTATAACTAAAAATGGTATTTTTTTTTCTCATACTCTAGGTTTAGGGCTTGCATATTTTATAAGTCCTCATTCTATGTGAAAGTAGCCTCACCTCTTTGCCAATATGTGAATCTAGAAAGTTAAATCTAGTTTTGCACGTCCTTAAAAGAAGTAATGATCATTTGATAGTTGTTTGATCTGTTTTAAATGGTGGGATCAGATACTTGAATTCCTATTTGTAGAAGGTTGGTTGTTCCACTTGATGCACGTTTTGTTCTTAATTTTAAAATGTAGTAGTATATTTGACAGTGAAAGTGGTGGAAATGGCTGGGTTTGGACCCTCAAACTGCTGGCAGGCAAACTTTTCCGCTGCTTTTATAATTACTAGTAGAAAAGGAAAATGCCTAAACTAAGTGTTTATTGTTGTGTAAAGTGTGTCCCTCGCGCTCACTTTCTGTCTCTGTGTGTTTTCTGGTTTATCTTTTTACTTTTTTTTTGTGATAAATATTAAGATTTGGTTAATAAATGTATAGCTTCTCCTTGTGGCTGACATGTTTTTTCAGTGCATACTATTTTTGGTTCAACATGCCTCTGTTACTTCCATGCCATAAAGTTCTTGCATATTTGAGTTTCTTGTTTGTGTGAGTTGTTGATGAGTGTTTTTGTTGATGTCCAATCTATGATTAGGTACTGGGATACAAGGCAGTCAAACCCTGTGCATACTCAACAACTACCTGATCGCTGTTATGCATTAACAGTGAGGCATCCTCTGATGGTTGTTGGCACCGCAGATAGAAATCTAATTGTCTTTAACTTGCAGAATCCACAGGTAATGTTTTCTTGTTCTGTGATTGCATTGTTTTATCATGAAATTCAAACAAAAAAAATCATTGAGGGCAGTTTAAGCATTTCGTATATTGAATTGTAACAACTGCTTTTAGTGCTAGTAACCTGCTTAGTATTTAAAATTTTATTTTTTAAGCATCTCATTTAGTGTGTATTGAAAATGTAATTACTAATTGAATTTCTTGAAACTAAAAGTATTGTTTTTGGGTAATCCACATTTTATCCTGTATAAAAGGCGTATGGAAGTTCTTCAGTTGGTAGGCATTTTTGCTCTGCAAGACTTAGGCTGAAAAAGACTGATTTCCTGTTATCATTCCGCTTGTCTTTCTCATCTCTTGTTTATAATTTAAAATAAATTCTTTTACAATATGGTATGTGTAAGAAGAGTTTGACTGTTGTAATTTTTAAGTGATTTTTGATGATTTGCACTGCACCTATGTGTTCATTTTTTTCCCCAATGTTTTCTTGGATAAGAATTTAATCATCTTTTCAATTACCCTTGTCTGCCAAAATTTTGTTAATTTTACTTAGTTCTCTGTTTAACTTGATTGTATTAGCCCAAAATTTTATCCCCGCATTAAAAATAAATGAGAAACATATTAAAGCTGCTAATTCGTTTACTCAGTTTAGTTGCAGTTTTATAAAGGGGTGGATGTCGGATATCTCTTCATAAGATACCAAAGATGATGTGACAAGTTGCTTGCGTTACAATCTGTTATATCAGATTCATGTTTGAATATGAAAATGTTTGAGTGGTGATGAGTTATTATTTTTTGTTGAGATGCTAGTTGTCTGAGTTGGAGATTACTTATGACCATCTCCTCTGAATTTCTCTAATACAGTTTAATGCTAACAGACTGAATTTAAAAGAATTCCTTCACCCCTGAAGTATCAGACAAGATGTGTAGCTGCCTTTCCTGATCAGCAAGGTTTTTTGGTATGTATTCAGTTATTTTTGGTTGCAGTCATTCCCCACTCCTTTTTGTGACCTTTATTCTCACAAAATTTGGTTAGGATCATGGGTACCTGATTTTGAAATGAATATGTTTTTGGTGGCAATTATCTGAGGCCATCTCTCGTTCCACCTAATGTTTCTTTCTTTCCTTGTTTTCCTAGTATAGGATCATTGACTCTTACTACTTCCTTTTTGAGCTTACTGCCTTTGCTTCCAATTCTTTTTTCCATTTATACTATGGTGGATCGGTTAAGTCTGATCATTGAAAACGGTGTTTTGATCTTTCTAGGTTGGTTCAATAGAGGGAAGAGTTGGTGTACATCATCTGGATGATTCACAGCAAAGTAAGAATTTCACATTCAAATGCCACAGAGATGGCAATGATATATACTCGGTCAATTCTTTGAACTTCCATCCTGTAAGTTACCTTTGTGCTTTCTAATTTTATATGAAGTTTAGTCTATGGTTGACAGCATGCCACTGTTACTGGTTGATTAAGAAATTTTTTTAATCATGTCAAGATAGGTTAGGATGGACAGTAGATTTATATGAAGAAATAGATAAATATATTCTTTTTCCCATCTAGAGAAATGACATTTAGTGTTAATTTTTTTCTATGTTCATCCTTTTTCATTGGAAGCTAAACACATCATTTCTGATCTATATTTGCTGAAATTGTATTGCTGGAGAAGTTGTTCATATTGTTCTAGTAAGTTGTCACAGTGCAGCAAAGTTTTACCAATATGATTGCCCCATGTTAGTTGATAAGACGAACTTTTTTCTTTTTCTGTTACTGAAATGGATTTTTCTTTTTGGTGAATCGTAGGAAATTTAGAAAACCATGTGAGGCACTCTGCTTTTTACATAACATTTCCATCTTTTACTCCCTAAAGTTCTTAATTTTATATCTGCAATTTGTTGCATAATCTTTATGTACTCCACACATTTTTTATGATAAACAAAACACATAGAAAAACCAATGGAAAGGGGGATATACAATTTGTGAACAAGCTGTTTACCGGACCTGGAGTGGACAGTCAAAAGGCAGACTGTCTTTGAAGCAATTCTAACTCTTGGAGAAAATTTGTTTAGCCTCCACTCATACTCAAAATCGTAATGCAATGGATCAATCTGAGTAATATCAGTTTATCTATCTGTTTAATAAATTTGCTTCTCTTATCTCTTGTGCCTCCAGGATTGGAGGGCTTTCAAGTGCAAAATCTTGGTTCCCTTTGCTCATGTCTTTTTCACTTTGAAGTTTTTGGTGATCAATGTGGTTTTTTTTTTTTGTTGCTTTTATCTTATGTCATTGTTTGAGCTTTGTAAAGATGAAGATAAGTATGAATATTGTTATGTTATAAACTTTGGACTTGGGTGAATCATTGTCTTCTGTGCCTGAGAATCTCATTTAACTGCCATTTGTTTGCAGATACATCACACTTTTGCAACAGCTGGGTCTGATGGTGCTTTCAATTTCTGGGACAAGGATAGTAAGCAGAGGCTCAAGGTCTTTTCAAATTTCCTTATCATCTGAACTTTTTTCTTTTTTTGGCAAGGTTCAATCTTGTTTTGTCCATATCATGCTAGCACATTGTAGTTCATATTAAATGGATCATCCATTGATATAATAATTTCTTGTTGATGATTTCAGGCCATGTCAAGGTGTGGGCAGCCTATACCCTGCAGTACATTCAACAATGATGGCTCAATATTTGCCTACTCGGTATGTTTTCTTTCCATGTCCCTAAAGTCATATCAATTTCTTTCTCTAAGACTAAGCTGCTTCACTCATTTTTTCCCGTTGTCACACTTATGCATGTATAGCAAGATGCAATTTCTGATGTTATGCACAATTGCAATATCGTAAAGTTCACTCCTCTCTCTCTACATCTGGCACACATCCTTTTATAGGCCTACCCTCATGTTAGGGGAATGTACTTTTATTTCTGCTGGTGAGTCTATCTGTTTGTTAATAATAATAATAATAATAATAATAAATATCAGCTGAAAGTTTAATAATAACTATTAATATATCGAAAAAATGTCATCTACTCTTTTTTTGAGTGATTAAACTGCAACAAGTGTCTGTTTCCTATAGATTTGAAATACCAAAATGTTGATTGATGTTGTAGAGATCAATAGAAAGAATAAAAGTACATTACTTCCCTCACCGTTATCAGTGGGGGAAATAATGCTCCAGTGACAATTCAATATTTCGGTATTCGTTTTTATTGAAGGTATCATTTGGGTTTCTGAGCTGGATGCTTTTTGTGGCCCTCTTTATTATTAATCTGCAACTTTCTTAATAATATTTAATTCTTATTTTGAATTTTTCTGCAGGTGTGTTATGATTGGAGTAAGGGTGCAGAAAATCACAACCCGGCAACAGCGAAGACATATATCTATCTGCACTTGCCACAGGTACATCTATTTTAATCATAACATAAATGGGGTAACTTGTAAGAAGAATAATATCAATCACGGACAGCAAGTGAACGTGTTTATCATAATGCAGGAGAATGAGGTTAAAGGCAAGCCTCGAGTTGGAACAAGTGGCAGAAAGTGAAGCACTGCCTGGAATTAAACTATTTCTCATCTGTTTTGGTGTGGTTCTTATCCCATGTTCTCTGTTGTCAATACTAGGAATTAGGTTGTTTTAAATGCCTTTCCGCTGAGATGATGTGGCTTTGGTTAGCCTAATTGTAATAGTTTGAAACTTTGAATTGTTGTCATTGCCAAGTATGTCAAAAAGGTTTATCTGTGTTTGATAATAGTTTCCGTTCAAGGTTTAGTTCTTTGTTGGTTATTTTTTCGTATGAAAAGCACAATTACAATATATAACACATAACTTGGGAAGTGAACCCTATATATCTATACGGGTTCAGTGCAATCCTGTTGAGATTAGTCGAGCCTTAATATTCCATCTCTTCAAAATCTTTATTTCTGTGATGGCCAATAAAATCTAGTAGCAGCTTTCTTGCCCGTTGCTGGTCAAGAAAAAAATGTGTTTTTCCTGAAAGAAAAAAAGAACGTTTCCATATTTGGTGGGGTGTAGCCGAGAAGGATGTACCCTTTGTGGTGGGATTCTCTACGTTCATTGAAAGTGCTCGGTCAACGGAATATAATTCTTGCAAGCCCGTTTACTGACCAGACCATTTCCAAATAACAATGAGAAGAATCCCAAAAAAGAAAAGTTTGAAAAACAATAGAGTTTGTTGGAACACTTGGTTGGATCAAACTTCTTGAAAAAGACCTTGACCTTGAGGATGCCAGCCTATATTTAGCCGAAATGAAACGTGATTACAGGTTTGCGAATTAAGTAATGGAGGCAAACAGCAGGATTTGTTGAAAGTTGAAGCAAGTACAACTGTTAGGCAGTTTAGCGTCAGAAATCTTTTTTTTTTTTTTTTTAATTTATGGAGATTAAGATACTTCCATTTTCATTATTCAACTATAATTTCGTTGTTTAAAAGCGAAAGAAAAAAGAATTTAAAGAAGCAAAGAATATATAAATAATATAATAATACGTAAATAAATAAAAATAATCATAAGAAAGTCACTCAAACATATAATTACTTCTCTTAGCATTTCATTAAAAAAAAAAAAAAAACACCCTTTACAAACAAAATATCTCCCCAATTTTCAATTTATACATATAATTCTGAGATAGCATATGGTTGTAATACCACAACTCCCTGTTAAATTATGAATTTATTTCATACATACCAATCTCTAATAATCGGGTTTGAAGTGCGTCTCAATCAAAACTCTTAGTTCAAAGACTTGTTTTGAGCCCCAATATTTAAGAGAGTAATATTATGTATATTTATTTTGAATATACAAATAAGTATATATATTTATGTATATCATTATATAATTGAGTATTATTTTATCTTTAATTTAAAATTACTCAATCATATAATGACACATATAAAATATGTATCTATTTATATATTTAAAATAAATAAACATAATTTTATTGTTTTTAAGATGGGTAAGTAAAATTGACAATTGGAAAATTACAATATACGGATTTTAGAAATCCCAATACTGTAATTTTAGGAAGAAAAATTGACCCCTAGAGATAATTACGCATTATGAAATTTGAGGTAGCAGTCTCAATCACAGAGCTATGGATCAACTGTAATCCACAGAATTGGAGGACAAAGATTGATGGATGGGTCCAATAATTGATCAAGGATTTGGCATATTGCATGGAAAGGAATGATACAAGAGAAAATTAATAATTAAGTGCAATATAGAAGTCTCCGTTGTTTGAGTATGTGTAAAGAAAAGGAAGATAGAATACAACAAAAAGGATGTTTAGATGATGGAAAATTTGATGCTTTTTCGTAATGTGTTTGGAGTTACATATGATTATCTTCTTGGCATGCGTTATCTTTACCTTTATTTTCCCTCTATAAGTCTTAAATGAAAACCCTTTTTAGGTTTGTTGCCTTCCGAAAATCTTTTAGCTTTTGGAATAAATGTTCCCTCATTAAACTATATATGTTATCGTCAAGTTTCCATTTCAAGATTTAGAATCTCTTTTTTTGTTGTTAATCAATTAGTTTCAGATGTTGTTGTTAGATTTTGTTCCTTGTACATGCAACAAGTGTGCTCCATAATTCCTATTTATTTTTCACTTGTTTGATCGTGTTTTGTTAGTTGTTACACATAATTTTTTTATAATAAAACTATATGTATATATTTTATGTATATAATATGAGTATACAGATGAAGTATCATCATATGATTGAGTAATTCTGAATTAAAGATAAAATAATGTCTAATCATATAATTGACAAACAAGAGGGGGCACACTATCGAGCATAGATGGAATGAGGAAGCAAGAAGAGGCCAGACAAGTAGCATGTAATTAAGCGTTTTAATTATAATTATTCATATCATATGAGGTTGAGGCACAAATAATTTGAGAGATGGGCAATAATGGCTTCAAAATATTAGTGGCATTCTCCTATACACCCATTATCCTTCAATTAAGGGGTAAAAAAGATTTCCACATATATTTTTAAAGTCAATAAAATTATGTACATAATTTTTATACATAATTTTATGCATAAACAATGACATGTTATAATATGATTGAGTGTTATTTTATCTTTAATTTTTAACTATCCAATTATATAATGACACATCAAAAATTAATATATATAATATTATTTTTTTAAAGTAATTTATTATAAATAAAGAGAAAATAAACATAATGATCTATCATTTAGAATTGGAAGACCACTATGATGCCACTCTAACATAAGTTGAGTTGTTCATAATGTTTATGTGGATCATCATCATACACAAGAAGGTAATCATCTTTTTACTTTTTATTTCTTAATAATCAAATTCAAAATTAAAGAGAAAAATTAACATATAGAAGAAAGGGATGTTTTTTAGTCTTTTTTGGAAGCATTAGGCTGTATATTTTTAGTAAAATACATAGATGTCCTTGAGAATTATTTTATCGTCAAATTGCTTATGATTCTTCTAGTGGGTAGTTATGAAGATTGGATTTTTCTGGCAGGTTAGAATTTGACCTCCACAGAGTGGAAGCAGCCGGCTGGTATTAGTATCTTGTTCCGTGTCAAATCAAACTGAATTAATTGTTTATATTAGGCATATAATAGTTTTGTTTGGGTTGTGTTGGAAACCATTAAAGATAAACAGAATCAATTATTAAGAGAGTTGAAAGTCATTTCCTATGCTTTAATTATCCTTTGGGTATTTTTCTTTTCTACTATAAAAGTCATAACTTAAATATGTGAACAACAAAGAATTGATTACAAGGTCATTGGCAAACACTTTGCTTCCACTCAAGGGCACCAATTGATCCTTGTCTAAAGGCCCTAGTTTGCGCAAATTCAGCCATCCAACACTCTTCAAGAGAAATTCCAATATATTATTGGGTGTGAAAGAGTTAAAATGATAAAACATACCATCTAACAACAACATTCATTATTCGACTGTCTGATATAAATTTTAAGAAAATCATATCTTAAAAAGTTAGTTATTAAGATTAAAAAGTTCAAAGTTATATAAATATCATACAAAAATCTAATACTTTTTAATATAGGATTCAAATATCATATCTTATGTTTATGATCCTAACACTATTTTGAAATACCATTTCATGGTTTCTAAGCTAATATTTCAGAGACAATGTGTACTGGTACTAACATTTTTCCTAGATTATTATTGGGTTGTCACAGTCAATAAATTCGCATCTTTTATAAGCATCTATTTAAGGTTATGAACTATCAAGTGATGTAACGAGATTGATACCGTTTAATATTCCTGATGTGTAAACAAATCTTTGGGGATAGACAAGGCGAAGTGGTAGCTTACGAATTGCAGAAGCAAAAAATAGCAAGGCATGTGAAGAGAAAGAGTGAAAGATGAAAGATGACGAGTAATGGGGAAGACAATGAATGTGAAATTGATGTCAACATCTATTTTTGTAACTTGGCAACAAAAATGGAATAAACGGTCAAATATATCAGCTAGTGCCTTACAACAATCCCCAAGAAAGAGAGAGAAATAAGCAACACAGCAAATGGCATAGCATGGGCTTGAAAATAACATCAATCATGTATTTATTGTCTTCTCTTCACATTGTGTCATATGGGTAGGTTTCCTACCCTTTGTAATCGTGATGTGAGCCACGTACCCATGTCCACTGACTACTACAACAAAATAAAATCACACCCAGTTTCCAATAGTTCAGTATAAATCTATTGCTATTAAGCAATTTTAAAAAGAATAAATCTGGAATTCCATCTGGGTTTCTGACGCAAGAGCAAGACTTTATTATGAAGAAAGTTACGTTTACTTCTTGTCCCTTTGTAGCAATTACAGTAATCTGAATTTGGACAGTCTGAAATGGATAAACTCCATCAGACTTATCTGCTTCGAAACGAAGAAAATATGGGTGTGTATTGCAATTTGCAAATGTGATAAACTAGAATTTATTTCACCTTTTCGATGAAATTGTTGTTACCCATGTAAAAAGAAAGGCCAAAAACTATTACCCTTTGTGGGCTCCATTCTTGTTCAATTTTATCGATTGGAACAAAACGAGAAGGCCGCAATATGTGGCCTATATAAATGCCTTCAATTCTTTCACTCCAAGCCCCCTATCTTTCTCCTCCAATCTCGTTCTTCTATCAGGTATTTCTACAAACACATCTCGGCATTTAAAGCTTTTGAAACGTTTCTTTTTGCTCAACCATGGCAAGACCGCAACAACGCTTCCGTGGCGTCCGTCAAAGGCACTGGGGCTCCTGGGTCTCCGAAATCCGCCACCCCTTATTGTAATTCTCTCTTTTCCAAGCTTATTTAAAACGTTTCAATAGAAACGTTTTGTAAAGTTACAAAATTAGTAAAAGAGAACCGAGACATTTTCATCAAAGAAAACGTTATTTTTTTACAATTTTATGCGGTTCATATTGTTCAATCTGTACTAAAAGAAACTTTCATGTGATTTTTTTTAACTACAGGAAGACTAGAATTTGGCTAGGCACATTCGAAACGGCAGAGGATGCGGCAAAAGCATACGACGAAGCGGCAAGACTGATGTGTGGGCCAAAAGCACGAACAAACTTTCCATACAATCCAAACGAGTCACAATCTTCATCATCAAAACTTCTTTCAGCAACTTTGGCAGCTAAATTACATAAATGTCACATGGCTTCCCTCCAACTGAACAAAAAGAACGTGAAAAGAGAGCCACTCGATCAGCCACAATGTGCACCATTCGCCGGAAAACCCATCCAAACAAGCCCTGAATGGCCGGAGACGAAATGGGGTGGCGCCGGAGAAACCCACATGGGTAATAGTACTCAACAGCAATTTAAGGCACTTGAAGATGACCATATAGAACAAATGATACAAGAATTGCTTGACTATGGATCCATTGAGCTATGCTGCAGTGAAAATTCAACATAAACGAAAAAAAAAAGGTGTACCAATATTGAATGGCTAATGCAAGTTTTCTTGTTTTGGTTTGATCTGAAGTTGGGAAAAGTAGCGATGCATAGAAAGTGATAAAGGTTAATGTAAATGAGGCAATCTAATTTAGATTTTGGACAAAGATTGAGTTTCATAGTATGAATGCCTTCATGTGAATGACTCAAAAGCAATTTAATATGATGTGCATGCTGACAATAAAGATCAAAACTTTATAATGAGAGAGATGATTCTCTCTTTGATTGGAACAAATCATGCTTCAATTGCCTTCAAAAGATAGTTTTATTGACAAAGAAAATGGATTCTAACTATGAGATTTAATTTATTTAATGCAGTAATCCTCAAATAAGGTATCTTTGTTTGAAAAAAAAAAAATCCCCTTATTCTTTTTGTCTATTCTCTACATGAATTTAAAGGAAAGAAAGGAATCCAAATCTTGGAAGTGAGCAAAATAATGAGGATTAGAAGTCGGAAAAGTGCCCATTACATACAAATTAAAAGAAAAAGGAAGGATTCCCATTACATATAAATTAAAGAAAATGGAAGTATTCTCTCTTATTTTTATTGTATAGTTTTATAATTTATCTTCTTGATCCATTACTGATTCTTGATAATTATTCATGTTAATCACAGTCAATTCACCCTAATGATAAATAAATCTTAGTTTATTTTTGGGTGCATTTGGATGTCTCTCTTGCCTATATAAGCCTAGATCAATTAAATCCAAACCAGAGAGAATCAATCAATCATTTTATAGGGTCCCCAGATGATAACCATTAAAATATCGAATTTCCTTGCAGAAAGTGACATCCGTGTTAATAAGTGATTTAATTACAATTAAAAAAATAATAAGGTACCAATTTTCTGAGCAGAACAATTTTAGGGTCATTTTCATCAGCAGGCAAAAAATCATGCAATATTAGAAAAATATTTTGTCTGAGGTTGCTCTCTTTGATAATTAGTTCAGCCGTGTTTCTGTTAATATCAAGTAATGTGAACAAGAATTGGACGATTGAGTGAGTCTTGGTGGTGGCTTTCCTAGTGTTAAATTAAAGTTGAAATGAGAATTGACAAGCCTTGGGATTGGCATCCACAGATTCATTTGATCTCCTAAGAATTGTCACTTTTAAACCGTCACTTTTGACCCACATACAATTTCCCTTTACTCAATTTCTTATTTGAATAATTTTATTTGGGTTTATTTCATCATATACTTAAAAAATTATCATAACTCCCCCTTTTAATGATTGGGAATCCCCTGAAATACGGAGATTTTTAGTAATTTATAGGATTCTTTAGTTATTTATTTATAAGGGTATGGTTTACTAAAGATTTTGGGTATCCTCAATCATAACAAATAGTTTGAATATTGAAGTTATACTATTATTGTGAAAGAAAAAAAAATTAATTTTATTATACTATTTTGTACAAACAAGTCATTTTAATATTTTCCTTATTATGGTCACTAAATTTATGAGTAATGGGAGAGTTTTTTTTTTTTTTAATTTGACTTGACAATGTTTAAGAAATTTTAATTTGGATATAACACATCAATTATATGATTATTAATGGCTTTATTTATTTATATGTGTAAGTAAAACTACAAGAGAAGAATAATTGATGAAGAAGTAAAGCATGATCCTTCGAAATAGGAAAAGCAGTTTTCCACCTATGAAAGCCATTTTCATACAACTTTAGCTTTGCATGGATCATTGAATTAAAATTTGAGCTGACAAATCCCAAGACTGGAAGACCCACAAATCCATATCTCAATTTATAAGTAACGTAGATAATTTTATATATAAATAATGATATATATTATATAATTAAATATTATTTTATTTATAATTTAAAATTATTAATTACATAAAGATATACTATTATTATTATTTATATATAAAATTATACATATTATTTATATATATAATATTACTTATTTATCATTGTTATTGAATCATTGTTACCGTCAGTTATTTTTAAATTTGAGAAGACTATGTAAATTAATAAATGCCCAATAAAAAGGTTGATTTATTATACATTTTATGTGTTATTAATTATAATAAAATTATGTGTATATATATAATTTAAATATATAGATAATATATTTTAATGATTTTAAATTAAAAATAAAATAATATCTAATTATATGATTATTTATATAATTTATATACCTAAATTATATATAAAAAATATATACATATAAAATTACTATATTAATTACTATATTATAAAACTTTTAAACTATGCAAGCATTTTTTAATTTTTAAATATCGAAATAAATTTTTAAAATGTTAAGCATTTTTTACATATTTTACTCGTTATTTCTTATTATTATTTGTTAATAATTACAGTAATATTACTAAATCAAATCAATTTCGTTAACATTTACTGATGGAACTAGTATTTAGTGCCTTTAACTGGCTCAGTAAAGAAGCAATCCCATGACATATTTATAACGTAATTAACACATAATAATTAGAAATTTACTGACTATTTAGAGTTAAATTACAGTTTTTTTACCTAATTAACACATGTTATTTGCTATCTCTTTCCCTTAAAGAAATTACCATAAAACTTAAAGAAATTACGATAAAATATGTGTATAAATTTTTGGTACATAAATACATATATATAAATATATTATTACGTGTTTTAATAATATATATACATAATATTACACTAGAAATTAATTAGTGTGAAACATAAGTATGTATGGCTAATATCAAATGATGCATGTTTGGCATGCTACATATGCTTGCTATCTATCTGCTCCTTCTTTTCCATTATCTAAATTGATTAATTTACAGTTTTTAACAATTTTGGTGGACCAACGTCTTTAATCTAAAAATTCATGCTTCATCATTAAAACATTTGTTATAGAGTTGATTTTGGCCCCCACCACCACCATTCAAATTCCTTCAATTATATATTCATTGACACCGTAATTATCGTCTTCAATTTTACTTTTCTATTTACACTAAAATATTTTACAAGATTTCACCACTTTCTATTATACAATAATAAGTAATAATAATAATAACAAAATTCTTATCGCACATATTTAATTATAAGGTAGATTAGTGGTATCATATATTTATCTTTTACAAGATTATGACAAATATTGTAAATTGTTGAATCCAAATTATATTCATTTGGAATGTCGCGCTTAGAAGAATGTATGATTCATAAAATATAGACCTATTTTAAACTTTTAAAAGTAAATTGACCCAACAAATCCCTCCTTGTATATTTTAATAATAAAATTTTATTTATTTATTTTTGAATATATAATTAAATACATAAATAATTAGATGAATTTAAGTTATAGATAAAATAACACTTAATTATAGATGACATATTATTTATATATTTAATTATATACTAAAAAAGATATATATTTAACGTTGGTTATGTATAATTTGAATTATTATTTTACGAATTTCTTTATCATATATCCAATGATACTAATAATAATAATAATAATATATAGTAATATATTATTATTGATATTTTATTTGATATTTACTTTAAATTAGTATAATATAACCCTATTTCTTATAGGTTGAAGAGGATTGCGATGATCAAATTGATCTTCGAATGAAACCAATAATGAAGCTACTCTCACTATCGAAATCACATTTCAAATAATGGTTTCTTTTTGTGTGTTAAATTATTTATTTTATAATTTATCGTTAAAAGCCAAGGGAGGGGTCAAAAAAATCAATGATGTTAAGTGTAATGTGAGATGTCTAATAAATATTTTTGGAAGAAGACAACCATCATGGAGCATTCAGCGATCAGCATGATAAACCCTTAAATCATATCAATCTATTTTCTTCCCTTAGTCAACTTTCGATCTCTCTATCATCATTGATTTTAGATTCTTTGAATTAAGTGATTCATGCAAATAAACATATAATAATAATTAATCTTAAATATAATTAAATTCAGATTTTCCTATCAACATGATAGAAAGAATGGTTTAAATCTAACCCAGAGAAAATAAAAATTAGACCCTTAAGTTTGAACATCCAATTGCCATAAGTTAATTGAATTAAAACATACTTGATTCCATTAACTTCCTATATGTGAAATTTTAGCTTGATTGTTGAAAAGTAGTTGAAAGAAACTTGATTTCTCTCCCTTTCTTTCTTAAATGTTAATTGGAGAGCATAAATGATGGAAAGTTAATGGTCAAAGAGATAACCAATGTTATACAGTCATTAGGTAAAGTATGTTATATTATATAAAACTTTTTATATTAATTAATAGTATTTTACTCATAATTTATTATTAAACTTATATTTTATGTTAATTACTACTAGTAAACTACACAAGATTCATCTTACTCTTATAGTGAGTTGATTTGTCAGACTTAGATTCTTGTTTGTATATAATAATTTTGTGTTTTCATGATCTCAATTATATTACAAAACCCATCAAAAAAGGCTTATTTTTTGTGCATGCAGGTTGTTGGGCAGCTACCAAAAAAGCCAAAACACTCCCTATCTCAAAATCTATTGAAAATTTTTTAATAAGAACGATAGCAATAGAGATATAGACGTTGCATTTATGTCTTGATATTACAATTTTTAGAGAAGACAATAACCAAAATTGAACACTCTGTTCTCTTTCTTATTTCTTTCCTCGTCCCCATTCCTTCACATGCAAACCCACATGTTATTCAAATATTTTGCCCCCATTTACAAGTTAGCAAGTACATGGCTTTAGAATTTAGCTTCATCTTCTTATGATGTTGGTTAAAAGAGACAAGCTAATCTTACCCTCATCTCATTTTTACAAGGAAGGGATTTTGCCCTTTTTTTTTCCTCTTGTGTTTTTTCGCTTTCTCGCCATCTTTTTTAGCTCTATTATTCTTCTGCCATGTTTCTACCATTTATATATCTCCTTGTCTTTCCTAAATTCTTCACATGGGCAGCCATGTTATTTTCAGTTGCACATGGTTTTGTCCAACAGGTGGTACGATATGTTGCTTTCTTTCATCACCGTTTCAGTTTTGGATTCGAAATAGGTCTTACGTTTAATAGTTATCACAATGTAAAAATCTTTGGATTCAATGAATTCGATTTTCATTGGCCTAAACTGTTCTTGGACCCATAACTTAATATTCCATTACCAATGGATACCAAAATATATATATATATTATCATTAACTTTGTTGCTTCTAAAAATACTCGAAATTAAAGAAAGATAACAATTTTTTTCATTAATTAGTTCAGGGAATGTCGAAAATCTCATTGATTCTGCAAGGATACTAAGAGATAATATAATTCAAACCTTTCAAGGTATCCTAAGATTATTAGGAAAATAAGCAAAAAGAACCTTGATGATAATTAATTTGATTAATGCTATTCACGACTTGAGATTATTGCTAATTAAAACTGTTACAATTTGGACATGCATTAATAGAGGTATTATATTTTGTTCAACTTAATATTGGGATCATGTGTCATGCACGTAGATTTTATTGCCAATAATTATGATGACTTATGTGGCATTAATTGTGGAACGATGAAATCAAAATGATTGAGCTAAATATGCAAAATATTTAGGTTCTTGAATCGTGAGATGTTAATTTGGCAAAAATATGAAATAACAGGATTCATATAAAATTAATTACACCTTTCTCCTTTGTATCCATGTAACTAAGGTTGGATACGAGCTGAGCCGAGCCCGAACAAGGTCCAACTTGTTTTCAGTGAGCTCGGGCTCGGGCTCGTCGAGCTCGCCAAACACATATTCGTGTTCGGCTCATTTCATAATTTTAATAATCGGGCTCGACTCACATTTATCTTGGATTTGTGTGTTCGAGATCGGGTTCGCTTTAGGCTCGCATTGGGCTTGCATTTTAGGCTCAGTAGCTTGGTTTCAGGCTTGTATTTCAAGGAGCAAACGGTGTCATTTGTTCCAAGTTAAATGTTTTTTCATTTGAGTGAACAACTCGCGAGACGAGCTCTACTCGCTTAATCGATGTTTAGATTCAGGCTTGTGTTTATTTTTTGCTTAAAATTCAGGCTCGCGTTCGTACTTGGGCTCAGGCTCGGGCTCGGGCTCGGGCTCGGGTTCAGGCTCGTTCGAGCTTGAACAAGCTCACTTCGAATTCAGCCCTACATGTAACCATTAGGCTCAGGTTTGACAAAACTAGATGTTAATTTGGCACAAAATATGAAATAACAGGATTCATATAAAATTAATTACCCCTTTCTCCTTTATATCTATGTAACCATTAGGCTCAGGTTTGACAAAACTACTCTAGTATATAAAGTAAATTTTTA
Source organism: Mangifera indica (assembly GCF_011075055.1). Taxonomy (NCBI): domain Eukaryota; kingdom Viridiplantae; phylum Streptophyta; class Magnoliopsida; order Sapindales; family Anacardiaceae; genus Mangifera; species Mangifera indica. The sequence continues at coordinate 6,411,223 of NC_058139.1, forward strand.
CTCATTCTCTTATATTTAATTCACTGTTTTCGAAGATTTCTCTTCTGTTCACTATTTTGAAGATCTAAAGTGATTTCAACTTTGCAAAATGGGAAAGAAATTTAGTTGAGGCCGTTTCTTCACTGCATTGTTCACATTGTATGATAAATGCTTACGTTAATTCAATTATTTATGGTTTCAAAGTTTTTGAAAAAAAAAAAAATAGGGTTTCAAATGGTTGTCTTAATGATTGAGTTGTGTATGATATTAGGATTGGCAAAAGTAGAAATGCATTCATATGAGATTGACTTAATTTTAATGCAAACTAGGGAAAATACGCAAACTCTCTATTGGTATTCGACGGTTTGCTTATCTTCCCCAACTCGCATATCTTACCCATATCGTATAAATGTTACACAAACTGCAAACTAGGGGGTTTGGGGAAACATGTGAGAACGCCCCCATTTTCCAAAGAAGAATTACAGTAATCCTTTCTCTTTGGAGAATAATGTTTGCATATGCAAAATGAGGGTAAGCATAAACGTTCTTCATAAAGAAGGGGTTGTTTTAATTTTCCTTTCGGCATGAAAGGGTTTGTGTAATGTTTATGAGAACCCTGAGTTCGTGAAAAGACTCTGTGAACCCCTTTAGTTTGTGTAATTTCATTTTTTTATATAGTTTATTTTATTCAATTATTTGGGTTTAATGTGACAAAAATGTTCTTTCTATTGAATTTCTTTTGGCTTATTTAGTGAATTATTGATTCTTTTCTTCTTGGATTACAGCTTGGTTTCCTGCATCTATCAAAACACAAGTTTAAACATCCTTGGTTTTGCTTCCAACACCTAGACTATGTTGGCCAAAAGATCCAGGTTACTGGCTTTACTTGCATGAGTTCATATATATTTTGAGCATGTTTGCATGTAGACAATTGCTTTATTTATTAAAAACGAAATGAAGTTTTACTTTTCTATTTAGGTGTAATACAATCTAACCATGAGTGGCCCAAATATTAATCGTTCTTGTGACCCAGCTATGTAACTGGACCAGTTTTAACCTAGTCCAATAAATAACTCAAAAAAGAAATTAGGAAAAGGGCAAAAAAGGAAGAAGAAGAAAGAAAGGAACCCAATATTTAACTCTCCGAAAGAAATCAAATGGAATTGTGCTAAAGCAAGCATATGAGATCTCAAAATTAATTCATGACATAAAGAAAAATATTGAGTAACTGTATTATTATCATGGGTTTCAGTTTATCAGTGAAATTATGAATTTTTATCAACTTGAATTTCAATTAATTATTTGGTAATCGTAAGGAAATAAAAAATAAAAATAAAAAAACAGTGGATGTTTTGCGCCACGCCATTTCTGTAGGTGTGTCTGATCACAAGCCCAACAATGTCCAAGCGAGAAGTCGAAGACCGAAAGGGGAGCGTGTGGTCAGTGAGGGAGACAAAATGACTGCAGCCGTGAGAATAGGAAATAGAGCGCGAAACCGAATGACCGGGGCTACAGGGTCCAGGTCCTTCGCGCATGTAAGGTTTATAACTAAGCAACCAGCTCCTTATAAACACCGGAATTCTATTCAAATAATATCTAATCTACTGTTCGATTTTTATTACTCCGAAAAGAAAACTGAAGAAAACATCATGTATTTAAACCTGAACCAGTACTAGTTTTTACATATTTTATCGCTACGTACAGGAGTTTTTTAGCAGTATTCTTATATTCATTTTTGCTTGAGGAAAGTGAGTGAAGGAGAAGGTTGAAAGAGACCGACCAATGGCCGAAAAGGGGATTAGCTTGGAGGAAATAAAGAACGAGAAAGTCGACCTTGTAAGCTTTTCGTATCGTTTTTGTTTTTGTAATGTTTTATACATATTACGTAATACACTGTTTTGATTTGTTTTCATTGAAGTGTCCTAAAAAACTTACGATATATCTGGTTGTTCAAAGTCGTATGAAGTTGACGTGCATGCAAGGCTTCAAAGAAATTTAGCATAATTACGTCAAATAAAAATTCTCAGAGTCAAATTTGCAGTGCACTTCATCAATGGGTGTAATCTTATTAACTTTCACATTAACTTATGGTTTGTTTTGTATATGAAGGAGCGCATACCGATTGATGAAGTATTTGAACAACTCAAATGTTCAAGGGAAGGTTTGTCAAGCGAGGAAGGACAGAAGAGGCTCCAAATCTTTGGTCCAAATAAACTGGAAGAAAAAAAGGCATTTTCACTTTTCTTACTAAATTTTGTTTTTTTTTTAATTATTGAGAAAACTTAAGTGAGTGATTATGGATTAACTAATGTGTTCACAGGAAAGCAAAATTCTGAAATTTTTGGGTTTTATGTGGAATCCTCTCTCATGGGTCATGGAGATTGCTGCTATCATGGCCATTGTTTTGGCTAATGGAGGGGTAATATTAATCTCTGTGAATATTTATATCATCTCAAATAAATAAACATTCTCTCATTTTAATAATTTCTGAGCAAATGCAGGGAAAGCCCCCAGACTGGCAGGATTTTGTTGGTATTGTGGTATTGCTTATTATCAATTCCACCATAAGCTTCATAGAGGAAAATAGTGCAGGCAATGCCGCTGCCGCCCTTATGGCGGGTCTTGCTCCCAAAGCTAAGGTACGTTGAGGGAGGTATTATTTTTTTTTTTTGTTTAGTTTTACAGTGGTTTTAGTTCATTTACAATTTTCTGTGCAAACCTGAAACGCATAGGTATTGAGAGATGGAGCATGGAGTGAGCAAGATGCTTCAATTTTAGTCCCTGGAGATGTGATCAGCATCAAGTTGGGAGACATTATCCCGGCAGATGCCCGCCTATTGGAGGGAGACGCACTCAAGATTGATCAGGCTGCACTGACCGGCGAGTCCTTGCCAGTGAATAAGGGTCCTGGTGATGAAATCTTCTCAGGGTCTACTTGCAAGCAGGGTGAAATTGAGGCGGTTGTGATTGCCACTGGTGTCCATACTTTCTTTGGTAAAGCTGCTCATCTCGTTGACAGCACCAATCAAGAAGGGCACTTCCAAAAGGTAAATAAACTGTCAAGAATCAATCTATTTTATTCAGGAGAGGAAAAATGCAGGGTCTTGATTTGCGTTAAACTGTGATGATGTATCAGGTGTTGACATCCATTGGAAACTTCTGCATATGCTCCATCGCAATAGGGATGCTTATAGAGATAGTGGTGATGTACCCAATTCAACACCGACCATACAGGAGTGGAATTGATAATCTTTTGGTGCTTCTCATTGGAGGAATTCCAATTGCCATGCCAACAGTATTATCTGTGACAATGGCCATTGGCTCTCACCGCCTTTCGCAACAAGGCGCTATCACCAAGAGAATGACGGCCATTGAAGAAATGGCCGGAATGGATGTACTTTGCAGTGACAAGACTGGGACTCTCACTCTCAACAAGCTTACAGTAGACAAGAGCATGATCGAGGTAATAATAAAAGAAGAAACTAGAGCATAATTTAAGTGAGTTTGAGGCAATTTTCAGTAGTGACATTTTTTCCGGTTATTATCATTAATTTGATCCACGAATTTCAGGTATTCGTTAAGGACATAGACAAGGATACCATGATTTTATACGCGGCAAGGGCCTCCAGGGTGGAAAATCAGGATGCTATCGATACTTGTGTTGTTGGAATGTTGGGAGACCCCAAGGAGGTACATTATATTTGAGACATTAACCATTTTGCTATGCAATTTTAGTTCTTCTAACTATTGAATCTAGTTTCCAAGCTCTTTTTTTTATTAGTATGATTTTTTTATTCGTTTTCCTTTTCAAACTCTGCAGGCTAGAGCTGGTATCACTGAGGTGCATTTCTTGCCCTTTAATCCAGTGGAAAAGCGTACAGCCATAACATACATTGACACAGAAGGAGAATGGCACAGAATCAGCAAAGGTGCACCAGAGCAGGTAATATACCAGTTAGCACAAATTACTTGTGCTTTTTGAATCTTCAGTTTCCCCTTTTTTCCTTCTAATTAACACGTGAAATGTTTATTAGATCATTGATCTCTGTAATCTTCGTGAAGATGTAAGCAAAAAAGCTCATGCTATCATAGGTAAGTTTGCTGATCGTGGACTTCGATCGCTTGCAGTTGCTAGACAGGCAAGTTCGTATTCTGTTTGTAACCCAAGAATTGCACCAATTAATGAGGCAAAAAGGATTAGAACAAAACCTTACGAGGATATAATATGGCTTGTTTCAGGCTGTTCCAGAGAAAACCAAGGAGAGCCCGGGTGCGCCCTGGCAATTTTTGGGTCTTTTGCCTCTCTTTGATCCTCCAAGGCATGACAGTGCAGAGACCATCCGTCATGCCCTCGATCTTGGTGTCAATGTCAAGATGATCACTGGTGATCAGCTAGCCATTGGCAAGGAAACCGGTCGCAGGCTTGGTATGGGAACTAACATGTATCCCTCTTCAGCCCTCTTAGGAGACCACAAGGACGAGTCCGTTGCTGGACTCCCAATTGAAGAGCTTATTGAGAAAGCGGATGGCTTTGCCGGAGTGTTCCCAGGTAAATACGTGGCAAAATACAATAAGCGTATGCTTGTTAGATTAAAATGACAGCTAGTAATGAATTCATAGGTTATGTGAAGTAACACTGTATGAAATTAAGTTTTGTTATGTGAAAATTATCACACTGCTAGTATCTTATGGTTTAATTATTTAGAGCACAAATACGAGATTGTGAAGAAGCTTCAAGAAAGAAATCATATTTGTGGAATGACTGGAGATGGCGTGAACGATGCCCCAGCCTTGAAAAGAGCAGACATTGGAATTGCAGTCGATGATGCTACTGATGCTGCACGCAGTGCATCAGATATAGTGTTGACAGAGCCCGGATTGAGTGTCATTGTGCATGCTGTCTTAACAAGCAGAGCCATTTTCCAGAGAATGAAAAATTACACCATTTACGCTGTCTCCTTAACCATCCGTATTGTGCTGGGTTTTATGCTCCTTGCTCTTATCTGGAAGTTTGATTTCTCACCATTTATGGTTCTGGTCATTGCCATACTCAATGATGGAACCATCATGACCATTTCTAAGGACAGAGTGAAGCCATCTCCTCTTCCAGATTCATGGAAGCTCAAGGAAATCTTTACCACCGGCATATTCCTGGGCAGCTACCTCGCTGTCATGACTGTTATTTTCTTCTGGCTTGCTTATGGTTCAACCTTCTTCACAGTAAGAATTCCGTGCTTCGCTAAATTAGCACTGCAACTTTATCTCTGCACAATTAATTAAACTTTGTCATATATATTCAGGATAAGTTTGGTGTAAGGCCAATTAATAAGAACGAGCATGAGCTCACAGCAGCAGTGTACCTCCAAGTAAGTATAGTGAGTCAGGCACTGATCTTTGTCACTCGGTCCCGAAGCTGGTCTTTTGCCGAACGCCCTGGTCTTCTGCTTATCACTGCCTTTTTACTAGCACAATTGGTGAGTTTATGAAATTTCAGGCCAGGTTACTTCTACCATTCATTTGCATACCATTCCAGATTTTACCTGACGATTTTTTCTTATGTGACTTATAGCTGGCAACAATATTAGCTGTGTATGCAAATTTTGGCTTTGCAAAGATTCAAGGTATTGGATGGGGATGGGCTGGAGTTATATGGCTCTACAGCATCGTCACTTATTTTCCATTGGATATTATTAAATTATTTGTCCGATTTATGATGACTGGCAAGCCCTGGGATACCCTCCTCCAGAAGAAGGTATCTATTCATTTTCTCCAAGTCTTGGAACATAAGGGATTATGATTCTGAATTTGGCCTCACAATGAATTTGATTATACAGACTGCTTTCACAACAAAGAAGGATTATGGTAAGGGAGAGCGAGAGGCACAGTGGGCTCTGGCGCAACGAACTCTCCATGGACTGCAGCCTCCAGAGAATGACAAGAGCTACGGAGAGATGTCTGAGATCGCTGAACAGGCAAAGAGGCGTGCTGAAGTTGCCAGGTGATGATCGCTTCAAGCTAATTTGATTGTTCATATATAGATGTTAAGTTAACAGGCAATTTTGTTTCCATTTGACTAACTTCCAGGCTAAGGGAGCTTCATACACTCAAAGGGCATGTTGAGTCTGTGGTGAAACTGAAGGGACTTGACATTGACACCATTCAACAACACTACACTGTTTGAATGAAAGGACAGAAGAGTTTTAAGATACAAGACACGGGACTAGATATTACAAAAGAATTTAATGATTTTGTAGGAAGGTAGAAAGGTCTGGGAATAATCAACAGAAGAGATTGTCTCTCTGACAATCCTAGGTTGAGAAAAATGATTATGAAATTTACAATAGGCTTTACTAACTGAGTATATGTATTCTTTGTTATTCAATCAAAATTCCCATATTTTTGGCATCCTCTTCTTCCTCTCGACTTGAAAACAACTTATTTTTGGATGTGTTTCTATCTCTGTTTGATATGAGTTGTTTTATTCAAAGTCACAAGTCGCAGCAGACTAAATTAACTTTCGATGAGTATGACAACAAATTTTCTATCAAAAATTATTGATTACCTGAGCTACTAGTTGATGGAAATTACTTTGTGAAAATTTCTTCCTGGATTATTAGCATCTGCTGCTGAATAACCATAGCTAATTCCAAGAAAGAGTCTGCCTTCAAATAATGTGGGAAAATATACATATTATTTCTTCTCAATGTGGTAAGATGAACAAAGGATTATAAGTTTAATGCACATGGTGCTTGAATGGATTATACCAAAAATTCAAGCAAACAACAAATTTGTTACAATTTCTTGCTACTAAGAGAAAAGAGGTGGTCTAATCTAAGTGGGTGCTTGAAATTTGTTAGTTGAATTTCTTTTCTGAATTGGAATATAATCCAAATGTTTCAAGTACCGCAGTGCCCCTTCAGCTGCAAACTCTGCCGCTGTTTTTTTTTTTTTCTCCGGCTGAGAAGCACCGAAGCTTTCCAAAATGGTTTAGTATTTCAGAAAACATTATAAAATGTTACCACAAATTATGAAAGTATTGGCTTGAAGGTTTCTTGGATGATTTCGGTTGTTGACTGTTGAAATGAAATTCATGTAATTGGCTTTTAAGTTTCCACTCTTAGATTGAATATTATTTTCGAAGTCAATGTGTTGTCAAATATGAACCTTCCAAAGCGTGAATCTTCTAAATTTTCTTTTGGAGATACTTAGAAGGTAGTGGACCGAGTTCACGTGGAACACCATAAATTGAGTTGTTTTGTTTAACAAACTTTCATATCTATTCTTTGATAGAGTATTTTTTTTCAAATTTATCAATTTTCTAGTAAAAAAGTGATATTCACTCTCGAGATTTTAAGCATTTCTAATAAGAGAAAGTAAGTCTTAATGGTTATAAATGTTTAATAGCATTTTGGAAGTTATTTGTAAAATAATAGAAAGTCTGATTGTAAATTGACATCCAAAATTTAGTAAACTATTCCAAGAAAAAATACTTAGAGAACTAGATGTATAGATGAATCACTATAAATCGATACGATTGTTTTTCTAATCTCTTTATTTTTTAGTTTTATGTTATATATTTTTATTTTTGTAATTAATCTTTTGTTGTAACATTCAACATATTTGGAAATTGTATTAGAAACAGTGAGATATCAATAAGTTCTTAATTTTTTGTTGTCAAAATCAATCTTAACCTCCATTCTACCCTTCAAAAAGAAGTGCAAGATTAATATTTGAAGCAATTAGAAATGCACACTAGGTTGGATAAGTGACTGATAGGAAGTCAACCTATAGATAGTTCACTTTCTTGGTGAAACCCTTGGCACATGGAGGAGTGAAAAACAAAATATGATGGCAGGATATATTGTTAATGTGGATTTCCCAGTAATGACTCAAGGAGTTTGCCAATAACTTTTGAAAGGTGTTAATGCACTCCACAAGGTCGATAGCCATAATAGTTGCATTTCACTCCATAAGGTCGATAGCCATATCTTGTATATCTAAAAGCTTAAGAAAATCCTCTAGATGTTTAAGATCAGGAATGTAAGACATTCATATTTCAACAACTTTGGAAACCTTGCGTTGCAATGCTATCTACCTGTCTTCTTCTAATTCAAAAATCACAATTCTTCATTTTCATCCAGAAGTACATTTCAATTTCAATAATCTAAACCAAAGAAGCTACATCGCAAGTTCTACAACCAAATCACATATAATTTACGGCTGCAACAATGAGAAACTGAATTTCTAACAACTATAATCTTCCCTTGTGTATGATCCTTGAAGGCAACTTTTGTCTGGAAAAGAATGATCAGGAACCAACAAAACAAGAACTGTGTAATGTACTTCAAACATTTTGCAGCACTAGAGAATGTTCTGCAGGCTGATTCGATATGCAAATTCTCTACGATGCCTAGACAACTCTTAGTGACCCTCCAAGCTTAGTAGGTACAATAGGAATGAACGAGTGCAAAATATCTGTTATCAATGGCCGGTAACTTGGTTCAGATTGTATACATAGCACTGCCACAGCAGCAACCTGCTCATCCAAAGTTAGAAACTCAAATGTGTAAGTGAAGCAAGGTTAGGTAGGGTACATAAAATTTTCTAATAATAGTGTTTCAGCAATATTTACTTGATATAAGTGCTTTAAATCCATTGTGTCTCTAATTACAGGATCCACAAGGCTGGGAAGCTTTGACCTGTCAGTGAGCTGAGGAATGGCCTGTGAAAATTGGTTTTCAGTTAAGTTGTAAAACTGCAACAATCCTAATTGAGACTTCTCTAGTGCAGTTGCTCTGTGATTGAAAGAAAAATACCCATGTGACTATCGATTGGCATTGACTCGGTGACATCTTCTCTACCGGCCTTCTCCCCATCAAAAGCTCAAGCAATACAACTCCAAAGGCATATACATCACTCTTATCAGTTAGTTTACCTGAAATAGTAATAATCATGTTAGTCTCTTTTCCTGGAATTACTCATGTTTCAGTTTATGCAGCATTGGCTTACCCTCTAAAAGGTACTCAGGAGCGACATAGCCCAGCGTTCCAGAAATCTTTACATTCTTGTTTTGGGTTCCACCAGTCACTGCAAGGCCAAAATCTGAAAGCTGGGAGAAACATAAACTTAGAATGGGAAACATTCTAATCAACATTGTAAAATACCATACAAACATTTCTTATATAATATTTACCTTAGCATTAAAGTTGGAATCAAGAAGAATGTTAGCCGATTTCAGATCTCTGTGGACCACCGGAGGGTTGCAGTGCTCATGAAGATATTCCAGACCTCTAGCATTCCGTACAATAATAGAAACCAACATTAAAAACAAGAAACTAATGGAAATTAAGGTAAATAATGAAGCCAGCCAGGCACTACCGCGCTACATCAACAGCAATTTTCATCCGTATATGCCATGTTAGGTCAGCTCCATGAGTAGGTCCTGTGATGTTAATCCAAAAATAAATAAATAAAACAAATATTTTAGAATATAGAATCCTCCATCATCTATGCCTAGTTACTTAAATATTAAAGAGAAGTTTATACCATGCAATTGGGTCTCCAGAGAGCCATTTTGCATCATTTCATATATAAGAAACCTTGTTTCGTTATGGATGCAGTAACCTAAAAGAGAAATAATATTCTGATGCTGGATTTGAGTTAACCAGTTCAGTTCATTCTGCAGGAAAAACCATTAGAACTAGCATGAATTTACAGAAAATTGATATACTAATCAAACTAAGAAAAAAGAAAAATTACCTCAAATTCTCTTTCAGCATCCTTCCCTCTATCATCTATTCTTTTCACTGCAGCAAGGAATTTATCATTGAAACGAGCTTTATAGACACGCCCATGACCTCCCTCCCCCAGGACATTGTTTTCCTGGAAATTGTTTGTGGCAACTTCTAAATAGTGATACTCAATGACACCAACTGAATCCTTCTTGCCAGTCTTCCTTAAAGAATTAACCTGTTCCATAATTGGGCTATTTGAAAGCCCTCTGCCAGAATCTACATATTGTAATAGGTATAGAAGAAAAGATCAACATAACATGAATATTAACAGATGGGAAATTGATCTAGACAACTAACACAAGAACAAAAGCAAATGCAATTTCATGAAACAGAAGGATACCAAAATTCTGTTTGGTTTTTCCGTTGGAATTCTTCACCTTTTTCGATCTATAGATCCAAAAGCATGAGAAGAAAAGTAATAGAACACCAAGAAGAGTGGATGCAGCAATAAGTGCTATAAGTATCTTCTTGCTCAAATCTTGATGGTGCATTATTCTAACCCCAGAATTTCCTGCACAAACACAAATAACCTCAGCAGTCATATCAAATTACGAAAAGAAACTGACAAAATCATATATTTGTCTTTATTTACAAAATTAATTCCAAATTTCTACAGTTAAAAATCTATTACACCATGTACAGAAAAACTCAAAGTTAAAATAAAGTTCATGTTTCAAAGCATGAAAATTTTCCCAGAAGCTAGAGTGTAATCAGTAAATTGTTTTTCTAGTGTGATTCCTCTCTGCATAATCTGATCAACCAAACACAAAGCACACTCAAAATCAACCATTTTGCACTCAAAGTAATGAACAGGGGTCATTGTTGACATACCTGGAGATTGGGCTTCCATTTTTGCAGAAAACCGAGAAATGGGTTCCTTCACAACAACAAAAGAAGAATTACAAACGTTGGAAACATTTGTCTCTGGTTTGGCGGCAAGTACAAATGAGAACAAAGAAATACAACAAACCCACATGGGGAAAATCATTACAAGAACCTTCATTTCCATTCTTTTGAGGAAAGAAAAAAAAAAAGCAAAGTAATGAGTGAAACTTCTTTTTTATTTCCTTGACTAAACTTTGGTTTGTTCCCGTAACTTTAAATCTCTTTGCACAGAATCAATGTAGAAGGGGACAAAACAAAATAGTGTTGCAGGAAAATTTTGAAAAAAAAAAAAGAAAGAAACACTTTCTTTTATAAGAGCAAGTGAACTTGAAATCATGTGGCGGTTAGTAATCCAAAAATGAACACTACAGTTTTTATTCATTCATGGCTCTGGGCATTGCATATTATTACAGTAATTAATTTTTATTATCCATTAATGATTGATCCATTGTTGTGGCATTCCTTGTATGGAAATGTACAGTGACGGGTAATGAATCAAATCTTCAATTTAATATTTTAATGGATGCTAATTATGAGATTGTGATAGCATTTTCCTTTCAAAAAATGATGTCTGACCCTTCAACATCTAATCAAAATGTTTGGTATGAAACAGGTTGGCTGAAATAAACACAACCACAAGTTTGACTGTCAACACATTAAAAAATGTGATTTTCATTAAGAAAAAACATTAATGGCTAAAATTAAAAATCAGCTGGACTTGTGACTTTATCACAATTCTCATGTGAACTTTTTTCCCATTTATGAATAATAGAGTAGATATAATAAAGTACCAAAGTTTTCATGAATGTAATATTAAAAAATAGTTGTATGGAATTCCCAAAAAAAAAATATTTCTTATATAAATTAAAAAATATATGCTGAATAATATGGTCTTTTTTGAAGCACATTTCAGAAACCATTGAATAACTGGGTGCATATTTTGAACTAAATCTTCTTAATTTAAAATATTGAATTGTCATTCAAAAGTTCTTAGAATATAGAAGTTGTTATTCATATTTTATCTTATTTTTCATGTGTTATTTATATTATTTTTAAAAAAAAATACATATGAAACTAGCATGGCATAAAAATGAAATCAGAAAATTACTTTATTTTATAAATTATCTTGTTTACTTGGAATTTGAGTTGGAATCATTGGGACATCATATTGATAATTATATTTATTTCACCTCCCTATGGGAGAAAATATTTTAAGCCAATAATAATTGAATTAAGATAAGAAATGATAATAAAATATTCTGTCGAGTGTTCATTTGAAGACCAATAATGGAAGGAACATTGATTCATTGAGCCATGTACTCCGATATCTCCCTATGAGTCTCATATATTTTATTGTATCCTATAATTTGGGATATTAATTAAAATAATCTCTTTTTTTTATACATATATAATCAAATTTTTTTCTCATTATACAAATATAGTTTCTTTTTAATTTAATTATTTTAAAAAAAAGAAAATTCTACGATTAGGGGTTAGTCGATCAATCGGCCAACCAGTTTTTTAAAAAAATTGATTGTTTGGGTGCTTAGTTTACTGGCCAACCATCCGGCTAATCAATTTTTTAAAAATAAATTTGTTGATTGGATGCTTAGCCGGCTGGCCAACCTTCCCACCGTCAAAGTCAAAGAAAAATTTCACATTTTTATCTTATTTCATCTCATATCTCAATCTTGACTAAATGAGTAAGTGAGTTTTATATCTTGATTAAATAAGTTTACATTTGATTGGATGAGTCTTCGCTGGGTGAGACAAAACCTGAATGTATTTTAGATATTTTATGTTTTAAGTTATATATGTATAATAAAAAAAAAAAGTAATTATATATATATATATATATATAATTACTTGTTATTAAATGTTATTTTTGAAAACTTGAGTTGGGGAGAAATTGTTAGTTTTTAAGGTTTAGGAGAGAAAATTATATAACTAACAGAATCAATTAATTTTAACTTTTTATAGGTGGGTAAATAGGATTTTCAAAATTAACAAAAGAAAACTTGAAAAATCAACATACTTTGGGGGGAGAGGAGCGGGGGTGGTTGGGGGTGTGGAATAAGTCCTTTGGCCTTTAATTAATAGAGCACTACTATGTGTACACACTTTGGATACACAAATGTATACACACTCATATGTGTCATCATATGATTGGTTATTGTTTTATTCTTAATTCAAAATTATTCAATCACATGATGACACATATAAATATGTATATATTTGTGTATCCAAAGTGGGTACACATAGTTTTATTGTAATTAATATCCCCTATAATTTACTTAAGCTAAATATTTAATTGCATGGTAAACCCTTGAGTCAATTTTTTACAAAATAAACACTGAAATTGGATTAAGAACAAATTGGACAAGAGGCCCATTTTTATTTACTTTGAATTGAACCTCAGCCCTTGAAAATCTATGTGAGGTTGGGTCACCTGAATGTGGCCCAAATATATTGGATATGACCACATGTTGTCATTTGCTAAAACAATGGGCTAGTTTGGGCCAAACATGTCATGCATAACATTTGTTAATTGTTTATATTAATTAAACAAGTCAAATTATGGAGTTTTATACAGTTTTAACTAAAACTCGAGAGATTATACATATATATATATATATATACAAAGCCAAGAAAATAAGATAATACCATTATACCTTCATTCTAAGAGTATGTAACTCTAAACCCCTCATCTCATTTCCATCAAGATTTTTTCAACAAAATTTCACTAAAATTTCATATGAATCCAAATAAGTAAGTTTTTGTTTACATGGTTTCTTCTTCTTCTTTTTTTTTTTTTTAACATTCCGGTTGAATTTGTGTCATAATTTTGTTTGAAATGTTATTAATTTGTGAGATAGATTTTTTTCTCTTTGTATGTATAAGTCTAATTTTAATTTCATTCTTTCATCAATTTTTCATAATTATTGTGAATTCAAGTTAGAAATATGATACCTAGACTAGTTTACTAAGTATAGTCGTGAATTTGAGTTAGAACTATGATAATCAAACTGTTTATAAGCTAAGTTATCAAGAGTAATTTTGAATGTAAATTAAAATTTTTGTAAAATGTAAAGAATTTGTGGGTTGGCGCAACTATGCAAGGTATGAATAGTTGTGCCTAATATTTATAAGTTTAATATTAACCTTGTTATTATATTAAATTTGTTTTGAATTTTTAATAACCCTTAAAAATTTTCAAAAAATCTCAATATTTTTAAGAATTAATTTATCCCGTGATATATGATTATCCGACAAAGACATCTACCCGTAGAAAAAGGGGAAAATTGGTAAGAGTAAAAGCAGAATAAGATAAAAATTTTTTTATATAATTTGAATATTTAAATAATTATTTTTAATTTTCATTAATTTAAGATTATATGATCATTTTGAAAAATAAAATAATAAAGTTAGAACGGTAATTTCATTTTCTATAATATTGTTTCTTAACCAAATTTTATTTTGGGTTGGAAATTATTATTTATGTTTGATTTTTGTTGGAAAAATGTTATTTAAGCTAATTAGGGGTAAAAAAAAAAGCGTTTTGAGACCAAATCTTGGGTGGGAAAATGTGATTCACTCATTTTGGGAATTACACATTAGGCCTCGGATAGGTAGCCACGGCACAACACCACGAAAGGAAGAAATAAATATAAATAAATATTACAGAGAGCAGTAGACATGCATGCGATTGCAGCAGGGAAGAATTTAATTTCAAGTTTTAATCTATAGCAAAGCAAAGCATTAAAAATTGTTGTGTTGACATTGTCAAAGACGGCACGTAGAACTAGGCAGCACCGGAGAGAGTGTAATAAATTCAGACGCAAACCACCCACTTATCCATGCATTTTGAGCTTGTAACCCTTTAGCTGGAGCCTCAGTCAACGCTTGTCTCTGCTCACGCGGTGCCTCTAAGCAACACAGCACTGGCTGATTGCTGCGGATTCGCCTCTGGTCTCAAGACCTAAACATTTACTACTACTCTGGTGATGCTCCTTTGCATTTTGCTAAAAAAACAACACCTAATTTAAATTATAACAAATGGAGTTTTATATATAAGAGGGTACGAATTTAAATCTCTTTTAATAATATATCAAAATCAAAATTTTAATTTATCTAATTTAACAGTTGTGAATTGATTAATAGATCATAAATTTATTCTATTAAAGTTAAAATATTATAAAATCTACTCTATCACTTTAAATTTCACTACTATCAACCATCGTCGAGTCATTGTCGTGTTCTAGTGATTGTTACTGGAATCATATTTCTTAACATCTATCAAACTTGCCTAGTTTTGGCAGCTAACCATGTTGGATTCAATGTCACATGTGATGACATGAATAGTCTACCTTTTGCGGTTGATATTACTCGGACAATCTTTGCCAACATAGATAGGTAGTTTATCAAATGTCGATCTTGCGCACACCAACGATGAAGCTATGATGTGAAGATATTGTAATATCAAAATAGTATAATTTCAATTGAATTATAACATCTCATTATAATTATGAATAATATCATACTATTTTTGTATAATTAGTGTTTAAAATTAGGTTAAAATAAAATATTACAATTCCGATTAAATGGTTGTCAATTTTAAGATTGTGATGGGTGATTTTTTTAATTTAATTTTGTGATAGTGGGGATAATAGCGAGGGGCAAAAAAGAAAGAAATATTTCAAGATGTTTGAGAGGATGGTTGGGTGCATAGAAGAAGAAAGAAAGTTTTTGAGGAAATGCTAATATGATTTATTTGAATTATACTTAAGATTTAAAATTAGATGAAATTTAGTAAAGGCCCTTTTGTTTTCAAAGTTAATGAAAAAAAATTTAAGAAATATATCATTTTTTTAAAATTAAGTATATAATTAATAATTTATTATTATGTGATTAGATATTAATTTATTTTTAATATTTAATTATTTAATTATATAATAATATATCTTTCTCAAAAAATTGATTATAAAAAAAAACCATTTCGGTTTTCACAATATGGTCAAGAATTTAATGAGCAAGTAAAAGACTTTCAATGCAATCGACCACGCTTGTCATTAAGTGTATCATGCAAGATCCCCAACTAATCACTTGTGTTTTTACTGTGCTGGCTTCTGATATTTAAAAATAATTGTCAAGCGTGTAATGAAGTAAGACAATGAAGAAACCAAACAACATTGTGATTGTGATACTACTCTTCTTTGTTCTGCTTCTGATAATTCAAACCCCCACGGAGGCCGGAAAAAACCCCCACAATAAACACAAAAAGAGATCAAGAAGCAGTACCAGAAGGACAAAAACAAGAACAAGGCAACATTCA
Organism: Mangifera indica; assembly: GCF_011075055.1. Taxonomy (NCBI): domain Eukaryota; kingdom Viridiplantae; phylum Streptophyta; class Magnoliopsida; order Sapindales; family Anacardiaceae; genus Mangifera; species Mangifera indica. The sequence continues at coordinate 6,427,213 of NC_058139.1, forward strand.
GCTAACTGTGACCCTCTATATGAGTACTTCTTTGAAACGTGTGGGCAATGGCCTTTTCCAACTTCACCCTCTCCGGAAAATCCATTTCTCCCCGCTCCAAGGAGACGTCGTTCACCACCTCTACCAAGCCCCCTTCCACCACCTCTAATTTCATCACCTCCACCACCTCAAGGACCGCCACTATGTTCGCCGCTACCGCCTCCACCAGAACTCTTCTCTCCACCTCCCCCTCCACCAGTACTCTTCCCTCCACCTCGACCGCCACCAGTACTCTCCCCTCCACCTCCACTGCCACCAATACTCTCCCCTCCACCTCCACTGCCACCAGTACTCTCCCCTCCACTTCTGCCGCCACCAGAACTCTTCTTTCCACCTCCGCCACCATTGGTTCCTTCCCCGCCGCCTCCACCTTATGTTCCACCTCCTGTCATGCCCTTCTTTTTTACACCGCCTCCACCCGCTGCTCCACCTCCTTTCATGTCATCCTTTTTTACACCACCTCCACCGGATGTTCCACCTCCTTTCATGTCATCCTTTTTTACACCGCCTCCACCGGATGTTCCACCTCCTTTCATGTCATCCTTTTTTACACCGCCTCCACCGGATGTTCCACCTCTTGTAACGCCATTCTTTTTCACACCACCTCCACCTCAAAGTCCACCAGCGCCAGTTTCCTCGTGGCTATCACCTCCAGATATAAACCCACCACCAGCATTTACCCTTTCACCCCCAGCTGAGCAGTTTTCACCGCCTCCCCCACTTGTTCCATTGGTTTTGTCACCTCCACCGCAAGCCCCAGGCGAAACCACTCCAACACCACCGTTTTTCTCTGAATCGCAACCTCCTCCGGTGCAAGATATTCCTCCTGATGAGTTTGCTAGTCCATCACCACCGTTTTTCTCTGAATTGCAACCTCCGCCGGTGCAAGATATTCCCCCTGATGAGTTTGCTACTCCATCACCACCGTTTTTCTCTGAATTGCAACCTCCGCCGGTGCAAGATATTCCTCCTGATGAGTTTGCACAATCGCCACCACTAATCCCCTGGTTTTCTTCTCCACCTGATGGTCAGTTACCAATATTCTCACCACAATTACCGGATACTTTTGCGCCCCCATTTGAATCAACACCGAGTGTACCAGATTTCTTCCAGGCACCTCCTTTAGTTCCTGATGCTGCTGAGAATCCTTAGGCTCTGGTCTCAGACGTTTTATATGAAACAGGATCTCCTTCATCCAAGGAGTGAAGCTGTTTCGTCGTAACTATTACTAAGTACTTAATATTTATGTAGCAAAATAACCTGAACGATTGGCTAGTACTGTTGATATGTTTTCCGTTTCCTCGCTCTTTGTTATAAATTATTCATCTTATGGTTTTCGTTAATCAGGCTGTCTACTGACAGAAATGTACTCATCTGAATGAAGAACAGTTCTCCAAATTAATAGCTGATGATAAAGATTTTTGTTTCTGAGACGAAGCCAGTGCTTAACAGGAAGCATAATTTAATTGAGTTGGCGTTTCAAGGTCAACATGAAGAGAATTATCTTCTTCTCGAGGTATCTCTAAACTCTGAAGCGCCAAGTTTAATAGATTTCATGGAAAACATTAGCACAAGTACTACACTGTCCGCTCATCTGTAAAGAAATCAACACTAACGGATTAGCTTTCCTCGTATGAAAAAGACAAGTTAGGACAAATTAGCTAGAATTTGACAAGTTGTGATGAAACAAATATCATCTTCCTAAATAACAACCATCTCACATTTTCCCCCAGTTCTATTATACCATGCAAAGTTCAACTTTTAATTTACTGTTATCTAATGGTGAACAGGTTGTTTTTGTATTTATAGTAAATTTTTCCGAAGCGTATTTATAGTAAAGTTCTAGGAATAGGGATGCAACATCCTTCAATATGCTAAGGTGCCATGTTCTATCGATTCTTGTGATACAGAACTTGCTCACACATGAATAACTATAGCAAGCTAAATCTTTTTACTTAAATAATACAATCTCAATAACAAAGTAAAAGGATAATTGGAACAGAAATAATGATGGGAGCTAGAATGGAAGGCAAAGAACTAAATCTTTAAACAATAAAATTATGTACACACTTTTAGTATATAAATTATGTACATTTTGAATTAAAGATAAAATAATATTCAATCACATCATGATATGTTATATATGTACTTAGATTTTGTATCAATAATATGTTTACATAATATTATTCATTTTTTAATCATGCCTTTTTTTTTTTACATTTTTAGTTTAAACCCCTTTTTTTTTTTTTTTGCACATCTCTAGGTTTTTTTAAATTAAAAAATCACACTCTAAAGGTTTTGAAGTTTTTCATATTTTCACCCTCCCACCATATTGAGGTTATTTGACAATTATAATTATATGAAGAGTCAATTGATATTTATTATATAAAAGTAAATTAAAAATTTACCATGTGAGAGTAAATTGATATTTTACCAAGTGGTGGGTAAACTTACTTCATTTGAATAATGTTTGCTTTTATTTAAAAATAAAAAAATTAATAATTTAAAAACTACCCATTAAAGAACTCTTAATTAAAAAATATCAATTTGTATTTCAATGAAAAATACTGAAAAATCCCAAAAATTAGAAAATTTCAAAAACCTCTTAATTGAAAAATATTAAAAAAACCTCCACTACGTAGATCACACAAACTGAATAAATACGTGTGGTGAAAAATAATCAAAAACCCCCACCACACGTGCCCTAACTCTTGAATACTTAAAAATTCCTCAAAACCCTTACCGCACGTGATTCACGTGGTTTGAAAAATAGCAAATACACCCTTGTTATCAACCTAAACCATCACACGTGATTCTCATAGTAATTATGAATCTTACATGGTAATCAAATTATCTTAAATATATTATTTTCAAACTCGATTTTACAATTATTTTGAAACATATCCATTATTAAATTTTATCAAGATCATAAAGGATTTAAACTATTTCACACAAAGAATAAATCAAAAAAATCGCAATGAAAAACATCCTAATCTACACCCAAATGTTTAAATTATTACACTATAAACTATTAAACATGATAAATGATGATTTACTAACCTTTTTTTTTTTGTCATTTACATCATTAGAAAACAAGCAAAATCGTCAGATCCTGAGTTCAGTGAATAGAGATGCACAATAGGTATGAGTACATAGGATGAGAAAGCAAAATTTTGAAGTTGAAAATGAATATAACGTTTGTTTATATAAAAGCATTTTCATCATAGTGTAAAAAATTGCTCATATACGTTTAACGCTAAAAATGTTTATTAATTATGTTTAGTTTAAGTTAATTGATGTTAATCTGATTAATTTTCCTCAAAATAATCTGTTGAATACAAATTTGCATATGGTTAAGTTAATTTGTTATTTCTTCACTACATAGCACCTTCCTCTCTTGCTGTTTACTTCGGTTTTACACCCAAAATCAAATCTCCACCACAAAAAATGTTCGATAAGATGTACGGAATATCCTAAAGGACAGGGCTTTGTTATTACACGCATTGGAACACTGTATAAATATTTCAAAGTCTTTTCCTATTTTTCGGTATAATATTTCAGTCAAAATTCAACAGCAGTCATCTAGTAGGAGGCATACATAACCAACTACAAGCTTACCTCTAGACGGGACAAGGAATGAGAAGAAAAAAAATTGGCTGGATTTTAGTATAATATTTGCCCAAGCAACCAATGAAAAGTAAAAAAAAAACACAGAAAATTAAGATTGTTACATGCATTATAATCTAGTTCTTGATCTTAAGTAGCTTAAGCTTTTGTTTTGTAGTCCGGATTGTCCCGAAGACCCAGTTTAGAGAGCACAAAACAGTAGGAATCCCAGTCTGTTCTTCGGAGATATTTCAACAATCTCTTCCTCCTCTGCACCATCGCTGTAAGACCCTTTCTAGAATGTTTATCCTACAATAGTAATAATATATTAATCAAAAAAGCTCACGACACTATGTATTCAATTTTACAATTTTATCTAGTGATAAACAATTAACTGTATTACAAACCAGTACTTGCAATACCATGATAAGTAACAGATCAAAGATGTTTAACAATACCAACAGTGATTTACAGCCAAAGAACATGCCAAAAAGAACAAATCATCATCATAAAATGTGCGCCAAGCAAACTGGCATCATCTCTATCAAAGTCCTTGTTAAGGTACCTCAACTTTGATAACCCAAAAAGAGCATATTTGATATTTACATGAAAAAAAAAGGACAAAGAAAAAGAAACATGTACATCAGGAAACTTATTGCAAATAAGTCATTGTTTTTGTCATTCTATCTTTTCTTAAGATTATGTCACCCTATCAAACTACAGTTCTCAAAACTTAAATCAGTTGCCTAACCAAACGTTACAAAATTATTCAATAATTATATGTTATACATATACACACACACACACATATATAAACATATATTCATTGTAAGAAATTTCTTTACATTGAAAAACATTTAACAAAATTTAAAAGCTAATGGTAACAAGGCAGATATTAGATATTTATCTCCTAGGTTCAGAAAATTTTGAATAATAATTATATATTATTGCCAACTCAATAGCTTTCTAAACCATTGGATTCAAATGAATTTAGTGTCAAAGAGTTTGCAGCGACCATCACCAAATCACAGTATTATACAATAGCTTGACCAACCAAAACTTGCAAAATTATACACGAAGAACATGAACCATTCAAACTATTGATGAACTCAGAAAGCGAAAATAAATGTGAAGGATTTTTCAGTCATTTGATAATACAAATTAGTGATGACAGTAGGAGCAGAACTGTAACGAGATCAAGCTTTGAATCTCACCTTTTTATGCAGAACTGAAGATAAATGCTTGATCTTACTTGTGAGTAGTGCCACTGCAAAGCAATTAGCAACCGGGCACCAAAAAACCATCAACAAGAAAAAAATCACCAACAAACATGTAATGTCTGAATTAAAGTTACAAGTTCCAGTTTCAGTCATCCAACATAATTATAACCACCCATATTTCAGAAAATATGCAAGCTAAAATGAATTTGAATGATATTTGTTCTCTATCACTTTAAGATGCAACACCATAAAGAAAATATGAGATTCTGTGGGAAACGATACACAGCCAACCACCTAAACACAAAAGCCAGTTTACCAGATTTTTCAGTCAACTAGTTAACCATAATCTAGTCATCTCACTGTCCTCTCTCAAAACTAGCCTCACTCTCTCTCTCTCACACACACAAGAAAAAGCTTGATTCTGAATTGCTAGTCCCCTGATTCTTCTTACTGGATCATATATTACACATTGTTCATCAGGTCATTATATCTGCTTGATAATCTTGTCGCCTACTGTAGAAATATTCTCTTTTTTGCTCAAACATTTTAGATCATCTTTCAAAACCTTTTCATCAAATGAAAAATAAGATTTAAATCCAATGCAAACTTTGATGCTCAACTCTGTAACAATTTTCTAACAGTATATCATTTGACAACATAGTATCATTAACTACTTTTACCAAAAGCCTTATCAAGATGGCACATAAATTTAATTTCAGAGTAATTGCTACATTAGTCTATAAACCTTTTATTCAAAAATAAAACTATTAAATGCATTTTGTCAATTTGTCCAATATCCTCTTGGCCATCCTGTCCTATAGGGCAAATTCTACCCAGATGATATTTTTACTAAACATCATACAAGGGATTCTAGAAGCGAGATATGCAGTAATTTCTCAAGCACTTACAAGCCTCAATCAGACAATCATCTCTTACATGTTCATACTTTATTATGTCCTCTCAAAACTATAAATTCTTAAGCATTATCCACAGCTTTTGTTTATGTTGATCTTCAAAATCTCGAGCCTAATTAAAAAATAAAGGTCATATCTTGTATCATGCAACAAAGGATTAAAGATATTTACTTCAACAACAATGGCAAAGTTAGTAAAAAAAAAAATTACCCTGTACTCGAGCAGATCCACAATCTGACTCTGACATCTTAAATTCTTCTCTAACTTTTGCAAGCTTAATTTTCATTTTTTCCGCCGAAGACATGTTATCAGGATGAAAATACTGCATCAAACATATTCTGAAATCATATAATAAAATAACTAAACAAAATTATATCATTAATAACAAAGAAAAAAACCACTCTTGCCTTCTCAACTAAATGTTCCTTTGGGGGATGCCTCATATATTCTGGTGTTAGACTTAAGTGACCTAATGCTTGAAGCCCCTGGCCTGAAATGCAATAAGTAACATACACGAATCAATATAAATGAAATTTAATGATTCTAAAAGATTAGCACGATGAAGCAAACTCACTCGTTAATTTCTTGGTTTTTTCTTCGCTAGACATCTTGAGATTCACCAAGCACTCCCTCAAATCTCCGTACCAACCACCGCCAATCCGTATCTCGCTTTCCTTCTCTTCCATCTCCCTCAGTTTCATTAACCTTTCATTCAACTCTGCCAACGAAAATCCTCCTTCCCATCCCTCCCCTCGCAATTCCTTCAACTTAGCCCCCAATTCTCCATAGCTATACATTTTCACAAACTCTGTCCTCATCGCCTGGCTATCTCCACTTCTCTCCACCTTCATCTCCTTCCCGATCACAGACGCCGGCAACTCCTGGGTCCCACCTATTATTGTACTCCCGTCTTGCGGCTTCAGTTTCAAGCTATATTTTAACGCCGACAAAGACAACGAATTAGCAGCCACATTGCTATCAATTCTACTATTACTACTATTTAATTTCTTTTTTCTTAAACTCTCTCTAATTGCCTCAAAAGATAGCGTTGCACCAGGTTTCGAATCGCTGTTTTTGTTTCTTTTGTAAATTTCTTGAAAGGAGGATGATGGGTTTGCTCCCGTGGGTGGTGGAACGACGGTACGTTGCCGATACTCGGAAAGTTTATTTCGGATCTCTTCTAGGGAAGCTGATTCGGAGGGTGCTGCTCTGGAAAATGGTGAAACGGTCGCGTTCTGCTGCTGCTGTTGAATTTGGGAGGGCTTCTTGAGGCTGGCTTTGACATCACTAAAATAAGAGTTGAGTGAAGATTGTTGGGAAGAGAAAGAGTTGTTGCTGTTGTTGTTTGCATTGTTGTCATTTTGGGAAGTTGAGAAACGGTGAACGAGAAGTGAGTTACAGAGGGATCTGGGTTTGGGTTTGCAGATGTGGAGCGCCATGAAGGATTGCGAGTGACGTAAGTGAAGGCTAGGGTTTGGAAAATGAAATGAGAAGAGATGAGGGTTTAGGGATTTCGGTTTGAGAGTTCGACCCGGAAATTTAACCGGGTTTAGGAGAGGATTAGAGAACGTAATCATCGTTGGGAAAGTTTTCGTGAATGAATGAATTTTAAAGTTTTAAAAAACAATTTATGGAAATATATAAAATAAAAAATATGCCAGTAAGACTTTATCATAAACAATTAAATAAAATGAATTTTTCCAATATGATATTCTTATAAATATAACATATTTTAGTACTTTTTTTTTATAAACTTTATGCAAATTTACATTTAATGGTTTTATTTAAAAATTAATATTTTTTCTATTACTGAATGATAACATTTACGACTTGAAAGATTAGTCTAAATTTAAATTTTTATTATATTTATGAAATATTTTTTAATTTGATTTACTCTATACTTACATTATCTACTCTTTACTAATTCTTATAAACAAAATTATCTTTGTGAAATTGAAATGGTAAACTCTATTTACCTTTTTTTGAGTACTAATCTTTTCATCTTCATTTTAAAACAAAAATTAGTCTTTCCTTATCTTGATCATCATTAATCACTCCACATTTTCTTCATTTTTATTATTAAAACAAGGAATCTAAACCCAATTTTATTTTTTCTTGTCAAAATTTTTCGACAAACGAGTTAAGACATTTTGTTTCAACCAAATCTGTTAGGTGAATCTATGTTGAAATAAATGTGTTGTTGGGTGATTAGTCTTTGAAATAGATGTTAAATATAACCCAAAGTCTAACAAAACTTATGGTATTTTATCAAAACTATAATTCATCAAGATATTGAAAGATTTCATTTATCTATAATTTGCTGTTTTATTTGAATAATGTATTGTTATGTTATTACAAGTTGAAATAGATATCAAATATGACAATATATTATTACATTATTATAAGTTGAAATTGGTATCAAATATGGTTAGTATATAGTTTTGGCAAACTATAGTAAGCTTTGTTTAAGGACTATAAAGGGGCATATTTGGTGTGACTTTGGACCCGGGTGAATCCAGCCCGTATGAATTGGGGCCAGTGGCGAGTTTTGTTGCCATCCCTTTTTAATTGTTTTTCGGCAGGATTTTTAATAAAAAATAAATAACATTTAAATATCGGTATTCTTTTGAATTTGATCTTCATGAATCGAAAGTATTTATATTGATTTTAATTAATATCTTTAATTTTTCTTTGGATACGAATTTCTATTATATTTATAAAACCTTTTAATTAATTACTTAATCAATAGCGGTTTATATTAAACTTTTCATATATAAAAAATGCCTGTAAACAAATAAGAATAGAAATCTTTATATAAAAAATCAAACTGAGAATTTATAGTGAAATTAATTATCTGTCATCATATAAATCAAAGTGAGAGCTAATCAATCTGATGCTTTTGATCATATGATATATATATATATATATTTATATTACAACTAAAAGCTTGGTTTTCGGGACTTTGAAAAGGAAAAGCATTTCTAGAGCTATATTGTTTGACCTTTTAAAGTTGAAGAAGAATTTTTGAAACTTTGTGCAATTGCTTGTGTCTTTGTCCATCTCAACATTAAAAAAAACATTTATTTATTATCAGATTAAAAGTTTAAAAACCCGTCTCACCCAGTCAGCACTCCCATAGTAATAGGCTGATAAAGAGCTGCTGTGTGTGTGCCCTTCAAAGAGTGAAGGCTAAGTGATAACCACTAATTGCACCCGCTCACACTAACCTCTCACACCAACAACTTAATCTTAATTAATATATTAACAAACGATTTAATTTTATTTTCACACGCGTGCTACCTACGCTCCAGGTGTGAGAATATAAATAATACCACCTAACACAACACTAGAGCTGGCGGTGGTTATGTAGACGTGCTCTAACACAATCCACTGTATTTTTTATAAATTAATCTATTAATTTATAATATTTTAATATTTTTAATAATTTTTTATAAATTATACCAAATCAATATATAAACTTTATTTTAAGGTTTTAATATAATTTATATTAATATTTTTAAAATCGGATTGATAATCAAATTGATTATCTTACTGATTTATAGTTCGATCGATTCAATTAGAGACTTGATTGACTCAATTTATTATTAAATTAAAATTTAAAAAATTTAAAATTTTAATCAAATCTAATTTTTAATCGTTTCATTCAATTAAACCTAATTTTTAATCAAATTTGATTGAATCAATAATAAAATTAATTTTTTATATTAATTAAAACAAATTTAAAATTTATTCTCATTTAATCAATTGAATCAATCAACCTCATTCAGTTTTAAAATTATTGGTTTATATACCCCCGTAGATCTGGTATCATCAACTACAGTAATAAATTATACTCCCTTAAATGGTGCTCGAATCATGCATAAATCAATCCGAAACAGAATTCCTTTGACATGTCTACGCCCAAGACAAGTGGAAGACAAGTGGAGATTGCACATTTCAAGTCAGTCACGCTCTTCATGCATAACGAACTGAACAAATCTAATATCACCTCCCCTAGTAGGCGCGTTCTTCTTCACGCTCTATTCTTGAGCTAACTAACTGCCTTCAACTTGAAATCTGGTGGGATTATCATTACCAAACGTCTCATTTTCTACCGTTAGATTAGATGCAGTGATCTGATCTTTGATTTAAATGAAATCATGGATAATGACGCAATAACGATAGTATATGAATATCCCCTCCAGTCCCCGTTTGAATCTCTTCTCTAGTAGAGCCTTTAAGTTATCATCACAAGAAATAAAGTGAAAATACACATAGAGTAAATATTAAAAAATCGGATAAGAAAGCAAGGTATATTTGTTCCCTTTTGTGTTGTTGTTTTGTTTAGCTTATTTGGATACCTTTCTTTTTTCTTGGGAAAAACGAGGGAGGCAGGCAGGCAAGCAGGCTTATTATTTTTGTTTCGGTCAAAAGAGTACTTCCTACCCAAAGTATATTAAAACCTCAATGTGCCATCCTCTCAATTTTTTTTAAACTTAAATACTTATTTATAATAAATTTTTTCAAATATTTTAGTTAAGATCAGAGAAAAAACTTGTTATTTAATAAAAATATTTAAAAAAACTAAAAATTTATCATATTTTCTTTAAAGTTAAAAAACTAACATTTTCATCCTTAAGGTTTATTTTTCTCTTCCTCTGACAACATCTTTGTTCCCGCCATTGACCAACTTTCCACCATTTTCAAGGTTGACCGATCTTCTCTCTTTGTTCATAGTTTTTGTCAAATAAAAATAATTTGTCTTCGTTTAACATCAGATAAATTATCTAATAGTCAAAGACTTGTTGTCCAGACATAGTCTGGACGAGGATGAAGGGTAGAAAAACACACAACTGGTATCGACGACGATTTAAGGTGGAAAGAGGACATCATCGACGCTGGAGATGGTGATTGAAGGTGAAGAAAACAAAACCTGGGTTTTTTTTGGGAGGGAATGTGGTTTTTTAAATTTGGAAAAGTTGTTAAAATGGGTGAATTATGAGTTTTTAAAACCTTATAGAAGAAATTAATAAATTATATATTTTTTAAATAATGTTATTAAAATAACAATTTTATCTTTAACCTTAATTGATATTTTTAACATAATTTAGTTTATTGATAAGTGTTTCAGTTTTTAAAAAATAGGAGGTGACACTACGAGATTTTACTATTCCTTGGATGGGAACAAGTTTTTGGCCTTTTGTTTTCATGTTGAATTGAACCTTCCTCTTTTGTCCAACGTTCTCCATTCAGCGTGACAAAATTTTAAACATTCTTATATATAAACAACAAACTATTTGAATTTTGTTTCATATTCATGTTTGGAATAAAGTTTTGAACATAGAATGTCATCTTTTTAACTTTATAGATGTGGTTAATGCCCCAGAGTACACTTTAAAACTAATTTATTTGATTGATTTCTATTTATAAAAAAAGATTAATTGACATAATTATATATATTTGTTTTTAGTAATTTTAATATAAAACTTTAATGGCATGAATATACCCTCTGTATGAGTGCATTTACTTTCATCAATATTTGAAATTGTTGGGCCATAAAAAATTAAACATTTAATTTTTAATACTCCCACCACTACCGAACAGAAGTTTCTCATCCTATCATTATTACTATCAAACACCACTATCACTATCGATAATAGTTATCACACACTCTAAAAGATATATTATCATACGATATCACTACTGTCACTAACACTTATTACATACTTTAAAAATACACAATTTATGCTATCACAAACGCTATTAATATTAGTTATGCAATTTGAAATACATCACTATTGCCACTAACACTCAATACTTACTTTGACAATACATCATTAAACAACATCTCCAACGTTATTAACACTCATCGTACACTTTAGAGAATACACCATCATATCTATCACCACTAACACTTATCACACACATTGAAGAAACACCGATCACACCTTTTGAATATACACCACTAACAACGCTAACTAACATCACTCACTATGTATTTTAGGAAATTACACCACCATATTCCACCACCACCACCGCCAACATCTATCACACATTCAAAAAATACACTATTAGACATCACCACTGCCACCAAAACCCACCACACATTGGATATTCCCTCGTTCTAAAACTATTCCTTTCTGCTATTTAATCTTCATCTCACTACCAAAAATTCTACACCTTCCACTCTTGTTGATGCCTGCATTGAAATTGTGCGAGCATGAATTACACTATTCTTATGTGATTCAATGAGAATTATATCATCTTAATGTAATTCCAATTGAATTGACTCATTCTAATACGATTCAAAAGTGTGATTTCACTTTGCTTCGTTTTCGTGAGCAACTATCAAGTCTTGTAAACTAGAGAAGAGAAATGTTTGTGGGTTATGGTGGAGATTCATTGGATTTAGTCAAAACAGTTTAATAAATGAGTTGTTGGACCCCAAGTAAAGAAGGGCCAGGGAGAAAAAGGGTGAAAAGTGGTTAATGAGTTGTGAAAACAGTAAAAGACATTTAGCTCTTTCATATAATCAGAATATTTTTATTTTTTTCATTGTTTTTATTTTGAAATATAGCAGAATTTATTAATGAAGTATGATGGGAGGTGAAAATCTATTATCTTTTACGGTAAAGAATCTAAAGGTAAAACCTGTCCATTTGAGAAAATTCTGGTTCCATTGAAACCGATTTTTCCACTTCAATGCCTGTGGACCCCGTTACTTACCACGTATAACTCCCAAGGTGTTGCCTGTTCATGCCTACATTTGTAACTGAAATCTTGATTTTTGTACTCTAATTATATTTATCTATGCAGTAAATCATCAAATTCTATAATATACTTTAATAAACACAAGAGCAAGATTTATCCCAAGGAGCGACAATGTAACACGTGCCGCACACAGCATCTGACACCCTACCATCCGTCACTTTATCTTCTCCATCTCCATTTCCCTTCCCCACCTTCACTTTACGCGCGGCCCTTCAACTCAACTAAGCCAAAACATAAACCCACCCACACTTGGTCGCTGCCACGTGTTTCTTTAACCCAAATCCACATCACCCCTCTCTTACAGGTAAATCATCAAAATACAACCCCGGTAACTGTACCGGATGGAAAATAAGTGGAGACAATTCAAGGAATTTATATGATATAATTTTCATTAAATTTATTACCAAATAAGAGTTTAATAATTATGTAGGAAACAGACGTTATTTTGATAATTATTTGTATAAAAAAAATTACAACCCTAAACTAAAAAGATGGAGTATAAATTACACCTATACTACAATAGTACCCACTAACCTTCTAAATGAAGCATCTCTTCTCTCTCTAACACACACCCCAACACTAGCCACATATAAAAGCATCTACATTTATTTCTTCACACGAAGATTTTCTCTCTCCCTTTCTTTCCTTTTCTTTTCACTTTCTTCTCTGCAAAGAAACACTACAGCCAACAACACCATGACTGAGGAAGAGTGGGTTGACGTCGCCATGTCTGACGACTCCATCGTCGTCGAGATGCTACTTCGTCTCCACCATGCCGAGCCACCGCCGAAAATGAGAAAGTCTGCGCCGCCGCTGCAGCTTGAGTGGAGCGTGCGTCAGCGTCGGTCCAAGCAGCTCCCGAGAAAAAAGGCGGACGCCACGCGTGCCAGCCCCACCACGCCCCTTTCTTGGAGTGGCGCCACCTCTGTTAGCGGTGGCGCTGCTGACGGCTTCGAAGAGTCCAGCAAGCCGTCTAAGACGATTGACAATACGAGATCTAAGGTGCGTTTTAGTTTCTGGTTTCTTTTTTGTGACTTACCGGTGGTTTGACTCGGTGACTCGGTTTAAGTTTGGTGTCAGTTTTGTTGAATTTTTCTTTGACGAAAATGCCCCTTAAATATATTATAATTGCCTTTTCGGACGGCTGAGTTGGAGTTTCTTCCGCTCTGTCAGATTTTCATTTCCTTCTAGACCAGAGTATATTTCTTAACAAGTTTTTAATGTGACGGTTTTGCCCTTCTTGCATGGGTTGAACTCGTGAAGCTTCAGTGTTATTGCCGTCGTTTTATCCGCCAGATCGGCCTACTATCCGGTCAAATGACGCCGTTTTCGATTTTTTTTTTTTAAATTCCATTTTTTTAACTTCCGTCGTTGATTTTTTGAATTTTTATTATTTATTTTGTCAAGAGAAATTTGGTGACTTTCGTTCAACACAGAGGGTCACGTAATTTTCCTTGCCAATTTCACTATCGATGCCACCGTGTCATTTCCCATATCGGAAAGACCATAACACCCTCCTCTGCAAGGACATTTTTGTCACTGAAAAACTTCTAATTGTCCCGGAATCCAAGGCATGTCGGGGTCAATACTTCATTAGTCAGCGAAATCCCTTTAAAATGGCAAAACTATCCCATATAGGGGTCAAATGTGATAAAATTTTGGAGGTTATTTTGGTCAATTGGATGTTCCATTCACCTGTTTCATCGGTGGCGTGTTTTCCAAACAAAATAGTTGTGTGCGTCTAGATTGGTGTAATGTTGTTAGTGGTTGTGCAAACCGTCAGCAACAGTTTCCATTTCCCCGAGTGCGCAGTAATTTTTTTGCCACCACACGGGAAATTTCTGTGAGAGTATAACTTTTGCCAAATAAAAATGGTAACACTATAATACCATCTGGCGAAATATTGATTTTAACTGAAAAAAATTACTTTGGGGTGGAAAGTGGATGGAGTTGGTAACGCTATCTATTAAGAAAATGGATATTATTATGGGTTTCATGTTAAATCTAGACTTTGGGCTTTTAAAGTGCTAGGCTACACGTTTGAAATCTTCAAATATGAATGCGGAAGAAAGCGGCATTTGGAAATCACGTGACACTTTATTGGGTTTGACGTTGCCGCCCAAGTTCTATTGGTGTAGTCTGCAACCGCGTGGCCTGATTGTGGGAAAGTCATGTGTGTGGCCCTATCGTGCCACGTCACGTGTCTACAGTTTCATGTTAAAAAGTAAAATGTATAGTTGATTTGATTTTATTAAGTGATTTATGGTAATATTTAACTTGCACTTTAATGCACTGTATCAGTGTGAGCTGTCAGCCAAAGTTTATGATTTTGGAAGATCTAAACGACTTACGGTTGTGCTTTGCGGAATGATTTAGTAGAATTTGATAACATTAATGTTTTGGACACACGCCAAAAGGATATATTTTATTTTTGGGTGTTTCGGTTTATGGTATTGTGGCTTTATTTAATGAGTTACTGACAAAATTCGTTTATTTAATGCTCTTTACAGGTTGTCACTACTGGTGAAACCACCGCCCCTAAGAGGTCAAGAAAGAAAAAGGTAATTTGATATTTTAGGAGAAGACAATGCTATCTCTATGATTTTGTTTTATTGACATAAAAAAGACTAGTGAGTCTTAGGTGTCATAGTCATTTATCTCTGATTGGTGAATTGATGTATGGGTTACTTGCAGACCTTGGTTGAACTGAGAGAGGAGGAGAGTTTGCTTTTGAAGGAAGGGAGAAGTTTGAAAAATGTGTGTTCCTTCAACTTGGCTTATTTATTCATATTCCTTGCATAGAATCATTGGCAATTTGAGGTCTTGGATTTGATGTTTTGATTCATTGAACTGACAGCAATTGGCAACTGTACGTCTCACACTTGAGAAGCAAAGAATTAGAAATGAAAGCTTAAAGAGAATGAAGGTTAGAATAATTTTATAACTTTTATTTCTGTTTTACCTGCACTAATGTGGTTTGGTTCCCTAAAGATTTATATGGGCAGTGCTTGAGAACCTGATTCCAAAACTAAAAGTCCGTTGGTGACTTTTCACATTGGAAAAACTTTCCCTATATCATTTTTTGAAATTGACCATATACGGTATATACTATCTGCAACTCACTTAATTATGTTACAGTTCCAGAGAAACAATTATGGTTTTTGTAGTAGTCATTGTATTTTGTGGTAGTCTGGTTGTGGCTAATGATGAGATTTGATGGTAGAGGATGAAAGGATAAAGTTTACTAGAGCTTAGTATGCTCTTCTACTTGATTAAATGCTTTCAACTGTGTCTTTCTGGTTATTTACCCTTATTTTTATATGCTATTATATTATATGCATGTGGAATTGTCATTATTAATGAATCTTTTGCATGTTGTGGTTCTCTTTTAATGGTTTAAAGTTAGGTGCTGTGACTGTTTTTAATTAGCATATAATATATGCATAATGATCCCATAACATTTTTTTAGTTCTTAATTGGCATCAGAAGGTCAGAATGTCTCTGCATGCTGTTTTCATGGGCAGAGTTGACTATGGAGAATTTGAAACTCTTGCTGTTGTTCTACCAAGTTCTCCAAACTTGGTTTTGAATGCGACTTCGGGAACTTGTTTTTAGTCTGGAAGCACAGGGCTCATATTTTAGTCCTTATCCAGTAGAACATTGTGGTTGGTGTTAAAAGCTAATCCATAATTTCTAAGTGAAGCGCAAAAGAGTGATTATTTTTTAAAATATGGTCCTTTAGGAGTTGGGAGTCCTCAAAACATCTTATCTTTAAGCAGTTAGTTTGCTATGATTCCACAGTCACCTGGGTGTGTAATGAAGAGTTAGGTCTTCTGGAAGTGTCGAAAGATATAATTATTTTACACTCAATAAAGTTAAAAATCAGGAGGTAGAATAAACAGGTGACATGAAAAAACTTTGTTCTTTAGTAGTATAATGATGATAACTGAATAGTGATACATGATTCTATTTGCCATGTATTTGATGCCTTTGGATAGCATAAGTATTCTTGTTTACTGGCTGATTTACAACAGAGACTGCAGAATTATTTGGCTTGGTTTAGTTGGGTAAATGTGCATTTGTATCTTAATAAGTTTTCTATTTCTTGTTACAGCTTGATATCCTATCACATCAGGCAATGGAAACAGTAAGATATAATGCATCACAGGAAGCTATTTTGAACCAGTGCCATGGACAAAAATTAGCTCATGATCCTTCACTTGTGCTGTTGCCAGCAAATGGCGCACACAATGAGGTGAATGCATCTCATCCCAATGGCTCTTCTGTAGCACTGCAAGATGAAACTAAAGGGTCTTCTTTCATGATTCCTGATTTGAATCTACCTTTTGATGACGATTCAAGCTCTGGGGTTTTATATGGAATAAGCTGAGAAGAATCAGATGCACATCGGATGTTCTTTTATAACTAATCAAGGAGAAGAAAGACTGTCAGTGGCACTCTCGCTTAATAATACATAATGGTCAGTGCTAACTTTGTCACAAGATGCGTTATTGTAAGTACCAAACTGATTACCTTTGCTGCATAACCTAATCTCGGAAGTTTGTTTTTTAAATACATGAAGGTAGTGGGGGTAGTGTAGAAATCCTAACTTAGTTACAGTAAGATTCTTTCTTCACAGGTTTCTACAGTTGTCCGAGATTCTTTGGGGCCAACCCTCATTCCTTCCATTTTAGGAAATATTAACAGAGTTGTAATTATTATATAGATAATCACATGTTTTGGTGCCTTCAATTTATCTTCCTGAATCAAAATTTGCTATGCTTGCGATGTTGCTTTTGTGTTTTATGACTTAAATTAAAGCCAGTATCCATGAAGGAATGGAATTTTCATTTGCATGAAGAGAGGTTTATTTGTTTGTGAAGGGATGTTTATGATTATGAGATTTGGTAGGTTGTTGAGTTGAATGAGACTGGTTTTATTTTTCAACTTTTGGGTTTTGCTTTTTCTTGCGATTTAAGGCTCAGGCTCTGTTTCTTTTTTTAATACAAGAATTCAACAACTGCCACAAAAATGTAATTGACATAGGAAATCTTGGACCAGTACTTTCCAAATCGACAAACAGAAAACAAGTGGCTCACATTTACGATCATTGTTAGAGCTTTTATACATACACAGCAATTTAAATTCAACAAAGTCTGGCAATATCGAGGACTTTTTCAGTCAAACCATTGACACCGGAACGTCAAGCGGCCGAGAACTTTTTAGGTGGGGTTTTGAAAATAAGAACTTGGTCCAAACAGCTATTTTCAACCCAAGGTTTCATAAAAGGATAGTTGTTCCCGTTGTTTGTTAAATTAAAAATCTGTTAAATTTTTTTATAGAATTACGAAAAAGACAAAAAAAATTGAAGTTAAATAATCTCCTGCCCCTAAAATTTTATCAAATAATTTTTGTATCAAAACTTATATTATCAATTGAAAATAAAAAAAAAATCTACTAGAATGAGTATAGATAGGGGCGTGAAATACATATAATTGCATGTTTGAGTCAAACTATAATTTTTGATAATATTAGATGTGTTAATAAAAAATTTTAGAGGGTTTTGTAAATTCGAAAAAATTTGGGTGTTTCGAAAATTTTAAAATTTCAACATTTTCTAAACCCTAAATCATAAATAGTTTACAAAATAACATTTACACCTCCAAATAGCTGAGGACAATAAACTAGCTAGAGGTTTGAATGTCGTATTAAAAACTATTTAGGCTATATATTATTACAAAATATATGAAGTGAATATGATAATTTTTTAAAGAAAATCGGATAATATAATAAATGTAAAAGAATGATACTTACACCCAATTATAATATCCACAATTCAATCTGACAAAAGTGTTATTGCAATATTTTAAATTTGAGACAAAATGTAGTTAATTATATCCATGTTATAATATTTGAATAAAATGACATAAATACTTTTTGAATGTTAAAGCTACAAATGTGTCAGAAAATGACTTTTCAAACTTAAAGGGTGAGAATAATGATTTTATGAAACCTTGGGTGGGAAATAGTCAATTGGCCAAAGAGCTTGTGTCTTCCCACTTTTACCGTGGGTTTTATAACGTATCTCCGTTGATTTGAATTGTTGAAAAGGAATTCATTTCCCATAATGAAGTCACCTTTGGTTCAAAATTCAAATAATACCAAATGAAAGACTCTTTTGTGTGCTTTCTTCACTAACTTTTTACCTTTATTTTTGCACCATATAAGCTTAAAGTGGGTTTTAGTTGAATCATGAATGAACGAATCTGCATTGAAGTAGTAATATTCAGCATATTTAAATGTTTGAAGTTAAATAATTCTATTTTACAAATTTAAAAATTATTGAATTTGGGGAACTTATGAGTAAAATAAAAACTATACGTACCTATTAGAAATTAAATATAAATCCTGTATATACTAGTAAGCAATACTAAAGTAAAATTTATCTCTTATATAAGAATATTCAGAACTATGTAAATATTTTATTGTAATTTATGTTCATATATTATTCATCTCAAATTATATTTTTCCTTGTGCGATCTCTCCTATTACTGTACACTAAACCTCAGGAGCATATGGGTAGAAGATTGCTCCATTATGGAACATTGGGTGAAGATGAAGAAATAATAATGAACAATGTAAATTCATTTGCAAAACTAAAATTTCTAACCTTGATGTAAATACAAAGTCCATAGTTTTTCATTATATATATATATATATATATATATATATATATATATATATTCTTTTGTTTTCAATTAGCTTTGCCTATTTCCTTTGATATTTTGACATTAACCAAAACTTTTATTTCAATAAGTAAATATAATCAAATGCAAATCATAAGAAAATAATATATATTTTTGAAACAGATGATATACTGTTGTAATTTAATTATTCATTTAGAAAATTATGAACTTAGTTTTTTTATTTAAAGAATTAACGGACGGAAAGGAAAGGACTTCCGGGTTGCAGAATTTAGGGGAAATTAAGGTAAAAAAGTTAATTATTTAAAATAAAATAATAAATTAATCAACAGTAAATTCACTTGCAGAGACTGTCCCCATCAATCACCAGTCAGAGAGTCAGAGCAGTTGATAAGCAAAAATCGTCATCGTTAAATTCCCAAAGTATCTGCTTTAAATTACACGTCTCTCACCTCTTAAACTGTCACATTGCCCTTTTGGCAGGTCAGGTGATACGCACGTGTACTATCTTTTTACTTCTTTGCTGGGTAAACATTTTATCTCATTGTTTTGCCTTCCCCTCTATTTACTGCAATTCCGATGGCATGGCATATGCAATTTTAATTATTATTAATGAACATGGAAATATTTTATATTAATTTGATCGTAAAAATTATCTATGAAAGTTTCAAATCAATTTTGTTTTTTTATGCCTTAATTATAGACATTAGAGAAAATCATCACCAAATCAATGCTTAGACCTTATTATAATGATTCGAATTTTGAAATATTAGAAGATTTTAAAAGAAAGAAGTCATAAGATTATATATAATACACCAATCAACCAATTTTTGTGTAAATATTAATTTTATATAATTCAGAATTTAATAACCATAATCATCTCTGTTTCTTTATATATATATTTATTAATTTTAAAAAATTTTAAGCATTAGTAATTTATTATTTTCTATCCAAAAATTATTAAATAAAGAAAGATTAACACCAAATGGAATTAACATAAGTTAATCTTCATCCCGTGCCAAATTAAAAAGCTTCAAAATCGATTGCCCTGAATCAAATCTTGCTCCCCGCAGAGAAAAGATTTGTATATCCACTACACCCCTTAGACGAAGATGGATTTGCAAGCAAAAGCAATTCAATGGAGTAAAAATCCCAGTCACTGTCACTGACGCAACCGTAATAAGGAGGAGGAAATGATGTGTTTTGGGTTTTGAACCCAACGAAAGATCTTAAAGAGCTGGCGTAATGCGAAAAAACCCACACCACAATCTCTCATCTCTCTCCTTCCTCCCTCTGTCAGTGAAAACCGTAGAATTAATCGTGTGCGCTTCATTTCACTGTTCACCCCTTTTGATGACTTATCTTTGTCCTCCTTTCATGGGCGACTTTCCAAAGCCATTCGCCTAAATCATCGCCGGCGCCGAGGTCTCTCTAGGCTTTTTTGTGTTTACTTGGAGTGTTTGTACATAAATAATGATGATGAGTGATATGGACGTAAGAGTAAGATCATCCATTCAACTTTTAGAGTTAATTGGATTTCGAGTCGAAAACTACTGCTTTTCTTTTGGCAACAAAACGCACGGAGCAAAAAGGTCACTCTGTATCCATGCACCTGAACTGAAAGTTTTTCAGAGATTCAGATTTCAACTAGTACTTATATTCATTATTCAAAGGTCCAACTGTGAAAAGTCTGAAGCTTTTTCTGCATGTTACTCTCACTCAACTGGTGTTTGGTGTTTTCAACTTCAGTGATGAGAAAAATCTGATTTCGTCAACTCAGAAACTGAATGCATGAAATTGCACGTCTGTATAAGTAACAGCATATATTCTCAATCTCTGTTAATTACACGGGAAAGAAGAAAATGCCAAAATGCTCTTAGTTTAATATTAATATACTTCCTCTTATCATCTTCTTAGTTTCAAACTGTGGGAATATTTCTGCTTTTCTTGCATGCACATGGACAAAAAGAAACACCAATCCCATAAGCCTGAAACTAACATTTAAATACACCAAAAAGACCAAAAAAAAAAACTTAAGTACTAAAGACATTAGATCTGGGAAGTGAATATATTAGAAGAACACTAAACCGTGGCCATTGATGGAGCTCTATTTCTGTTTCCATATCCAACTGCAAGCTTCAAATCGAGCTCCACTTGATTAGTATTTCCGTTAACTTTTAGAACACTAGAATTATTGGAAAATAAATGAGCCACTGAGGTCACCACTGAACACTTCCTTGCGTTACTCACTTTGCCCTTAACTTTCTTCACTTCAGTAGAGGAAGAAGACGAGTTAGAAGGCCATGAAAGTGGCAAAACTGAAGGGATTTCAAAGTTCGTTCTCGCTTTAGACCCTCTCAGCCTCCTTGCGGCCGCGTCATAAGCACGGGCTGCCTCCTCCGCCGTGTCAAAGGTTCCCAGCCAATGACGGCACCGCCCTATACGGTCACGTATCTCCGCTGACCACCTCCCCCATGGCCTCTTTCTCACCCCTCTGTAGTTCTTCTGCACCGGAATATCGTTATTATTGTTTTTGCTACCTGACCCAAAACGTTTCGCACTGGCTTCAGAAGATTTCGCCTTGTTCGTTCCAAAGAGAACGTCTTGCCCAACAACAGCAGCAATTCCATCAAGAACAGGAGTAGTTCGATCAATCTCAGTTTCAGCTTCGGTCACAGAATTGTTCCTTTCGAGCAAAGTTTCGGCCTCCGAAACTTTATTGTTCGGACCAAACAGAGCCCCGCCCGAAATATCGGTCAAAATGGGAAAACTATTCGGAGGGCAGAGGTAATTTTGATAAGGGAGTGAAGAGACCGAGAGAAAACTACCGCCGAATAAAGGGCTACAGTTATAAAGACACGGAGCTTCGGTGGCTCGGAACGAGAAACGTTGAAAGGTTTGAGAATTGATAGCGTTCTGCATTTTTTGGTTAGATGGAGAAGAAGAAACAGAAATTCAATGAGGCTGAAGAATTGGCGGAAGAGTTGGCAGCTTATATAGTACTAAATAAATTAATTATTAAAATGTGGCAGATGAATTAATTTTAAAACGAAATAATATTATTTAATATGTTGCCGTTCATTTCAATAAGACCGTATTCGATTTTTATTGACATGCATGTCCTTTCTTGGCAAAAGGGATTTATGCATTTAAATTGATTTTTTAATTCCCGTGAGAAGTAGATTCTAGAGATTAAAATTTCCAATGAAAAGAGATTATTTTTCACAGCCTATTTATTTAATGAGAATGAGAGGGACATAAGTGTAATAAACAGAAAAGTGAAGGGCAAAGAGGCGAAAAGGTGATTTGATGTGCAACACAGAAGTGCATAATCTCGAGGATTTGATATGGCTAGGCAGTACTTGAAAAAAATCGTCAGAGTATCGTCAAGAGAAAAGATTGTTTGACACATTGACTGACTAGCAGCTTCTCCTGCAATGCAAAATTAAATTTACATTATTTTTGTTTGGTTTTGTTTATTTAATACGTTGACAATGCTTAGGTGTTGCCCTGGCACACCAGATTATCCGTAGGCAAGCACTTAATGAACCGCTGTGTATTACAAGATGCCTTGATTTGATGATGGCGTAGAGCGTCGATGCATGAAAGGTCCTGCCCATATCAATCACTACTTCCCGGTAGCGCAGGGATTTATTTTTTATTTTTAAAATAATTTGAAATAAGAACAAATAATTTTTATAAAAAATACTTGTAGAATGGAAAATGAAAAAACATATATATATATTTTTTTATGTTTGTCTATTTAACTTTCAAAAAACATGTCAACCTTCTAATATTATTTATATAATTTAAACGTTGGATTGATTCAAAAAAAGTTATTTCTTTCCAAATTTAAATGAATAACCTATTATTAATCTATAAAGAAAAATAATTTGAAGTTAAATTATTAAAAATAAAACATACAAAAAAAATCAAATACACAAGATTTTATTGTTAAAATCCTTTGAAAACTCATAAAGAAATGGTTATCTTAAACAACAAACGGTGGATTTCGGTATAAAATGTTGAACAATTGATAGATCGAGATCTTTTAGATGATATAATGATGGAGGGTCAGATTTATAGACTTGAAACCTAGTTGCAACCGGCAAGCCCCTAACCTTTATCAAATTATATATAATATAAAATAATATAATGATAATAAAAATATTGTTGAATATAAAATTAGATTCCACAACGAAATTTTGTAACCTGTAATGTTCCATTTTGTTGATAAAAATTATTTGATTGCATAACTTATAAAATATATATTTTTAAGGCCAAACGACTATTTCCCACCCAAGGTTTAACGTTTTCTCAAATGTCCCCCCTTTAACTATGGAAATACCAAACACCCACCCATGACCGGTTAGATTTAACAGAACTCTAACGCCTAAAAATTTATCTCTTTTTGCCCCCCTAAACTTTAAAAACTAACATTTTTCTCCAGCCTAAGTTTTAAAAAACCGCAGTTTCACCCTAGGGTTTGGTTTTGAAATCTCCGGCGACCTCTCCGGCTCCGTTGCCGACGACCTCTCCCTCCCGAAGCAACCTCTCCTTCCGGCGATCTCTTTCCTCCCATTTGGAGGTCCGATCGACGCCCGGAGACGCCGTGGGAGATGAAGAACTTCGTCGGAAGGAGAGGTTGCTTCGGGAGGGAGAGGCCGTCAGCAACGGAGCCGGAGAGGTCGCCAGAGATTTCAAAACCAAACCCTAGGGTGAAACTGCGGTTTTTTAAAACTTAGGTTGGGGGAAAATTTTAGTTTTTAAAGTATAGAGGGGCAAAATATATTCTATTTTAGTTTATTTTTAATATTATAGCAAAAATGACGATTTTACCCTTACCACCGTTAGAGTTTTGTTAAATCTAGCCGGTCATGGGTGGGTGTTTGGTGTTTCCATAGTTAAAGGGGGGACATTTGAAAAAATGCTAAACCTTGGGTGGGAAATAGTTGTTTGGCCTATTTTTAATTTTAAAAAATTCATGTATCTCTTATATACAGACGTGATAGAAATTTTGAACTTGCATTTAGTGTGACAAAAGTTTAACATGATAAATGGTGTTAGTTAACTTTTTAGGTACAAATGGATGAAGTAGACATTGAATAACTGTTAATAGGTAAATTTTTGATAAAATTTTTAAAAGTATTTATGATGACAATTCAAGGTTCAAGTTGAGTTGGAAATTGATGCTTATTACAATATTCGATTTACCCATAAGATAATTCAATCTCTAATTTGTATAATTTTTTATTATTGATCCTTAATTCTAAGGTTTAATTTCTTAATTGACAACCGTTAAGTTAAAATTAAATTTCAAGTCCTAATTTCAATTCCAAAATTTAAATTTTATAATTTATGACATTCCACTTTGGTACTTCATGTAATACTTCAACTAGGTTTAACTATATTTACACACAAAAATATAGACTATCAAATTACTAATTAATTTAACAATAAAATTATATATACCTATTTTTGGTATACAATTTGTATACACAGATGAGGTGTTATCATGTGATTGGATGTTTCTTTATCATATGATGACACATGTTTTAAAATTACCTAATTACATGATGATACATTACTGTGTATATGAATTGTGTACCAAAAATTAGTATACATAGCATTGCTCTTAATTTAACTACAAAATCAAAGTAAGGTTATAGAAAAATCTGTCATGTTTCTTTATCTGAAGAGCCCTTAAAAATCACTTTTTGAAAAATATTCATATGTAATGACTAATTTTTCTTTCTTGAAATATCCCTATATAACAATTTTCAATGGAAAGAATTGTAATATTAGGGTTTCAAAAATACGAACTACTCAATTTATAGGAGATTAGTTATCTCAATCAAAGATCGAATAACCTAAAATCTACATTAAATCGTTTACCCAAAATATGCATATGTAGCCTATTGACTTATTTTTATTGATCATTTTAAATTTATTCATAAACTATTTTAAGATTATTTAATTACTTAATTTTATTAAATTATAATTATAATTAATGTTACTTTGCGAAAAAAAAAAAAAAAAGAAGCTGGCAGCACTTACACAGATACTATTTCATGGTTTGTTGAGCTTCTCTTTGTCTTATTAAAGCAAACCGATACATAGGATTTGTGACTTTTGCATTGCTTGATTAAAATTAATGTAACTTGTAGAGGGATGAAGTATAGTTATTTTACCGATTTCTCATCTAAATTTATGCATATATATAAATAAATAAATAAATAAATAAATAATATATATATATATATATATATCTACAGAGACACACACACACAATATAATATAATATTATTTGGACAACTAATTACAAAACCAAGGTTTCAAATTCCAAGTAAAGACTATCCAAAACAATGTAACTTTCTTTTATTGAATCTTTACTTGAGTTAACAATAGAACGGTAGACACAATGTCAAACAACTTTAATCAATGTACACAGAAATCATCAGTGGACCATTGAAATTATCCATTACTATCCGTCCAAACTCTGAAAAAGTTAATAATCTTCTTCTTCTCTCCTCTTCGCTTGTTGCAAAACCCTAGAAAGAAATAGATATATTTTTGTTTGTTTATTTGAGGGTTTTTTTTATATGAGACATTTTTTAAGGTGTTGGTGAATGTGGGCAAGTCTTATTTTGATATTTGAAGCAATATTCGATTGGACAAAATAGAATGTCGGTCTGTAAGAGTCTAAATACTATAGCTCTAAGTGGGAGAAAGATTCAGAAGAAAAAAAAAAAGGATGGGATTCCCAACATAAGAGAGAAATAAAAGTGTAAGTTTAAGTGAAGGTGAAGCACGCGAAGCAAAGATATTGTATTGGTATAAGAGAAATACAAAGATGGGGTTCAATTCCCATTTTAAGATGGGGGGTTTGAGAAAGAAAGAGAAAGAGAAGGAAAATCCCAACAAGAAAGAAGATTAAAAAAATTAAGTTGTATGATGATATCTTTATGATTTCTTCTACTTTGAAAACGTTTGTGTTTATATTGGTGTAAATGATGATATTGATACAGATACACGAATGATCCTCTATATCATTTCCATGGCTCATGGAATATGTAAAGAGAGCAAGCAAATTTTTTTTAACAACCTTCTTCTTTGAGTCAATTTATAGGTTTAATTGAATATTCTTTCCTAACATAGATTTATTTTTCATTAGAATAGTAATTTTGAGGTGTGGGACAATTTTGGTCAAACTTAAAAATTGGACATGTTGATCTTGATCATGATTTGATCAAACCCAATTTTCTTTTTATTTTTTAAGAATATAAAAAGTTTTCCCTATCAAGGTTAGATCCAAAATACTCTTTCAACCAAAAATCAAACTTTGTTAACAAAAAATAATTTTGATATAGTGTTGAAAAATCAAATTAGCATAATATATTTAATTATTTCACTTTTCAAAATTATCATATCATCCTAAATTAGTAAAATTAAAAAAAAAAACACAATTTAGATATTTTATTTGCATAAAACTTTTTTTTTTTCTTCCACTCTTACCTTCTTCATCGAATCATTAGTTGGCCTCAATGACCTCCCTTTTTTCAGCAACCCACCCCACAATCAATCCTCTCTCGTATACCAACCTATTTCTACTTTTCTTTTGTCATGAGTTTTAGCCTCCGCAACCTTCTCTCTTGTTGCCATCTAAGTTATTGTTGACAACAACTCAAATGACAAAGAGAGAGAGTGATGGAAACCCATACTTGTGATGATAGTTAGGTCATGACAATGGTGACGAACGTTTTTTACGACTAAGGTTTTTAATGTATTGTAATGATTAAAATGTAAAATTTCAAATATTTAAAATAATCAAATTGTTATATTTTAAAATTTTAAGTGAAACTTGTAAAAAAGTTATTTTTAATTTTTTTAAAAATTTAGATGATAAAATTACTATTTTAAACTTACTATATTAGATTTTTATTTTAAAAGGAGTTTGATTTTGAGTAAAAAAGTGTTATTTATCCTATCAAACGGTGGAAAAGTGTTTTGGGCTAAACCTTGCGGGGAAATATGTGATTTACTCTTTTTTTAATTTTTTTGAACTTTAGGATTAGTGTTTGGAGACTTCCCATTAGAGTTGCAAATTTGCAATCAACTACAACTCACATTCTTTAAATATCTACAACCTCCTTTCTTCACATATTCAATTAGTAGCTCCCTGTAATGCATATTCACTTCTTATAGGTATTTTTCTTTCTTTTTTTCTTAGCCAATCTAACATTATACGCAAGTGATATCACTGCAACTGTGCATAGACAGGCAGGCTTGCTCCCTAGGATAAGCCAACCAGGTTAAATCGAAGCCAAAATATAAGATAAGCATTCCCCTATGCATGAGTTTCCAGAATGGTCAAATCTGACTTCCTCGTTAACTTTCACTACCTCTGCCCTCGTAAATAGTGGCAAAACGTACCTTTAATTAAACAACATGAACTTGTAATGTCAACGAGTTGAATGACTTCCTTATATGCCCGACTTCACATCATCAAGAGGTGAGAATCCACTTCCAGAGACCTCGGATATTGCTGTTTTGTCGAACATTGCATCTTGGTCATGTTCTATTTTTCCCATCTCAATGTGTAAATGCCAATTTTGGTTGAAAGCTTTGAGTTGGGTGGTCGAGTGCTGTTAGGTGAGAACTGGGAAGGTGCTATTAAAGTAAACAATTTATCCCACATGGAGAAAGCAAGAGAATGCACAATCCTTTATAAACAATCTGGCGGGGCATAGCAATTGCCGGGCTCAGTCACGAGGGCCTATGACCAAGTGGGGCAAAAAAGTGATTGGATGCTGGATGGGCTATCTCGGGTCGGGCTTGTTGGGGCTAATTCTGGCTCGCCCAGTCCAAGTAGAGAGTTGATTTAAGTGGCCCTGGCGTAGGCTGGGATCACTTGGGTCCTAAAGTGGAGGGCACAGCGTGAGGCTGGTTTAACAGAGCAGCGATTACCTTCCGCTCTCGTCAGTGGATGGATAACGGGTCGGTTCCCATCAGACCCATCAATGCCTAGAAAGCCCATCTCAATTAAACAATCACTTTTTCCTTTTTCTTTGTTTATATATCATTATAGTCTTCAATTCATAAAAAATGATCTCCTATTCAACTCTCAGAAAAATAATTTTATATGAATTTTCTATCATATGTTTTGGAAATTTATTACAAAAGTAATAAATTTAATTATGAGGTAAAAATTTTGTTTGCTTATAATTTTTTCTTCTTTATTTACATAATTTTAATATTTTGTACTTAATAATTCAATGAACTATTAAATAAAAATTTGATAATAAATTATTATAAAATAAATACATAAATGATATGATAAGTCTCTGTAATGTGTCTAAGACTTTCCTCTCTAACAAAATCCATCTCTTTCAACATTATAAGATTGTATAATTCTCTACTGAAATTCTCCCTCAATAAGACTTTTTGAAAATTCTATCAAAATAACCAATCAAAATCTTTCTCAAAACTGTTTTACAAAAAACTTGTATTCATGGTGAATTACGACAGAGTTTCTAGTTTCTTTAACTTGTTCACCCTACACCCTCGACCATTCCCAGTTCTTCTAGTGATCATAATTCATCTCTTTCCTCCATGGATTTTCTTTTCCCATAGCAGCATAACGGCAATAGCCGATGCACAGACAACTCGTTTAGCACTTCTCGCGATATCACTACTCTTGGTAATGCTGATCCGATGGCTACCTTCAGCGGACAGGCATTGCCAGAGCTTTAACTGCTGCTTCTCCGAGAAACTGTTGCCGTTGCAGGTGGGTGGTCTGATCTTGGTGTTACTTTTCATGGGTCAATACCAGCATGCCATTCATGAGAAATGGTTAATTAGATAACAACAGTAACGTACGTGAAAGTGTTTGCAGAAGAGGATTTGTTTAATTGTTTCCAACGTAGAGATAACTAGAAATTTTAGGATTAGGATGTTTGTTAAAAATATATATTCATTCGGTATTTGAAATCTGAAAATCTTTGTTGTTATAACAAGCCTTTCCAAGTTGGTTTCAGTTCGTGAAATTATTTTCTTACTTGGGCTTTTAATAAAGAGAATATTTCATGATGTGGGCAGCTTCTGAGATCGAGAAAAATCTAATAAATAAAAGGTTAAGATATTTGAGACATTATTTTTACATTTTGCAACCATTTTCAATATTTTCAAATAATATAAAATTTTACAAAATATTACATCCCTCAATAAACAGGTAAAAAAAATATTTTTACAATCGACTATTATTTTTTAAATATTTGCGTTGTCAAAAAGGGGACGAGTAGTAGTGAAAATTTTCACAGAAGCCGCCGCTATTGAGAGATAGCACGGAACATAACAGTACTAGAGTTCAGATGTTCTCTTCAACCATTTCTCGTTGCTTTAACCGAATTTCTCTTCGCTCCCGCACTCAAATTCTTCTCTTTCCCACTTCCTATTTCCACTCTAATCCTCACAATTTTGACCAAGAAACTGTACACAACACTCTCTCCTCCTACGCCAATGACTGGAACCGCGCATTCGAGTTCTTCAACTGGGTCGAAACGGACCACCAATTTAATCACACTACCGAAACCTACAATCGTATGATTGATATCTTGGGTAAGTTCTTTGAATTTGATCTCTCTTGGAACTTAATTCACCGCATGAAACAAAACCCCCTTTCACTTCCCAATCATGCCACATTTCGTGTCATGTTTAAGCGTTATGTAAATGCGCATCTTGTTAATGAAGCAGTTGATACATTTAATCGATTGGGTGAGTTTAATTTGAGAGATGATACTTCGTATTGTAATTTGGTGGATTCTCTTTGTGAGTATAAGCATGTGATTGAGGCTCAAGAATTGTGTTTTGGGGAGAACAAGATTGTGGGGTTTAATAACAATTGTACAAAGATTTATAATATGATTCTTAGAGGGTTGTTTAAGATGGGGTGGTGGGGTAAGTGTAGGGAGTTTTGGGAGGAAATGGATAAGAGAGGTGTTGTTAAAGATTTGCATTCGTATTCAATATATATGGATATTGTGTGCAAGAGTGGGAAGCCTTGGAAGGCAGTGAAATTGTACAAGGAGATGAAGAAGAAGGGGATTGAGATTGATGTGGTTGCATATAATACAGTTATTAATGCCATTGGGCTCTCGGAGGGTGTTGATTTTGCATTGAGGGTATATCGTGAGATGCAAGAGTTTGGTTGTAAACCTAATGTTGTGACTTGCAATATCATTATCAAGCTTTTGTGTCAGAATGGGAGGATGGAGGAAGCATATGAGTTCCTTGGTAAAATGCCTAAGAAGGGTTGTTTGCCAGATGTGTTTACTTATCATTGCCTTTTTCGATGTCTTGAGAAGCCGAGGGAGATTCTGAGATTGTTTGATAGAATGATTGAAAGTGGGATTCAGCCAAAGATGGATACTTATGTGATGCTTTTGAGAAAGTTTGAGAGATGGGGTTTTCTTCGACCAATTTTTGTGGTGTGGAAGAAGATGGAAGAGCTTGGGTGTAGCCCAGATGAATTTGCTTACAATGCTTTGATTGATGCTCTAATTCAAAAGGGTATGCTAGATGAGGCTAGGAAGTATGATGAAGAGATGTTAGCTAAAGGTCTTTCACCTAGGCCAAGAGCAGAGTTGGGAACAAAGCTGGTGCAAGGAGAGGATTAGATGGTGGATCATTATGTGAGAACAATGTTCATTCAGAAGACGATTTTAGTTTCACCCAGATCCTATTAACAGAGAAGTTAACACAACATTATGATGATGTTAATGCAAGGGTGAATGTTATATTTGATGGGAAATCAGGAAGGCAACTTTGCAATTAAGATCACACCTTGCCGAATCCTAATGACAAGCAAGTATGTGATCATGTGGTGTCTGCAAGAGTTTTGGCTGTGTGATTAAATTTTGGTAGAAGAAGGTGCTTTCCTCATGAGTTTACATAATACTAGTTGATGTGGTTGCAAGAGTTTTGCCTATGCGATTAGATTTTGGTAGAAGATGGTGATATCCTCATGAGTATACGGAATGCCATTGACGATGCTGCAAACATCGCATCCAGGTCTGGACATGATAAATGATGTAGCTTGCAATTGTTATACGCTGCATCGATCATCTGCTCTTGTGAAAGTTTGTCAGTGCGTTCAGTAGCCTTGCTTCAGCAAACTCTGTTTTTCTTCATAGTATTTAAACACTTTTGTATGGAGGCAAGTCATAAGCTTTTATTCTTTTTATACCCTGGCTAGCATTTGAAGCTTTTATACTTTGTTGATGCTATTGAAAGTCATAAACATGTGGTTTTATCTCTTCTGTAATACTATAAATTAGTTGTAATGTTATATTAGTTTTTCAGTAATATACAAGTTTCTTTCTACTTTTCTCTTCTTTGGATCAGTGCACTATTCATTTAGAGAGATATTTTTTTGTTATTTTTGTTTCTTATTCTCTTCCTCTTCCTCTTTTCCTTTTCCCTTCTTCTCCCGTCTTTCGCAACGGATGAATCTAGAGTCATCGGCGGACTCCTCACTCTTGGCTTGTGTGAGGAATCCGCCGCAGCCGTTAGACAAAATAAATAAAATCATCACATAGAAAAATTAAATAGAATTTTTATTTAAATTTTTTTTAAAAAAAGTGACCGATCCATCTAAGGCAAGAGATTGATGTAACCAACGGCAACCAAACCTGGACTTGAAATACAAATTAAAGATATAACAGAAATTTTTCTTTAGCATTGAGAAATCTTCCCTTGCATTGGAGAAACGATAGAGACAAGTCAATCTCAGAAAGGGAAGATTGAAACAACGGTAAGATAAGGAACCCAGGGGTCATTTGGTAGTGATAATGATGGTTTCCATTTGAGTGACAGTTTTGAAAACGATGACGTTTTTGTGGTATTTGAGTTTGAGTTATGACGTGGCACTTGAGTGGTGATTTTTAAAAAGACAAAACCAGTGTTGGTAGTGAAAGGTATTGTAAAAGAGAAGAATAAGAGAACAAAGAAATAAAAAAAAGGATAGAAAGTATAAAATATAAAATATAAAATATAAAATGGTTACAAGGAAAATATGATATTAATTCTATATATTACACTATATAAAATAACAAAAATACCTTTTAAATATTAAAACTAATATTTGATTTAAAATAGATTTTACAAATTTATTTTTTTGACCACAAACCAAACAAACTCTGTTCAGCTGACCGCAAGAAAAAATGTTATTTGTTCTCCAAAGATTAAACAACCATTTCCATCAATATTGCACAAGCTCCATACAACGCCACAAACCGAAAGACTAATGAATCTATTAAGTTAAAAGATCAAGATCCTAATAACATTTGACATAAATAGTAAATATTCAATATCCCAATCACCGCAAGGATGGGACAAATTATCAGGCAGAAAATTTTGTATTTTCGCTAGTTGGCTTTGCCTTTCAGGGCCGTAGATTCTCTTCGAAACAACCAAAAATGGTAGCAAGTAGAAAGCCACAGTGTCCATCCGGTGCGCCACTGGCGGCAATTCAAACAGCTGCAGGAACTGGAGTCTCTACAGATTTCAAGACCTCTTCACCAATCTCCTTGCATCCTACTAATTTCTGAGAATGCAAGTGTTATCTATTAATACTTACCAAAAAATTAAAAAAAAAAAAAGGTTATCCATCAATTGTGAATAAATAAATAGAAGCTTAAGACAGTGAAGATTTTTTCAATAAAAAATGAGGTAACAATCATGAATATATAAAATTCTGAGCAAATGTTAAAAAGGAATATCCTATCCTATCCTCGATTTTTCCCTAGTGTTGAAGAGAATTTTGTAACTGACTCATGTATTACATAAGACTATTGAAATAAATGAAAATACATTCAGGACAATTTTATTCAAGATAGAGAAAGTAATTGTCTACCCATATGGTTCGAACACACTTGATTGATGACATATTGACATGGGAACATATAAAGCAAAGTGGAAACATTAGTCAATCAAAATATATGCCAAGCTCCAAAAATTTAAAGATCAGCAGGTTCCATTGGCAATCAATGATTTTACTTTTTACTCAGTGATTTTAATCATGTGAATTTGAACCAGATTATCTTCATAAGATACATTAACAATGACTGAGAATAGATGCAGAAAATGGGAGGAGGAAGTCTCAAAACCATTTGCTGTGCAAGAATATCACAGAATAGAGATCTAATAACAAATGTAATGGATCATAGAAAATGAGAACACATACATTTCCAGCCGAATATATATCACCCGTTCGGAACCCCTTATTTAGGGTATGCAAAACTGCATTCTCAATTCTCTTTGCAGCATTTTCTTCACCCAAGCCATACTTCAATAGCATAGCAGCACTGAGTATAGTTGCCAACGGGTTTGCCTTATCCTGGATATTTTAACAATAAGGAATCCACGTTAAATGCACAGTATTCATTTCCTTCTATTAGAAAATAAAGACAAACATTATTTGGAGGAAAGAGAAAATCCAACCTGTCCAGCAATATCAGGAGCAGAACCATGTATGGGCTCAAAAAGCCCTGGTCCCTGTACCAATGAAAAAATAATAATCCAACATATGCCAAATGAACACCATTAATATGCTTATAAAAATTTCTTTAGAACATAAATGAAGGAAACTACAATAAATTCTTTTAAAACCACTAAATTAAGGATAGGATGAATAGACATACCGATGCTCCAAGACTAGCAGACGGAAGCATCCCTATACTTCCAGTAATCATTGAAGCCTCATCAGATAAAATGTCACCAAATATGTTGTTGGTCACAATTGTATCAAACTGCATTATTTCATTTTCAAACAGTAAGGATTCCACCTTTTATAAATAAGGCTCTATAACTGAACTTTTCTCCCCCATCTAAACTCTTAAGTATCCCACAGAAAGTGAAAAGAAAGTTTGCGCCAATTCATTAGAAGGGTAACCTGTTTCGGATTGCGAACAAGTTGCATTGCAGCATTGTCAACATACATGTGTGAGAGCTCAACATCAGGATACTCCGATGCTATCTCTATGACTCTTTTCCTCCAAAACATTGAAGCCTAGACAATTCATTATAGATGCTTTAAAGATTATGATAATGTACTTTACATTTTAACCAGAGCAAAATGCTATAAGCAGGACAATATAAATTCCCTCAGGTAAAATCCAATCTGACCACGTGATTCAGTAACTGAAAGTACAATAGCTTGTTGCCATGACCTAATTTAATCAATTACCACATGCACAAAGGGATGAAGTAACAGATACTTTAATAAAATTAAATATGCAAAGAATATCCTACCTGATAATGGTAATATCTATTCATTATGTTTACTTAAAAACTCAAGAGTGTTAAAATTTTCAATTAAGAATAAATTTATATTTTTTATCCTATTTAAAAAACTCACAAAAATAACATAAGAACACCTTCAAATATTGTGTTTCTTGCCATTATATCAGGAGTACAAGCAATTCACCTCATTCATGAAACAACTACCCTAGACATCATGTTACAGACATTTTCTCAGTGGCAGCTTGAATGCCTCCAATCCAACGCAATCTCCATGCACAATATATGAGGAAATATACTATTGAGCTTTTTTAGCAACACTTAGCACGCTAAACATTCATTGAAATGAGACTGACAGTAGATATACATAGATAAAAAAAGACCGCAGCAGCCAGTACAAAAAATATTTAACTACCTTAATCACTGAAATCTACAGAGGATGAGGTCTGGTGGCAGTGGTTCTTTCACACTACTACTGACAGAAAGAGTGCACTATATAAGCAGTGACAACTTAGTTCAATCGTAGGCAGATATAATGAATATCTTATGCAGCATATAATAAGAACATATCTTTTCACGTACAATCATATAAATAACATCATGGAAGGCTGAATGATAAGAGGGAATTTCCACTCTTCACAGTTCTCTTTCCAAAAGCCAAAACAACATCTATATGCGCAGGTAATGATAACTTATACAAGGGTCCAAAGACAGACATCTAAAACCAATGACAAATATAAACACAGAGAAATTCTGCTTGCACATCATACCTCTAAGACATTCGCTTTATCAACAGAGCATAGTTTACCACTTCGCTTTCGAGCAGTCTCAAATGCAATACGAGCAATACGATCCACCTGTAATGCAATCATCTTTTTGCTAATTACAATAGATATAAAATTGTACTGACAAAATTAATTTGAAAACTGGAAAAGGAATAAACTGAATATAAATCATTTGAATTTTTTCAATCTTCAAGAAAGTACTCAGTATCAAAATTAGAAAACAACAAAGCATGTTAGTAGAGAATTTGAAAAAGACATACATGTTTTAAATATATATTTACCGAAAAACCTTATCAATATTCTTCAGATTTATAAAGATCCAAATAAAACTTTAAGAAATATTAATTATTAAAAAAAACATCAAACAACTAAAAATTGCACTCTAGTTTTTCAGTAGGAGTTCCGGAAATTGGAGAAAAGAGTATACAAGTGTCTTCCTCTTTTTCTTTTCTTTTTTCTTTTTTACAAGATAGTTTGTTGTTAGGACCTAGGGGAGGTATGTGTATTGCAAGATGCATGGGGCAGAGGGCAGCAGATTGGTAGATCCTCATGAACTTGGAATTAGCAAATCCTAGAGATGAATGTGGCTATCTAGGATTGGAAGGTTGGGAAGGGATATTGGTTGTGAATAAAAGCTGGAGAAAAAGAAGAATAAGAGAAGAGAATATCATCTAGGTTTTAGGTAGCTTTTGGCTGACTAAGAGGCTACGGCCTCAGGAGAAGTTGGCACCTCTTGTTGCTAGATTGTTCTCTTTTCCTTCTAATAATTGTTTGCTTGTTTGGTTGAGTTGTACAATTGGATTGTGAGTAAATAAATCGAGGTTAAGCCAATCTCAGAAAAAAATTTGCTGATTGCGTGTAGATATTGAAGTGTTTGGGTTGACTTGTGCAAGTTCCTATCAAATTGGTATCAAAGCAGTTATGACTTCTCAGAATGGAAAGGATTGATTTCATGAAGGGTGAGATCAGGTGGTGGATGTTTGTTTGATAATTCACAAAAGCAGAGGCTCAGGCTAAGGGGAAGGAGGGGATTTATCTCTGCTATGAGAAAGAATCCAGATTGAATCATCACTACAGATTCAAGTCACTGGTTACCTTGCTAGAATGTGAGGACACATTAGATGATGGCATATGCGATTGGGTTTAGGGTGAATGGCACTGGAGTGACATTTTCAATGATGGCAAACCACACAAGAACAACTTTTCCGACCACAAATGACGACTGAACTTA
Organism: Mangifera indica; assembly: GCF_011075055.1. Classification (NCBI taxonomy): domain Eukaryota; kingdom Viridiplantae; phylum Streptophyta; class Magnoliopsida; order Sapindales; family Anacardiaceae; genus Mangifera; species Mangifera indica. Next base: position 6,463,780 of record NC_058139.1, read on the forward strand.
TAGCAGAATGGGTGGGAATTTTTCAAATTGGGTAAGAAGAAATATAAAGATGAAAAAATTATATAAGCAAGTTGGTCCATCAAATTCAAACATTTTCATCATTTGCCGATGAAAAGGTGGATAAAATGAAGAGCAAATTGAAGAGAAAATGCAATGATATGTCATCAAATGGTTTTGATTTCTGAGAAGGAAACTTGTCAACTAATGGATCTGAGAGAAGAATAAAAAGGGTTATCCTATAGAAAAGGCAGTCTTACCATAACACTTGGGCTAATGTGTAGATATTGGAGTATTCGGGTTGATTTGTGTAGATTCCTATCATTTATACTTTCAACAAACAACTTACGAAAATGGTTGCAAAGCACTTTTTTCTTATTTAGAAAAAGAAAATGGTTCTCCAAAACCATTAACGAACAACCCAGAAGTTATAAAAAAAGATGAGAAGAATGCCTTACATATTGATAAAGTATAGGTATGAATTCGCATCTTAATTTTGGAAGTTTACGGGCAAAAGAATTTGCATCATAGACTTACCTCATAAGCAGCATATAACTCTGTATTGAAGCCAATCTCTTCACCATCTTCATTGGTGCCAAATCCCCTCGGCTTTCCAAAATAAATACCTATTCCAGTAAAAAACCATTATAACCTACTTATTTAGAGAAAGAAAAAACAGTAGAAGACCCCATCCATGTAATTGTAGTTACAACAAATACATACCTCCAGTCAGCTCCCTTACCACCATAAGGTCAACACCTTCAGCAACCTCCTTCTTCAATGTTGAAGAGTCCACTAACTATAAGAGGGTATGACTCAGAATGAGACTCATTACAACAGGAATAAAATAAAAAATGCTCTGTATAATTATGGCATGATACATAAAAGCTTCTTTTAAGCAAAAATTTTAAAAGTTCCCCAACATACTTCTTTGTCATACAAACAAAAGTGTCTATTCTATTTCATGAATGATACTGTATTCACACTGTTGCACTAGTGACTCCATGATTTAATATCATCCTTCACACATATCATAAAATAAATTAAAACTTATAAAATGATTGAGATACATTATCTTAAATTTCTTTATTTTTATAAAGGTACTTGCTCCAAGAAAATTACCAATTTCATGCTGCAGGTTTAAACAAGCCAATTAAAATTAAGAGTAAATTCGTAAATTATTCTATGAATAGCCAGAGACTTTTTAGGTCAATTTTCTGAAATTTTTATGCAAGTAAGAAGAAAATCAATAAAATAGTATTTTATTGTACACAAATTCCAAATCCTTTTCCGAAGAGAAACATAAAAAAAGAGATATTGAAAATTCCAGCAAACTGCACCTAAACAAATATCACCTGTGGTAAAACAGTTGCCGGTCTCAAATTAGCAAAGACTTCAAGACCTTCTCGAAGTTGAAGCAACCCGGTCTCTGGCTTCAAGTGCTTTGGATTATTATCCCATTTATAACTTGAAGGGAAAAAATCATAAAATTATTGGATTAATTTATAACATTCACATAGACTAAGAAAACTAACAAAATAACAAAAGATCATATACCCTCCAATTGCCCCGAGAAGGACGGCATCAGATTGCTTTGCTGCTGAAAGAGTCTCCTCTGGTAATGGAACTCCAACCAAATCTAAGGCCGATCCTCCCATTGGCATCTCTTGAAATAAAAATTCAATTCCTAATACAATATGTGAAAGAAAGGAGAAAGTTAAAATGCATCCTAAAAACCCAAAAATAAAAAAATCAAACGAATATCTTACAAATTTTTCTCTGAAAACATGTTAACTTCTCTTGTTCGATAAATAGGCAGTAACCTCCGCTGAAAACAGTTTCTAATTAATTTTACGACTTTGAGAAAAGTTTAAACATGATTTTCAAATTTTAAGAGAGATCTTATAAACCTCAAAGAATAAAGCTTTTCATACACTGCAATGACAATAAGTTTCAAAATCTTTGCAATTTATACTCTAAATCCAAAACCTAAAAACAAATATTTGTACTGCAACATTAGAAATGTAAGATCATTAATTTCTCCTCTATTTGTCTTCTTAAATTTGCCTTAATGAAGCAAGCAATTCTGAAAAAGGTAAGCTTTTGAGAAAAATGAAAGAGATGGAACCTTCGAGGGAGCCAGCGAGCTTAAGAACGTTCTTGGCAACGGAGATGACTTCGGGGCCGATGCCATCGCCGGGAAGGAGGGTGATGCTGTAGCGTTTAGTGGAAACCGCGGCGGAGGCGCAGCGGACTCTTGTCGGCAGCTTAGTGAAGTGTTTGGAAGCGGATTTCAGATAAAACACGGGCTTCACTGGCTTCACATTTAGTTGCATAGAAGCCGCCATTTGCTGAACAGAAGATACAAAATCCTTTGCGGGACAGTGTAAAACAGATTTGAGTTTTAAGACGATGTGAAAATTTTATCCAATTAATCACGTGTTATATACTTTTAACTTTTCTTTAAATAACAATTAATCAAATAAATAATTCATTTGAAGCACGATCCGAGTTTGCTTGACCCAGAGTCTGAAGAAATAAATTTTATGACAAAAATTAAAAAGCCCTGTGGTTTGAATGGTAAAAATAAAAATTTCATACATAAAATTATGAGTTTAAATTTATTAAGTAATTATTTATTTAATTTAATAATTATTAAATTACTCATTAAAACTAAAATTTGTATTAAGGTAGTCTGATTGGAATGAAATTTTTTATTATAAAAAAAATCCTATTTACTAGAATGACATATTCTCAATCTTAAATATGGTAATTTTCTAAATAATATATACTAGTAATTTTTAAAAAATAGTATTAACACTCTCAATTATGCTTTATATTATAATATTTATAAAAAAATGACACAAATACTTCTTAGGGTGAAAACTCACAATTGATTTTAATAAAGGGGTCGAAAATGAGGTTTTCAAAACTTACAATAGGACTTTGTTATTTCATCATACCTTGGGTAGGACATAGTTATTTGGCTTATTTATAATATATTTATGGTAAAATATGAAAAACTCAGAGAGATGATTTCATATGCATTCTAATTAATTCCAAATAAGGTTTCAATCAGTTTATGCCACAGAATTTTTGCAAACCTAAAACTAGGGCAATGGAGTGATGAATATTGGGGAGAATTTGATAGGATATATATATATATATATATATATATATATATATATATATATATATATATATATATATATATATATAAAATTTATCTTAATTTATTGAACATTAACTGAATTAATTCATCTATTGAATTCATTGTTTAATTTAATTTATTTTAGATCAGTTATAAAATGAGTTTGAATATCCAATGTATTTTGAAGTTATATTTATACGTAGCTAATAAATGTCTCAGTTATTCAATTGAAGTATTCGAATTATAAACGTGACACTTGTAACAATATTTATGTCAATTTTATGTCATATATTATAATAACTTCATGATAGTAAATGTCACAGTTATAAAATGTTTGTTTATCTATCAAAAGACATTCCAAAGATAAGCAAACATTTCTACAGTCTTCAACACACAATGCCCTTGAATTTAAATCCAAATTTTGATGAGCATCGATGGGTAATTAACATCCGTCGAATCCTAGATGAAGAAATTGATGAAGACGATGATGAATCCTCAGCCTGTATTTTCAATGTCCCCAAAAGCTTAACGTGTAGTCATCCAGAGTCATACACACCGCATCTGGTTGCGATCGGTCCTTACCATCATTGGCGTCCCGAGCTCTTCGAGATGGAAAGATATAAACTCGTTGCAGCAAAAAGAGCTCAAAGACAACTTCAGTGTCTCAAGTTTCAAAGCCTGGTTGAGCAATTGATTATGCTTGAGCCGAAGATTCGGGCATGTTACCACAAGTTTTTGGATTTCAGTGGTGAAACTCTGGCATGGATGATGGCCATTGATGCTTTGTTCCTGCTCCACTTCCTTCAAATCTATGCTGTCAGAGAAGGTAAAGCTTTATCTCGGCATAATGTTATTCTGAGAGATATTGTGATGCTTGAGAACCAAATGCCGGTTTTCGTACTGAGGAAGATGTTAGAATTCCGATTTGAATCGTTGGAATCAGCCGATGATACATTGTTTTCGATGTTAATGGGATTATGCAGAGAGATTTCACCCTTCAAAATGATGCAAGAGTTACCAAAAATCGAGCTCTCTTATTGTCCCCATTTGCTAGACTTTTTGTACCACATGTTTGTGCCGAAATTGGAAGGGACAACCGAAATGATCGACGTAGAAGATCACTGTGAAGCTGAAGAGCAATTTCTAAGGAAGACCTGGAGGCTGCTTTCGGAATTACTAAACAAGATTTCGGTCTGTTTTATTCATGTGCTAAAGTCAAGGCCAGTCAAAGCCATAGTAAAAGTCCCTTGGACAATTTTATCTAACCTTCCTGGATTTGTGATCTTAAAACATCTTGTTTCATTCATTTTCTTCTCCCAAAGAATTGAGGAAAACAAACCAGAAAATGAGAGTTATAAGATTAGCCAACCACCATTAGTAGAAGAAATCGCAATCCCTTCTGTCACTGAGCTTTCAAAAGCCGGGGTTCGTTTCGCACCCACTAATGGCAGCATCTCCACCGTTAGTTTTGACGTTGAGAGTGTCACATTTTATCTTCCCACAGTTAGTTTAGAGTCAAACACTGAGGTGATTTTGAGAAATTTAGTAGCATATGAAGCATCAAAGGCATCAGGGCCACTGGTTTTCACTCGTTATACGGAATTGATGAATGGGATTATCGATACTGAGGATGATGTGAGGCTGCTAGGGGAAAGAGGTATAATTTTGAACCGTTTAAAGAGTGATGAAGAGGCTGCAAAACTTTGGAATGGGATGAGCAAGTCAATCAGATTGACCAAAGTACCATTTTTAGATGAAGTTATTGAAGATATTAACAAGTATTATGAGGCTCGATGGCGAGTCAAAATTCGAAAATTTATGAAACATCATGTATTTAGTTCTTGGCAGTTTCTAACGTTGCTGGCTGCCATCTTGCTCTTGTTCTTAATGATGTTACAGGCATTTTGCGCTCTCTACGGCTGTTCTCGGTCGTCTCGCAACAGGACAATTCAGAGGCTATCTTAAAAGTTAATTAATTCAATAAATTTAGCTGTGAAATTTATATATAGTTCAATAAAATTATATTGATACATATTAATTAATTAGTTTGCTAAAATTTTAAAAAGTGGCTCGGCCAAAAAGAAAATAAATGCTCATCAATTACATTAAAAGATATAATTGTTAAACTTGATAAGGGAGCCAGTAAATTTTATACCAAGATGGTGGGGAATAGCAAGAAAGAGTCCTAATGACATTGAAAGAGATTGTTCTCTGTATAAGTTATTGGGAATAAAATAAAATGAAAAGACAGATAATGTGATGAGTATCAAAATTAGAGTGGGGCATAAAAACATTAAAACTCATAATTAATAATATTCTGTTGATCTATCTTCTCTTTTTTTCACCACCATTCATGTTCTGATTAGCATGTATGATTGTTTATGTGCTTGGATGAGTGTTCATTTTATGTCAAGAACTACTTTTCTATTTTATGTTTATGATTGTAGGTAATATTATAGTTAATTTTATCTTTTCACTATATAAAAGGTTATATACTCTTTTACATAAGAATTCGTTATGTTTTATTTTATATTATATGAATGATCACACATATCTTTATTTGAGCATATATTATATATCAACATCTCTATCCCAATTAACGATTATACATGTTATTTGTATGATATTTACTTGTGTAACAAAACTGTAATTTATCTTGATGAATAATCATTTTTGTTCTTAGAACGGTCATTCATTTATGTTTGAAGCAATAATTCTCAGTCATCTTTGCTAGATGTTTCTCAGCAAAAATGGTTCATGAAGGAAGCATTGGTGTAGCTTTGTTGTGTAGTTTATTAGAAACATGGTTTAAGGAGGAAGCATATTTGTGCAATTTTGCTACGTAGACCAGCAATTTATAGTATAATAAGGGTAAATACAAATGTTTTCCTTTGCACTCCCAAATTCCTCGGAACATTTTATACATTAATGGTAATTACAAGCCTTGCACACTCCCAACTTTTATTAATAAAATAAAAGCACACGTTATATCAAATTTTAATACATAAAACATGCAGAACACTAAAGATTACTCAGCCGGATTCTCGAAATGAAATATGGTGTTGCAGTTGTAGACCGAACAAACAGCTTGAAACATCTCCAATAGCAAGAGCAGAATCGCAGCCAGCAATGTGAGAAATTGCCAAGATTCATACACATAATTTTCCACATATTTTTTAGCCTTAATTAACCATCCTCGATTGTAATATCTATTAACCTCTTTGATTAAATCATCCAACTCACGCACTTTTGTCGATCTAATTGATCTACTCATGCCATTCCATAGCTTCACTGCCTCTTCATCGCTTTTTAAGCCGTTCTGGATGATGCCTCTTCTCTTCAGAAGCTTCACATCCTCAGCAGTATCAATAATCCCATTCATCAGTTCAGTGTAACGTGTAAAGTACAATGAGTGTGAAGGATTTGACGCTTCATATGCCACTAAATTTCTCAAAACCACCTCTGTGTTTTCATCTAAAGTGATGGTGGGTAGCTTAAATCTTGCTCTTTTGGAGTCAAAAAAAATTATGTCCGGGAATTTACCTCTCCGAACGGCAGAAAAACTGATGCCGGCTTTTTCGAGTTTTGTGGCAGAGGGGATTTCGATCTCCGCTGCTTTGTTGGAATCATCATTGTCTCCCAAAGAATCGTCATCTTTTTGTTTATAGATCCAATGCCAAGGAATTTTAACAACTAATGCAGTAGCTTTAGCTATTGGTTTTAACTTTTTGGGCAATTTTAGATTGGAAAGAAGACTTTTAACCTTTGACAGGAGTGTAACAATGTTATCACTTGCACTGAGAGAATTTTCTTTGTGTTTATCATCTTCTTCCTCAGTCTTCGTTTTGTTTTCTGGAGGTGATAATTTTTCAACATTCAGAACCATTTGGTACATGTAATGGAGCAAGTGGGCACTCTTTGAAACTTCAATCTTTGTTGAACTATCAACCATGAACTTGAAAGGGCAAACCTCTTTACAAAAAGCCTTCAACATGGGAAACAAAATATTATTTGCTGATTCTTCTGTGGTAGAAAATTGAACAGTTAGCATCTCTCTTAATAAAAACAAAGGAATTTGATTCTCAAGCATGATCACATCTCTTAAAATCGCGTTACGAGATGCTAGACTTCCTGCATAATCTCGCATTTGTGACATCAATGAGAGGGCATACGCTTTCTTATGCACCACGTCGTCTTCCGCTGAAAGAATCTCGCCACCAACAGAAGTTACAAGAGGTATCTTTGACTTCTTATTTTCTTCAACGGCGTAGAATGTTACTTGAAGGAACTCAAGCAAGAAAGCTGTGTCAACTGCCATCACCCAGGCCAAAATTTCGTCACCTAAACGTATAAACCTTTGATAGTAAGCTTGAAGATCCGGCACAAACTCCCCCTTGAATTTCTGAACAAGATCTTTGAACTCAAGGCTTTGATATCGAAGCTGCTGTTGAACACTTTTCGCGGCGGCAATCTTGTATCCCTCCATGTCATGGAGCTCAGGCCGCCAGTAATGATTGGGACCGAGGGCAACATGCTGTGGAGTGTAACAATTAGGAGCCATATACATCAGGGTTTTGGGGACGACGAAAATGGAAACTTTACTGTTACTCTTGGAGCGCTCTTGCTCGATGCTGCTTCGGACGACGGAGAGCCATTGCTTCTCATCGATCAACTGGGCATGAGGATATACAAATGAAGAGATGCTCCGCACAGGATGAGCCATGAGGGATTGTTTATCAAAATACAAAATGTGGTTGAACGATTGAGTGGCAAGAGTTGGGGAAAGCTAGCTTTATTTTATAGGCTAAAGATGGTCACCAAATTAATCACTATATTCGATTTCATATGTAATTATTTATATTCCTAATTTAGTGGTAGTGGGAATCAGAATTTTGGGAACAATTCAGGTATGCAAGAATTAAGAATTGAAAAGCACTATTATCCGATTTGATATGTTGATTTTTGTTCTCCATAATCTTTGCTTTTCTATTAAAAAAAAAAAAAGCTACAAAATATATGTGTAGTGTTGGGGAAGCATAATTTAATTGGTGACATGTGACAAATATCAGTGTATTTGATTGAAAATTATACTTTGTAATTAGAGTAATACTATGCATACGATCCACGAGTATATAAATTGATACATATTTATATGTGTTATCATATGATTATTGATATTTTATCATTAATTCAAAATTATTCAATTACATAATGACATAAAATATGTATTTATATGTGTATTCAAAATAGATATACATACCGTCTTCAAGTATATAAATTGGTACATACTTATATGTTATCATTTGATTAGATATTACTTTATTGTTAATTCAAAATCACTCAATTATATAATAACACAAAATATATATTTATCTATGTATTCAAAATAAATATGAATGATTTCATTGTTATTCTTGATAAGTATGTTACAAAGAAAAGGGAAAAGTAATAAAGTAGTTATCTCATTCTAGATCATGAATCACAGCTTACATGGGATTCACGTGGAGGGATGCAACTTCTTGAAACCCTAAGAAAGGGTAGAAAATTAATTGGAATGAAAAAGCTCAAACCCAGCTGGGATTAGTGGCCAACAAAAATTGATAAAATTCTATGATTAAATGGCAACCTGTGTGTGCGCTTAATTGAAGAATCTCTAACAGGACTCGCCATAACCTAACACTTGTTCATGTATAAAATTCTCTAGTAACAAATGATTAATGAGTTATTTTAGATTTTAATTGTTTAAATTTTTAAGTCAATATCTAAATATATTATATATATCCTATCTTTTTGTCTTTTCAAGTAAATATCTAATGGTTTAAATAAGTAAAACATCAAATATAACGTTGGATAAATTGTTATAATGTTTCATTATAACATTAAGAGGGAAAATATGGAAGAACAAGGAAGAAGAGATAAAAAGTATTTGAAAAAATAAAGACATGAAAATAAAAGTAAAAATAGTGATGATAAGAGTATTTTTAATATATGATTTGTCGATCTTATAATTAGGTGCATTTTTTATAAATACACATAATATTATTGAATTACAATAATACCAATATATTTTAAAGTTGTCGAAACAAGATAACGGAAAGAGGGTTAAGGTCCAATATGCAAAATTTCAAGGGCTTTTAAGTCATTTCACAATACTTTGGAGGTTTTAATAATTAGTACAAAATTGGAAATAGCAGGGAATCTGGACCCTTAGGCCCAGTGCCACTGTCTTGACAGATTTCTTGGTCAAAAGCCCAGGAGGAGGAGTTTTGTTTTGTACAGTTGACATACATGGATTCTTAAAATCATCAAAGAATGATGCAGCCAAAATGATACAATTCTCCCTTCCCTCCACCCCCTAAAAGACAAATCCACCAATTCAATGGTTGAAACTTTCTTATGCACTTGTCTTCTATATCATCTCTGAGAAACAGCATGCTCCAGGTTTTGTTTTGAAACACCATCAAAGTGAAGAAAACAATGTTTTCTATCAGAACAAACTCACTTCTTCTTCTGTCAACTTCCCTCTTCATTTCTTCAACCATAGGAACCATTGCTGATTATGAGTACGGTGTCGTTTCATGGGCGATGAGGAGGTCTGTTCTTGAAGATAACAATGCAGAACATGTAGAGGATAACTCATCTTTGATATTGGCTGCAAGCAGAACTCACAGAAAGGACCCTCTTGACGATTTTAAATGTTATAAAGGTGGATGGAATATCAAAGAAAAGCATTATTTCTCTGTGAGTTCCTCCTTTAATTCCATGTTCTGTAGCCTTATTATTCTTTATTTTGTTTTCTTGATTATTTTATTCTTTAATTGATTCACTTGTTTGCACTTATTGTTCATTTTATTTTGATAATTTTGATGTTCTATTATTAATCAAATTTCAGACTTTAGAGTAATTTGTGTGACACTAAAATTTTGCTTAATTCTAGTGTCTTTTATGCAGTCTGTTGTGTTCACAGCTGCTCCCCTCTTCCTCATTGCTGCTGTATGGTTTGTTGGATTTGGCCTCTGCTTGTTAGTTATCAGTTTATATCATTGCTGCTGCCAGCGCCGCAGTTATGGCCATTCTCGAACTGTTTATGCAATTTCTCTTGTCTTTCTTATACTCTTCACCATTGCCGCAATGTAATTTCCTCATCATTCGTTTATGCGCCTTGATGTCTGGATTGAATAAACTCTTACTGTTTCCAATCTTAAAATTTTTTTTTTCTCCATGTTTTTAGCATTGGATGTGCAGTTCTGTATACAGGGCAAGGAAAGTTCCATAAAAGCACAGCAAACACACTGGAATATGTTGTGAATCAGTCGGATACTATTGTCAGTAATCTTAGGATTGTATCAGATCATCTATCAGCAGCCAAGTCAATTGGGGTTGATCAAATTCCTCTGCCTCCCACTGTCCAGAATGGCATTGATGGGGTAGACAAGAAAATAAATTCTTCAGCTAGCAATCTTGAAAAGGAGACTGATAAAAATGCAAATGATATACATAAGATTTTAGATGCTGTGTGAGTAATTTTTTCCTCTATTTCTCAATTTGCATACTTTTGAGCTCATTTTGATCATGATATTTGATACTTCCTAGCAGAAGGAAAGCTTTAATCATAATTGCTTCTGTAATGTTCCTCTTGGCCATACTCGGTTTCTGTAAGCATTTTTATCCCATTAAGTAAATGCTGCTTTCCAGTTATCTGTAGACTCTTTCAACTTTTATAGTGACAATGTTGTTATACTTGTTCATTGCAGTATTTTCAGTTATTGGCAAAGAATTTCTTGTGTACATGTGAGTGGCTGTAAATTTATTTACATAAAAAGTACCTTAACTGTTTTCGTTAATTTCTATTTAACTGCATTTAGTGGCATTGCAGATTGGTAACTTTGGGGTGGATCCTTGTCACAGGCACATTTATATTGTGTGGCGTATTTCTCATTCTCCATAAGTAATTATCCTAACTTAAGTAGAACAAAATTGTATATTATTGTTAACTGAAGACATTTTCAGAATTGTCTACCTGATTCATTGTCATTTTCACTTTCACTTTCCAGTGTGGCTGGTGACACTTGTCTTGCAATGGATCAATGGGTTAAAAACCCAACAGCTCATACATCTTTGGATGATATTCTGCCCTGTGTAGATAATGCAACTGCCCAGGAGACCTTGTCTCAAACCAAAGAAGTAATCTCCCAGTCAATTGCTGTTGTGAATCGTTTCATCACTAATGTGTCTAACATTAACTATCCGCCCGCAGCCGGACCTCTATATTACAATCAATCTGGTCCCTTGGTGCCTGTCCTCTGCAATCCATTCAACTCTGACAGGACTGATAGACAATGTGCTGCTGGTGAAGTGGACTTTACCAATGCAGCTCAGGTAAACTAAATTAAAAATTACTTATCACATGACACAAGTGAACAAAACATTCAACAGGCATTATAAAATTGATCTCTCGCAAGCATTTCCTCTACGGAGGAATGTGAAGATTAGGAATAGAAAGTATAACAATATCACTATTGTGTTTCATGCAGGAATGGGGGAATTACATCTGCCAAGTTTCAGCAAATGGTAATTGCAGTACTGCGGGCAGATTGACTCCTGTTTTCTATGGCCAGATGATGGCTACTGTCAATGTAAGCTATGCGTTGTATCAGCATGGTCCATTTCTTATTCAGCTGGGAGATTGCACTTTTGTTCGTGAAACATTTAATGTCATCACTAAGGATCATTGTCCAGGCCTGAAGCATTATAGTAAATTAATATTTGTGGGGTTTGTTATGGTTTCTATTGCAGTTATGCTCTCTTTGATCTTCTGGTTTCTTTATGCCAGAGAAAAGAAACACCGGAAGCACACCAAAGATTTCAGAGTCATAAAATCTGGTGAAGATGTCCCAGAAGAGGAGAAAGTTATGCAGTGAGATTCAGATTTGTATATGTTAAAGTTAATCCAATTTTTATATGGTGTAGAAATCTTTTAGAATCATTGTTCTGTGCAGCCACCAGTTATTGAATCTGGTGGATTTGACTGAATATTTGCTGTACTGCATTGTTAATGCGAAAAAGTTTTAAGGTGTTCCATGAGCAATTAAGTTTTTAAAACTTTGATAATAACGTAGGATTTAACAAAAATTCAAAAGTTTTTAAATTTATAATATCTGGTCGGATACTTTTCAGCATATTTCTTCAAATGCAATAGACTCATCCATTTGGATCTATAAGTGTGTCAGAATATCTTAGATGCTATTAGGCCTACCTATTTAATTTTGGACTCTGATATTATGTCCTTCAACACTCTTTCATAAGGGCAATCACCATAGACTTTGTATCGGGATAGGCTCACTCATTTGGATCTATAAGTGTGTTGGAATATATTAAATGTTGTTAAGCCCACTTGTTTAGTTTTGGGTTATGATATTATATCAAAATATATTATTAGATTTATAAGTATAAAAATTAAAACTTATATTATAAAAAAATAATTAGTTTATGTTAAGATTCAATTTATCATATTTATATATTACTTATTTTATTATTTTTATTAGATGTAAAATTTTAATCTCCATAATATTTGATATTGTGCTTGTTTGGTTTATGTTTCATGATCCCAAAATAATATTTATAAATTAAATAAATAAAGTTTTGAATTGTATTTTATTATATTTTTAAAAAATCTAAAAATGTGTTTGTTTGCTTTATGATCCGAATATAATTTTAAAAACTAAATAAATTTAAATTTATTTGAATTGTATTTTAGTTTTTTAATATTTACAATAGTGTTTGATGCAATATTAAAAAATTGTTTTTATTTTAAAAACTATAAAAAAATCTGAAACATACTTTTAATCTGTTATGATTTTACACTAATTTCTAGAATTGTATTTAAAATTTATTTTTGAAAGCAATTTAGCCCATATCTGTCAAAGCATTTTCACAATTTTTGTTTTTTTATTCTTTTCGAAAACAAAAAACTATATTCCAAACAAACCCTGATTTTTTTTTTTAATTTCCCTCATTTTCTTAAATTCTTATCAATCAAACACCCTGAAAAATAAATCTTGAAAACCAAAACTCTCGTAATCATTAAAATAAAAATAATATTATAAATTATATATCATCATATAATTAAATATTATTTTATTTTTAATTCTAAATCAATAAATTATATAATAATATATTATTTATATATTCAAATTATATACTAAAAATATACATAGATAATTTTACTCCTACCATTCAATTATTTCATATTCACACTAACTAAAGCAAGTGGGGTCTGGGGTCTTAGTGACTCAATACCTAAAATTACAATTTATTATAAGCATCTTAATCCTAATTTAACTTGTTCAATTTTTTAATCTTGATCAAATCTATGTGCTCCAACTGTATAACAACCTTATTTAACAATCTTGTTCCTCGAAATGTGAGTCCATTTATGCTGCATAAACTATGCTTGGTCAATAGAAATCTATGTGCCCATCAAACAACATTGGTTCAAAATATCCCAAAAATCTACGGGCTCTTCAAGACACAATCTTCCAAGAGCACCTGGTTTTTCTGCCTTCTGAAAATTCATGTGGCTGGTGTTGAGTCATTATCTTCGTGTACCTGCCCTACTGGCCCTCATATTTGTCAATTCTCAGGTTTGTAATGTGAGAGTAAGAAGACAAAACATCATCCAAACTGCAAAAGTTTACCCGACAAAAACTGGAGAGTCGGTGATGTTCATGTGCCAAAGACCGTTCAAGCTTTTTTTCTCTTTTGTTCGTTTGCCAATTATAGTTTCCAATTCTCTTTTGTTCATTACCTATAATCAATTGATTCAATTCAATGCAACTCCCTGTTAGATCGGGGTAACGGCTTACGAAAATATCGCTTATATTTAAGAAATGGCCGTTGAGTTTCCTTAAAATTTAAATATAATATATTTTCAACTATGGATAAGGGTTATAATTTTATCTTTTTTTTTTAATTAACCTATGTTTTTTATAGGCACTCTTAGAACTTAATAATAAAGATAAATGATATAGATTTTTCATTACCCTATAATCAAGCTTAAATTGACTCATCACTGGGAAAAATCTCATTAAGATTACATTAATCAGTAAATATTAATATAATTACGTTAAAAAAATTTATCTAATTACATTTTCGGTCCAGTAAGTCTAGATCTTGCTGATTCAATTCAATAATAAAAAAAATTGTCTTCCAATCATAAATTATTATGAGTAAAATTTTGACTTATCTAATTCATCATTTAAGCTTGAATAAGGTAAATAATTGTCTTCCAATCATAAATTATTCAATTTGTTTTTAAATATAATTTTATTCTTAAATATTTATTTCTTAATTAAGTTTACACGTAAACTCCGTCGTGTGGTAAAGTTTCCTGTCGTTATTGGCCAACAAACTCAATTTTAAGATCATCCCCACAACCAAATGTAAAATCATCCATGGCAACCAAAAGCTCATCGTCATCAACTCGCACGTGCCTCTGTGCGCCCACCACCCACCCCGGCTCCTTCCGCTGCAGCCTGCACCGCGGCTCCCGCAAATTCTCGACTAAATCATCGTCAACCGGGGCCCACAACGAGTCGAGGTCGAAGATGTTATTGAACATAACGTCAAAAACCAATCTGATAAAGGCGTTTCTGATGCAGATCATCAAACCCTCCAGCCACGATCTTCAAAGGCGGAGGAATTTTCAGCCCAAACCCACCAGGTTCTGTCAAATGAAGACGGAATATTTGCATAATGGGGTTTCTGTTTCTTGATCATTTTCAATCTTAATTTAGTTCATCACTCTTTGTTTCTGTCTTTATCTTTGTCTCCTTCTCTCATCTCTTGGTCTCCTGTCTGAGGATTGTGCTGTTCTTTGTGTATATTGGAGTTAATTTTAATTAAGAGATCAGGTTTGTTTTGGGGGAATATGATGAAATTTAGACGATTTTGGTTGCATGAATGTGATGTTTATAATTTTTTCTTCTTTTCGCTTTTGAACGAGAAGTAAATTTTATATATATATATATATCAAACTCTTTAGTTTGTGGCTTTGTTTTTATTTATTATTTTCTTTGGATGATGGAAAAGAGTAATTGGAAACAGTAGAATTTTGATCTACATTTGCTCGGAGGAAAAATTAGGGATTGTTTATAATTTTTAGAAACTTTCGGAATCTTTTTATAAAATATATAAATAGCATGGTAATTTTGGTGTTTTTAATATTTTATTTGTACGTTTCTACGTGGTTTCTACGTTATTGACGTTTACAACAAGTTTTGACAGAAGAAATCTTCTAATTATTGGGATTAAAAGGATTAGTCATTTTCACACAATTTTCAGAGCCATTCTCACCTTCAAGAAATATTATTCTCATCTTTCATAAATTCATTTCACTTCTTGCCAATACCCTCCACTAGACTCATGTATTTACCATTCACCACACAAACTATCCTGAATTGAGTAATACTATATGTGTCATTTTTTAAATACACAAATGAATATATTTTATGTGTATTATCACATGATTTAATGTTATTTTATTCGTAATTTAATACTATTTAATCACGTAATAACATATGTCAAATGTGTATCTATTTGTATAATACATATAGTTCTATTGCTTTGAATTATGTTTGGTATGGAATATGCAATTTTTCGATACTTATACTTTATGTACTTGGATATTTAAAGATTATCAAACTAATATTGATTTTATTATAATAATATTTTTATTTATTAATAATCTTATTTTTAATTAATATAATAAATAATATAAAAAATATTTTAAAGTAATTATATTTAAAAATATTTAAATAAAATAATTTTTAATATCCTCTGTATTCATGTATTGCATATTACTCACACGCCTTTGTCTACAGCCTCTTGGCTTCATACAAATCTTAACATTTCAACATCTATATTTAAATGAAATTTCAGCAAGTCAATGTCCAACTTGTATATACCAGACAAAATAATTGAAATAACCAATCTTATAATATAAAAAAATTGCTCATATGATTAATCAATCATATTAAGATGGATAAAAACAAAGAACAAACTAAGCAAAGAAGTGAAGAGAGAACAAACAAAAATTATAAGGTTTTACAAAAATATTATATACTCAAAAAATTGACAATCAATCCACTAATATTTAATTAAAAGAGTTACAATGTTATGAGCATACTCCAAGGCACTATTTTTAGGTAACAATATGCCGTACATATAAAAAAGAAGGATGTTATGATATATTATTATTTGATCGAATGTTATTTTTTTGTAAAAACAAGAATATATAAATATTTTTTAATTAATAAAACTTTTATGCGGAAAATAAAATACTCAAAATATGGGATGAAATAATGATAGTAATATTGAAGTCTGAAGAATAAGTATACTAGATTTCTAGTAAGTGATCACAAAGAAAAAGCTATTGATTCATGAATGTAGCAATGTGACACATGATTTAGCAGTTTTGTAGTTTTATTACACTTACGTAAATGCAGCTACTAAATATGTTGGCGCGGTTTGTGAAGATCAGTCGAGATGAAGCAAAAGTGACTTGAGAGGCTAGTAGAGTAGAAATAGATACAATCTGAGACGACCGGTCGAGGTAAATTAGGAGCTACCTTGGACTAGGAGTAACTTAGAAGACTAATAAAGTAAAAGTGGGTGTAACTTGAAAGAGTAGTTAATGTGAAGAACGAAGTAACTTGAAAGATTAGTAGAGTAGAAGTAAATGTGACTTGGGAAGGCTAGTTTAGGAACAAATCTTGTACATGTCTGTTGTTGACCTTCTATCAGAATTTGCATATAAAAGTTGTATTTATGTATTTGAAAAAAGTAAGTCCAAAGGATTATTTTCCATCCAAAGTATGTTACTTTCTCAAGTTTGTTACTTTCTCAAGTTTCTCTTCATTTAACTTTGAAAATCTCAGATACCCACCTATGAGCAGTTAAAATTAACTGAACCCTAATTCCTTAAAATTTTATCTCATTTTACCCCCCTAAACTTTAAAAACTAAAAGTTTTTCACTAACCTAAGTTTCAAAAAATGTCAATTTTCCTATAGAGTTTGGTTTCCAGATATTCGATACCATATTCGATGACCTCTCCCTCTGAAGCTTCCTCTCCCTCCGACAATCTCTCTCCACCCATTTGGATGTCCGATCAGCTTTGGAGGAGGTGTAGACAAAGCTCTTCATCTTTCACGTTTCTTCTGACGCCGATCAGACTTCTAAATGGGTGGAGAGAGACCGCCAGAGGAAGAGGTCATCGGCAATGACGTCGGACGTCTGGAAACTAAACTCTAGGGGGAAACTGTCATTTTTTAAAATTTAGATTTGGTGAAATTTTTAGTTTTTAAAGTTTTGAGAAAAAAAATTATATTTTAGTTTATTTTTAATATTAAAGATAAAATAACAATTTTATCTTTATTATCGTTAATTTTAATCACTCATAAATAAGTATTAAAATTTTTAAAACTAAAAAAAGAAAATTTGGGAAAACAACACACTTTTGGACCGGGGGGGGGGGGGGGGGGGGGGGGGGGGGGGGGGAAAAACTCTGGATTCTTTTGTACGGCCCATAGTGGATCTCAATCTGGCATACTTGGCGTGGGGGGTGAGAATAAGTTCCTTGGCCAAGAAGTAATCAAAAAGTGAGGCACAAATGGAGAGAATTTAAGAAAATAAAAACTCTGGACTCTTTTGCTACGCCCACGCCCCATAGTGGATGTCATAATCAGAATCATTGTAAATTGTGTTGTTTTTCTTTCTCCTCTGTTTTCATTTATCAGTATTTCATATGTTTGGTTTAATAAATAATTTTAATTAGGTTGGGCGAGTACCGAATTATGTTGTCTCCCTTATAAGGTTTATTTCTTTTTTTTTTAAATTAAAAATTATTAAGATTATAATATCCTTATTCTAACTAAAACACCATTTTTTTTAATAAATATGCACATTATTAACATTTTCAATTTTCGATTATATTATTTTATATATATTCTATGCCACTCAATTACATATTAATTTATTGATTTTTTGTTGTAATTTGAAATAAATGAATTAACAAATTTTTTTTGAAGTTTTAATATTGTTTATATTTAGAAATAAGTGTTACGCTTTGTGAAACCCTTAAGATGTGTATATTGACAATAAACCTCTATTTTTAGGGTGCTTTTCGTCATATTTTAAACTATGAGGATGTGCGAAAATGTCCTGCAAGAATATAATTGGCGAAAGTATTTACCAAGTCTAAAACTCCAGTTACGCCACAACGTGAAAATATTTTGCATAAAGTTCTGTTTCTTCTTCTCATTTCAGTCGCCTCTAAGAGCAAACAAAGCAAAGAAGGATGGGAGTGCCAGGAAAGCCTTTTCGTCCCAGTGAGAAATCTAAGAAAATTACCAAACCATCCCGTTCAACTGCTATCCATAATCAGGTACTCTTATTCGGATATTTATTTTTTCTAATTTTTTTCACTAATTTTTGCCGCGAAACGTGTCCTTGTAATCTTTCTATCTGAGTATTCGTTTAATTATGTTTGTGTCTCAGATACTCTTATTTATGGTTATTTTCAAGGTTAAAGTTCCTGTTTTTCCCAAGAAAAACCCAAAATTTTCCTCCGAAACAAGTATATATATATTTATTTGATTTCTTGAATATGGCAATGGAATTCTTGTTTAACAAAAGGAAAGTAGCGAGGATGATGTTGGATTTATAACTTTATGTATGGACCTTTATTGGATTAGTGAGTGCTCTGGGGTTTAGATGTTATTATGCATTGAGTTCTCATGGAAACTCCTTTCAGGATCTTAGATGAGAATTTTTGGTATTGGGAAAGTTAGAGCTAACTAACTGTAGATATTTGTTTTGAAAGATGTGCTGTAAATAAAGCTGTACTGTGATAATTGCTTGGATTGGAGCATGATGGCTAAAAGGCTCACAAGATCATTAGATAAACCCTAACTTACGGAATGACATTTGATGTAGGAGAGTTTCTTGGAAGAAAGTCCAGTGTAAATGTTGAGGATTTCTTGTGGGTTGGAAAACCTCTTATGGATTTGAGAGTCACTTGTGAATTCAAGTGTTGTTTATGGTTCATTCTACCATACTAAATCTTATCTAGTGTTTATCAATTCCAAGTTTGAAAATTAGTAGTAGAGGAAGGTTTCGTATACCTTGTTGAATTGGTAAGCACTACATATATTCTAGCATCAAAGTTACAACTTACAAACAAAACTCTATTCCTTTTGTGGTAACTTTTAAATCCATATAGGTGTACAAGAGATTTTTTGAATCCATGAGAAAAAGGTTGAATAAAATAAATTTCCATGCAAAATATTGTAAAGCATTATTGAAAAAGACATATTAGAAAATTCCTAATGAAAAAGGAAACTAACGCACACTATAATCAATATTTTTAATTAAGTATTCCTTAATTAATTAGATGATTATTATTATACTAGGAAAATCAATTAAGAAGGTAGAAAATTGTTTTACATCAAGTTTGGAGTGATGAAACCATTGGCAATTCCATTTGGTTATTAGTTCTGTGTGAATATTTCAAGTGATTATTGGAGTGAATGATTGTTAGTTTTAGTGTAAAAGACTTTATCTATTTTGTAGATTGACCAACATGGTGTTAATATCCCAAGTTGTCAAACCACAAGTTTAGTGTGGGCAAAGCATTTACTTGGAAAGCTTTTACTTCAATGTTGATTGAAATAATGAACTTAACCATGACATTGATTGCTCACCAAAATTATTAATAGGGAAGAATCAGCCAAAAGTTGGTACAAAACCTCTATTCTTTTGTTTCTTCTTTTTCAGTTTTTCCTCCTGATTTTCAAGGTACTCTGTCACTGCCAGTTAACATATTTTGTGTGGAATGTTTATTTATGATATTATGGGAGCAAATTTGACCTAGTGTATCAATGGCCTAGTTTAGCAATATTAATTGTCAGGAATTTTTTATCTTTTAGTTAACTATTTTGGTTGGGCGTGCCTTAAATAATATAAAGTACATGTTGGGCTATGCTCAGATTAATTTCCCGTAACGTAATGTTTTGTGCTGAAGGGATTTTTTTCTATTTATAAGTTATTTATCTGTTAATAATTGTGTTGGTTTGTCGTTAAATTCAAAACTGTTATAATAAGATCTGTTTTCTTTCACTTGTTTATCTCTATTTCCTTGGGGGAGTTAGTTTTTGATGGCTGCTCACCCTGCTGGAGCAGCTGTTGTCGATGCAGGCGATTGGAAAAATCAGTTGCCGCCTGATTCACGACAAAGAATTGTCAACAAGATGTATGTATCTTTTTCTTTCTCTCCCTGCCATAATCTGTTACTTAAAAAACACTCTCAGTTTTGCAATGTGCATTGGATCCCCTATGCAATTGTAGTGATTTGTATGGTTAATGAAGTTCTTACAAATAAACAAGAAAGAGAAAAGGGTTAGAAATCAGTCACTAGTTTAGTGAGACCACCATCATGATCTTTATCTGTTGTTGACAAGTTTTTTTAAGTTGGGCATGTGAACATTCAGAATCTAAGCATGGATCAGCCAGCAGAGAGGGGGCCAGTCTGTGAATTGTAAATATAAGCCTGGGTGTCAAATTCATCTGATAGGGATAAATGCACTCTGTCATTCTGGACTACTACGTCATTTGAATCTTCTTTTTTTTTCAAAGGAATCATTTTGAATGATGTTCCATGAGAATACATTCTTGTCTCAAAAATTATAGTTTGAAGTACCGTTGTAACTGAGCTATAGAGAAATAACAGGTCATTCATAGCAAAAGATGTTTCGTGCTTAATAATTCCTTAACGTTAATGTCTACTTCTATTGAGTTAATGTGGAAACCAGAGTGTAAAAAATGTTCCACTACAAATAAAAGGATTTAAGGTATTTTAAAATGGAATTTTGTAAACCACATATTGATGTGTCACCATTTTGCTTGTGACAGAGTTAATTGTTCTAGAATTATGTGGTCTCATGTGATGGCTTATGTCATTATTAAGTCCATTCGTTTGAACATAATTAGATATTTTCCACGGAGGATCATGATAACTCCACTTCGTTAATATCTACTCTATTTTATGGCAGCAACAGTATGAGGTTGAAACTAAAATTGTGATAGAAATGGGAAGCTGAATATCTTTTGAGTCATTGAGTTAGCCTATGACTGTTAGTTTTGCCAGTTGCTTTGGAAGAATGTTCCTTGTTCGCAACTGATATTTGTGAGCATACAACCTACAATTTCATTCCAACAGTGATTGGATTAATATTCCTTGCTTCTTTATTGCATGAAAGAGTAAGCTGTTAGGAGATATATTGTTTTAATTTATATAAATTATGGAAAATTAAGGTTAGTTTCAAGTTGGTGGTTTTGCCAAAATCTCTTTCATGGTTTAAGTGTTACATTGCAATATGGATTACCAAATAAAGTTTTTCACGGTAAGGACAATACTTACATGGTCAGCAACTCGCTTATGTTTTGTTTTGCATAGTATGGATACACTAAAGAGGCATCTTCCTTTTTCTGGTCAAGAGGGATTAGATGAGCTCAAAAAAATTGCTGAAAGGTTTGAGGAGAAAATATATACTGCTGCTACAAGTCTGGTAAAATTTTGATCTGAATTCTATAATGTTCATTAATCTATACAGAAAAATAAAATAAAAAAGCCTATTTCCATATATATGCACTTCATTTTCATTCTAGTCATATTATCCCTTCTTTTCAAATTTCATAATTTCTTTTATATCTTTTACCTGTCATCACAGCATGAAGATATCCAAGGAAGATATTCTAACCATGTTGAGCCTCGTTCATTTTATTTGTTAGCCTTTATATCATTTCTTTTATTTATTTATTTGTTTATGTTTAATAGTGGATTCGCACCATTAGGTCATTGTTTTGGGTGTGTGTGGGAGTTTTGGAACTTAAAGTACCATGAGATTGAAATTTTATATTTATCTCAAATTTCAGTCAGTTTATTTGCGGAAACTATCTTTGAAGATGCTTTCAATGGAGTCAAAATCTCAAAATCCTATGCCTAATTCATTGCCATCCAGTACCACTGGTAACAGCAACAAACCACTGGATCAAGGTAATACCATTCATGAGAATTTTTCCCTTAAGACACAGAAAACTTTGCTCGCAAGTTGATCTATCCCATCAGTCTTTGTGGCTTGTAGAGTTGGTGAAATATATTCAAACATGTCATTAATGCATGAATAATCATCTCAATTACGGTAATGCAATTAATAACAAAATGCAACCAAATGCTTAAGGTCTTAAGTAGATACCACACTAGATACTACACTTAACATATTTAGGGTTGTTTAACATATTATATATGTATTATTCACTATAACTGATTGTTTATTTCCTTTTTGTAGAATATGAAAAACTCTGTATTGATAACAAAATAACAAGATAGGCAATGGCAGTATGTAATTGAACCTGCCATAAAAAATAATAATAATAATACCATGGAGTGATTTGATAAGTTTTCAAATAAGAATGATTTGATAAGTAAAATCATTCAAAGCTCACCACAACCTCCAAATGTCAATCCACACCTCAGCAATGCAGGCGAAAAATAAACTCAAGAAAACTCACAAATGAGTCAATGAATGTTCTTGGTTCATGGAGTTACAATGAAAATTAACTCCATGAACCAAAAACATTTCTGGCTGTAGAGAGGCCAGTCTTCTCCTAAGAGTAACAATACTAAAAAATAACAGTCTAGATCTCTCTGTCACACAATTCTCTTCCAGTCCCATTTATTTCCATCTGCTAACAATTTTTGCTCAAGTTTCCAATAACATTCAGCCACATGGCCACTCCAATTGATGGGAAAAGCTCCAAAATTCTATTCTCCTGTAGTGGTCCTCTTGTGCTCTGATTTTCTGTCCTAACAGTTCCTGTAGCAGACCTTCATGGCTAGGGTGCTAACGTAGTATATTCCACTTGTGATTTCTAACTCAATTGACTACAATATGTTGATTTTAGAGATATAATTCATGATATGTGTATATTGTGTACATTTAGTAGAGGTATAATTAAATACACTTTAAAGGTTAAAAATCACATATGACACAAATATTGCAACTTGGAAGAATAATTTTAAATATTCAAATCAAGGCAATTGAATAGTCCACAAATTGTGTCATAATTCGTTTTTTCTTTAAAAAAGCAGCGTTTTGATCCTGTGCTTGAAATTTCAATGTGGCATTATATGATATAACTTCTGATATGCTGCCACCATCATTTCATTTTTATACGCTGATGCATTCTCTTATTATGCATTATATTGGTTTTTTGCCAGCTTGAATGTGTGGTCTTCGAGTTGGACAAGCTGGAAATGTTAAGACAATGTTGGAGGCCTTGGAGAAGCATTATGGATTTACTGCATATATGGACTTGTTTGTAGGCATAAATAGTTTCGATATCTTGATTTTTAGTTTCAAAGCTAAAACTAAATAAATGTGAATAGATGGGATGTGTATTTGGGAGTGCTTTAATGCGTTGAATGTTTGATTGACTGCAGCACTTGTATTTGGTCAAGTAGGTTTTCGGAAGTGCTTTTAGCTCTATGAAAAGTACCTTGGGGTTATCAAAACGTTGATTTAAGGTAACCAAAAGCAGTTTTAGTTGGTCTAAACTAAATTTTGTATGTATCTATCTTTTACTGTCGGGTTGTAGTGGATAAGATAGGAAATACTAGACCCAAGGGTGAATGGGTCTGGGTATTTTACTGAAAAAATGAGAACCAAAATTGGAACCGGCCGGTTCCTAACATATAGGAACTGAAATTGGAGCCTTGACAGACAGGTATGCATTTCCAAAATTTATGGGCATGAATTGAATGGAATTTTTAGGACAGCTATGCATTTACAAGATTTTCATTACAAAATTGGGATAAATTATCTCTACGAAGTATGGAGACAGCTCAGAAAGTCTCAAAGAAATTATAAAAAATATATTAAAAAAAACAAAAAATAACATAAGATGGAGAGATAATTGTATTGTATTGCTACAATGTTCGAAAAGTGAATGAACTATATTAATAAAGCTAACTATTTATACAATTCTATAAAGAAATCTAGAGGTTGAAATTCATACAAATCCATCCAAGCGAATGATTAGGATTTGCCTTATAAGAGTTGGCATGATTCAGATGCATGTTTAGTGATAGGATATTTTAGGAGCTTCTAAAAAGATTTTTCGGCACATTCTCTTATAATTCTGAGTCTATGTTTATGTTAAGCCTTCAGATCAAGAATTGGGTCATATATAGTCTTGTGTCAAGCGTATCATGAAACTCTTGAATCTTATTCTGAAAGTGCCAAAATTCATGTTTCAGGTTCCCAGCTCGTTTTGAGTTGTCAAAGTTCACATTCAGGTTATCAACTTGTTTCACAATCTTTTAAGCCCTTCCATTTCATGGGATACTCATTGCTTAAATTGTAATTTGATTACGAACTATCCTTGTGTCGAGAATAGCCTTTCTATCAGCTCCTTTATATTTGGATTTTTCATGTTAGCATGATTTGATAATATAAAATTTTTATATTTAATTTAAAATTATTAATTATTATTATTTTTAAGAATTATATTTTCTAATAAATGAAATGGTTTTGGAAGATTTTCTAAAGTCTATTTCCCACAGGTTTGAAGAATCTATAAATGAATATTTTGAAAACAAAAAATTTAAAAATAATCGTTTCAGTTTGGACGGAGATAAGATATAAATGAGGACCAGTAAGAGCAAGAAGGATCAACGAGATTAGATATAAATGGGGAATATTAACAAAACAAGTTACTTTTTTCACTTAGGGTCCAACACCTACACCTGTCTTGATCCTCTCCTTCTCTTATTCAACTTTCATCTTTCTCTCTTGCTTTCTCGACAAGAGAATAACAAGGAGAGAGAAATAAACTCACACAAGTAACTACCATTCACAGGTGCATCTTTCTTTTTTTCTTAAAATTTCTTTACCTTCACCTTTTTATATCCCTGTAATTTTTTTGCCGAAAATTATAGATAACCGAATCCCACCGATAACTGACAAGAATTTTTTTTTGTATTTTTTGGTATGAATTTGTAGTCAATTCGAGCTCAAATAACTTATTCTTAAATAGAATATTTAATTTTATGTTTTGGAAGGATCAAAATTGTTTAATTGATGGATGGATCGGTGTTGAGAATCGGGTGAATTAGTTTTCGTGTTTGTTACCACATATTATGGTGAAAATTGCTTCCTTTTGGTTATTTTTCATATGGGCATTTATTTGTCTTTTGCGAGTGTGTTATTTTATTTTATTTTTCGTTTGTGGGAATTCACAAGCTTGAAGTTTCTTATTTTATAGGAAAATCTTAAATTTTCCTATGAAACAAACAGACCCATGTTCTTTTTTTTTTTTTAATCTCTCTTAAATAAGTTACAGAATATCAGTTTACCTGTGAGAAAATCGTCCCCGGTAAGCTTTTACGGAAAACATTACACAGGGTTCAGATAAGATTTTTTGTAATAAATTAATGTTTTTTAGGTTCAGAAGGTTGTTATTTATTAAAAGGGATTGGGTTAGGCTGGATCTTGATTTGTAAACGCAGTGAAGCTGAGGGTTTTTAAATAACTGCCTCTGAATGAATGATTGGGTGAAACGAGAAAGTTAGTCCAGAACAAGGAAGCTATGTTACCATAAAGGCTAGCTAACCATAACGTTTAGTAGAATCAAATATGTATGCTGTGACTTATTGTCATTATTGTAATTATTGCTTGGCTTGTACCAAGCTGCTAGTGCATAATTATGGTATGCTCAACAGCATTGGCTTCAGTAAGGATTAAGTATTTCGGCTCTATTGGCAAAGTTTGCTAGATTTCATATTGTATATGTAGTGGTTATGAAACAAGGTTTCAGGTAGTGGTTATGAAATGAGGTGTCAGGTGTATAGTTATGCACCTTGTTGTATACAACAGTACATAATGAAACAATAGAATGGAGAAGAAAAATTTTAATTTAGCCATAGCTTTATCTTTCTGTGCATTTTGCATTAGAAAACTTCAAGAAATTTTTAACTTGGAAGAATTAGCCAAATATTAGCGCTATACCTTTCTTTTGTTAATATTTTTTTAGTTTATTAATATGGATGCATATTCAACCAAACTGATCTATGGCCCACCTAACCCATGATGATTATTGGACGGGTTAGGTCTCTATTGTTATTATTTTAGTTAGACTTGGGTTGACATAGACCACAAATTACATTTTGGGCTGTGCTTGGATTGGTTGTCTTTTATTCACTGTTTTGAACTGAAGGCTGTGTACCATTGTTTGTGTTTTTTGTTTTTATATGCATTTATTATGTATTAGGAAACAGTGGATCCTTCATAAAAGGGTTTGCTCTTATGTGGAGAAACTTATATTGTATTTCTAACCCAAGAATCACTTTCGATGTTTACTTTTGTCACCCTAATTTAAGGTTCATTCCTTTTCTTCTTTACGTGTGTATTTTGTAATGGTTTTTAATTTTATTTAATGTTTGTTACTTTATTTTTAGGTTAGAATTTGATGGATACCAATAATTGGAGGCTTACTCCTCAAGGTGGTGAACCTGTTATGGATGCTGGCGATTGGAGAAATCAGTTGCCGCCTGAGTCACGACAAAGAATTGTCAACAAGATGTATGTGTCTTTTTCTTTCTTTCCCTGCCATAATCTGTTACTTAAAAAACACTCTCAGTTTTGCAATGTGCATTGGATCCCCTATGCAATTGTAGTGATTTGTATGGTTAATGAAGTTCTTACAAATAAACAAGAAAGAGAAAAGGGTTAGAAATCAGTCACTAGTTTAGTGAGACCACCATCATGATCTTTATCTGTTGTTGACAAGTTTTTTTAAGTTGGGCATGTGAACATTCAGAATCTAAGCATGGATCAGCCAGCAGAAAGGGGGCCAGTCTGTGAATTGTAAATATAAACCTGGGTGTCAAATTCATCTGATAGGGATAAATGCACTCTGTCATTCTGGACTACTACATCATTTGAATCTTCTTCTTTTTTCAAAGGAATCATTTTGAATGATGTTCCATGAGAATACATTCTTGTCTCAAAAATTATAGTTTGAAGTACCATTGTAACTGAGCTATAGAGAAATAACAGGTCATTTATAGCAAAAGATGTTTTGTGCTTAATAATTCCTTAATGTTAATGTCTACTTCTATTGAGTTAATGTGGAAACCAGAGTGTAAAAAATGTTCCACTACAAATAAAAGGATTTAAGGTATTTTAAAATGGAATTTTGTAGACCACATATTGATGTGTCACCATTTTGCTTGTGACAGAGTTAATTGTTCTAGAATTATGTGGTCTCATGTGATGGCTTATGCCATTATTAAGTCCATTCTTTTGAACATAAATAGATATTTATTTACTCCAGACTCTTTTCCATGGAGGATCATGATAACTCCACTTCATTAATATCTACTCTATTTTATGGCAGCAACAGTATGAGGTTGAAACTAAAATTGTGATAGAAATGGGAAGCTGAATATCTTTTGAGTCATTGAGTTAGCATATGACTGTTAGTTTTGCCAGTTGCTTTGGAAGAATGTTCCTTGTTCGCAACTGATATTTGTGAGCATACAACGTACAATTTCATTCTCAACAGTGATTGGATTAATATTCCTTGCTTCTTTATTGCATGAAAGAGTAAGCTGTTAGGAGATATATTGTTTTAATTTATATAAATTATGGAAAATTAAGGTTAGTTTCAAGTTGGTGGTTTTGCCAAAATCTCTTTCATGGTTTAAGTGTTACATTGCAATATGGATTACCAAATAAAGTTTTTCACGGTAAGGACAATACTTACATGGTCAGCAACTCGCTTATGTTTTGTTTTGCATAGTATGGATACACTAAAGAGGCATCTTCCTTTTTCTGGTCAAGAGGGATTAAATGAGCTCAAAAAAATTGCTGAGAGGTTTGAGGAGAAAATATATACTGCTGCTACAAGTCAGGTAAAATTTTGATCTGAATTCTATAATGTTCATTAATCTATACAGAAAAATAAAATAAAAAAGCCTATTTCCATATATATGCACTTCATTTTCATTCTAGTCATATTATCCCTTCTTTTCAAATTTCATCATTTCTTTTATATCTTTTACCTGTCATCACAGCATGAAGATATCCAAGGAAGATATTCTAACCATGTTGAGCCTCGTTCATTTTATTTGTTAGCCTTTATATCATTTCTTTTATTTATTTATTTGTTTATGTTTAATAGCGGATTCGCACCATTAGGTCATTGTTTTGGGTGTGTGTGGGAGTTTTGGAACTTAAAGTACCATGAGATTGAAATTTTATATTTATCTCAAATTTCAGTCAGATTATTTGCGGAAAATATCTTTGAAGATGCTTTCAATGGAGTCAAAATCTCAAAATCCTATGCCTAATTCATTGCCATCCAGTACCACTGGTAACAGCAACAAACCACTGGATCAAGGTAATACCATTCATGAGAATTTTTCCCTTAAGACACGGAAAACTTTGCTCGCAAGTTGATCTATCCCATCAGTCTTTGTGGCTTGTAGAGTTGGTGAAATATATTCAAACATGTCATTAATGCATGAATAATCATCTCAATTACGGTAATGCAATTAATAACAAAATGCAACCAAATGCTTAAGGTCTTAAGTAGATACCACACTAGATACTACACTTAACATATTTAGGGTTGTTTAACATATTACATATGTATTATTCACTATAACTGATTGTTTATTTCCTTTTTGTAGAATATGAAAGACTCTGTATTGATAACAAAATAACAAGATGGGCAATGGTAGTATGTAATTGAACCTGCCATAAAAAAAAATTAATAATAATACCATGGAGTGATTTGATAAGTTTTCAAATCAGGAGGGTGCTGTGTGATTTGGCCAAAACATAGCTAGGGGCAGGTGAAATACAAATTTCTGTTATTTTTTCCCCTCCCTCCTCTACTCTGCCCTGCCCCCAAACCTAGAGAATTTCTTCCCTGTTAATGGTAAACTCCTTGTCTACTCTGAATATAAATTCATCTAAAAACCATTTCTTTCTCCTTGGTGTTCAAATGACTCTTTTAATTATTTATTACCTGCTTTTTTGGTTTTGTTTTTCCCTCTGAACTTGTCTATTTTAATATTCTATTGGTTTTCCTATTTTAAATAGGGACTGGCATGCAAAACCAAGGGCAATCGCTTCCTACCCCAATGTCAGCTAATCAGAGTCAACAACGCCAACAATTGTTATCCCAGAACATTCAGAATAACATGACATCAACTGGAGTCCCAGGTTCTTCTGGATTACCATCTGCTCCTCCTTCGGTCTCTGGTTCAACGCAGGCTCCAATCCCCAGTGTTGTGAACCAAAATTCCAACATTCAAAATATATCTGGTGTTTCACAGAACACAGTATCTTCAACAGGGCAAGGGTTGCCCTCCAATCTCTTTGCCAATTCCCAGAGGCAAATGCAAGGAAGGCAACAGGTTCTTCCCCCTCAGCAACAACAACAATCCCAGAACCCACAACAGTTTATGTACCAGCAGCAGATTCAACAACAATATCTGCAGCAAAAGCTGCAGCAAGGAAATCATCCACACTCACTGATGCAACCTCACATGCCACTGCAGCAGCCAAACATATTACAGCCTAATCAGTTGCAATCTTCTCAGCAGTCTGGTATGCAATCATCGTCTGTTATGCAACCTTCTGTTGTTCAATCGGCCCCTCTCTCTGGTATTCAGCAGAACCAGCAGTCATCTGTTCAACTGTCAACACAATCCATGATTCAGTTGCCCCAGCAATCAGTCCTTAGGCCGCAGCAACAGCAACAACAGCCTGTGGGTATTCATCAACAGCAAACACCAATGACACAGCCATCAATGATGCCTCTGCAACAGCAGCACCTAATGGGTCAACCTTCAAATGCTTCAAACATGCAGCAGAATCAGTTGATGGGCCAAAAAAATAGTGTTAGTGATATCCAGCAACAACAACAACAGAGGTTGCTAGGGCAGAAGAGTAATCTTCCAAATATGCAGCAGCAGCAACAACAGCAGCAGCAGTTGTTGGCTCAGCAAAACCTCTCAAGTATGCATCATCAACAATTGGGCCCACAAAGTAATGTTTCAGGATTACAGCCACAGCAGCAGCAACAGTTACTTGGTAATCAGTCTGGAAACTCAAGCATGCAAAGTAATCAGCGCGCTGTGCATGTGATACAACAACCCAAGGTTCCATTGCAGCAACCAAGCCAGCAGAGTGCACCTTTATTATTAAATCAAGGGCAACAGTCGCAATTGCAACAGCCACTGCAGCAATCAATGTCACAGATGCAATCACAGCCTGCACAGTTGCAACAGCAGTTGGGTTTGCAACAACCTAATCAATTACAGCCAAACATGCAGCAAAGGCTTCAGGCATCAAGTCAAGCATCAGGTTCCTTGCTTCAACCTCAGAATATTATGGATCAGCAAAAGCAGATGTATCAATCACAAAGAACCCTTACAGAACCATCATCAAGTATGTTGTTTCATATATGCTCTTAGTCATATTTTTTTAACAACTGTGCCTTGTTTGAGCTTTCTTCTTAAAGATTATTATGGTAGAATTTGGTTGACAAGATTTTTGTTATGACTTTACATGTGATTAGTTGCAAGTATGTATTATCAAAGGAATGTTCTAATTTGTGTTTCATTTCTTGCTAAGCTAATGACATTTTTCATCTTGGTCAAATTTTGAAAGTTCTTTAGAGACTACTATGGTTGGCTCTGTTACGCATCACCCTTACCATGGGGTCATGCACTAACATATTTTTGCTTATCACTTCTAGTTGTCTGTAGTTTGAATACCAAGCTAATGACTTTGGATGTATTCACTTCTAGAGTTGCTTACATTGAGACATGCAGTTTGAATTTAAATTTTCAAGTGTGTGAGTTGACACTTCAACATGTTTACCCTTTAATCTTGGCATTTACACCTCATGAATAACAATGCAATAGAAGAAAATATTTATAATTCCTTTTGATCAGATTTCTCCCTGACTCAAGACTTTGTAATTTACCTGATTGAGTGTCTATGGATTATGGCATATGTGGTTGATTGTGAGAAGCAGTACAGCTGAATTATCATCTTTCTTGTGGGAAGAATGCATAAATGCTGTCTTTGTGTTTATTCCTGTTGTGGAGAAATTGACGCCGTAATCTTTGGTTGGACTAATTGTTTTCTGGTTAGCTTTCTTAGGGATGTTAAATCCACGACAAAAGAAATTCCAAAGGGAATTAAAAAAATATATAATGATAAATCATGAATAACTTATTACATAATGACCCTATTTATGGTAGACTATTCCTAATACTATTCAAATAAGATAAATAAAATTCCTTAGTAAACCAAAATTCCTTGTCAAAGAGGAAGATTCAATTAAAAAACCCAAAGTTAACTAATCTAAGTTAATCTAATTATCAAAATTAAAACAGGAAAATAATTGTGACTCTAAACAAGGACAGTCAAACAACTTAAAGTTGTCTGACATCAACATTATGTTATTGTACTCCTTGGTTCATTCATATCTTATGAATTACCTATTTGCCTGTGATGTGATTTTTATGTTCCTGTCAATCCCATGTCACATTTGGCTTACGCTATTGGAATTTTGTGTGGAGCATGATTTCTTCATTGGAGTGTTTTCTGATCATTTAACTGTATAGTGCATGAATAATCATACTAATTTTCCTTTTGCTGGATCTGTGGTGACCTGAGTCTGACCCACGTTTCTCCCAGTATTTTTCCTTGTATCCAGTTCCCGTTTAACTTACATATACACAATTTTTATGGTGTTAGCATCTCTAGATTCCTCAGCCCAGACTGGACAAGCAAATGGTGGTGATTGGCAAGAGGAGTTATATCAAAAGGTACTATGTTTTGTCATGCCCCTTAGATGAAGTTTAATCATATACTTGAAAGAAAATATTTAAGGTGTGAACATAGGTTTTGATTGGGGTTTAAATTTTGGATTGGAAATAACCACAGTCCACTTGGTATGATTTTAGTAGCTGGCACAATAGGAACACCTAATTAGAAACAATGATTTTACCGTTGGGAGAGAATTCTCAATAACTCATTTTTATCTATTTAGTCACTGTGACAAGTATTTATATGTGACTACTTATTTTTTTGTAGCTATGGAACCTGAAAAAAATGATGAACCTAACAATGTTGTCGTGCAAAATCTTTACTATGCAGATTAAAACCATGAAGGAGACGTATTTACCCGAATTAAAGGAAATGTATCAGAAAATTGCTACTAAATTGCAGCTGGTAAATGTTCCTTTTTTTTATATTTCCTTGAAACTTTATGCCTAACCATATGCTTTACTGAGATTTCAACTTAGTTCAGGAGTTAATAGCATAGATCTTTAGGTGTCATTTGCTTATCAAATTTAACTAAACTGTTTTTGTAAGTAGATCTTTTGCATATATCAACCAAGCCTCTCCCCCTTAGGATTTTTAAATTAAGAGAACAATTATCTTTTGAACCAAAGTTTGACTCAAATATTTTGTTAAAATGTTATTTTTTCCATTTTTTGAATTGTGGGTCTTTCCTGTAAACTGGTGTTCTCTGTGCTTGGCAGCATGATTCTCTTCCTCAACAACCAAAGTCAGAGCAGCTTGATAAACTGAAAAATTTTAAGACTATGTTGGAGCATATTATAACATTCTTGCAGGTGTCAAAAAATAATATCCGACAGAATATTAAGGAAAAGTTGGGTATCTATGAGAAGCAGATAATCAATTTTATAAATACAAATAGGCTCAGGAAGCCTGTTTCTTCACTGCAACCAGGGCAACTTCCCACACCTCCTTTGCATGCCATGCAGCAGCCACAATCACAAGTTACTCAAGTTCAGCCCCATGACAATCAAATGAACACACAGATGCCATCAATGAACTTACAAGGTTCTGTTGGAACAATGCCACAGAACAATATGGCAATTATGCAGCATAATTCTATGCCTTCTATTTCGGGGTTCTCAACAGCATCACAGAACATGTTAAATTCCTTGCTGCCAGTTACCAATTTGGATTCAGGACAAGGAAATTCACTGAACTCTTTACATGTATCTATTGGATCTCTACAACAAAATTCTGTGAGCACTCCTCAACAACAAGCAAACATTAACACTTTGTCATCA
The DNA here is from genome assembly GCF_011075055.1 of Mangifera indica. Taxonomy (NCBI): domain Eukaryota; kingdom Viridiplantae; phylum Streptophyta; class Magnoliopsida; order Sapindales; family Anacardiaceae; genus Mangifera; species Mangifera indica. The sequence goes on from NC_058139.1 coordinate 6,497,180, forward strand.
CAAAGTGGAGTTAATATGCTGCAGTCAAATATTAATTCCCTACAATCAAATTCAAATATGCTACAACATCAGCAAATGAAACAACAGCAGGAGCAACAAATGCTGCAGTCACAACAGCTCAAACAACAAATGCAGCAGCACCAGATACATCATCAAATAATGCAGAAGCAACAGCAGCCACCACAGTTGCACCAGCAAGCAAAGCAGCAGATGCAGACACATCAAATACCACAGCTGCATCAGATAAATGATGCGAATGACATGAATTTGCGACAGGGGATGGGTGTTAAGCCTGCAGGCTCTCAGCAACATCTGTCATCAAGCCAGCGCCCTGCCTATCACCATCAACAGTTGAAAGCAGGAACTACATTTCCTATTCCTTCTGCCCAAATCCTTCAGGCTGCATCCCCTCAAATTCAACAACATTCTTCTCCACAAGTCGACCAGCAGAATCTGCTTTCATCACACCATAAAACTGGAACCCCATTACAATCTGCAAGCTCTCCTATTGTCATGCCATCTCCTTCAACACCTTTGGCTCCATCACCCATGCCTGGGGATTCTGAGAAACCAATTTCTGGTATTTCTTCCCTAGCAAATGCTGGAAATATTGCACATCAACAGAATTCTAATGCACAAGCAGCCGCACCATCTCTTGCAATTGGCACTCCTGGAATATCAGCATCACCTTTGCTTGCTGAGTTTACTGGTCCAGATGGCACTCATGGTAATGCCTTGACGGCTGTTTCAGTCAAGAACAGTGTTACAGAGCAGCCTCTTGAGCGCTTGATCAAAGTGGTAAGGTCAAACTTAATTCTTGGCACCACCATTTTTTGGTGCTCGTGATTAGTCAACCTTAGTTTTTTCACCCTTAATTTTTGTGATTTTTAAAGATATTCCTTCACTTAAAAAGAACTATTCAATTTTATGGAAGTTATATCTCTTTTGAATGACAGTCATAAATGTAATTTTCAGGTGAAATCAATGTCACCCAAAGCATTGAGTGCATCTGTCAGTGACATTGGTTCAGTTGTGAGTATGATGGACAGAATAGCAGGATCGGCGCCGGGTAATGGATCTAGAGCTGCAGTTGGTGAGGATTTGGTTGCCATGACCAAGTGTCGTCTGCAAGCTAGAAATTTCATCACGCTAGATGGAATGGCTGGACCTAGGAAAATGAGGCGCTACACAAGTGCCATGCCATTAAATGTTGTTTCATCGGCAGGCAATATGAATGATAGTTTCAAGCAGTTAAATGGTTCTGAGACATCTGACCTGGAATCAACTGCCATATCTAGTATGAAAAGACCAAGAATGGAGGTAGATGCTTAGTTTCTATGTAAATCAGTTATTTTTGGCTGAGTTGATTTGTTTATTGTATCATACAAAACCTTTTGTTTACATGATTGTTTTCTTTTGCGATAGTTCTATGCACCGTATGTATCATAGTTGATGTGTTATTTTATTGATCAAGTAATTGTATTTGGAGATCTTATTTTGCAGCTTCTAGCAGTTTTATTTATAATAAAGACAAAAAAATAATTTTTTCCTCTATTTCCATATATATACATTTAGCAAGTGCCGTATGAAATAACGTGTATTGCTGTTTATTCAAACCTTGCTCATTGTGAACATAATTATCACATAAAGTTGAATGCATTAAATATCTTGGTAGTGAAGTGAGGCAAGATATGTTTCGGATCTTTGTACTAACTTCTGTTAGTGCCTTTTCACCCTCTTCAGTATAACAAAATTATTTGCATCTGCTGCAGGTCAATAATGCTCTTGTGGAGGAAATAAGGGAAATCAATCAGCTACTTATAGACACGGTGGTTGATATCAGTGACGAAGATGTTGATCCAACTGCTGCTGAAGCCACTTCTCAAGGGGGCGAAGGAACTATTGTCAAATGCTCTTTCAGTGCAGTGGCTCTCAGTCCAAACTTGAAATCACAGTATGCTTCAGCTCAAATGGTAAGCTTTTGAACCTTCCAGAGATGATGTCCCACCCATAAATATAATGCTTTCCTCTGTATTTATATGTTCTTTCTTGCTATGCAGTCACCTATTCAGCCATTGCGATTGCTTGTTCCAGCAAATTACCCCAATTGCTCCCCAATATTATTAGACAGATTTCCAGTTGAAGTCAGGTATGTGAATGGCATATTTCCTTCTAGCAAATTATCACCCATTCCCATCTACTGAAATTGTAATTGAAAGTGTCTCATATAAATTGGAATTTGCACGAAAACTACTTTTTAACCAAGTGTAACTGGAAGGACATGATTAATGTCCAACTTTTTTTTTTTTAAATGAAAAAATATGAGACATGGGAGTTCTGCTTGCTTTGACAGTAAGGAATATGAAGATCTTTCGGTGAAGACAAAGTCAAGGTTTAGCATATCTCTGAGAAGCCTTCCACAACCCATGACCCTTGGGGTGATAGCAAGGACTTGGGATGTCTGTGCACGTGCTGTGATATCTGAATATGCACAGCAGAGCGGTGGAGGCAGTTTCAGCTCAAAATATGGGACTTGGGAGAACTGCTTGACTACTGCGTGATCATCTTCCTACACTGAAACCAAAAAATTTATGCTGATTAGGCATAATACAAAATTCACCAGTTTCTTCGGCCATGATGGTGGCTAAAGAAGCAGTTTTCAGCTTGTTACAAATGGCAGCATAGAAGAGCACAAAACTATATTTGTGTGTTGCAGAAGTTTTGAATAATGATATGTAATTATGGTGTTGTGATTGTGTAGCATGTGTTTGTAGCAATTATATTTTCAAGAAGCAATCAGTTTAGAGTTACAAACCATTAGTTTCTTCAATGTGTAAGCCAGTTTGGCCTGGCCGGGGTTTTGTTTCTGTGATAATTTTATTTCTAGCGGGAGATTATGTTATAATATTTATCTTAGAATAAATTATTTATTTTATTTAATTTGTTATCGTGGATGTAACTCCTAGTACATGGACTCAAATGTCCACTATTCCTATGAATTTTACAATTAATGTGAAAATCTTAATGTGAAAAAAGTAATTTTTTAAATTTTAAGTAAGAAAAATTATTAATTTTTAAATTAAAAGAAAAAATTAATTATTTTAATATATTTATTTTTGTAACTAAAATGTGATGGGTTTTCAAATGAACGAGATCACCTCGAGAATGGATTATACCATGGTTGGGGAGAAGTCTTTGGGCCTTTCTTTTTCGGTTATCATAATTAATTTCGTAACGTTAACAAATTTGTAATCATGATTGGATTGAAGTCACGGATACTAAATTGGAGGGGTAGTTTGGTAAATAAAAAACAGACAGATGTAACAATAGATTCTGACAGTTGATCTGAAAAACTTATCTACTTTAATTCAATACCTGGCACTTAACTATTCGCCCAGGAAATCACTAATGAATGGCGCGAATTTGGGCGCCTAATGTACCGTTCTTCCAGATACGCTATTATTATTAGTATTATTATTATTATTATTAATTTCTCACTCCGGCGCGTGCGTAAATGATAAAGATTTTGTTGATTAATATTAGTATTATTATTATTATTATTAATTACCATCATAATTTAAAATTTCTAAAAAATAAAATTCTATATAATGACATTTTTAGCTTAACTGCACCAATTTACAAATAGTAAGTGGGACAAAAGTAAAGAAGACCAGGAAGGAAGTGCGAATTTCTTAAACATTAAATATGAAATTATAATTTATATATCAATTTTCTACTATAGTGAAATATTAATATATATAGGAAAAGTTACAAATTAGAAAACTTTAACCTTCTTTATGTGCAGATATTATTGCATTTGATAAGTATTTATTTTTAAAATCATTTTCTAAAATAAATTTTGGATATGTAATTTTAATTTTTTAATAAAATAATAGACTTTATATATATAATATTTCTTATATAAATATAAATAAAACATTAAAAATTTTAATTTGGATGGAATTATAAACATTTTTCTCTTATAACCTGATTTTATTTTATTTCTTTTATATATTTTATTATGTCTATATATTTTGTTAAAATAAATTTATAACAAATTTTAACCTATTGGTCTGTTTTACACTCTCTAGACGCGCGTGAAACCCTAGCACAATCAGGCCGACAGTTTTCCTTTTCCTTTCCAAACCAGAAAAAGAAATTCTAACCCGCGAAACCCACCATCTTCAACAACTGCCCCTCTACCTTTCATAAACTATATTCCACCCACCGTCTCATCCTCTCCACCTATAAATACCCTCCCTTCCTCTCCATTAAGTTTGCCAAAATTAGTATTCGAAGCTGAGGGAAAAAAAAAACCTCTCTCTAGTGAGTGTGCTTAAAGCAAAAATGTCCACATCAACGTCATCAAGGAATAAATCGAACGGTCCATATCTGCAGACTTTTTGCAGACCACCACTCTCCTCCTCCGCTTCATCAACCTCTTCGAGTTTCTCCTCTTGCTCCTCCTCCACGTTCTTCGCCCGTGCCACTTCTCCCACACGTGTCAGCCTGTACGGACACGTCCACGGCCACTTCAATAACAGGGACCACCATCGATCCTCGTCCTCGGTTCGGTTTTCTCTCGACAACCGTCCGATCTCTCCCAACCGTTCGATCTCATTTACCCGACAGATCGTCACAAAGAAAGGCAATGCTGAAGCGTTCAACACTCCTAAGAGGACCTGCGCGTGTTCTCCAACGACACACCCTGGCTCTTTCCGGTGCGCTCTTCACAGGAGAACGAACAATTATCAGAGTCACAAAACGACGTCCTCTTCGTCATCGTACCACTCGAGTGGTAGACTGAACTACAGGAGATCAGCGATGACGAACTCACTCGTGAGAATCGGAGGAGTGGAAGGAGAGTTGGTCAAAAGATCATTGTCTGCTCTAATAAGGCCGTCGTCTCACCACCAACGCCGCCGAGCCGCTTTCGAGCCGAGACCGAGTCGATTCTACTTCATGTCAAAAGCTGAAAACTCCGAAAATTTATGAAAGTTTGAGCGTGATTTGAGATTGTCAAATGTTTAGTGGAGTGGGAGACGAGTTGACTCAGTGCTTTAACTGTAAAGCCGTGTCAATTTTGTTTTAAATATTAACTTTCTTTTCTTTGTTGAGTTGACTTAGGTTAGGCAAGATCTGTTCGGAGGAGAGCTGTATCACAGTAAAGAGTTGTGAAAGAAATACTATTATATTAATTGTTTTGGTAATTATTTAAATTGTACGGAGAGAAATTATTCTTTTATTTAAATTCTGTGTGCCCGATGGATGGCGCGACTTTTAGTGCCTCTGCAAAATTTCTGGTTTCCATGAGCATTAGATTCTTCCTGTGAATTCATTGGGAAAGTAAGTGAGAATATTAAACAGTTTCTTTCTCCCTCTGATTAATCAAAACGCTGAGTTTTGTTATTTAACATTAAAAATAAATTGGAATTGTTCATGAATCAAATTGTGAATTATAATGATAATAATTCAATCAAGATAAAAATATAGAATCTGTTATTATTGAAATAAAATCAGAAAATACATTTAAGTGTATTGTGATTAGATTAGGATTGAAGTTCAAATATATTAAGTTAAGAAGATAAGATAAGATAGGATAAGATATGGTATCATTTTTTTCATGGCAAGTAAATGAAAATAAGATATGAAAGGGAGATTCACTCATTTTAGAAGATTTATTTATGTGAATTATAATTTTTAAGGCTATTTTCTATTTAATTTAAATTTCTAAGCTTTGGAGATGTTTGAATTGTTAGAGGTAGCAGACTTGTTTGGGTCAAATGAAAGATTGATTTTTATGACCAAATACGGATTCAACTAGCGCAATCGGTTGACAAATAATGTTGTATTTAAAGTTGCGGCAGAGAACTAATGGACGGAAATTTCCAGTTGGCAAAGGATTAAAAAAAAAACCCCACCTTGGATCTTGGAGTAAGCAAAGTTTGAAATTATTGCTTGATTGAATAATGGATTTAATGCATAAAATGAGAAATTGACAGTGATCGTTTCGGCATGAGAGTGGATTGAGATTGAAGATTTATGGGCTCGATGAAGATCGTGAGTGTTTTTTAAATCCACCTAAGTTGGATATTTTTTTAAGACGGGAGTAACTGTGTTTTAATTTTTAAATTTAATAATTTATTCTATAATATTTAAATTATTAAATAAATCAATATTTTAATTTTAATATATGATAAAAAGACATATATTTATATTCTTTTGTGTATAAATTTTTTTTCAACCAAAAAATTTTATCTAAATCAAATCATTATATTTGATCAAAACCAATCATATTAGATAAGAGAAACTTTGAATTAATGACTTATCTTATAATCATAAAAATTAAAATTTTTATTTTAACATATTATTAAAAAAATATTTAAATTTATACATTTTTATATATAAAATTTTTTTTTTTAACATTTATATTACCTATTAGGCGTTTGTACATAGGACTTTAGAGACAGTTTTTTTATAAAATAATTTTGCTGTCAACTTGGTATTTTCCTTCAATGGTTTATATATTTTTGCACAAAACAAAATTGATGAATAATATTATATATATTTATTTTAAATATATATATATTTTTATATGTTATTTTATTTTTAATTTAAAATTATTTAATTATATAATAATATATATATATTTAATTCGATGGCATTAAAATATTTTGCTTTGAGCTAGGCCCAATTATGATATGGAGCTTGCGATGGACAAAGCTTGATTTGGTAGTGCTACTAAATCAGTTAGCCTATGAGTGTTATCGCATTTAAGGGTATTTGTGTCATTCACACAAAGGTAGTTCAATGTCACAATATATATCACAATCAAGTGTCCCCTTTTAGTTTTCCATGTTTTTCAATTTCACGTGACCTTTGTTAAATTTTGCTTGAATAATAAATGATTAGGTAGTTTTGATGGGGTCACATATGCCACAATCTTAGATAATTCCACGCGAAGGGACTGGTAGAATTTCAAATTGCCATGCCCACTTGAAAAGACACCACTACTTTATAAACAAGTACGCAACGTTTGATAAATTTATCAAACTTACACGTGAGGGTGCATTTGGTTGGGGGATTTTGTGATTATTTTGATAAGTTATCTTTTATTCTCTTGTTTGGTTTGTCAATAATAAAATATTACAATAATCTTCTATTACCAATGCTGATGTGATAGGTAATATAGGTGGTAATCTGATTACCACTTTCACCTTAAGTATTTAAAGATTACTGAGGTAATCTTAAGTTTATTATAATTATATTATTATTTATTAATTTTTTGAGATAAAAATAAATTTATTTTTAATTAATATGATAAATAATATAAAAAATATTTAAAAATAATTATATTCAAAGGCATTTAAGTAAAATAATTTACTAGTAATTTTTTATTACCTTTAACCAAACACAATAATTATTTATACCTATCAAATTTTATCAAACATAGTAATCATTTATACTTAGTAATCTTCTAAGTAATCTATCTTCAAGGTAATCTTTCTATTTTAGTAATCAAACATTACCCAAACTAAACGTCCCTGAATTATTTAACATTTTCCATCAGGATTTGTCTTTTTCCTCCCCTTTTGAATATATAAATTATAATTTCTCACCCAATTCCTAATTTTATATATATATATAATATATTATTATGTGATTAAATATTATTTTATAATTAATTTAAAATTATTTAATATAATATATATTAATTTATATACATAAAATAAATATACATAATTTTATTAATTAATATTTTACCCTATTAATCTTATGAATGGTCAAAATTGCATCTTTATGGTTAAATTATACCCTTTTTATTTCAATATCCTCTTTATCCAATCCATTCTCCTCGCGCACTTAATCAAAAAAATTCAAAAGCATAAAGTTTTGTCAGCTTTGATTTATCCTCGGGTTAATAGTTACAAATGAAAATTTCATAATATTATTTACTAGTAATTACGAAAAAATTTATGAAGAAGAAAAAGAATAAAAGGGAATATAGTAAACAAAACATCAATTAATCGTCATTTTTTAAAGGTTTTGTTTTTTAATTTGAAGAGTGGCAACCATTAATTTTTTATCCATTTTTTAGATAAGAAAGAATCATTTGACCTTTCTATTTACATGTTGAAAATAGCATCCATGTCAATTATTTATTTAAATTTTTTAGAATCTTCATAAATCTTCTCTACATCATAAGGTACTCATTCCCTTCCATAAAATTTGATGAAACAAAACAGTCTTAATGGGATTTTAATTTAAATTTCACCATATATATATATATATATTCTAAAAAATTATTAAATTATATAATAAGTATATATAAATATATATTCTTATTTATATATTTAAAATAAATATAAATAATTTTATTTAAAAAAGTAATATTACAATAATAAAATTATATATACATATTTTTAATAAATAATTTAAATATATAAATAATATTTTATTATATAATTAAATAATTTTACATTAAATATAAAATAATATATGCTTATATAACCACGCATATTTTCGTGGACTTCAGTTATCACTCTCCGACTCTACCATCACCGACCGCCTCGTCACTTCATAATTTCCATCACTCTTACGTACACATAACGTCTACCATCACTGACCACCTCGTCCCTTCATAATTTCCATCACTCTTCAACTCTTTATTCGTTTTCTCCCAAAACTTCTTCTATTCAAACGTGAAACAACAACAACTAGAATGAAAAAGCAAGCGCTCAAGAGCGGGAGCCGGCCGCCGTGGGTGGGCTTAGCGGCCGCTGTGTGGGTGGAAATGTCGGCTGGGAATGCTTACAACTTCCCTTTGTACTCTTCTAAATTGAAATCTGTGATGGGGTTTAATCAGCAACAAGTTACAATCTTGGGGGTGGCGAATGATATTGGTGAGAATGTGGGGCTGCTTCCTGGGATAGCTTGCAACAAGTTCCCACCTTGGGCTGTTCTTCTGGTTGGTGTTGTGTTTTGTTTCTTGGGTTATGGTGTTCTTTGGCTTGCAGTTAGTCAGACTGTCAGTGGCATGCCTTACTGGCTGGTAAGGTTTTTTTTTTCTTTTGACATAAAATTTCTGTTTCTGATTATGTGGGAATTTTGTTTTCTCGTTGATGGACAAAGTTGTTTGTTTAAGTTTGGTTGCTTGAAAATAGTGTAGAGAGTTGGATTTGAAAGGAGGTTGAACTTTGAGTTTGATTTGCCTAATGGGTTTAAAATTTCACCTTTTTTTTTAACTGAGAATTGTGATGGATGTTTTTTGAGCTGAATTGGGAAGTTGGTTACCTGGATATTGCATGTGTCCTTGATTGTAGTTTATTTTCATGTTTTATTGATTTTTTTTCCATATTTGGTGATTGATCGCTGGGTATTATTGCTTGATGGGTTTAAATTGCTTTTGAGTTTTGAGGCATTTTTTGGTGACTTCAATTATTGGTGTTTAATGACTACAGTTATTGCTTGATGGTTAGTACCAGCTCAAGGATTTCGATAGTCTGGTACTGACTGTGAATTTATTTTCATCTTGCTGATTGGAAAATGAAATTTCTTTGGGAACTTGTTGCAAGTTTGATTGTAGAAATTTTGGTATAAACTTCTGAAATGGGACAATCACCATATAGGATATAGGTTATTTCTCAACTAGGTCATAGTGATGATTGATTTCACATTTCAAGTCAAATATATAGGCTTTCTATGTTCTGAAGCAGTGAAATACGAGAAACTTAATCTTGAGATTAAATAGGTATGCTAGTGAGACAAAATTGCTTGTTGCGGACTTGCTGCTTGCTTAAATTTGTATATAAAAGTTTAAGAAAGGAGGAAAAATACATCACATCTGCTGATTTAAAATTTTGTCATAAGGTTCCTTTAAGAATAGGCGTCCAACTTAATATAAAGTCTTTGTAAATGTTGGTAAAATATCTAGACAGTGTCACGCTTGTTTGTTTTTCCAGTTTTGAGCCCACACTTGAATTTTTTTTTCCTTCTTGAACATAACAATCGTGTCTGTTTCCATCTTGTCATTTGGTTCCTGAGTATTAAATCTACTGTCTTGAAAGAAAACTAAAACCTGTATAAGTGTCAAGCTGAATGTTTCTGGCAATAGATGGTATTTTGAACCAAAATAAGTTTCTGGAGAGGAAATGAAATTTCTTAGTCTTGGTATAAATTTCTTGAGGAGATATTAACTCATTCTGAAGGTTTTTAGAATTAACTTTGTCAGGAGGATAGACGTTTGCAAAATTGTGCAATGAGTTGGTTGACAAGATAAACCAGTCAATTTAGACATTACTCCAATGAAGTGAATGCTTCTTTATTTTGTTGGTGACCAGTGCTGGTCAGGAGGATGCAAGCCATTCTGCAATATAATGTGAATATATAAAATGTAGAAGCACACATATTGTTTCTGATTCAAAGCAACTATATGAAATTTGTGGCGTCATCTGAAGGTCCTGCAGAAAATAATTTGGTGGGAGTCTGCATAATTCTTGCAATTTAATGATTTGGGGCCATCCATCAAAGGCATTGGAAATTTCCTTTTATACCTTGTAAGCCATATTCTTTGAAGTTGTGAGGATACATTGACTACTATTATGACATATAATGATTTGCCTTGCTCAATCAGGGGAAAGGTCAAAACATAGAAATTAATGCTCTGGAAGTTTTCATATGATGAAATGCAATTCTGATGTGCTGTAAGAATGATAAGCCAGTTGCTGAAATATCTTAATGTTTTTGATCCTGTAATGCTTTAATCTTTCCTTTGATGAACATTGTGAACATCAATAGGATTATTTTGTGTTGATATATATACTGACACTTGTACAGAGAGCAAAGCTTTATTTTATCCACATCACATATTGTTCAAGTTATAATCAAAAGAACGTGTTTTTGGAATTTCTCCAATCCTTTGATGAAACTAATAGTTAAGATGTGATATTTCTTACTTCTCTTTTCTTTAACAAAAAGATCTGATGTATTTTCCTTTTGAATAGAATGATTTGGTTATATTATGCCAAACTTTGTCTTGTCAGACCACTAAGGGTGCTTGTTCTTTCCAACTTACCCACTGCCTGAGATTAGATGGGTGTGGAACTAAAACTGGGATCAAGGGAGGAAATTTTGTGGGATTAGTCTGTGTTTCTTTTTTCTCATTACTTATTGTGTACTCTGCATGCGTACCATAGAATATCCAGGTTTTGAGAGAGCATTATTTAAACAAATAAAAAAGAAATATTTCTCAAATAATTTCTTTGTTCTTTGATGGAACTGGGAGTATGAGATGGCTTGGTTTATGTGCAGAGTGGAACAAGTTTATGAAATTAACCTTTATGCAGATACACACACACACAAAAAATATGTTCCAAGGTATATCATAATTCATCATAATGGGCTTTTTCCTTCTTGTATTTCCATCTATTGGACTTAAGTGATGTCAATTTATCTGCCAAAATCTTGAGATGATATGAAATTAATTGCATGTTGGCAAAAATAGAGATCTATATTTGTAAGTGAGCATTAGGTCAATAGAAATGTAAACTTTTTTCTCATGACCCTTTTGTTTTGAGGCATTCTAGTAGGATGGGTTCTTGTTTGATTCTATCGATTCTGGTTTACATACTTATACTTTGCATTATTCAATAAAATGGCAGTTATTTCTTGCACTCGTTATTGGCACTAACAGCAATGCATGGTTTGGGACAGCAGTGCTAGTAACAAACATGAGGAATTTCCCCCTTAGTAGGGGCACTGTTGCTGGTATCCTCAAAGGTTATGTTGGGATTAGTGCTGCAGTTTATACTGCATTGTACAGTATGGTACTTAAAGAATCTGCAACAAGACTTTTACTGTTCCTGACACTTGGAATTCCTGTTATATGTTTGGTTATGATGTATTTAATCCGGGCTTGCACACCAGCTTCTGGAGAAGATTCTTCAGTGCATGCCCATTTTATTTTTACCCAAGCAGCAAGCGTTATTTTTGCCATCTATGTCACTGTAATTTCAATAACAAGTGATGTGGTTTCTCTGAGCGAGACTGTTTCATACATATTAATTGCCATAATGGTTGTCATTATGATGTCTCCCCTTGGGATTCCTATCAAAATGACCTTTTTCCCTGTTAACACCAATAAATCTACACCAGCTGGTTCTTCAGATGATTTGGTTCGACAAGGGGGTGATTCAACCCAGACAGATCCTTTGTTGACACCATCTTCATCTGCTACATCCCTTGATACTGAGGATGATGTCTCAGATATTGAGACACTACTTGCTGTTGGAGAGGGAGCAGTGAAGAAGAAACGGAGACCAAGGAGGGGGGAGGATTTTAAGTTACATGAAGCATTTATCAAGGCTGATTTCTGGCTTCTTTGGGTTGTATACTTTCTTGGGGTTGGATCTGGAGTTACAGTTCTCAACAATTTGGCTCAAATCGGTATTGCATTGGGAGTCGATGATACTACAACATTGTTGTGTGTCTTCAGCTTGTGTAATTTTGCTGGACGTCTTGGCTCGGGTGCTGTTTCTGAACACTTTGTCAGGTCATTACTCATTTGCTTTGATTTAAGAACGCACTTCAATGAAATGCATTGAAATATTAAAACCGGGACTGGAATTTTCTTTTAGCATACCTAACATGATCTGAACTTGTTACTGTTTGAAACTCTTATGCTCCATGTTTTATTTGGATACTGTTTCCTTTATTCTTCTCTCTCTCTCTCTGTATAGGGATTTCTTTCATTTAAATGTTTCTTGAAAAACGATTTAGAATTGTGCCACAGAACTGGTTTCTTGAGTTTCTCATGTTTCTACTTCCGGCCTTTTCCTTTCAAAACATTTTTTGAACCTTTTGTACTCATTGTTAGATATGATATTCTCACTGCATTGGAAGAGCTTTTTCCAATTCTATCTGAAATCATGTTAAATGCAGATCTAACACAATTCCACGGACAGTTTGGATTACAATCACGCACTTAATCATGGTCCTCACATTCCTCCTGTATGCATCAGCTCTCAATGGTACTCTGTATGCTGCAACTGCACTGCTTGGACTCTGCTACGGAATTATATACTCTTTGATGGTTCCAACGGCCTCAGAGCTTTTCGGCTTGAAACATTTTGGTATAATTTATAACTTTATTCTGCTGGGAAATCCAATTGGTGCACTTCTTTTCTCCGCCATTCTTGCTGCTTATATTTATGATGCAGAAGCATCCAGGCAAGGAAGTTCGACCTGCTTAGGTGCTGAGTGCTTCAGGCTCACCTTCCTGATTCTAGCCGGCGTCTGTGGACTAGGAACCATCTTGAGCACAATTTTGACCATTCGAATACGACCAGTTTACCAAATGCTGTATGGTGGGGGTTCTTTTCGTCTGCCTCAAACTTCAGGCCATTGATTATTGCTAGTTATTTTTATCATCAAATAGAGGCATGGGCATTTTGTTGGAAGTGCCTGCATTAGCCATATACATAGCTACATTATGTATAGTACAATTTTGCCTGAGCTTGAATACTTGTAAGTTGTTGTAACTTCTTAAAACAATTGTCAAGCTTCAAGATATATAGCGAAAGATGATGTATTAGCCCGTAAGGAATGCTGTATTTCTTCTATAATCGTACCTGAAGATGCTGTATTTTAATCAGGTGAATGCCTGGTTCTGATCAAGGAACATTTGTAATATTGAGAACTCTCTGTGATTAGTCAATAAATTTGAGCTTCCCTTTATCATTATTCTAGCGTTAGTTTCTTCACTTCTTGGTTCAGATAGATTAGTTAGCTCCAGTCAAATGTATAGTGCATAAAGTGAACTGCATCTTTATGCTTTTTATTTTTGGTCAAAATCTTTGGCTGCTGGAATAACAAAGTAAATAAAGGTTTTCATACTTCAATTTCCGTATTGCAAAAGAAAGGAAAATGGATTCATTCACTAATCATTCATAATTCAACTTCATATGAACAGCTATACCAGTACAATTTTCCAAGTACCCGATTGTTACATATTTGCATAAACCTAATACAATAATTCTCTCCTCAACAAGCTGGACACTGAATACTAGAGCATTCTTGTCTATTAAAGAGAGAAAAATAGAACATACAAAAAGTAGTAGACAGTCTGATTACTGAAACAGATGGTAAAGCCTGGCTTAACTTGACCCACCACTGAATAAAAAGAAAAAAAGAGATCAAATAACTCTACTTTGACAAACAGCTGGTGGAAGAACCTAAAATCCCATCTCTCACCATTGCAATTTAGAAGGAAAAATATTTGCATTTACTTTCCTTAATTTGGCTTCTGAAATTTTGAAACTTGTCACAAAATTAAGAGAAAGTGATTGAATCAAATTGCAGGAAAAAACGAAAAATGAAGACAACCTTTTATGTGGTTTGAGATCTTGAAACAAGGTATCCCATCTGATTTCTTCGACACCAGTTGACCAATATCCATCATCATCAGCATCAAATTTCTCTTCCTTCTGGTAATCAAGAACCACTGGACTTGAAAAACTATCAATTCTCCGAGGTCCAGAGATCACCATGGGGCTTCCATTGGTGAGCAACAATCTCCCTTGTTTAGCCATGACCAACTTCTTGTTCCTCTTCAACATGGCACCTCTCCATTTTGTGGCATAACCAGGATGCCTTGGAACAACAACAAGAGCTGAGGATGATGATGATGACGACTCTTCACCATGAACCCAAGTTCTCAAATATTTGGCAAGACTTCTTTTTGTCCTCTTGATTGCAAAAAGAAGCCTTGAAACTGGTCTTGGAGTTGTGGCTCCTTTCTCTTTTCTTGCAAGCTTGAGAATTTCCAGTCTGTGTTTGGCTATGGAGATTCCCATGCTTTGAAGAAACTCGTGGTTGAAGTATGCTATGTCTTCTTCCTCAAGTTCATTATGTGCAAAAGCAAGGGCATACTCATACACAAGAGATGGCTCAAGGCCACTCTTTGATAGCCATGAATACCAATCCATCATTCTGAATGACTTGAATTGAATGTGGCTCTCTGTAATCTCTTTCAAGGCTTGAGATTTATATGCGCACAGACGCACATATACATAAAATATACATTTTAAGATATATACATACAATACATGAACTATGAGGAGAAGAAATGGGTAAAAAAATAACTAAGAAATGGGTAATACACAAGAGGGTATTAATGATGTGCCACGTGTGATGATAGAGGCATGAAGTGGCAGGAAGGCGTTCAAATGGCATGTTCAGAGTTTTGATGTCTTCAAATTGAATACTAATAAGGTGGTTGAAAATTTGAGAATGACTAATGAAAAAGAAAGCAGCATAGCGTGTGGAGTGGGTTCCTGGGGTAAAACAAAACAGATAAACATAACACAAACAAAACTCCACTCAAAGGAGCGTCGTGAAAATGAATTAATTGTATAGCATTTTGTTTGGTTTGCCATCAATCACGCCATGGCAAAAAAGAGTAAGCTATAGTAAAGCGTGTAGGGACGACCACTCACTCACTTAAGTTGTGTTTTCGTGCGTGAAGCCTAAGGCTGTGGCTGTTGGGACTTGGGAGTCAACTGAAAACAAATCTCACTTAAGGCAATGGCTTTAATTTTTGGTCATATATATTGAAAGCAACTGGCTAAAATCATTGCCACCAAAGGAATTATATGATTTTATTTTATTTATACATCATAGTCTAAAAGTTTCAAAGACGTTTTGGTTTTGCTCTATACTGAAAAGTAGTACTTTAATTTGGTCGGCTTGGAGAAAAAAAATAATAATAATAATATGGTTTTTGACTTCAAACTTTCTTTTGTTAATGTTTATTTAATTAATTAGGTGTAGTATGCCATCACTATTTAACTTATAATAATTTTTAATGGTAGATAAGTGTTACTCTGTCAAGTTTTAATATAAAAACAAATATAAAAACAAAAAAATAATATTTTTTTCGTTGATAAAGATGAAGATTCACCTGTTTAAAAAAGTCATCGGTTTTTTATTTTGTCTTCAAATAGTTGTTATCATAAAAAAGAGAGAAAAGAAAACTTAAGAATTTAAAAATAAAATTGTCACTTTTCAAAACTTGAAAATTTTATATGAAAGAGAAATTATGTGATTTTTAAACCTAAAAAAAATGATAAAATTTTAATTTTTTAGTAAATGTTGATTTTATCTCTAACTCTAATTGAGATTTTTAATAAAAATTAGATTATAAATAAATATTTAAGTTTTTAAAATTTTATAAATGTATATTTATTTTTGTATTAAAATTTAAGTGGAAAATAGTTGACACACTGGTCTCACTTTTCATCAACAAATAGATAATTTTTTATTTTCTTAAATAAGATATTTTAAACAAACAAATAAAATCAAATATATTGTATGATTTTCAAAAAATATAAAGAATAACAAAATATATGTTATGCCAATCTATTTTTTTAAGTAACTAATTCAAATTAAAATTTTATAGTTATAACAAAATTTAAATTAATTTTTTTTTAATTTTTAATATTTTATCAATTTAACTAATCTCAAATATATAATTAGATTATTTTTTTAACAATTATCATTTGATATTACTTAATTTCAATTAATATTTTTTAATTAGTCGATACACACAAAAGAAAACTCCAATTAGTTTAACGGTTCAACTGTTCCCATTAATTAATTCTAATTAATTATCAAAATCACTTAATAAGTTATCAAAATCACCCATTACTTTATAGACCACAAAAGAGAAAGCACGGGGTTTGTATCTACCTTTAGTAAAAAAATTTAAATTATTTTTTATGCTATAATATAATTATAATTATTAATTAATTGGTACTTATTAATTTAGATAAAATAATAAAAGCAAACCATGCAAGTTTGCGGGTCAGATTGTTAATGATGTTGTAGATTGATTAAGCTTTTGGTTAAATCTCAAGGAAACATAATGATCAATTAAAAGATTTCCCAATTATCAAATCAAAGCGTAGCCTCCTTAGAGTGAAGACATTTCTTAATCATATATGTCTTACTATCACTAATCCAGTAATTAATCACTCCTCCAAATAAATTAAAATTACAAATTTCAATTAATTTACTAGATTTATCTCTTAATTAAAGAGTTTATTTCATTTTCCTCGTATAAAATCGCTTAGTATATATAAAATTAAATTATCAAAAACCCTAATCAGGGTTGTACTTAATACTTTTTTTTTAACGTAACATACGAAGTTTATTCTAGAAATCTCATTGAGGGAAAATGGAATGAACCCACGAAAATAATAAAGAAAACATGAAGCTCATTAACAATTGAGAACACGTTTCGACCAAATTGGTGACAGTGAAGACACTAAGTATTGTCTGAAAATGCACTAGTCTAAAGTGTCTTGTTTTTGTCCCAATAGGCCAGTATTCACATGCAATCCAATCAATTACGTTTTAGACTCAAACACTTTCTTCTTCACGGCCTCACATTACTATTTCCATGTGAATGTGAATCTACGTTTATTCATTCTTTCTCTCTTTTTATTAAGTAAAACAAATTTATTTTGGCACTTTGGATACAAACAAATATTAGGAAATTTACTTTATTTATTTCAATCCAAAGATTGCGGTATAATTTTGTTACTTTCCTAGTTTCACTTTTATCTATTTTGCTTACGACATAAGGAAATTTTTTAAATTATTTGATGTTTTATTAATCTAATCTTTTCTTTATTACTTTTTTTGGTTTTTCTTAAGTAAAAAATATTTGAAAAAAAACAAAAACTTATGTTTATCTTATTAAATAAATAAAGATAATAGACCAAAATTAGAGATTGATATAATTTTCTCTCTCACTATTAATATAAACTAGCATCGACTTTTCTTAAAAGTTTATCAAAATTTTTATAATAATAAAAATTGAAGAAAAGAATATAACAAATATTAATCATACCTAAAAAAGAGTTAGTGTGTCGGACTTTGTTGTAAACGTAAAATAAAAATTTTTTTCATCAAATAAAAAAACTTCACAAATTTTAGTCCAAACAAAAAAAAAAAATTTTGTATTTTTACGATTTTGAAAGTAATGTCAATCATTCACATAAATAAATTTTAAAATAAAGATATTTTATCCAACATAATCTAATTTAAGATCCCGATACGAGATGATTAAGTGATGAAGCACCATGCAATTTTGGACACCTACTACAAGGCTTTTTGTTGTTATGTTGAGTGTGGGGTATTTCAATAATGCAGCAAGTTTGTTCCTGATGTTACTTGTTATCTAAATTATTAATTAAGGGATTTAATTAATTATGATTATCTCATCACCTTTAAACAATATGAAGTGGGTTAACAAATTATGATTTTGCATGCGCATGAGGTGAGATGTGTTTATCTAATTAATTAATTTCATAATTACCCACCTTTCAATCAACTAATTGTTCTTTTTTTTTGGTCTTAGCAAATACAAATAATTGTATTTAATTCCATCTAAGGCAAATTTAAAGTTTAAAAACACTCTATATAATTATATTGATCAATTAGTCTCCTTTTAGAACTTTTTTGGTTTTGTCAAAAAGAAGATGCATCAACATCATGGGAAATTTGAAGAATTCAATTAGACTTTAAATATTCTACTTATGTGGACCAATAAGACAGTTGTTCAATTAGACCATTAATGTAATCGTACCCTTAATTTCTTCCTTTCATTCTAAATTAATTTGGCCAATTCTCTAATCAATCAATTATCGTTGATCATATATTGAATTTTTCATATGCTTCTTTGATGAACAACCTTCTTCAATTTCACTTACCACACTTCACATTAGATTAGAGCGAATATGCTAGGGAATAAGATTCTCATTTTCGATCCTTAATTAAAAAATGTAATATAAAGATTAATCTCATTCAATACGAGAATAGATCGTATTTGAATATACTAAGAAAAAAAATTCTCATTTTCTATCTTTAGTTAAAAAACGTAACATAAAAATTAATCTCATTCAATACAATAATAAACTATGTCATGTCAATTTCAGTGCGATCCATTATATCTAAGTCTATCAAATGGAAGCCCTAATGGTCTAAGCCAACCCACTAGAATTGAAGAGTCAAGGTATAATTCAAAATTCATTAAATTATAATTTTATGGGTCTTTAATTAGTATTCCTATTAAAATTTTCAAAGTCGTTTATAAATTAAAATTCTTAATTCATAATTATTTTTAAATTAATCCAAAATAAAAGCAATACTTCTAAATTTTTGTTGAAAATTTATGGTGAAGAAAAACAATGGTAACATGATAAAAAAATAAAATAATTCATTCATGAAAGAAAAAAAGAAACTCAATTATTAAATTACAAGTGTCAAAGTCTGTCTATGCTTATTTATTCATCTTCAATATCATGGTTTTGAGGTTTTCAAAAATACATATAACTACTCAATTCTACGATTTAAATTTTGTTGTCATCCAACTTTTTATACACATAATTATATCGATTATTTTTAGATATAAGTTTGACCACTTATAATTAAAAATATACCCACTTGCACTAAAAATATATGCCAATGCTACAGTGGATACGATGGACGTTAATAAATCACATCAAAATTATCACTCGTAAAAGTGTAGAAAATTTCAAACCGGTCAAAACAGAGCAAATTCATTGGCTAACAACCTTACATCATACTATCGCATCACCGCAGTGAATTAATGTCTACAGCTCTAATACTTTTGGCTTTTGATGTCATAAACGTTCTCTATATAATTTAAATCTGAATGCGCTTGAAGTAACAGACCTGATATATATATATATATATATAAAAGATAACCAATATGAAGGGTTGTATATAACCAATTTTGGCTTACACCACACCCCTCAAAGAAAATTCATCAGTGTTCCATGAGTCCCATGGCCTAGTCTAGACAACCCTCAAAAGAGGCAAATAAGATTTCCAAAACTCAATGTGCATCAAAAAGCAAGTATCACAATTAAAACCTTTATCCAAGTAAATGACATAAGCTTGTTAAACAAAATATATAATGATGAATGTATTCATTTCAACAACAATGTTGTTCCTGCACTAATACAGGTATTACAGTGTTCCTGTGAAAACCTATCAATATGTTAATTTTTCATTAACTTGCATCCATCTATGATGCTTCCATAGAAGTATTCTCCCAAAACATTCCTCCTATGGTGTGTCAACTTAATAGAGCAACCTCCCATGAAGAAGAGTGTATTATACACATTATATCTATATCCTGAGCAACCTCTCTGCAATTTCCTGCTTTTCTTTTTCACTTCTCAGCAAACTTGGCATCTATTTACATTTTCATGTTGGAATCAGAAAAATATAAAGGCTATTTCCACCCTCTGACCGTATAAAATTCACTAGATTAATACATAACAAAACATCATGACTAATAACTAAGAAGAGAATCAATCAGACTTTCTAAAGGGTATATATGTTGCCAATAACTCCAACAATGCTTACTACAATGCCCAATGCTAACATCAACCACGACATGAACCTCTCCACATCGCTTAAAGCCTCTCCTTGCTGACTTAACCTTAAAGCCACAAGAGATGGGAATATAAAGCCTAATGACACTGCTGTTGTTGCCCCTGTAAACTTAAAAGCGGTCCAAATGTTGGGAATTATGATAGAAGCTAAGTAAATGCACACCAATAGAACCATTGTTAAAGTCAATGACCTCTTCTTACTCACTATCAGTGGAGCTGATCCCTCAAACACCAAAGCATCTACAGTCTGTCTTAACGAGAAATGAATAACAGGGAAAACAAGAATCAAATGAAGAATGTATCCAACCCGGACGATATAGTCCAAAGCAGAGCTGTAAGGGATTCCAAGGTTCTTGTCAAAATTGGTCAGCACATCAGGCTCAGTGTCCTTCCCAAAAAGTAAATACCCTGATATGGCAGTTAATGAATAAACCGCAATGCAAAGGATAGTTGTAATTCTCCCCACCTGGTTCATCTTCTGAGGTGATCGCCCTTTAAGCTCATTATAGACAGGTTGTACATTAAAATGGCAGACATATGCATTTGCCATAACTGGAATCACCACAAGCAAATTCAAAATTGCAGTCTTTGACCCAAGATCAGGACTCATCCTCGGACGCTCAATAGTTCCTTCAACAAGCTTAATAAACGCAACTGTAACACATACCACAACAAACACCACAGCGAGGGCCACTGAAGCAGCTGAAGTCACGCTCAAAGAATCAATCCTATCCAACACACATAGCGGTGCAAGAAAAACCACCAGAACAACAAGAACCAACCATTTCCTATGATCCCACATCCCTTTCCCTAACCATTGATCGAAAACTCCAATGTGATGCGGTGAACCGGCCATAACATCACCCAAAATGATCAAATACACCACCAAAATACCAGCATTATTTAAAATTATAAAAATCTCAGACAACACCCTAGCCGGTCTACCCAATGCAAATTGCACAACTTCCCCATAGGACGACGCCTTACAATAAATGGAATACCTCACTAACAATTCGACAGTAATTTCAGACAAAATGCCCATTAAGATTATCAACAGAAACCCAAAAGTCAATCCAAGAACCTTCATAGTAGCGGGCAGGGCCATTATCCCAGCACCAATAACAGTGGTGGTTAAATTGAAAACAGCGCCATACATCCCATCATTGTTTTGATCATGATTAAGGGGGTAAACACCTACATCATCACCAAGACCTTCAACTGAGGCAGTATGATCATTGGCATTCTTCAATTCAAATCCTTTTTCATCACCAAAAGAAGACATTCTGATGTGGGTTTTTTGGGAGGATCGTTGATTTGGGAACTATTATGTACTTGTAACTCTACGTAAGCATTCTTGGAAAGAGCTGAATAATTACTATCCATTATTGCAAGAAAAAATACAAAGAAACAAATATCTAAAATAAAAAAGGAAACAAAACAAAACAAATGTGGGTAAAGAAGATCAAAGGCTTACAAAAACCACGAGGGGATTGAATTGAGAGGAAGAACCCTAGATCTCAGGGTCGACTGTTTGTCCTTGACGATGTTTTTGCTTTGTCTTCGTTCGTGGCTTTTCTCTGGTTCAACAACAGAGCGGGAGGGAAACTTTTTTTTGTAGGAAGTCAGGTTCTCTTATGGGAGGATTTATTTTCAGACGTGGATTTATGGTTTTTCTATTTAAAGATAATTGGATTTTATAAAATAATATGAGATTTTACGTAGATTTTGGAGAATCGTAGAAGATTATTATTATTATTATTCTGAGTTTTTAAATTTAGAAAGTGGGGTTTTTATATTTTATTAAATCAAATATAGAAAAACTTTCGAAGAGCTTTGTGGTAGAGGTATTGTAATTTTTTTTTTTATTTGCCATGGAATTTTCAGTTGCTTTAGAATACTAATTTTTGTGTTCAACATACAAATTATATATCATAATATAAGTAAATAATTTTTAATTAAAAATAAAGTAATACTCAATTATATGATAACACATAATTTATATATTTAAATAATATATAAAAATATGTATACATAATATTACTCTAATTCAAACAAACTTAAATTAACTCAATATTTGATTTATACGAGCCGTTAATAGATATATCGTTTTCAAAAAAATTTTATTTTCTTTGAAAATTTTTTAACTTTTTTTGTTCACACTTAAGGTCTTTCCAACAACCATATCGTTTATCATACTACCCAAACTCAATTTTCAGATTAATTATCATGAATTTGAACCAAACTTTAACTATATATAGATTTTTTTTCAAATCCACTTATATTGCTTTCACATGTTTTGTAGAGAAAAGAAAACCAAGAGAGAAAGGGTTAACGATATTGGGCCCAAAAAGGGCCTAATTCTAATTGAATCATGCATGAGGAAATTATTTTACAGAAATGTTTTTATGAAGGAAAACAAACAGAAAATGCCAAACTGAGAGAAGTTAAACTAAAGAAGTAAAATATTTATTAATTAAATTCTAAAGCAAAATAACAAAAGGTTTGAAATACTTACATTTCATGACTATCGTTATCTATAGTACATTGCCGAATTCGTATACTAATTTTCACTTTAATAATTACTAGATACCAAATATGAAAGTCTGGATTTGAATCTTTATTACGTTTGTAAATATTGAATTGAAAGGCTGAGCAGACAATTACACCCAGACCCAGCTGGTGTTTGATGTCAACATGAAGGGAACCTATTTATTTTTTTATTTGAAAAATTTACCTTCGTTCATATAATAAAACAAATCAAATATTAAATTCCTCGTGCCCACTTCCCCAAACACCTTCTGCTTTCATTATTCCATTCAACTCATTAATATAAACAACAAACCCTTACCACCACTTCATAAAAACATTTTCAAGAATTTTTTAAAAAATAAAATTACAAATAAATGACTTATTCGTAATTACAAATTTTAATTGGGGTTAATTACTTTTAAACCGTGTCGGCGGGATAGGCGTTTAATTTAAGGTCAAAATTGAGGTGGCCAGGCAGGAGGGCAGCTTTTAAACGTCAATTACACTTATTTTGAATTTTCCAAAATTTCTAGTTGGGGCCTACATCAATATTTGATTTTTTTTTTAATTTTTGGTTTAAATATTATCCTTTCCCAAACTTTAATTTTTGTTAATCATATGTTTAAGTTTATTTAAAACCATGAACACTTACTAATTATAATAGTAATATACTGCAGCCCATTTTTAAATGAATTTGAAAGGTTCCATTATAGTGGAATTCAATAAAATAATAAGAGAAAAAAATAAATAATATACAAAAATAGATAAATAAATAATAAAAAATAGAAAAGCTCTCCATCACTGTCACACCTCACTATCTTTTGTCTCCTAAATACGCCATAAACCATGTCACGTCAACCTAAGAAAGATCACAGTCAAAATATCGTGATAATTTGGATTCTTAACTCATATCGTACTTTATATGTGAAAAGCTCGTTGGATTTTGGAACTATCCATTTTCTAGTTTGCAATAAATAGAAGAATTTTTCACGTATCGTGGGGCTTGAATCTCGTAAAGTTTCAACATTATGTTTGGAAAGAAAAAGAAGAAGAGAAAAGTTATTCTGCCTTTGCCTAAAACGACCCAAAATTAAATTAAATTAAATTTCACTTTATACCAAACATTTTCTAAATAAAGTAAGACAGAAATGTAATTCCACCCAATGGTCGTTGCTTAGTGACAGCGATAATCCTAAATTTGAAAAATATGCAAAAATTATTATATCATAGGAAATTTGCGACGTGTGAGATTGCTTTTCAATCACTCAAAATCTGCTTAGATTTTATTAGAAAGTTCGGCAGATAATTTTTTAAAAAAAATATATTGAGAAAAGTGATATTTGGTTTGATAGTATAACTTGCATTGCAATATTTATGATCAGAAAAAGGCGTTAGGAATAAATTCCTAATTTTGAATTGTAAAAATCATTAATTCAAGCATTTAATTTTCACTTGATGAAAAAAAAAGGGGCGGTATAATTTTGGGTCTTGTCCTTTTCTCCCCATTAAATATATTCTTTTCTTTGGGTCCCTCGTGGAAGGAAGGCTAGTAAAATGGAATCAAATTTATTATAAATTTAAAAATAAAGAAATTGAATTATTTAGATAAATGAATGGATGTGGAGGTAGGGACTAATAGAAGAGTAATTTTATATGTATTTATTTTAAATATATAAATAAATAAATAATATATATTTCAAAATTCAATTACATTTTTCATTATTGTCATTCATTCATTTATTAAATAAATTTAAAAAGGCCAAAAACTTATTCCCACCCAAGGTTTTGTGTAAACTCAAATTCAAATGTGTTAACTTTTAAAAATTGAAATATCCACTTATTTATTAAATTTTTGTGTTATTATTAAAAGTAAAATTATCACTTAAAAATTTTATTTAAACTTTTATTTTAGTATTATCAGAAATAAATATTGGTGAAAACTCAAACTCATATTGATTACTTTTCACTCAAAAATTTTGATGAAAAGTCAATTTTTAATCATAAAAAATATGAGGTTAAGGAATAGAAATAAATATTTCAAAATTTAAAAATAATTCTAAAATATAAGTTTAAATATTAATTTTACTTACAAGGACACTAAAATTTAACAATAAATAAATATTTAATTTTTTAAAAATTAATAGATATAAGTTTGCATTTACACTAAACTTTGGACAAGAATAAGTCTTTTGGCCATTAAAAAATACCACTTTGTAATGGTCGAGTCCAACCATGTGGAAGAGAAAGAGACCGTGTTCTTTTTTTTTTTTTTAAAGATTATATATTTTGCTTAAAATATTTGTTTTATGGTGACATCTTAATGACATTTCTTGGTGTAGAGCAATGTAAAGATGATACAAACACAAAACTTATTAACTTTGACTTATACAAGAGTTTGAAAAAAAATAATTTATACCCATAAATAATTGTATTTATTATTTAGATGTTATGGTAAGTATGTGACAACACTTTTTGGACGCAATGAAAAGACAAAAAACAGTAGGAAGATTAGGTGGTGAATAAATTTTGAAAGCAACACTTATATGTATAAATTGAAGCAACTGAAATCAAAGACGTATAGAACTAGTTGTTTTGTTAAAAAGAAAGTAATAATTAAAAAAGATTTTTCCATATTTATAAATAAGTAATATTATATGTATAAATAATAATGTATTATTATATTATTAAATAATTAAAAATTAAAGATAAATTAACATCTAATTATAAAAAATATATTATTATTGATATATAAAATTATGTGTAAAAATTATACATATAATTTTATTATTAGTCGATTTAAAGATGATATTGATATTTGAAAGGACATCATCTAAGACAAGATGATGAGAAAGACAATACTCTCCAAAATTAAGACTATTGAGTTTCGACTATTTAACTTTTTCTTTCTTAGACCCTTCCTTTAAAATTAAGCATTCGTGTTCACATTTTCGACAACAACTTGATTGGTTGGAGTTATATTACTTTTTCTATTGCCAATCTTGAGTCATTAGTCATATCCTTTAATATCATGATTATTATACAAATCAAATGTCCTAGTAAAATAGGAAATCAACTATAGTTTTTTTTAATACTTATTTAAGGATAATAATATATTTTTTGTCTTTAGCTCAAATAGTAAAAAAGCTAATATTTAAGTCTTTAGAATTAATAATTGAATTCAAGATTTTAACTATTTAAAATGATTCATTTGACTCAGGAAAAAAAATCTAATTTAAATGAAATTTTTTGTTAATAATATTTTTATAAAGTTTAATATACAAAATGATTTGTTTTAATTGGAAAAGAACGAAAATAGAAAGCAAACTCAAAGTGAAATGACGTGGAAATTCCAGATAGTGCTGTATTTATTTAAATGTCTCAAAAAAATTTATGACATTTAATAGTTATGATAAGAGAGCTATTAAAAGATTGATGAGATTAATAAACGATAAACTCATCATTAAATTTGTTAATATAATAAATTCAAAAACGACGCATTAATACTTATTTGTATAGTTAATTATATTACTTGTGAAAGATGAGAGAAAAAAATTATCAGTGAAATAAAGGTATTTAATTTTCTTTTTTCAGAAAAATAATAACTTTCTATTCTTATAAAATTGAAAAAAAAAAATCCGTTGAAAGTCAGAATTAATTGATGATTAATGTGGGTTAATTCCACTAACAGCCACTAATCTCATGACAGCATAATTAAGAAATTTTTTTTATTTCTTCCAAAAAAAAATTTTTGATGAGAATAATGGGGGTTAAAAATTTCTAGCTTGGCTTAATTAGTAATAAATAACCAATTATATGTATAACTTAGGTAACATCGAAATCAATAACCAATTATTTTATTAAAAGCTAAAACGTATTTATGTGATACACTTAGTCTTGAGCATATGGTAAACAGGAGAAAAAGACAATACTCATAAAATAAGACTATAAAATAATATTATATATATTTATTTTAAATATATATTTACATATATTATTATATAAATAAATAATTTTATATTAATATTTAATTATATAATAATATATATTAAATATATTTATATGTATATTTAAAATAAATACATATAATATTATGACTTATAAAAATATGACCCGGCAAGGCAGGTTTTTGTCAAAGTTTGATTGATTCGGTGGGCTGACACGTCACTTTCCCACACAATTAACCAAAATAATTCCCATTACTCCACCGCAAGACTCTACCCAACTACTTTATCGTCATCTCAATATCTTTTCTCATCTCACCATCTCGTGATATTTTCACTTTGATAGGCATCTACTCACCGAACTGGCTGGCTTGACCCTTCCATTTTTTAAATTTTTTATGGAAATATGTTTTCTAAAGGTACTTTTTCCATCCACTCATCTTCCACGCTACTGCTTTTAGCGTGTAATGCACGTGGGAGACTTCATATATTCATATTATTTTGTACATTGAAATATTTGTAGGGCCGAGGAGGGAATTTTGTGCTGCAGAATCGTACACAACTGCAGCTTCGACGAAGCAGTGGCAGTAATTACTGTTAAGTATTACTGTTGAAAACCCCAAATAAGATATGATAAGGATTATTGTTTCTTTTTCTTTTTTTAAAGTGTAGAATCTAACTAATCTAATCTTTAATGGGAAAAGACAAAAATACTTATTCTTGCAAATGGAACATACAATTGATTTGGGCCAGCAATTTTTTGTTTAATGTTTTTTCTTTATGGGAAAAAGTTTAAATATGACCTAAAATGGTTTGAAATGTGAAGTCACAATTTTTCATGTAATTAATTGCAAGCGGCATTTTGAAGATTTGCGGTTTGCACCAAATGAAAATAACCTAATTGACACCTACAGGGAAGAGACAGAACATGAGCATCCAATTGAAACTTTGTATGATATTGATGCTCTTTAATCTCTTAAAAATTGAGCCATCAAAAGAGACCCCCCATAAGATGATAAACAGTCATTTTCTTATGAGTTCCCTTGAAAGCTCTCTCCCCATAATGCCTCCCATTATCTTCAACTTTTTCTTTTTTTAATTTAATTATGTATAAAATATTAGTGTCTTTATCCAAGAAAACCTATGAGAAAAAGAAGGGATTTGCCCAAAAGAAATTAAAACTAAAGAGAAAGTGTTGAAATTCTCTTCAAGATATTAGGCATGTCATCACTGTCACTTTACAGTTTCTTTCCGTCAATCCAACACTTTATAATTCTCAAATAAATAAAGTTATATATATAATTTTATATATAAATAATAACATATCATTATGCGATTAGATAATTAAAAATTAAGGATTAAACAATATTCAATCATATAGTGACATATCATTATTTATATATATAATTTTATTGTTCTCTAATTAATAATGAAAAATGAAATGTTGGGTTGATTTATTTGTCTCCTATATTTGACAAATTACAATTTTATTGAACAAAATAAACACGTTAAGACTATTCATAAGTAAACATTTTATTATATAGAATTAAATCATACAAATTAATTCTATTAACTTATTAATATTAATTAAAAATTTTGTCTATTATTGATTCTAATAAGCAATAGTAGTGAAGATAATTTAAAAGTAAATGGTCCAATTCTTTCAAGACATGAAACATAATTAAATTAGAATCTAATCACTTGCAATTCTTTTTATATAATTTATATTCCATAAGAATCTCACAAAATAAAACTTGGGTATTAAATTTTCTATGCCAAAGGATCAATGAAGACCACTATGAATTTTGCTTTTTTTTTTTTTTTTTAAGCAAATGAATGTTATCAACAATATAAAGAAAGAAAGAAAGAAAGCTATGTGAACCAACTTTTCTAAGGCCCACCGTCTACACCTTGAGATATAATTTTGTCAATCTTGTGACCACTGGTCCATGCAATGGTTAGTCGAAAAGGACCAAAATGTTAAAATAATAAAATAATAATAATAATAATAAATTGACTTTGGGAGGTTGATGGATTGTGGACAAACAAATTCATATTAAAAATGGCAGAAATATTAATAGGAAAAGTAATTCATTGTATAATTTGTAACACCAATCAAACTCAGTCTCATTCATTGGGACATGCTATTTCTGGTTTGTTTTTATATGAGCAAATAATTCTAATAATAGTAAAATATTTATGCATTTCATAATTATATATTTATTTTTTAAAATAATGTAATTTGAAAATACATATTTGTATATATTTTCTTGCGTGATTTGCATGCATCGTCTTGATAGTTATAATATTATATATTATCACGGGGTTAGCGGACTATGAGATAAGGTTGGTACATCGGTTTGGCACAATCCATAGAAAAAAATAAAAATTAATTAAAATAAAAAATATTAAAAAATTATAAATGGATTAGCTTGGAAAAATATGCAGGTTGCCTTGCTAAGGATCTATGGGGGGCATGATGGGAAATTGGGTCATGCCCCAGGCCCTGGATTTTTGTCCAACCAACTTGCCATGTGAACGGGATAGGTCGTGTGAGTATCGATTTGATGCGACCTAATTTACCATCACCATTAATTTTATGTATCTTATTTATAAATGTATTTTAGTCTTATAAAAAACCAAACCAAAGTGCTTTCTTTAGTATATCTTTTATAGAATATATTAAAATTAATAATTTTTTGAGATATTTATAAGAAAAGTTTGTAAGATAAATGTGTGTTGAGAAGTAATTCAAATAAAAGGTATTAAAATACTTTTATTATTGTAATACTCAAAGCAAAGAGAATTAAATTAAACTTTTTATATTAGGGATAGATTTTAGCCGGATCGAATCTAAATAATAGTTAATTTGAATTCAATTTAAATTTAAAATAATTAATTTAAAATTAAATTTAACTTGTTTAATGAATAATAAATTTATTAAAGATTTAAACTCGATTTATTTGAACCAAATATCAATTTGAGCATGATTAACTCATTATCAAATCCACACTTGTCTTTTAATCTTTGATTAAAGTAGGAAGGCACTATGAGCAAACATATTTTAATAAAAATACTAGAATTGTTTATCATATATAATTAATTAATTTTGTGCCTCTCACAACATGTATAATAATAGAGCTCAAAAGGGTTTGCTTTTGCTTTAACTTCCATTGATACTTTCTTTACAGGTTTCTGGATTCTAAAGGAGCATCCACCAATTTTTGCGTTAAAAATAAGAATTATTCTCACATAAATGTTACTGTCACAATTTAATTTGCTTTTACTTTGAAATGGAATTTTCTTCTTTATGAGCTTGCCGTTTAAAGGTATTGTAAATATATTATGGTTAAGAATGTTGCACTAGACGCATGTTGTTCGGCCGGTTAAAGAGAGAAAGACGAGGAAAAAGAGACTATTAGAGGAAGAGAAAATATCGAGAGAGAGAGACTGCTTGAGATAGTATTGTAAGGAATAGTTAAATAATAAAAAATAAATCTTAAGAGAAAAATATTATTTTTTAAAATTTGATACGAGACAAAATTATTAATTATTAATATTTAAATAAAAGATAAAAGGTTTTTTACGCAAAAAATGGAGTAGGGGTGCCTAAGATTTGTGTAAACTTTTTAATTATAATTCCAATCATAAAAGAAACTTCAATCAAATAAAGACAATTACACGAAGGATTATTCTTCAACTTGGATTTGCCATTCATTAATATTATATATTCGAATAAAATTATATATACATATTTTAAATATATAAATAAATATATATTTAATATATATTATTATATGATTAAATAATTTTAAATTATAAATAAAATAACATCTAATTATATAATAATATATAAATATAAATTTATTTATATACACAAAATATATATACTTATTATTACTTAATTCTTATCGTCCAATTGAATTTCAATTACTATTTCTGCCCCACTGTCCCCAGCTATAATTTCTAAATGGGCACCCTCGTCCTTGTGAAATTAATGTTGGTGACAAAATTTATGTGTAAACTATGGTTTGTCCTGATATTTTCTGACTTGAAGCCACAACATTCATGTGTTGACCCTTTTTATTTCAAATAATAAACTAACTTGGACTACTTTTTTATTTTTTTCAAAAATCTCCCCACCGCCAACTCATTTCCATTTTATGTATAATATTATCTTTCTTTTTCTATCTCTCTATCTATATATTTGCATCCATCTATGATCCTCCATCCATACCACTTAAAACTAATTAATGAAAATGTATGTGTATGTTATTTATGCCAACATTAAAGTCTAGTCTAGCTCATTAACAAATTTGTTACTTCTTTATTTTCATCATATTATATATGCATTGATATTTCTAGATTCCACCTTATTACTTTTTACATGTGTATTTTAAATTAATTAAATTAAGTTTAAATGGTAGTTTAAGCGATAAAATAATGAAATGTCAAGCTTGAAAATATAAATTTAATTTCTTTTTATAATATCTTAATATTAAATTATTAATTTATTATTGAATAAAATGATTGTGGAATCAATTATTAAACTAAAAATTTCACCTTTTAATATAATTGATTTGACTCAAATAAAATTAATTTTGGAGGTCCATCTTGATCTATAAGGAAATTTATAAACTTAATGTTTTAATTCTTACAATAAGATCATACGCGGAAAATTGTATTCAAACTTTGGTGAATTATAATCATTACCAAGATAAATATAACATCTAGAAGAATATTGAAAACTATCATAAGTTATTTCTTTTTTTTTTCAAATATGGTACAACTCAATTTTATTAGAAACCTCCTTTGAAATGAGCCTCAATACTCTATTTTTCCCAAATCAAAGATTCTACTTTAAGCTGTTCAAAATTGGCAGGGTCAACAAATTTTACCCTTACAAATTCAACTCTAAAATCCAAGTAAGAAATCTAAGCATTTAATTGAATCAATCACTGAAATTACGTAAATTAATTAAAAAAAGAGTTTGTATATTAATATTATTTTAATAATTAAAATTGTCATTAACACGATATATATAAAAGAAGACAAAATTATCAATTAGCAAAAACAGAGGCTGGTAAAGCGTGAATGACGCGCCGTAGGAAGAGAAAGAAATAGAATAGGGAAGAAGTCGCAGTTGCATAGTAACCATCAAATCAGATCTGGTTTCAGAAGGAAACAAAAGGTGGGACCCATTCTGACATAAATCACACGACCAATTTGTTCTTGTGTCAGAAGTTGCTGTAACCTGTAAGAAGAAGTGGTCCCACGTACAGTTAACAGCGCGTGAGATCCCATTTTCTTTTTATTTCTATGTTATGTTGGTTCGTGTGTCTGTCTATAGAAAATATTTTACATCTGTCTGTCATGTGTCCTTTCTTAGTTATTTTCTCGACATATGCAATTTAACATACACTTTTAAATATTTATTTTGAATTTTAATTTTGTCCACTCATGGTGGGACCGATATTCAACCGTATTTTATAGACTATCCTTTTATTATTTAAAAAAATAATAATTTTATTTAAAAAATAAATGGATTGTATTTCTGAAGGAAAAAAATATACAACAATAATTTTTATAATCTTATTAATAAAAAATATTTTTTAAAAATTAATTTACTTATTTATTTTTGAAAATATTTAATTTTTTTAAAATAGTTGTTGAAAAAAAAAAGAAATGAATGGATATTATTCATGAAAAGCTTGTTAACCTTAAATATCAAATCATGAGTATAGTGGATGTGACATGAAATGACAAAACTAACCTATCGTTCCAAAATTTAAGTTGCAGGAAAAATAATTTAAAATTTTTTAAAGTTTGAAACCTAAATACAATTTCAAGTAAAATAATATGGATTTATTTTAATTATATAAATAAATATATATTTAATATATATTATTATATAATTAAATAATTTTAAATTAATAATAAAATAATATATAATTATATATGCTTATTTATATATTTAAAATAAATATATAATATTATTTATACAATTCTAAATATTAATTAATTATTTCATCGAGTTAAAATATATATTAAACATGGACCACCAAACTTAAATAAAATAAAAAAATAATGGAATTACGTGGACATAATTTTTGCATGGGAAAAACGAAATTGTCAAAATCTAATCTACGTTTGCCTATTTTTCCTAGATTAGCATAAAAATTAAGCCAATTCATTGCAGATAGCCACGTAAGTATAAACTTTAAAGGTGTGATATTTTTTATGGCTCTAAAAATAGTTATTTATTTAATATCCATAAATCTCACTAATTAATTATTATATTGATATGTTTTATATCATAATATCATTTATAATATCTCACACAGTGCGATAAAACGACCACTTTTTGTCGGCGAGAAAATGATTAGCTTGTTTCCTTGAAACCGAAACAATCTTCATCTCATATCGAATTCATGAACTGGAATCAGTATATCACGTGATATAATAACTACCACATCTCCAGAATTGACCCCAATGGCAAATGCCGTAAAATTCTTCTAAATCTGGGGTCAAAGTTCTTGGACCCCACTCCCAGAGAAAGCTTGTCGTTTCCGGGGTGTCTGAGACGAGTGAAAATCGCTCCCTCAACTTTCCTAACCCGTTCCTCCACTACGAGCCGTCCAGTTAATCTGTCCCCCATCAGTAAAATCATCACTCAAAATTAGGTCGAATTTTCTTTTTCTATTTATTATAAGCAATTTTATTTACCAAATAATCTACGAAAAAATTTACATAACAGCAAAATTTAATATCGGGTCCATGTTATCTACCATGTACCCTCCAGTAGAGGATTCTTTCCCGTCTATTACAGCTGTTCGCTAGAGATTCCGCGCCGATAAAGTCGACAAAATGTAGCCGGCTTGGTGGGGCATATCATACTGTACTTATCAATGATCCAATCTATAATATCTATAAGCTATTACTTTCAGCGATAAGCCCTCAGTGATAAGTCAATTGACTTATCACCCTCTCAAATCCGTCTGCTCTTCCTATAAAAATCGCAATTTCTGCAAGGCTTAATGTCGGTATATAAATATAATTTTCAGAGAAGAGTTTTAGAGGGAGAAAGCTTTATAGATATATATATTTATTTAAACCAACTCTAATTCTAGATAAAGAAAGCTTCATATTTCTAGATAGAGAAAGCTCGTGTTAGACTCTCTCTCTCGCTGTAATCGACTCATAAGGTAAAGCTTTTTGTGATTTTAATTTTTCGTGAATTTTTTAAAATTTGTTTTCACTTTTCTTTTCCGCTTTTGTTTTTCTTTTTTGTGGTGCATCGTTAATCCCTTAAATAATCTGATTTTCTTTTGTAAGTTCGTTTTTAACTTCATTTTGGGTTTTTTTTTTTCGATAATTGTATAAAAAAATGTTTTTTTAGAGTGATTATTGAAGGCAGTTGAATGATCTAGTTCTAGAGAGAGAGGCTTGATTTATTTTTTGTAATATTTTATAATTTTTTTGGTTTTCATTGAGGATTTTTTCAGCTCACCTTTTATGAAATTATTATTATTTTTTTGTGTTTGTTTTAATTGATATTGTCAGATCTAGAGATATATTTGGTAAAATTGCGCGCTAGGAAATTAAGACGGGGTGATTAAACGATGTCGTCTCTCAGTAGAGAGCTGGTGTTCTTGATCTTACAGTTTCTCGATGAGGAAAAGTTCAAAGAAACTGTTCACAAGTAAGGATAAATTTTTTTATTATTTCACTCTTTTGAGAGAGAAAAATTAATTTTACTTTTCATTAAAGCTTTTACTATTGGATAATGTCTAGTTACTGTAATTATTTATTATTGTTATTATGTAATGATTTGGCATCATTATTTATATGGAAAATAGGCTGGAGCAAGAGTCTGGCTTTTTCTTTAATATGAAATATTTTGAGGATGAGGTGCATAATGGTAACTGGGATGAGGTTGAGAAGTACCTTTCTGGTTTCACTAAAGTGGACGATAATCGCTACTCAATGAAAATCTTTTTTGAGATAAGGAAACAGAAATATCTCGAGGCATTGGACAAGTAAGTTCGTTGCTTCTTTGCTTTGCATTTTGTTCGGGGTCATTGCAAGTGTTTTATTGATTTAATTGCATGAAAATGACTGTTTACATGTAAACTGAAATAGGCATGACCGGTCAAAGGCTGTGGAGATACTAGTGAAAGATTTAAAGGTTTTTGCTACATTTAATGAGGAGCTTTTTAAGGAGATTACTCAGTTGTTAACACTGGAGAATTTTAGGTAGGAGAGTTGCCTAAATTGGTTTAACATTGAATGTAGAACAATATCAGGGAGCTGCCTTTAAAATGGTGTCTTGTTGTATTATAGGGAGAATGAGCAATTGTCCAAGTATGGAGATACCAAGTCAGCAAGAGCTATCATGCTGGTTGAGCTCAAGAAACTTATTGAAGCCAACCCATTGTTCCGTGACAAGTTGCAGTTTCCACACCTTAAGAATTCAAGGTTACGAACTCTCATCAATCAAAGGTAATATTTCGAGAGATTTGCTATATCCTTCAGTTCAAATAAATAAATTGTGGAATTACTGAGAGTGGACTTCAAGAATGCTGATACATGGTGATGATATTATTGAATATCTTTATGCCCTATAAGGAAGGAGTCCATTTGTCTTCCATGGATTTTAGAATGTAAAATAGATCAACTAAATAGTACCATTTTCATTGCAATTTCTTACTTTTATTGGTCGAACTGAAATATGTGGCTGTTCCATCTAATCCCCCTGATTATGGGCCAAGAAATGTGCTAATGCATTATCATAAACCGTAGGTGTAGGCTGTAATTTATCAGTTTAAATATATCCTGTGTTGTTTTCTAACATCCTGATGTAACTACAGCCTGAATTGGCAGCACCAACTTTGTAAAAACCCAAGGCCAAATCCTGATATAAAAACTCTGTTTGTTGATCACTCATGTGGACAACCAAATGGTGCACGAGCTCCGTCACCTGCAAACAATCCATTGCTTGGGTCCTTACCCAAAGCTGGGGGTTTTCCTCCTCTGGGAGCACATGGGGTCAGTTACCAACCTTAATTATTTATCAAATTGTTTCTTAGTTTTGATATGCTCTATTAATGTGCTTTTGGATTTGTGGTCAGCCATTTCAACCTACACCAGCACCAGTTCCAACACCCCTTGCAGGTTGGATGTCTAATCCTTCCACGGTAACACATCCAGCAGTGTCTGGAGGAGGAGCTATTGGTCTTGGTGCTCCATCTATCCCAGGTGGTACATTGCTCTCTCTTACTGTAGGCCTAGGTCTCTAAGTTATAGGTTGGGATCCTATGTAGTACATAGTGTTATTAATAACCTTGACTGTTTGCACTGCCCTATACAGCAGCTTTAAAGCATCCCAGAACTCCTCCAAGTAACCCTTCTGTGGATTACACGCCTGGGGAAGCTGACCATGTTTCCAAAAGAACAAGACCAATGGGAATATCTGATGAGGTATTCTAATTTGGCTCACTCTCAACTCATCTCTTGGCTGTTGACCATTGTATACTTGTATTTTTCCTTAGTGTTCTCTTCAATTGATTTCTTTCTTTTTTTGGTGCAGGTAAATTTGCCTGTTAATGTTTTGCCAGTAACATTTCCAGGTCACAGTCATAGTCAGGCCTTTAATGCACCTGAAGACTTGCCAAAGACTGTCACAAGGACGTTGAATCAGGAATCATCTCCTATGAGCATGGACTTCCATCCTGTTCAACAGACACTTCTTTTAGGTCCAAATCCTTTGAGCCTATGATTATGTATTTGTAGCTATTGAATGTTTAATAAGTTATGTCCTTTTAGGTGTCAGTTTTGTAATCTGACTTTTAAATTTTTTTCTATTTGATGCCTTAGTTGGAACCAATGTTGGGGACATAGCATTGTGGGATGTTGGATCTAGGGAACGGCTCGTTTTGAGAAACTTTACATTTTGGGATCTTAGTCCATGTCCGGTGCCTCTCAAGGTTTGTTTATTCTTATCCCTATCAATGTAAGAGACCCATTATGAATGTTCTGTACACTTAATGAATGCAAAATTGGCATGGATTTTATTCTAATTCAGGCTGCTCTTGTCAAAGATCCTGCTGTGTCTGTTAATCGTGTCAACTGGAGTCCTGATGGTTCTTTATTTGGTATGTTTGAAGACTTCTAAATTTATTACTTCTTAATTTTGTGGGTGAACTGGATAATCGGTTTATGCATATTCCATTATATTGACAGGAGTTGCATACTCAAAGCACATTGTTCAAATATATTCATATCATGGGGGAGATGAAGTCCGACAGCACTTGGAGGTATATATTTTCTGGGTTAAATGAGTGTACAGATTTTCAGTGCTTGCCACTGAATTTGAGTTTCATACATTCAAGTGACGCTACAATCCTTATCTAGATTGATGCTCATGTTGGTGGAGTCAATGATCTTGCTTTCTCTCACCCAAATAAGCAACTTTGTGTGATTACCTGTGGTGATGACAAGACCATCAAGGTTTGTTTCTGTCCATTGTTTATAATTTTCATACGAAGAGTGGAGGTTGCCATTGTTTTTTAATTTTTCCTGTAAATATAGGTGTGGGATGCTGCTACTGGTGCAAAACAATATATATTTGAAGGTCACGAGGCTCCTGTGTATTCTGTCTGCCCTCATCATAAGGAAAACATTCAGGTAGCTGGTCTATTTAATGCCTATTTCACTTTATGGTGCTACTTACATGGAACTAGATTGTCTTGTTTGTATTTTGCCTTCTGCATCCAGTTGTTAACAAGCT
This sequence comes from Mangifera indica, assembly GCF_011075055.1. Taxonomy (NCBI): domain Eukaryota; kingdom Viridiplantae; phylum Streptophyta; class Magnoliopsida; order Sapindales; family Anacardiaceae; genus Mangifera; species Mangifera indica. Next base: position 6,534,925 of record NC_058139.1, read on the forward strand.
TTCCTAGTACTTGATCTCTTTATCATGTTTTTGTGCTTCAGTTCATCTTTTCAACGGCTCTTGATGGAAAGATAAAAGCTTGGTTGTATGATAATTTGGGATCTCGTGTTGATTATGATGCTCCTGGTCGTTGGTGCACAACAATGGCTTACAGTGCGGATGGCACAAGGTTAATGCACTTGACTTAGTATCTGTGTTTCTTGTCTTCCGCTGTTAGTGAGTTGTCAATACTAAAAATGTTTTATTTTTCTCTTCTCGTTTTTCTTTTCCTTTGCCATGTTGGTTGATGGATACCACAGGCTTTTTTCATGTGGGACAAGTAAAGATGGGGATTCTTATATTGTTGAATGGAATGAAAGTGAAGGAGCTGTGAGAAGGCAATATCAAGGATTCCGCAAGCGATCTCTGGGTGTTGTGCAATTTGACACCACGAAAAACCGGTTTTTGGCTGCTGGCGATGATTTCTCTATTAAATTCTGGGATATGGACAATGTTCAACTTTTGACGAGCATTGATGCTGATGGAGGCCTTCCGGTAAGTAAATATAGTTCTATATTTTTTGAAAACCTTTTTGATAGTGGCAATTTCTCATTTCTGCCTTCCATGATTCACAGGCTAGTCCACGTATCCGCTTTAACAAGGATGGCAGTCTCATGGCTGTTTCTGCCAATGAGAACGGCATTAAGATTTTGGCAAACTCAGATGGCATGCGGTTACTGCGTACATTTGAGAATCTTTCATATGATGCATCAAGAGCATCTGAGGCCCCAAAGGTGGTATAGTTAATAGGTGTTGCAATCCGACCTCAAAGTTTGAACAATTCTAATTTAATATGTTAACTGCAGCCTGCAATAAACCCAATCTCAGCTGCTGTAGCTGCCACTAGTGCTGGACTTGCAGACAGAGGGACATCATTGGTTGCTATTCCTGGAATGGTCTGTGGAGCATGAATGTTAAATACAAAAGTTTTTTTTTCTCTTAAATTTATTTAATGGTCATGATTACAATTTGATGTGGCATACTATACAAATGTAATTTTCATTTCTTCCACTGACAGATGGAGTTTGGTGTCATTATTTTGTGATTTGTCTATTGTTTGTTTTAACTGTAAGTAAATTATTCTTGCCAGAATGGGGATGCCCGGATTTTGGCAGATGTGAAGCCTAGAATAATGGAAGAATCTAATGACAAACCAAAGATTTGGAAGCTGACAGAAATCAGTGAACCATCTCAGTGTCGAACTTTGAGACTTTCTGAAAATATGAGGGCAACCAAGGTACCAGATCTGCTAATTTACTTTCTTCTTGAAAGATTTTCTTATTAATTTGTCTTTTGTGTTCCTTATACTGCTTGATTGCTTTATAGCATTTTCTGGCATTCTGGTCATTTAACCAGTAATATTTTGGGCATTTGATTGATATTTATATGTATTCTACAAGCTGTTTCCCTGTTTCATCCATAGCAACTGCTGCTGTAGAAAATGCCAAAGAGTTAGCTATAAATGTAATTTCAGTGAAGACCTTCTCTGACCATAATAAAGCCTCTCTGTTGCAGATGCTAATTTTGCTAATTATTGAAAAAGAAGAGGTGAGGTTTAGGTTCAGCTTGGTTAATTATATCCCTGGTGCAGCAGTTTCAACTCTTTTAAGCGTATTAAGTATGCATCTTAAAATCGTAAATGCATAAAGATTCAGCTATGAACACTAAACATATAGCCCCTTATTTTTCTCCCACGGAGGACATAAATGTGGAAGCTCAAGATGTGTGACATACAATCTAAAAGTAGCTGTTTCCTTGGGTTGTAAGCCTGTTCTGTGATATATCTTGGTTTCTGAGCCTATTCCATGACATTAACGAAATATGATTATTTTTACATTTTAATATGAAACCAGCCCTTCCAGACTCCACTTTGTAGGGCAGGCCCTGGATGTTGGATATTCAAGTGATTCATGAATAGAGTTGGATGTTTTATTTAGTGAATTTAGATTTGATAATATGTCACATTTGCTTGTTATTCCTCATTATTTTCTTTCTTGAAATCTACAGATATCAAGATTAATCTTTACAAATTCAGGGAATGCTATCTTGGCATTAGCATCCAATGCTATTCACCTTCTCTGGAAGTGGCAGCGAAATGACCGTAATTCAACTGGCAAGGTACTAGGTTACTTCAAATTAGTTTCTGTTGGCTTACACAGATTTTCAGTCTTAAATTTGGAAAATGACTCATTGATTTTCTCCAAAAACTAATCATTCATTGTAGGCAACTGCCAGCATGCCACCTCAACTATGGCAACCATCAAGTGGCATTCTTATGACCAACGATGTTTCAGACACAAACCCTGAAGAGGCTGTTTGTTGCTTTGCTTTGTCCAAGAATGATTCTTATGTAATGTCTGCATCTGGTGGAAAGATTTCCCTCTTCAATATGATGACATTTAAGGTAATTCATGAACTTTAAAGGCGAGTTTTACGATTCTTGATGTTCATTTGACCATTCTCAACTTTCTTGGGCAAATACAGACAATGGCAACTTTCATGCCACCACCACCTGCAGCAACATTTCTTGCCTTTCATCCTCAAGATAATAATATTATTGCTATTGGCATGGATGATTCATCAATTCAGATATATAATGTCCGTGTAGATGAGGTATGATGTGGATATGCTATTTCTGGGCATTATCTGGATTCATTTGGAAAGCAGTAGTATTCAATTTCCTTCAATCATTGCAGGTTAAAAGCAAGCTTAAAGGGCATTCCAAAAAAGTAACTGGCCTTGCCTTTTCTCATGTACTGAATGTGCTAGTTTCATCTGGAGCGGATGCTCAGGTAATCATTTTTCTACTTTGGCATGTGATGTGTACCATAGTGCTCAGTTAGCGTGTCCTCAGAAAATCAAGTGATTACCTTTTCAACATTCTATGCACTCTTCCCTAACTCAAATTAATTGTTCCCCCTCTGGAGTTGTGACTTTGAAGATTCAGATCAATCTCTTATTTCAAATTATTATAATCGATATTATTTTCATTAGTTTAGTAAAAGCTTTTCTCTTTCTGGCTCTTAAGTTGAAGCCATAAGCGAAAAACTTGATGTTGGTTCACTTGTTGCTTATTTCAACAGCTTTGTGTATGGAGCTCTGATGGATGGGAAAAGCAAAAGAACCGATTCCTGCAAATTCCCCCTGGGAGAACGCCAACAGCGCTATCTGACACACGTGTTCAGTTTCATCAAGACCAGATACGCTTCCTGGTTGTACATGAGACACAGCTTGCAATATTTGAAACAACAAAACTAGAATGTGTGAAGCAGGTACCTTCTGTTTGAATCCATTTTGTTGTTAAGGTTACAATTTCTTTTCTTTGAAATGATGATTTTCTTGTTTACTATTAGTGGGTCCCACGGGAGTCTGCTGCCCCAATCAGTCATGCAACATTCTCATGTGATAGCCAGCTGGTATATGCTTGCTTCTTGGATGCAACTGTATGTGTGTTTAGTGCTTCAAATCTCAGTTTACGTTGTCGTATCAATCCATCTGCATATCTTCCTGCTAGTGTCAGGTAATTCTTTCTCTTCATTGCTCAAATTGTGCACATACTATTGCAACTCTCCTGCATTACATGGTGGTTTCAAGTGTCTCTAGAGTTATTTTGAAGGCAATTAAAATTTACTCTTGCACTACCCAACACGACATGCTAATACTGCTTGATCATTTAGATCTTATCTTGGTTGTGCACTAGTGTACCTATGCATATGCATTGATATGAGTATGTAAGTGATTTTGCTGTTTTACTTGTAGGATTAGACTGTAACATAGCATGGCAGTATCATCCTAGTTGGAACCCTTCTTACTGAAAATTACCTTCTATTTATTATTTTACTAGACTTCACACTTGATGATTCAGTTTTTCGATGCTTGAATTTACTCAGCATTTGAGAAATAATCATACTGTTTGATGAGAAAGGAGAAAAAAATGACTGTGGCAGTTGTGGCATAGAGTTACTTTTTGCTACTCGCTGGGCTTCAATTCTGGAAGAGCTTCATGGCTTTTTTTTCTCTTCAAGTATCAATATCTTGTATAGCTCGTTTTCTTATTTATTGACCTGAACTTTTCCATTCAGTTTGAACTGAAGTTATCTTCAACCTGGTAACATCTTTTGTGGGGTGCCAAATTAAGTCAGTTTTATTTGTAATCTTGCCCTTGGTGGGCACTTCATTACCTTTTACAAGTTAATACTTAAATGATTGCCTTCGTTGATTTAATTGACCCATTTTTTTGACTTTATGCAGTAGTCCCTCTGTTCACCCACTCGTTATTGCTTCACATCCACAAGAAGCAAATCAGTTTGCTTTGGGACTGTCGGATGGTGGAGTTCATGTCTTTGAGCCTCTTGAATCTGAAGGGAAATGGGGCACTACTCCACCCGTTGAGAATGGGTCAACAAGCAGTGTACCAGCTACACCTTCAGTTGGAGCTTCGGGTTCAGAACAAGCCCAAAGATGATAAAATGGCTGGCAGAGCACAAGTCCTTTTACATTCTTGGCTTGCTGGCCCTTTTCTAATTTAGGTACGCATTTTATCAATTTCTACTAAAAGCAGTATTGTTAAAATTAGATCATCCCAACTTTTTGTTCAGACATCCACAAAGCCTTTGCATTTTTGATACAAAATTCATAGTAGGATAGTCTCTGTGTTCTATTAGTTGTTCAACTCTTTAGGATGTAAGATTCACTGGGGTTGACCTACGTTAACGTGTTTTCCCTGTAATCCGGGTCTTTATTTTTGTTTTATAACTTTATTGTTAGTGTTATACCACTTATTTTGTCGACTTTTTCTTGTTTTGCAGTTTTGAGGTTCGTGATGTGTAACTTACTCAAAGAACAACATGCAAAGATGTAGATTTAAGATGTTTTATCAGGATAGTTTGTAAGGTAAATGACGTAGAAGAATTTGGTAGTGAAATGTTTCTCCTTTTAGAAAAATGAACACGAAGGCTTGGAATTTGCTTTGTTTTGAAATTATCCCTAGTTTGATTAGAGGCGAGGGAGGACTGTATTAAAAATGCAGAAATCTCTCCACTATTCTTCTCCAGGAAAACTCATAACCCCCACATGGCAGTAAATTTATTTATGTATTTTCGAAATGTTTCCCACTCCAGGTTTGTCCTAATGCCACTTTTGTATCCATTTGCACGCAAAAACTAAAAAATTGGCGGGTAAAAATAAAATGATATTTAATTATAATACATTTTAATTGTGCATCGAAATTGAATGATTGCAGGGAAAATATGCTATTTTGCTTTCATCAACCAACATTGTGGCAACCCACACTCGGAAAAAAACAAGGCTGTCCAAAATTTCTATCTAGCCCAAAATTTAATCCGGAAATTCTCGAATAAAAAATAATCTAAATTAATCAACCCACAAAATAAAAGTCAGACAAAATTCATCTGTCAGCCAAGTGAAAAGTCATTAACCACCCTCTCAAAAACCTTGTTCAATACAAGTAGGAAAACAATGGTGCTAACCTAATAAAGTGTTGGGATACCAACTTTATAAATGTAAGTCGTGTGATTATTATGTGTCACTATCATCTGAATTTTAGGATAATGAGACAAGCAAAAACACCACTGTCATATCATGATTTAAAGTTGAGATCCTAATTTTATATGGGTAGCATTATTATTTAATTATTTCAATCAATACATTAGTAATAAATTAATCTTCTCAGAGTGATCAAATAACAAAAATCTCTTTGAAGCTCTGAATATAATAAAATTTCCCCTACCATTTCTAGGTGTTAAAATTAATCGTTAAGATGATAATTAAGTTAAATTTGTTAACTCATAATAGAATAAAAATTAATAATTCAATACCAAGTTAGTCAAACATAACATTTGCATCATAAGGGGGTTTATATTTTTACCCCTTAATCAAAAACATTTAAGATACACAAATTTATCCACACATAATGACACATCGTCATGTGATTAGATTATTTTAAATCAGAAATAAAACAACATTCAATCATACAATAACATCATTGTTTGTGTGCATAGTTTTATTGAAACATTTAACAAAAATATATGCAACTTCTGAACATACAACATCTAAAAATTAGTATAATATATAAAGTAGTAACATATAAGATACCTGAAATACTATCAACAGACAAATGTAAAAACTCATATTAATATTAAAGTCACCAAAATCAGACAAACTAGTATATATAAATCATGCATACACAATGTCAATTATTCAAGAGCCTGTACATGTTACTTATTGCTATATATTTACAATTCTTCAATAAAATAGATGCTTCTGAATGCCAACATCTGCTATATTTACACAGCATTTCATTAAAGCTCCTCAATTTACTCCGGGCGAAAGCTTACAAGATTAGGGAGGTCACTTACTTGAAGCTCCTTGATGTCATTTGCAGTAACCTTGCATGACTCCAGGGTTAGTGATTTTAAATTCTTCAATTGCTTCAGATGCTTTAACCCCGCACTAGTTATTCGAGAACTTGAAACATTTAAAGAGACCAGCCCTGTCAACCCTGCATGTCCGATAAAAGGATGTTACTGAAAATGAAAAATAATTGAAACACTGGGTGGACCATGCATATAAAGAGAGAATATAAAATGAAGTTAATATTAGATACCAGAAATCAACTCCAAGGTTTTATCTGTCAAGTTGCTGTTTTGCGACAAATTTAGCAGAGACAACGATGTAAGATCTTTGATATGCTTTACACCAGCATCAGTCAATCCTCCACCGCATATTTCCAAGGAGCGCAAGTTCTTGAAGTCTATTTGACAAAAAATAATAAGGGTTGATACCCAGAAATAAAATTTAAAAAGAAAACAGATAAATTCAAACCAAGGACTGTTAATAACAAACAAATCCAAATCAATTAATGAAATGAGGTTCGTACAAATAGAAAACCCGGCACAATGTATAAGCTAACCAGTCCGACATCAAATTATTAGCCGCCTAGCAAAAGTTTTTTTCTCCATATAAATATAGTATAAAAGTGTAATCAGATGCAATATGGTGGCAATAATGATTTGGATATGGAATATCATGAACTTGTGTCCATTCTCTTAAACTCTATACAGGATCCCAAAACAGCAACCTTCACGCTAGTTCATCCAGTTATAAATGAAGATTTGAACCTGACGCAACAAACTTTCAGACAATTTTAGCAAGTTCGAAATAATAGAGGTTCCTTTGTAGTTAGCATCACTACTGTAATAAATGTTCCTTCTTGATAAGTGACTGAAGCAATACAGTTCTATATAACATACTTTGCAAATGTGCTGCTCCAGAATCAGTGATACGAGCTCCAAAAAGATCCAGATGTGCCAATCCAGTTAAACCTGTATAAATTAGTGAAGACAAATGGAATAAGTTGAAAGTATTAAAGATGCATTTATTTCTTTATATCTATTTACTGAAATACGCATATGATCCTTGAATGACACTTCTCTGCAGTAGGACATTCAGGACATGCCATAAATTCTTCATATCTATCAATTTAAATACAGAAATATATTCATAGCTAGTTAAGAACCAGATTAATTAAATTAAATATGGCCAAGTTTCTCTAAGATAATAAGGATATACAAATCATTTCATTAAACGACAACACTATAGGGAAAAGAAAAATTAGGAATAATGAAAAGGGGAAGGGGAACCATTAATTTTAAAGGCTCTTACTTGTGAGAGCAGCAAGCCCAGTATCTGTAATTTGCCGAGTATCAAGATTAAGTGACTTAAGAGATGACAGTCCAGACAATCTTCTTAAACCACCATCTGTAACTCCAGTGAATGAAAGATTTATACTCTCCAGACTAGCCAAACCTACAAACAATAACATATACAATGAGGTTCATACATAAATTTAAATTCCACAACCTTTATTACAGACTACATTTGTTGAGTCAATGACAATCATATTCAATAACGAGAGAATTTCACAAACCTTCCTCAGGGTTATATTCGATTAGCCACTACAAGTTTTGACAACACCTTGTTAAAACAGTAGATTAGGAAAGGGTGATAAGTATAGGACTGAGTTTGTGTTTAGATTAAAAGGGGAAATCTGGCAAAAGGCAACAAATATAAAATTAACCTAAAGAAGTACTATGCTTATATCTGTTCTTTTCTCTGAATATAAAAATTGTTAATCATGTTTATATATCATAATATGAGTTGCAGGTGAATGTCTAACCAGAGAGATGGCGAAGTCCATTGCTTCCAACTTGTGTGTCAGACAACTCCAAAAATTTTAAATGATAAAGGCCTAAAACATCAGTGTCTCAAGCAGTGTTAGATATATATAAGAATTTAAAAAGAACTAAAAAGAGGGGTAAAAGTAAGGAAAACAGAAGTATCATCAAATATGCAGTAAATAGATTAAGTAAGCCTAGAAGTGCTATACAAATTACTGTTTAACTTCAAAGACTTAACAACAATAAGTTTTCAAATTGATTGGTTCTATAGTAATTGCTATACAATTCTGATGCAAAATATGTTGTACGCATTTAAACCGCATATTAAACAAGCAAGTCATTCAAGAGAATGGAAACAACTTACCAAAAAATTCAATAAATTTCTAGATACTACAAACTTTAATAAGCACACTGGACTTTTTTTCCTGAAAGATTAGTTTAATGATGACATTGGAATGTTCACCCTCACACCTTCCCCCAACCAGAACACACACCCCCCCCCCCCCCCCCCCCCCCCCCCAACACACACACAAAAAAATTAGTTTAGTAATGTCATTGGAATGTTCCGAAATTCACCATAAATATATAAAAATTTTAATTTCAGGACCCACCGCATCAGTACCAATTAGATTGATACTAGGAGGAACATTATTTTAATGAATCATTTAAAAAAGAGTTAATTTTTTCTCATGTAAATTTGTATTAAGAAAGTACAAGATAAATGGAAGTCATAATTGAATGGAAACAGTTGAACCAGTCACCTGTCAAATTAACCAGTCCATCATCACCAATTCCACAGGAATCCAAGTTCAAGCTCTCCAAGTTTGTCAATCCTGTTTCAAAGCAAAATTAAGAAGCATACAGTCTAAAGATATTTAGAAGAAACAGTTTTCTTTCTCTTCCCTTTCTTGGTTATTTATGATTATTATTTTTTTGAAAAAAACTACTCGCACAATCCATAGCAATCCAATAAAGCCAAAAATTATTGTAACAAATCCATATTGCATTATAGTCCTAAAACTAATGAATCCCGAAAATTTAATAAATTTCATAATCGAAGGTAGGTACAGTTCAAGATAGACTCACTAAAATTTCAGGGAAAAAAAAAGAAAAAACAGCAGAGCACAAGTACTAAATTGAAACATAGAACTTCCTGTCCTGGCTTGTTAGACAGGATAAGGTTATTTTTTCTCTGTTACATTTATTCATCAATAGGAATGCAATATAAAGGAATAGGCGTTAACATCCCCATTGTTCTAGAAGTACACAATCAGAAAATTACAGAACTTAGATAAAATAACAAAGGGAAGTTAACTTCAACAAAATCCCATAAATCAGGGATTCTATTCTGGGGTCAAATAAAGCTGGTGAATAGATGTCAATGAGTCCCAACTTGCTAACACGGGTTGAATCTCAAAAAGTGGTTCTCTTGAGTTTCTGCTGAGTGATTTGGAGAGAAAGAGAGTTGGTTGATGATGAGAAAGTCAAGGGTTTAGTTACAGGATTAAAAACAGCTGGAGCAATTGAAGGTTCCAGTGTAAAAGTGATCAGGGCAATGGTTGTCAAAAGGACTAAACTGTCTTGGTTTCGAACAAGCAATGAAGAAAAATACCAGGCCAGTGCTGAATCTGGCTTTCATACCATGAGACAAGAATTTTGTAAAGGTCTCTGATACATTAATTTATCAATAGGAATGAAGTATATAGGAATGGGGGCATTACCATCCCTGCTATTCTATGATTACACAACCAGAAAATTATCAAACTTAGAGAAAATAACAAATTAGAAATACAACGAAAAGAAAGTGGACTTCAATCAAGTCCTTTAAATCAGAGATTCTATTCTAGGATAAAATCTTTCTACTCTGGGATCAAATCAGGGATTATAATCAAAGAATCTAACATAAAGAAAAAGGATCATCAATGGTTCTTTAAATATTCTACAACATTTACATTATGTAAAATGAATAAACTGTTGAGCACACAGTAAACAAGACAGAGAACTGACCTTTCAGGTGCACCAAACATGCATTGGTTATGTCATTGAATCCCAGGTTCAACACTTTTAAACTCCCAAGCCCTGCAGAAAATAAGGATTTATCGAGGTCAAGGTTAAATGCAAAGTTCTAACAACAAATATCTAACACATTCATCATCTTAGCAGTAGATCCCATGATCCCAAGAGGTGCAGTTAATTAAAGACAACTTACTGGAAAATTTCTCACATCCATCATCAGACAGTTGACATCTGTTAAGATTCAGATACAGCAGGGCCCCAAGACCTGCATAGAAACAAGACGAGAATATTTAGGCTAAATCCACACTTAATTAAGATATTGTGTATCTTCAACAAGACCAAGCAGCTTAATCAAAATTTTTACTAAATGGTTAACTCAGATCACATTTTAGGTCAAGGGATTATCATTTTCTGCTATTTGCGTTAACTTGACTTGCAGCAGATCTGATTATTTAACGTTTCTAAATAGATGAATGAGTTGTTCATTGCAAGCTGCCATTGAAAAATAAATTAGATGGTCAGTAGAAAATGGAAACATCAAGAGGCTTCAACCTGAAAGGGAGTCTAAGCATGCACCCGTCACTGGACAGCCTTCCAAATTCAATAGAGAAAGTTTTTGCAGACCTGAAACACAACAACAATTGCCAAGCACAACAGAAGTTTAAATTACCAAGTCAAACAAGAGTAAAAAATTCTAGAAAAAATGGGTGATCATTAGAAGCCTATGGAAGAATTACTAATCAGGAAGCAGGACATACTTTAAAAAAAAAAGAGAGAAAAAACTAATGTTAAAATGACACTCAGACATTATGGATGGCATATCAAATTCATGAAAATAGTCATAATTGTAGAAGTTTGAGATGTCAGCATAGGCTCCAAATTTTTTATATTTCTCTGTCTATATTTCATTAATTCCAATTATTTCATAAACCTTAGGTGCCTCTGAAACTTATACATGGCCATCATCAATCTTTAGTTACATCTATACATCTATAAGTCACAGCACATTGATTGTCACTTCCTAAATTGTGAGCAAATCCCAATTGATCCTACCTTAAAATCATGAGAAAAAGAGAGCTATTTTTAACAAAAACTAAGTTTTTTCACTCAAGTTCTCTCATGAATACTAGTCACACCATCAAAAACTTGGTCTTTCTATTTTTTCTACCCCAGAAGCCTTTGTTCACAAATCAAATTCTCACCATATCTCCCTAACAGATGTTGTCCTTGTGTATTCTATTCCAGCTGTGACTTGATTTGGATAATCAGATCTGTTACATCCTTTAGCGCTGCCCAAAGATTGTGTGACATAATTTAACAATTTAAATATAATGTCCATCATGATTTAACCATTCAAGCTACTTCAAACAGTAAATTTGCTTCATCCAACGTTCAAAGGCTGTAAGCAGCTTTAGTCAAGTTACAAATATTATCATACATCACAGCTTCTTCCCAGTTTCTATGCTATCTATGTAGATGGCTTCAGGCAATCTTGTTAATGCTGTCTCCATAAAAGGTTAATCGTTGAATCCTTTTAAAGCAATTCCATTTATGAGTTCATATGGTTTTATACATTTTCTAAATAATAAATTACTAAGATAACCAAAAAGACCCAATCAAAGTGCTTTCAGATTTGTTTTGATCCACTCTGTAACGAGCCCAATTAAGCTTGAGATCCTAATGTCATATGAGTTACATCAACAAAAGATCCCACATTCACCAAGGCAAAGTAGAATGGTGGTCCATGTGGCTAAGATATATAATCAACTTGTAAAATTGTAAGGCGTGAGAACATGATCTAGATGAAAAAAAAATACCTTTCAAGTATGCAATACCAACGTCAGTAACCTTGCTGCAGGAAATTTGTAAACTTTTCAAGTTCCTAAGACCTGAAAAGAAAATGGAAATAAAATCACACTAGATCTTGTACCAAATGTCAATAAAACTGATCCAATGCACATCCTTCAACTCCTCTCACCAAAAAATTCTAGACAGACATGAAGAACTATATAAAACATGAAATCTGTATTAGAATGAGAGAATCATGTGAAAAAGTAATTAATAAAACCATCCCAAGGAAAAGGAAGGATTCGAATCACCTGAGAGAGGCTTCATATCAGAATCCGTGATGCAATTACACCATTTAATATTAAGAGACTCCAGCTTTGTCAAAACTGCAAAACAATAAATATGTTACACATTAGCCAATTTATGCCTTTATGAAAAGGAGCAACTCTTCAAAAACTCCATCAATGCCTGTTGCTAGGTGTTTAAAAATAAGAAACTGCTTTTTTTTTCAGTGCAATTGGGGACATTGAGCCCACTTTTAACTTTTCCACTACAGTAACACAAATCTTTTGTTTCCATAAAAAATATTTAAAGAGAAAGACCAACCTTACCGCATTCATTTTTCTTTTCCAATTATATTTCTCATGTCCAACATATCCACTACTTCTATTAATGAAAAAAGAAAATTCAAACAATGTACCCTCCCACAGAAAACCAAATTCATACCCCTGCCTAGGAAGAGAGTGAGGGTTGGAAGATTTGACAATGCAAGCCTTTAGAGGTAAACATACCTTTAAGGTGACCAAGACTGCCATGAATTCCATTACATCTTTCCAGGTCCAACTTTGATAAGTTAATCAACCCAGCAAAGGCACTCATCCCTTTAGCAGTAATTGCATTGTTTCTTCTAAAACTCAAACTTGTAAGGTTTGAGAGATCTGAAAGATTTTCACACAGTAAGACAATACATGAAAAAGGCACTAAAGTATAAAATGAAGCTATGCTAAACGTCTTGAATGAAGGAAAATGGTAGGAAAGGAAAAACACATGAATGATGCTCCAAAATACAGATTTGTCATTCTTTTAGTAGGAAACTAAACAAACTGTACTAATAACAATTCAAAGAAGGTAGACCCAGCAAACCAAATTGAAGACAAAATTCAAAGGAGCTTCAACCTTATACAAAGACAGCCTTAAAATAACTGTCTATAACCCTCAGTTCATACGGGCCCTCCATGTTGGAAAAGAGAACTATCCATATAAAAATCACCCAAGTCCCTTACCAATTAATACAGACAAAGAAAAATATTTTATATCAATGTAATATATACAAATGGAGATCATAAACTCATTTCTACATCCCCACAATCCTTTGGAATCCAGAGTATTCACCATTACCTACACAGTAACTGAAAACGTATAGAAAAGGTACCAGAGATGTGCTCAAGCCCACGATCTGAAATCTGGTTACAGTCATTAAAATTTAAGGATTGCAGGTTTGTGCAATTTTTGAGATGAATCAACCCAGAATCCGAGACATCAGAACCAGAAAGATCCACACAAAGTAAAGATGAACCCTGAGAAGCGATGACATCCATCCACTTGTCATTTACACCAGGATAGTCTCCCAGGTAAAGATCCTATCACAAGAAAAAAAAAAAATTGTAGATCAGCATGCTCGTTCAAGGACAAGTAGCACAACCATCACCATAATTTTAACACCACATGTCAAAGTATCATGCTAGAATTACCTGGAGAGCACAGTCTCGAAAAGCTTCAAGATTAATATCAGTTAGACATTGGGAATATACCAGTTCATTGAAGATTTGCTGACTGATATCCCTTGGGAGCTTAGAAAAGGTATCATATTTGTCTATGTCCTGTTAGGTAAGCAGATCAAAGATCAGTCACAGAAATAAATTGTCGTGGCCTTCTACCAAGCATGATATGAAAATAGAATACCTCGCGAATTTTATGAGCACATAACTCCATAAGAGACAGACATTTGCCCTGTCCTTGCTGGATTTCCAGCTGAGGCCTAGAAAACGAGGTCACCAACCACTTGGAACTCCCGCTTTTATGATTTCTTCCACAAGCCCCTCTATGTAAATTATCTTCACGGTTCAATTGGTCTCTCTTCCTAGAACAAGCTCCTCCCATTGAGGAAATATCTTTTGAAAAATATGTATATATTACAATTGCAGCAGAACACTACTTTAATCCATTCAATTACCAAAAAGAAAAAATGCTCTCCAATTCACCCTGTAAACAAGAAAGAGTGAAGCAAAATAAGTAGTCAGCCCACAAAATCATTAAGAAAGAAACTTCCAAATTGGCATCCAATGAGACTTGTGCTTGTGATTATCATGCTAAAACTATAAATTTAAGAGCCAGGATGTCATTTAAAAATCATGACACACATATTTTCAGCCAAATCAAAATGGTTCATATCATGCTAAGGATAACTTACTTTCCTAAAAATTGTTTGTAATAATGTGCATTCTCTTAGAAAATTTATTCATATAATCAAATTATTCTAATAATCTATTTTCTATACATATTTCACACAACATAAGAAATGAGAGGAAAACACCCTTCGTGCTTGTTTGTTTGCTGCGAACTTGTGTTCTAGGCTTGCAGGCAAGGTGTTCAAGCTTAGACATGGAGTTAATCCATTTTTCTCTTTCAGGATGATGCAGTAATGATTGTCTGGTATAGTCATAACTGTGAAGGTAATAACTGCAGTTGTGGCAGTCCTGGTGGGTGTAAACAGATGTAATGGTGATGCTTATACATTAGAAGTGGTCATCATGGCGGTGGTTAAGTGATAGTTACAAAGTAACTGAGGTGGTGCCGTCGTGCAATGTATATGTGATAATAAAGGTACCACAATCCAACTAAATTAATAATATAAAACAGTAATACAATACCGAGAGCAATCAAAGTCTTGGCCATTAAGTGATTGAGCAATTAAGACACATTTCAAGTATCTTTAAAAAGAAAATAATAAATTTACATTATTAACCTCATGCGGACTATAAACAAATTCAATAATTGTTGTAAAAATACACTCACGACTTAAAAAAAAAATTATCAAGCCAAATTACAGCAATATGTCAGGTTCAAACTTGAAAAATTAGAAACACTGGATTTTGATAAGGCCAATATTGAACTTTACTTTTTTTTTTTTTTAACTTGCCTTTCTTACCAACCAAACAAGGCATACTTCAACTTCAAATTCACAATAAGTTTTCAGTTCCGCTTACTCAGTCAGGACACAACACAAATTTAAAAAACAAAACAGAGAATTCAC
Organism: Mangifera indica; assembly: GCF_011075055.1. NCBI lineage: Eukaryota > Viridiplantae > Streptophyta > Magnoliopsida > Sapindales > Anacardiaceae > Mangifera > Mangifera indica. The sequence continues at coordinate 6,550,279 of NC_058139.1, forward strand.
AAAACAGAAATAATTAAAAACAGAGTAAAGCCGTGATCGCCGAGTCAAAATGCAGATTCGGAGAAAATAGTTTCACGAAAATTATCTAGAAGAACACAGACCAACACATAAAGAGAAACAGAACCAAAATATATACAAAAACGTAAAGAGAAACATAGAATCAGTCCTTGTCTCAGCTACAGAGATGGAAATAAACTCACCGATATTCACAGACGTAAGAGGAACAGGCAATAAAAACAACGAAATCTTATAAAACAGAATTTTCGTTTAACCGGAAATTTTTTCCAGCAATCATTTCATTTTTTTCACTCGGGAACAAGCAGAATCAAACGAATACACAAAAGCGACTAAAGGATAAATCAGACAAAAGGTTTAAAAATACCTCATCATCACGATCAATCTAGATTTTTGATGGAGAGAGACAAATATCGAAGGCTTAACAGTGACATGAGAGAGAGATTGTTTCAGAGTGAAGCCTGAAGAAGCAGAGTCTAAAATAGACTACCGAAAAGTGCCAGTGGCTGTGACTCGAACCAGAGTCTGAACCAACAGATGACTGCCACGTTTTCGTTTGAGTCAGCAAGGAGGGAGGTTCGGAGTTTGGTGTACTGTGTGGAGAATTACTTGACAACCCTAATGATTGTCATAATCACAAAATAATCTACTACTAACTGTAGTTTCTGAATGAGGACAACTCTATTTAATAGGAGTCGGCTGGTACCCATCTCTGGGACATGTGGAAATTGGTTGTTAAACTTAAACCCGGATAACAAGCGCATGTTATGCGGAGAAAAAGTCATTTATGTACGTGAATTGTTAAGTTGTTAAATAAACCTACAGCCAAAGGATTATTTCCCGCTTAAGTTTATATACAATCTCTGTATACGAGGTATAAAGAGTTAAAAGTCTTATCTATTCTTTTAAAATATTAGTTAAAGTTAAAAATAGAATAGTTATTTTATATAAAAATTTAAAAAATTAAAGTTTTATCTCTCTCAATTTAAAAACTCATTTTTACTGATCTAAAGTTTAAAAAATTAATATTTCTCCTTTAAGATTTATAGATCTTCGTTGGAAACAATAAACTTTGCTCTCTTCAGTTATATTGACTCTCTCTGTTAATCATATTTCAACCACCAGAGAAATTTATTTATTCTGACAAAGATGAAATTATCTTCATATCGGACAAAGATTATTATCAGAGATCTCAAATGACCATGTTTTAGTCTAAGACCTCTGATGCTCATCTTCATCTAAAATAAAGATTAAATCGTTTATGTCCAAGAAAAAACACTCCGATGAAAATAATTTCATCTTCATTAAAAAAAATAGGTTTCATTGATTGTTGAGATGTGATGTATAGAAAGATTTAAGTTTGGGGAGAGAGTCAATACTACCAGAGACCACCATCTTTTATGATGGTTTGTAAACCTTAAAAGAAAATATTGATTTTTTAAATTTTATAAGAGAAAAATTATAAAATTTTTAAATTAAGATGGATAAAAAATATAATTTTACCTTTTAAAATCTTTTCATTAAATATTAATTTTACTTTTTTATCCTAACTAAAATTTTAAATAAATAAATAAGATTTTTAACTTTTAAAATCTTACAAATACATATTTAAAAACGCACCTAAACTTAAAAAAGATATATAATTGGTCCAGAAATTATGAATGGTATATGTTCGTGCTGAATGACAGGGATATAAAACATTATGACAAAGTTTTGGGACTTAAGTGATATTCAGATCAAGCTGAGAAGATATTAGGGGGCCCTACTTCTGGTTGATTACTGTGGGTGCCAATGAAATTTAGAAATTGTTTTTTTTTTCTTTAGGTTTATCCATTGAGGATTGTGGTGATGAGTCTGATGACTGGTGCGGGCCGCGCGTGGGCCCAAACGGGGTTGGCTTTGGTGTTTGTGGATTCTACACGCAACGTTTTCGTCTGGTTAAATTATGAGATTAATCATGATGAGGTTCGTTGGATTGGATGGAGTACTGCTTGTTTTATTTAGGCCATAGGGCTCATTCCCACCCAAGGTCTGTTGTTGACTTTTCAAATTTTTACTGCTTTATTTTGAAAATTTTAACACTCATTTAGGATAAGTTCAATTATTAGCTAAAAGGTAAAATTATTTTTTTATTTATAATATTAAAAATAAATTAAAATTTAATATTTTTTAATTTTAAAAATTAAATTTTTTTCTTAAATTAAATTTTAAAAAATAATATTTTTTATAATTTAGTTTTTAATTTTTGATATTATTATCAGAGATAAAAAAATCTTTAATGCATCACTATATTTTAATAATCTCTCCTCTTTTTTTCAAAATTTTGATCGATAAAGATCTTATTAATATAGTGATACATTAAAAATTATTTATCACTAACAATAGTATCAAAGATTTAAAACTAAATCTTAGAGATGAATACAATTTTTTTAAAACTTAATTTAGAGGAAGAACTTTTAGTTTTTATGATTTCATAGTAAAAAAAAATTAATTTTAAGAGATTAAAATTTTATTAATTTTAATCACCTATAAATAAGTATTTAAAATTTTAAAAATTAAAAAATAAAAACTCAAAAAAACAACCTCCTTCAGATTAGAATAAATCCATTGGCCTTTTATTTATTTATCATAAGTTCTTTGAGTGAGCTGATTAGCCACGTTATCCTTCTAAATTATAAGTTTTCTTTCTCTTGGATTCAATGTTGAATTTGACATTATTGGTAATTAATTTTGTGATTCTTCCACCAATAATATTTTTGGTTGCCTGGTTCAACAAGATATCAAAGTAGGTACTGACGTTAGGATTTAATAATCATATTTAGTGTCATTAATTTTTCAAATAAAAAATATAGCACAAATTTATTTTTTTAGTATTATAATTGAACATTTCGTGAGCGGATTAAGACTTTTCTTTAGTTCTAAATAGATTGTAGAAAAACTCAATATCCAAATAAAAAACGTGTTACACTGAAATAATCCCTTAAGAATTTTGGAGTTGGGAGGAAAAAATTATGGAAGATGAGATATAATGACAGTGGCAAATAGGAAAAACACACAATTTGAGAAATAATATGGAATATCTTCTGAAATGTATAATATCACTCAAAACTATAAATAAATTATTTATCTTTAAAAAAAAATCCTTGAATTTTCATTTTATAAAGTGTATGGGCGGTTTATTTTAGTTTAAAAAAAAATTAATTTAATTTAGAAAAAAAGAAAAACAAATATTATATGTCAAACCAAATTATTTTATACGTTAAAATAAATTAAACTGAACTAAAAATTATGATTTACTCAGACTTACAATTTAGATTTATAATTTTTTTCATGGTTACTGAAAACACGAACTTCATTATTAAACTACCACTTCAAAAGATGTCTCAATTATTGAAGATAATTACTGATGACGAAAGATGCGATGATACTAAGAGGTCATATAAAAAATTTACTACTTGATTTAATTTAAAAATCACCAAAAATTGTAACTTATATCATCAACCATTTTCAATTTTCTTTCAACAAAAACCAAATCGTATTCAATATCATACCAAAATACCAATTTTAAATGGTTTAGTTTTTCAAAGGATACTCTCATTTAGAATATCTCATAAAACATTTGAAAAAAAAAAAAACAACCCCAATTCCGGAAAATTTTCAGAAAACACCTACCACCACGCTTGGTGGAAAATACGAAAAACCCCACCACACTGGCTCGCATGCCGATCGCACAAAATACTCCCTCGCGAACTGAAATCTCACACATAGTCCCCCACAACTCTCGTGGCCCGCATGGTTTGAAAAACCGCAAAATCACCCCATGGAAGCCCCGATGTCTCTTCACTTATCTAAAACCCCTAAACCAAAGCCCTCTCTGTCTGTCTCGTCTAGCAACAATGGCTTCGTTTTCAATGGGAATGGCCGCTGCCTTTTTCTCCTCCACTTGTCGCCAACAAACGATCTTCCTTTCCAAACTCCCAACCACCCTCCTTTCCCTTCCATTTAAACCTCAAACACGGAGATTTTCTTTCAAAACAACGCCGTCTTCTTTTCAGTCCAAATTCATTGCTGTCAACTTCACCAAACTCAGCCGTAGGTTTTCCGTCGCTGCGAATGCTACGACGGCAGCTGATGAATCTGACGTTGCCACGAAAATTCCACCCGATAATAGAATCCCTGCCACAATTATTACCGGTTTTTTAGGTTCCGGCAAGGTAATTATTTCTTTAAGGAATTAAATTTGAATAAAGCATGAAAAAGGGTTAAAAAAGTGAATTGTTGAGGAATTCTTTTTGGAACTGTTGCGAAATTTGGGAAGTTAGTTTTAGTGTAAGAACGAACTGGAACAAATATGGTTTGTGTAGGTTTTTTTTTTTTTTTTTCCATTAGAATTTGTATTGATGGAGCTACAAAAATAGTAGTCACACTCATTATAAAAATTCTAAAAATTATACATTCTTATCAACTACGAACACAAGTTTTGCTTTTATTCTATTATCTATTCAATTAAGCAGTAACAATCAGTCTGTTAAATTTTTTGAATTTTTCTGAAGTCAAAATTTTAGTTTTATAACGAGAGTGTCTAGAATATGAGTTTTGATAGTTGGTGGGTGCCGTTTGGCTCATTCAAATTATTACAGACAGACCCTAGATCTCTTCTAAAGCTTTGAATACGAAATTTCTTCTATTTCTATTTTTTTGTTCATCATTTTGTTTCTGAAAATTGTTTTTTTTTTTTAAATCAAAACCTTTGGAGAAAATGTGTTGCCAGTAGGTGTTTTTTAGTAATCAAATGATTGCTGCTATTATGGTCTGAAAGCAGAATTTTTGCTTTTGAAAGATAGTAGATTTTAAATGCTAGTAAGATGGTAAATTGTGTTGGTTAATGACAGACGACATTGCTCAATCATATCATGACAGCAAATCATGGGAAGCGCATAGCCATTATTGAGAATGAGGTATGAAGTTGAGTTTTATTGGTGCATTTGTTATGCTGTTAAGGGTACTTGAATTTTTTGTGTAGAAACATGCTTAAATGGGTTGCCATTTGGTGAATAATTTCATGTTGTTGTATTGAACTTGCAGTTTGGTGAAGTGGACATTGATGGTTCACTAGTTGCAGCCAAAACTACTGGGGCTGAGGACATAGTTATGCTTAACAATGGCTGTTTGTGTTGCACAGTAAGGGGAGATCTGGTGAGGATGATTTCTGAATTAGTCAGTAAAAAGAAGGGGAAATTTGACCATATTGTGATCGAAACTACAGGTATCAAATTTGTTTACAACATAAGTTTATGATGTAATTATATGCTTCAAGACTAATTGTTGAATTACTTATAGCTGTTTGTTGTATCTCAAATATGTAATTGATCAACTGGATTTGTTGAAAATATTTATTTTTCATTGCATGATATGTTTCAAAATTTTATTTTCAGGATTAGCAAACCCAGCGCCAATCATTCAGACATTTTATGCTGAGGATTCTATTTTTAATGAAGTAAAGCTGGATGGTGTTGTCACATTGGTTGATGCTAAACATGCGGGTTTTCATTTGGATGAGGTTAAGCCAAAAGGAGTTGTCAATGAGGCAATAGAACAAATTGCTTATGCTGATCGTGTCATAGTAAATAAGGTATTTTCAATATGATATTTTTGTTCACACTTGTTAATTTTTGTCAGTTCAAAATGAAGCTTTAGAATTCTTGGTTGACTGGTCCTGCGAGTGTATCTATTTCTTGAACTTTAATGTGATGTTTTTCATGGAAATGTCCTGACTTGGCTGCCAAATGGCATGGTGGCATAGTTATATAAAATTTTCCACGACTCCAGGATTCCTAAAATGTTTTACCTTGGGTGGGAATCAATTTAACATCACAGAAACAAACACTTAGGCTTAATCATTTTCACAAGAGCTTGCTTTTTTGTCTTGATGCGTTTGCTTCATTCAATCAGAAGATAGTAATTTCTGTATCTTCTGGAATATAGAATGTACATGCATCCTATTTCAGATGCCACATTTGTTTCTCTAACGCCCATCTGATATATGTATTTATGGTGTTATCAGATTGATCTTGTTAGTGAGCCAGAGATTGCTTCATTGGTGGACCGAATAAAGGTTGGTATTCTATTGTTTCTTGTGTCATGCTTTGTAATTTTCTTGTTCTACTAATTCAGTTAGACTATTTTCCTAAAGTTGACTTTGTTCATGTAAATGCAGCACATAAATAGGATGGCTTATATGAAGCGAACAGAGTTTGGAAAAGTTGACTTAGATTATGTTCTTGGAATTGGAGGTTTTGATTTGGAGAGGTTAGATCTTCTCTGGATTCTGATTCTTTTGCTTCTGGGTTTCCATTGTTCCATTTTTTGGGTAAAATAACTCACATTTTTAATTTATACTTAGGACATGACATCTTCATTTCTTAAATTTTCTCCCTATCCTTGTACCGCTGTCACCTCAAATGGTTATGAAGAAAATAATTTTTCTTTTAGTTAGAATCTTTGGTGACATATATTTAAATAATTCAAAAATTATATTTGATGAAGATGCTTTATATGTTATATCACTTGTGAGCCCATGCACAGCAGTAGTTATTTTTGAGGTTTGTATTCACTACAAGTCTTGTCTTCCTTTGGTTAGATAGAAAAACAGTGATTCTCATAGTCTGCTTATCTGTATAGATGCTAACTACAGTCTTCACAAGTAGAAGGGAATTCTGATCTGCCAACATGTATGGATCTTTTGATAGTCTTTTATGCTTTTACTGATTTTTCATGTGTATTACTACTTGCTAAATGGTTTGGACTCTTTTTTGTCTTACGAAAATATATAGGTGCATTTTAGTGTTAAATATGTACTCTCTCTCTCTCTCTCTCTCTCTCTCTATATATATATATATATATATATATATATATATATATATATCTTTGCAACATATAAGGAGGAAGTGAAATAAAAAGACAACAATCAAAATGGTTAAGGATTGAATAAAAAGTGGAAATTACAATTTATTTGCACCCTGCTGACCTCAAGCTTTCTTGTTTAATATTTTTGCCCTTGTTAATTCGGGCAATGTGGCATAGTCGTGATTTAGATGTAGTCTTATGCTGATGCTCTCTACCCTCTTCTTTTTGCCTGCTGTCTAACTCCTGCTAAATATTTAATGATCTGAGATTGTGGACTGACATTTGCTAACCTTTGCAGAATTGAGAGTGCTGTAGATGCAAAGGAAGATCATGCTGGTCACCATGACCATGACCATCATCATGATCATGACCATCACGAACATGACCACAAGCATGGTAACTTCTTTTAATTACAATTTCAGGAGACAATCTAGCATTTTATCGCTGTTTCTAGTGTAAATGCTATTTGTTTCAGCAACAGTGTATGTGCTTTCCTGTCTCCCAGTGGTATATACCAGATGTCTTAGTGATTTCACTGCATTTGGAATATTTAATCTTGATGGTCTAAAATAGTTGTTTCAATCTCTGAATGGCTGTCTCTTAGGATGTAATATTGTTCTTTTTTGTGTGAGTTATCTCCATCCCATACCTGTGGTAGATCTCCATTCTGCAAAACATCCCCATACATGGACAAGAACATGCATGTACAAGAACATTGTGCCTGTCATGGTAAAGAAGTTCTCAGTTTTTAGTTTTTAGCCCTGCCATACTGAAACAGCCACTTTTCTCTCTCTCAAGTGCATTCTGCATTTGGTTTGTTGGGTCCTTTTTATTTCCATATAGCCAACCCTACTGCCTTTCATGTCTTCCCTCTTTTTTTTTTATCCCCTAATTTATCATCGGTTTCACTGTCTTAGACTGTATAGAGGATGTAGTTGGAGAAGCTTTAGATGGTTTCAGTTCCTCATTTTTTCTGTGTAAATTTCATTTTTTGGATATATTTGCCTGTTTAGTTTGGCATTTTGGTCTTTGGCTCCAATAAGAATGGACTCTCATGCTGGTGGTACTAATATTGTATTATTAACTCAACTGATTTTGTTGGGGCCTGATTTGCAGAGCATCATGATGGTCACCATTCACACGATCCCGGTGTCTCTTCTCTCAGCATAGTTTGTGAAGGGAACCTAGATCTGGAGAAGGTTGGTTACAACCATAGGGATAAGTATTATATAACTGTTGAATAGTTGTTTGCTTAGTAGTATTGGAAACTGACAGATTGATGATGCCATTTGATCATTTGTTTTTGCAGGCTAACATGTGGCTTGGTACTTTATTGTTAGAACGTAGTGAAGACATATATCGAATGAAAGGCCTCCTGTCCGTTCAAGGAATGGATGAAAGATTTGTCTTTCAGGTAATCTATACTCTTTATGAATCACATTTCTGCCACCTAGTAACATATTCATTGTTGTTGGTATTTTGAGTTTTTCTCATTGAGTCCTTTTTTATTTGCGACGGGTATTTTGTTCTCTCAGCCCGAATTAACTTTGGTATATTTTCATTTATAACAGGGTGTTCATGACATATTTCAAGGCTCTCCTGATCGGCCATGGGGTCGAGATGAACCGAGAATAAATAAGATTGTGTTCATTGGGAAGAAATTGGATGCAAAGGAAATAGAGAAGGGGTTTAAAGCCTGTTTACTATGATCACCAAAACAATCTAATATATTGTCCTGACTCTTGACCGTAAAAATGGATTTTTGTGTGTATGTATTTATGTATGTTGGTTGTCAATCCTAAAATTTAAAGAAAATATGTATATTTGACCCAAGTTAAAAATTCGGCAATCACGAAATTGGATTGAAATAAACTTTTTACCAAAGATTTCATTTTTGATACCTGAAATTCAATTAAAATGGATTGCACTGCAAGAGTCGAATCTATGGGATATAAAGAATAATAACATATGTATATAATTTTTGTAATATAATTAAGTACATAAATAATAATAATTATTTAAATAAATATATTTATTTTTAATTTAAAATTATTTAATTATATTTTAATTAATTATTTATATATTTGAAAGTGTATATAAATAGTTCTATTCCGATGTCTGTCAGCTTTGGTGATCTCCGGCATCAGGTGTGCTCTTGAGCTGGATGCCACGTGTGAGTTGAGATCACACCTCACCCCGCAGTTAAAGTCTTTTATTTTGTTATCTCTCCTATTTTAATCCTTTCACAATTTCTTTCAATTACGCTTAACATGTGACAACTGAACTTTAATTTCTCAATATTTTGCACTTTAGAGTTTTTTTTCCCCCAAGAACAACATATTACTAAATAAGTTATCCAATTAACAATAATATCTTATTTCTTAATTAATTATATTATTACTTAATATATACACAAATTAATTTCGTATCCCATTTATTAACAAAATTATTATTACACTTTAACCAATAACATTAAAAATAATTAATTTCGGTAAAGTACAAGTCCAAATGCAGACAAAGAAGTCAAGGCCCTAAGAATCTCCCTTGTAAACCTCCCTTTGACCCTCTCGTGTCTCAGTCTTTGCTTCCTTCGCTTGTCTTCTTCAGACCTCTGCACTCGCTTATGGAGATGGAGACACTTCTGCATAGAACTACTGTTGATCTGGAGATGATTTTGTGTTCTCTGGTGGCGGAGACTTCTTTGCAGGCTCAAAAGTTTCTTCTTGGCCTTCTCTTGTTGGTACATTGTCGTTTCCATAAGTGTAGTATCTTAAATTTTTATCATTATTTTTTTACCTGTTTATTTTTTATGTTGCAAATTTGACTCATGTTTGATGCTTAGATTGGATTTTGAAGATTTATATGCTGACAGTATATTTTTATAGACAAGGGTTTTGTTTTTTAATGACGGTTTTGTTGATGTGAAGATTCTATGTCACAAGCACAAGAAGAGTGTTTTTGTGACCTGGCTACACACACAAATAAATAAATATATAATTGGGTTTTTCATTTTTGGGGTGGTTTTTAAGTGAGCAGCTCTTAAAAGACGAGCTTTTGTGGGTTGAGATCGTTGCATTGAAGGTTAGTTATTTGTGATCAAGCTGGGGATGCTTGATAGAGCAATAGATACATTTATTTTTTTTGGGTCATCTTGTGCAATGTTAATTGGTAGTTTCCTATAGACAATAATATTGGATTTTGACAATGCTGCTTGGTCAAGATTACTTGTGGTGATTGTTAGGTTGTTTACTTTTAAGAGTTTTCAGTTGAACAGAGAGTGACGCCAATGTTGGCTGAGCAGCGCTATGCTTTTATTTTCCAAAATCAAATCAGTACAAAACCTAACTTTAAATTTCTATGATATTTGAATTTTTCTTAATTTTGTGGCCAACCAAGGTACAATTTACAGAATTATCATATTGAAGCAATTAGTGTAAATTTCATGTACAATTCATGGATTGTTACATTGGAGATTAACAGGGTTGGATCTATGCTCTTTCTTGAATTATTTTGATGATAAGATTGTGGCTTCTGTATGTATGTGGTGACAAGAACAATACTTTATAAATTTCAGTTCCATGATGATTATAAAATTTGCTGCTTTAGGGACACATCAACTCTTTCCTCAGATTCCCTGTATTCTTTATCCAGGATTTTGTATATATCATTTTCAGATCATCTGTTTGCTTTCTCAAGGTTCTTTGTGCTCTTTATAATCCTGTTCTTTTTACAACAGTTTTGTTATGTTGCAATATCTAAGAAGCTCCTTTGTTTCCCTTTTATAAGTTGGCAAATTTTGTCTTCCACTAATTTAGGAATTGGTATATGTAGTCTGATAATATGCTTATTTTAACATGTTCTGCAATTAACAGATTGGATCTCAATGCTATGGTAGAAATGAGTTTTCAAGCTTCCCAGGAGTTGATCATAGGTACAAAAGAGTTTTTTTAAACTGAAAATCTTCCTGATGTAATGATAATTTGAGGTGATAACGTCTAATGGGTTTGTGATTGCATTGCAGGTTTCCATTCACCCAATTGACTGAAGCGCAAAAGCCTGATGCAGAAGCCAAAGATGCCGGTGAAGCTGATGAAACTGAAAGTGATGACGATGATGATGGTGGTGAGGAGGAGGAAGATGACTCTGGAGAAGAAGAAAGTGATGAGGAGGAGGATTCAGATGATGCTGCTGAGGCAAATGGCAATAGTGAAAGCGATGAGGATGATGAGGAGGAGGATGAGGAGGATGACGATGATGACGACGACAATGAAGAGGATGATGATGATGAAGAAGAGGATGAAGAGCAAAGGGAGCCACCATCTAAAAAGAAGAAATGAGAGAATGCTATTTTTCGTTGAAGCCATTTTTGAATATTGTCAGGAGGGGCAATTATTTAAGCTGTTTTGTTCTGTAGGTGAAGAAAAGTTAGCTTTCTTTTATTTAGCGTCTGAACCATCGTCTATTATGTATAACTAAGTAGATTAAGTCTTGACCACATTGGCTCTTATGCCTGTATATGAAAGGACCGCCCTTTTTGTTACAAATTTGTAATGAGGAATTGTTTTGCCAGGTCTTATACATCAATGAGTTTCAACATGCTGTTATTGTAGAATGTTGATTCTTTGGAATGTGTGTTTAAATAGTGAATAACTAATGATAAGCCAATGGCAAATTTCATTCGCATCTTATTTAGAAACCCACATTTTTAGAGCTTCTTTGGGATTGCCGTAAAAGTTGGTTTGGAACTTAAGCTAGACATTGTTTGCTAACATTTGCAAGTTTCTGAAGCTGGGTTTGGTTTCCAATTCCTTGGGCCATGGTTTTGACTAGACACAGTTGTGGGCTGTGCCGAGCTGAATTTGGTATGTCCCGTCGTATTCACATATTGTCAAAAGGATGAGCTTTGCCGACCTGCAACACGATCTATGGATTCTGGGGCATTTCTCTATGAACCTTTAATGAGCCGGTATATCATAATATATTTATATATTTTTTATTTTTTATGGGTCATGCCAGGTTGGATCCATAGGTCTGGTATGACCTGTACAACCTACGGACCTGATGTAGTCCACAAATCGTGAGCCATGCCCCAATGGGTCATACTTTTTCAAGTGAGACGGCTGGGCCTACCCACAAACACCTCTAACTTTGGACCTCAGAGATATCTTATGGAGATAATTTGATAGATGCGTGGGCTACCCTTACACTTCATCTTGACTGATGTTTTCAGAGAAAGTTATGATTTTTTGAGTTGTATCCATTCATTGCTGTAATGATCTATAATTTATTTCATTTTATATGTCTAAAACCTGAGAATGTTGTTAAAAACTCAAAAAAACCTTTCTAGAGCTGCAGCATGTAGAAGTTCCATGAGCATATTTCTTATCTTTTTTTTCAGTGTAAAAATTTTGGATTCAGCTTAGAGGTTCTAAATATACTACAATTTCGATCAAAACTGTGGAAATCCACAATAATAATAGCTGACACTAAATAGCATGTTTTATTCTTCAACGTTTTCTCCCTAAAACAGAGGTTTCAAACACCTACCACAAATTTTGACAAGAAGAGTTGAAAATTCTATCCATATACTTTGTCTCCTATCCAAACACAAATTAAACAATGTTGATGTTTGATCCATAGAAAAAGTACTTTCAGCATCTCATCTACCAAATCTTCCCCTAAGTTTTTCAAGCACAATGATATGAAGTTTCCACAATTCTACATAGCAACCAATTTTTACTCTTACACAAGCCTCTGCATTAGAAAATACAGCACATGTTCCGATTTCTTAGAAGATTAAGAACCTTACCCAATCAGCAACAGTAATGGGAAAAATATGCGTTTATAACAAGAATTTCAATCATTGTATAGTTAACAAACAAGAGTCGCAAAATATCATAGAATAGTGTTAGTGTTCATAACTACAAAAGAGATCAGAACTTGTTTCTGGCAACTAAGGAATAAGGAACAAGAAAGAAAAATTTTAGTTTCTTTATAACTGCATCTTATATCATGCCAGCATAGGAGAAATTCTTATACCACAAACAGAGCAAGTTTCCAGGCTTATAATGTTTAAACTTTTATGCATCAATTCCTGAGGCCGTGTCTGCAGGGCCTAACCAGAACATAGATGGCTCAGGTTCTTCTACCTTTTGGTCAAACAAGTGAAGAACCAGACAGTCGTTAGTTTGCCCTCAGAATTATAGAAACTAATCTTCAGCCACTTGACAAAATAGCAAAATGTCAATACAAGTTTAAAAGGAAGAGAAAATCTTAATCAACTTAGATTTTAAACACAATCCACAGCTTAAATAAACATTTAGAGCTCACTTATAATGGTCAATAAAGTACCAAAATGATCGTGTGAATACTTGAATAAAAAATAGTTAGTGAATCACATTTATTAGTTCAATTTTTCAGATTTTTTTTCTCCAAAATAACTGAATTAACATTCTCTTGTGCAAAGTCTAGTCTAGTTCATGGAAACGACAATTTTTTTTTTAAAGAAAAGAATAAATCACAGTGAGTGTACCATGCTCAGCTGTTTACAAAAGGTGCTTAATAACATGTGCTATTACACTTCTAATCTGTAGAATCATTAAAGTAGTAATTCAACCTTCATTATAAGTGCTCAAAAGGTAATTCTACTATTCCTTAAGAACATAATGGTGGTTCTCTCAGTCCACGAAATTTTATGACTTCATATTCTTTTAATCTGCTGGGATGGAGACTGTTAAACTTATGAGTCAAAACAATACCAAAAGAATTATGTATAAACAGCCAATGGTGGTTTATTAATCATTTAACAAATCAATAAAACATTATTCCACCCCTTCAACAACAAAAACACAGAGCTACCATCCTTATTCACTCTCTTGGGCAGCGTTGGCCAGAAATTATGAACCTTCAAACTCCAGACTATGAATACTTACACCACAACTAGATAACTATGCACACTTTAACTAAATTTCTAAGCACAAATGCCATAATTTTCTTAGAATATTTCACTACTGAATTTCAAACCAACTGCTAACAGCTAGTCTCACTTGTCACACACAATAAATATGAGATGACAAAAGAGCACATAAATTTGCAATCGAAATTCACTAAAATTGACACAAACAACCTCATTATACGTTATTAACTTAAACTAATTCACATTACAGTCAATACAATAATTCAACCAAAAAAAAAAAAGAAAAACCATAAACAACTTACAATTCTCCACTCAATCAGGCAACTTCCCAGATCGAAAAATCGCGAACTTTGAAGCCTGAGAGTACTCATACTCAATCCCATTCTCCTCCAAAAACCCCTCAATCAATTTCTTATCTCTCTCAGGCTCCAAACTCTCACACTCTATCTCATAACATGTTCCAAACCCATAAATTGTCTCATCCAATTCCAACTTCAAACCTTTCCATTCATAAATACCCCTCACATTTTTAAACCCACCTAAACAAATAAACTCACCATCTTCACCAACCCCATATTCATTTTTAACCAAAGCCATGATCTTTGAATCGATTTTGGATAAAAGATTCGGTTTTGATAAACATTCAGTGGCTGTAGTCACAGGAAGGGGCTCTTCAAGCTCCTGGATGCGGCTAATTCCATTTGACATGACGGGTTTGGCTTTGAGGGAGAGGACACAGTGATAATTTAAGTTGTAGAAACGGAGACGAAGAACAGCTAAGTTTGAAGAGAGTTTTGAGTGTTTATCATCAAAGAAAACGTTTTCCTGGAAAAGGGTTCTCTTGTGGAAAGGTGAGAGAAGGTGAGAGAGCTTTTGATGCGCAGTGGAGTTCTTCAATCGGAGCTTAACTTCCACTTCCATGGCAACAAAATTTTTGAGCTTGTCAAGAAGAGGAATGTTGGAAAAAAACCTCATAAAATTATTCGACTGGATAAGGAAAACATGGATTTTGTTTGTATTTTTGTTTTGCGCAGAAAACGGAATAAATCTAGGGGAAATTTCGTTATTTAATTATACCTCAGGGGTTCTCCATTTTTCTCTTTTTGTTCCTTGTTTTGTTAGAGTTAAAATATTCCCCTAAGATATAATTACTACAATGTGCACCTTAAGTTTCTAAAATAGCAATAATCCCCTAAGATGTGATTCAAATCAATATACAACTTATTAAATCAAATAATTCCAACTTATTTGAAAGTTGATTTTTGCTCAGTATATTCTAACAGAAAATAATAAATTTGTATAAATGCATTAAATTTACAGAGAAGTATTTGAGACATTTGTAAATATCAAAAATAGAAATTAATATAGATATAACATTTTTGAAATTTAACGGTAATCCAAATTCTTATTTCGAATTTTGATTAAATCATTTAATTTTTCTAAAATTTATATTTAAAAAAGTTAAATTAATATGTCGTTACTAAACCGACTCTGGACAAAGAAATAATTAATACAGTGGCCCCAATTTGAGACCTAGGTTTTCGGCGATTCCCCCAGATCTTCTGATTTTTCCATCAGCCTCGTCAATTGTAAGTAAACTTACGTCTCTTTCTTTATCAACTATGAATCAAGTGGTGCAATTTCGTTTGTGTTTTAAAAACCCTAATTTCTTCTGTAGTTTCATCTGTTTGATATGAGTTTCTAGCGGTTGTGTTTAATGTTCTGGATATTTGATTCTTTTTTATTAAGCTTGTTTACGCATTTTTTTGTAAGTTTGGCATCTGTGATTATTGACAATTTTTAATGCTGTATCAGGAAATAAAATGATGGAGGAAGACGATGATTATGTTGATTATGTTCCAGTGGCGAAGCGTAGAGCTATGGAAGCTCAAAAAATACTTCAGCGTAAGGGTAAATCCTCGGCGTTGGAGGAAGAGCTTGAAAAATCTAAACTTGCTGAAGCCAAGCCTAGCTTGCTTGTTAAAGCATCTCAGCTTAAGCGTGATCAACCTGAAATCAGTCCCACGGAGCAGATTGTACAACAAGAAAAGGAGATGATTGAGCACTTGTCTGATAGGAAAACGCTGATGTCAGTTCGGGAATTGGCAAAGGGAATAACATACACTGAACCTTTATTGACGGGATGGAAGCCACCTTTGTCTATTCGAAAAATGTCAAAGAAGGCATGTGATTTAATTCGAAAGCAGTGGCATATTATCGTTGATGGTGAAGATATTCCTCCGCCAATTAAGAATTTCAAGGACATGAGGTTTCCTGAGCCCATTTTGAAGAAGTTGAAAGCAAAGGGGATCGTTCAACCAACTCCCATTCAGGTACAGGGTCTTCCAGTTATTTTGTCTGGTAGGGACATGATTGGGATTGCATTTACGGGCTCAGGCAAGACATTGGTGTTTGTATTGCCAATGATCATGATAGCACTGCAAGAGGAGATGATGATGCCAATTGTTCCAGGAGAAGGGCCATTTTGTCTAATTATATGCCCATCCAGAGAGCTCGCAAGGCAGACATATGAGGTGGTAGAACAGTTTTTGATACCAATGCAGGAAGCCGGTTATCCAGAGTTGAGGGCATTGCTTTGTATCGGGGGAGTTGATATGCGGTCACAGTTGGAGATTGTGAAGAGGGGCGTGCACATTGTTGTTGCAACTCCAGGGAGGTTGAAGGACATGCTGGCAAAGAAGAAGATGAATCTGGATAACTGTAGGTGAGCTGACTTAGTCCCACGGTTCTAACTGCGTCGAACTTTAGAATAAGCTGCAAAATTATGAAGTCTTGAGTGGGTAGTTTCACTTTTGCACTTTTATGCACAATGCTTATTTCCTCTCTAATTAATGGAACTTGTGTAGGCAGTCTTTGTTGTCAGCCAGAATGTTTTCAATATTAACCTATGTTTTCTACTTAAAAAGATTGTAAATGTTTAGTTTATTGCAAGAAAATTTCATGTCCTTCCCCAATCCTTTCTATTTCATCCTTTGAACTTTAAGTTTGGAATTGGTTGGTCAGTTGTTATACATGTTGAGATATAACTATGTACATCTATTAGCATTCATTGTAAGATGTTTCCATTTATATCTGCCTTGTTGAAGGATTACTTATATATTATTGTTCCTAGGATATATATGTGGTTTGTTTTGATAATATGTAATGATATTAAAACTGCGACCTTCATACTACAGATATTTAACATTGGATGAGGCAGATAGATTGGTGGATCTGGGATTTGAAGATGATATAAGGGAAGTGTTTGACCACTTTAAAGCTCAACGACAAACTCTTTTATTCTCTGCCACTATGCCTACAAAAATTCAGAACTTTGCTAGAAGTGCTCTGGTGAAGCCTGTTACTGTCAATGTGGGAAGAGCTGGAGCGGCAAATCTTGATGTGATTCAGGAAGTTGAGTATGTGAAACAAGAGGCAAAGATTGTATACCTTCTTGAATGCCTTCAGAAAACCCCACCTCCTGTTTTAATATTTTGTGAGAACAAAGCTGATGTGGACGACATTCATGAATATCTTCTGGTGAAAGGAGTTGAGGCAGTGGCCATTCATGGAGGGAAGGATCAGGAAGACAGAGAATATGCCATTTCGGCCTTTAAATCAGGCAAGAAAGATGTCTTGGTTGCTACTGATGTTGCTTCAAAGGGTTTGGATTTTCCTGATATTCAACATGTCATTAATTATGACATGCCTGCTGAAATAGAGAATTACGTTCACAGAATTGGGCGAACTGGTCGATGTGGAAGGACTGGGATTGCAACAACATTTATAAACAAGAATCAAAGTGAGACAACACTTCTTGATCTTAAGCACCTATTGCAAGAAGCAAAACAGAGGATTCCTCCTGTTTTAGCTGAGCTAAACGATCCGATGGAGGATGTAGAAGCAATTACAACTGCAAGTGGGGTTAAGGGCTGTGCATATTGTGGTGGGCTTGGTCATCGTATCCGTGATTGCCCCAAGTTGGAGCATCAGAAAAGCATGGCAATTGCCAGCTCCCGGAGGGATTATTTTGGTTCTGGAGGCTATCGAGGAGAAATCTGATGTACACTTTCCCGTTATACATGTCTTTCGACGTGGTAGCAAACCTTTTATTGAGTCTGCTTGTGCTTTCTAGTATAATTAGTTAATAAAGAAGTACTATTGCTTTCTTGTTTGTTCATGGTTTAGGAATCTTTGGATTATCATCCATTTCAGCAAATTTAGGACTATCATTCTCCCAACAGTTCCTTGCATGTTGGAGGTGAATTTCTGCGCTTGTGTAATGTGCTAACATACCAAATTAATCAATTAGAAAGTTTTTGAGTTGTGAAAAAGTATTAATATGCAGTAAACACCAATGCTAGTAGGCTGCAATCTAGTAATTGAACAAGAAAAACGAAAGCCCCATTTGGGAATGGATGCTACTGCTAGCTGAAGTGCATATTTGCTTTGTGGACAGTACAAGGATTTGACTCTTCTTGTAGAATTTGCGACAGGCCAATCCCCATTATAGCCTTCTGTATTAACATCAAACAAAGTGGTCTGAGATTTCTTTTTTTTTGGTAAGTAAGTAGTCTTAAATTTCGATTATATGAAACAGTAATTGCAGTCTTCGAGGCAAATTCATTACCTTATGTGAAGGATTGACAATCAAAGATCCATCCGAAGATTTCAATCCTGTCATGAGGTTTCTGAGGCGCTGGAAATGGTGTATTGTCAGAAACTCTTGATATATTTCATTCACCAACCTTGTCCTCTCTTCTATGGTGTCAACCAATGTTTGCTTCATAGCTTCAGTTTCATCTTCAAGAATCTTCAATCGTTCCATCAGTTGTTCGATTTCATTTGCCTGTGAACTATCCTGGCCTTTGAAGGAATAATTGAATACTTTACCTCTGGAAAAATTCAACACCAATTTCTTCCCAGCCTCATTGGATCTTGAAGCTATTGAATCTGGGATAAATTTATTAGAAAACTGCTTGTTCTGTTTACTCACTAATTTAGAGCCATCATAAGTTGTACATTTACTGAATCTAGATTGCTGATTTCTCCGGGAATCAACTTCTAATTCTTGTGGGGTGCTTTCCATTTCCTTCTCAACCAAATCTTCTCAGGAATCTGAAAGATTATAAGAATGTTCAGTAACAAAGTCTGCTGCGTCATACAGCACCCATTTGATCTATCTGTTGTGTAAATAGGCAAACATAATATTCTGAATCAATATTGGCAAGCAACCAAGGATACAAAAGGCCAGTAAAATTTGATATTAAGAAAATGAAAAGACAGGTGAAACTTTGTTCTGACAGTTTGATGAATCACAAGCATATTCTGCTTCAAAAAATTGATGGTATCGAATGATGTTCAAACTTCGAACAACGACAAGCATTCCAAGTTTTAAAGTAAAATAAAAAAAATGACATGTATAAATTGGTTGGTCAGCATGATGATAATGTAAAATAAAGGTTAATTACCAGACAAAGTTGCAGTCTCCATAGAGGACATTATTCAAGAGATTTTCTTTTCTTTGCTTATCTTCTAAGAGATGGAGAGAAAAAATATTGCAGTGTCAAGAGGAAGGGAAGTCTTCTGATTTGCTTTTTCTCTCATCATTTTGTTTGCTTTTATTGTCATGAGAAATTACCAAGCACTTGCACATAGAATGTCTTCACTCTAAATTCGGTCTCTACTGCTATTGGTAGCCCATTTCGGCTTATTTTAACTTTAAGTTACAATTAGAGTTGGATTTCAGAGACTGGCTTCTGATTTATGACATAAAAGAGGCAAAATTTTGGCTCTACTAAAGAGAGTCCTAGATTCATGGCTCCTGCATCATTCTAGTTATGTAATCTAGTGTAATTCTAGGAAATCTAAATGAATTTGATTCTGCAAAATTAATTAATACTTTCAGTGGGGTCACCGGCTCCCACTGGCCCTTTAATATGTCCGATGAGGGAGAGGGGGTCCAATGGTCCATCATCATTCTCTGCCATATGATAAAAGTATGGGGTTATAGCTAAAGCACAACACTAACAAACCTGAAGCCTGATTTCCGCATCTCTTAATTGAATAGTTCTGTGTGTCTCACAGAAAGTGATTTCGACAGATGGATGCATGGAGCAAAACAGATAAGCTTCCATTTGGATGCAATTATAGGTTGATTTGACCATAGGAAATTTGAAAGCTTGACCCAAAGATTGGCCTAAACGGTGAAGGATTAAAAATCATTAACAAATGTCTAGGGGTTCGAGTGACCGCAACGTAATATACCACAACACCTGGGGTTTACCACAAAGGTTCCCCATGTTAACCAAAAAAAAAAAAAAAACTTGCAAGCTTACTGTAATACACACATAACTTGTTTCCTTATTATTCATTGAGTTCAAGGAACATAAAAGGATAATACAAGAGTGTGTTTCTATATGATTTGACCTGTTCTACATAAGCATGCTTTGATATCTCTTTTGTATGTTTGCCTTGAATTAAATCCAGAAAGAGAAGGATCCCGAATTAAGATCAAGAACAGTGCAGGATTTGCTTTAGTCAACTGGAACTTCAACATCCATGTTTAGGCCAGAACTTCCGAAAACCTGGAACAGATAGAAACCAATGAAAATTGTAATATTTTAAACAATTTAAAGTAACAACTGAAGCAAATTCAGCTGAGGTAAATGGTGATCCAAATAAAAGTAGCTCTTCAAACAGGGTTCTTGCTAATGGGTAAAAGTTTACGATGCTCTCATTTTGTCCATAAAATCAGCTAAATTGTTTGCTTAATTGCTATCCTTGCCAGATAAGAGAAATTTCCAGTAAAGCCATTTCACTTTGTCATCCTAAATTATCTTGTCCTTTGTGCTACTATCAGCTAATACAAAAGTGTAAAAAGAATTGTGCATTTCAAACTGTAGCCTTCTTCAACAGTTTGTTATCGTTATTTTTTCCCAAACAATGGAAATAAGTATCATTTCGCTTATTATCACAGCAAGGATGTATAAATTAAATAAGATATAGCAACTAAATTAATATGTCTTCTACTTCTTCCCATCCCTTTTACTTGCAGAAACAAAATTTTCATAAAGAATAAATAAATTTAAAGCACCTTAATGAAGTCAGCCAACGTTAAATAAGAGTTTCTTGTATAACCCGCTTCCTTGAACACTTGAGTCAACAAGACTTGCTGCAAAGCAGAGAAGGTGCAGGAATTTGTCACAACACATTCCTATGAAAAACTCATCTTTTCTTTGTTTTCAGAGTAAATGAGCAAAAAAATAATCAATCCAAGATATTTTTCAAACAGTAATTGTACTGATGCATAAGAAACAAGGTGCAAAGATGTTATCAATAAATAATTAAAATTAAAGTAATTGTTGAACATGTCAGTAAATCTAGAAACTAAATACCTTACTAGATAATTTTATCTTATTCACATCATCACATGCCACGATTTTCAATTACAAGAATGAAATAAAATGAGCAATTTGCTTCTTTAATATATTATAGCATCATAGAAAATTTGATTATGTAATTCAAGAAATGATTTACATCAAAGGCTTTTAAATGCATCAGAAATTAGAAGACTTCACAACCACAAATATTTCCTAAAAACTTTGTTGGTCATTAAAATTAGTGCAGAACACAATAACTGAGTTAAAAATTATCAATGAGCTATTAAGCTATCAATCACTACTAATATGAATCAACATATACAAAAAAACCACTGATAATTTCCTGTATTAGCCAATACATTTTGAATTTAAGCATATTTGATTATCCTGAACTATTAATTTATTATCATAGTTCAGACAAACATCATAATCCAATGCTTTCGGTCAGAGTATACGACTAGACCACTTTATTACTAGACAAATTTCTCCAACATTGTAGTATTTTTCACATAGCCGATGAGTTCACTTCTAAATAACAAGATTCTCTGTCAATGAAAGGCATGTGTCATTTTTAAAATCTCTTTCAACCTTTAAATCTTGGTGTGGATGATAGGATAAAATAAAAAGGGAGAGACTGTGGATCCTCAGTAATACCTCTCTTTGCTCATCAGTCATAAACGAACCAGACAAATCCTGCAGTACTTCCACTATGTCATTGAAAGACACCTTTCCTTTACAGTCTGAGTCATATACTTTAAAAATAACTGAGAGGAGAAACAGTATGCAGTGTTGATACAACATCATGGAGATCAAAGCAATTGGTATCCTCAAACATACAGTAGAAAAGTAATAGCCTAGGTAGTTGAGATTAGTATACCACCTCGGTTGTCACACTGAGCCAGTAACCAATAAACTAAGACTATGAATGAAACATAAAATGTCTGCTAAGCTTGTAAGATAACTAAAACTCCCAGTCAAAGTCTCATTTACTGATTGCTTATTATTCTTTACATACATGATTAGATGGTTCTTTTACGTATACAACCTGATTCTAATCTTTTTATATAACATTATCCACTGAATTAGTTTTTGCATCAAATTTGGGAGCTATTATTATTCATTATACATTAAGAAATATTTCACTTAAGATTTAGCATCAGACGATTTACTTATGCCACAACACAACTTCCAAAACTATGTAATTTAACCCCACACGTGCATTAAAGTCGTTAAATGCTGAACAAAGTCAAGGTTATTAGCGCTCACGTTCAACTTTTTGCAGCATACTAGCTTTAGAACTAAATGCAGACAAGAACGCCACAAAATCCTTAAAATTCAGCCCATCCACCATGTTAAGCAACCTCTGCATAACCCCAAAAAATTCTCAAATTAATAAACTAAAACAATCACTGAAACTCCATCAACTGAACATCAATTAATATTTACCTAAAGAGTACCTGAGAAAGTGGGTTCATAGCAAATTCAGGCACAGATAGGAACTCATCAGCAGAGATGAACCCTTTTGCGTTTCTATCCAGCTGGCAGAATCTCTGATACAATGAAACTATTTCTTGCTGGGAAACTGGGCGAGTTTCAATTCAAAAACACATTAAGTTGTCAACTAAAAGATATTTAAAAAAAAGAGAAACGCAAAGCATAAACAATACAGAATATACATACATAGATTATGGCAGTGGCGTTGAACCTCTTCAATATCATATTGGGTCAGCATAGATGAGGCACTCCCCATTGATTCTCACTTCAAAACTATAAACTGTGAACAATAGAAAACACACCCACCAATTTTTACCAACAATAGACAAAACCCATCAGACAAAACTCAAAAATGAAAAGATGAAATTTCTCATTCTAGTAACTTAAAAAGCTTCAAACTTCAATAAATAACAAGCTCAATTAACTTTAAAAAGCTTCAAACATTGAAAAAAAAAAAACAAAAGCGCTTCTCTTTCTTTAACGGGGTTTCTCACCAACCGAACGAAGAATATCTAATCGTACTCTAGTTAGTTCCCCACAAATATATATAATAATAACGATAAACCCAGATTTTGAAACTGAATTGAAACTGTGCAACTGTCATAAAGTGTATATATGAACACATACACTGGTTTTGCCTTTATTTTCTGACCTGAAATCTCTCGAAAGTCAAAACCAAACAGAGCAATAACGTTCGGGAGAGGCAATGGGCTAAAAGCGAAGATAGGAATGAAGAAATAGAGATAAATAGAGTGACTTTGCCATCATCGAACCACTGGAACAATCCAAAGGCCGTTTTATTCTGTAGTTGGAAAGGTGACGACGAATTTCACGTTGTTTTAAGGCCAAAGCACTATTTTCCACCCAAGTATCCTGCAATCTCAAGTTTTTCAACTTTATCTTTGATAATACCAAATATCTACCTATTAACAGTTAAAATTAACAAAACTTTAACTCTTTAAAATTTTATCCTTTTTTATCTCTTAAAATTTTATCTCTTTTTGTCTCCCTAAACTTTAAAAATTAAAAGTTTCTCCAGCGTAAGTTTTAAAAAATGACAGTTTCATCATAGGATTTCGTTTTAAAATCCCTGACGTCATCTTTAGCTCTATTGTTAGCGCCCTCTCCCTTCCGAAACATCCTCTCCCTCCAACTGTCTCTCTCCTCCCATTTGAATGTCCAATCGATATCGAAAGAACAGTGGAAGAGGAAGAACTTTGTCGGGGAAGACGAAGTTCTTCGTCTTCCCAGAAGAAGACCTTCATCTTCTCAGACGAAGACAACAACTTTGTCTTTGTCTGGAAAGATAAAGAGTTTCGTCTTCCCCAACAAAACTCTTCGTCTTCCACTGTTTCTCCGACGTCGATCAGACGCCCAAATGAGAGAAGAGAAACTATCGGAGGGAAAGGATGTTTCGGGAGGGAGAGACCACTGGCAATAGCGTCGGAGATTTTAAAACGAAAACCTATAGTGAAACTACCATTTTTTAAAACTTAGGCTAGGGGGGACTTTTAGTTTTTAAACTTTAGGAGGGCAAAAAGAGATTATAATTTAGTTTATTTTTAATATTATAAAGAAAATAATGATTTTACCTTTATTATCGTTAATTTTAACTACTCACGGGTGGATCTTTGTTATTATCAAAGATAAAGGGGAAAACTTAGAATTGTAGCATATCTTGGGTGGGAAATAGTGCTTTGGCCTTGTTTTAATTGATTTTTCTATGACTCGCGGTGAAATTGAGTTTCCATGCGTTGTGGACTTAATTTTCTATAGTTATTTAATATTATATAAAAAATATTTTTAAAATATTAAAATATAAC
Source organism: Mangifera indica (assembly GCF_011075055.1). Classification (NCBI taxonomy): domain Eukaryota; kingdom Viridiplantae; phylum Streptophyta; class Magnoliopsida; order Sapindales; family Anacardiaceae; genus Mangifera; species Mangifera indica. The sequence continues at coordinate 6,574,815 of NC_058139.1, forward strand.
TAAAAAATTGAGTAATATTTAAGTCTTTAAATTTTATTAATCTAAAATTTAATAAGATACATGTAAAATCACGTTGTCAATTGAAAATGAAGGAACGTGTTTGATGCTGTAGTTTTGAAATATAATAAAATGCAAATGCCGATTTCATCAATGCTTATATTAAATTGGTAGGTTTATTATAAATGTTAGCGTATAATGCAGTACTTTTTGGCACACTACACGACACAACATATCTCATTTTCTATTACAATCACCGACCCTTTGGGTGAGTTCGATGGAAGGGATATAAGGATTATTTTAATAATATATATTTTATTAACTTCTTAATTTATAAATAATAAACAAATTTAATAATTTTTATTATTAATAATAATATGATAATTAATATAAAAAAATTTGATTCATGATGTAAAATAATTAATTTATTTTTTATTATTTACGTTATTTTATTTAATTTGTAAGTTTTTTATTATCAATAGGCCAAAAACTTTATTCGCATTCAAAACATGTTGTTATCTCAAATTTTTACCATTTAATTTTAAAAACTTATTTATTTTAATTTTAAAGATAAAATCGTTATTTTATCTATAATATTAAAATAAATTAAAATTTTATCTTTTTTTTCCCTCTAAACTCTAAAACCTAACAATTTTTTTTCTACGCCAAGTTTTAAAAACCCCTCTAAGGTTTTGTTTTCAATTAACAAAATATTGTTAAAGTAATATTAATTTTGTTATAATTATATTTTTATTTATTAATATTTTAGTTAAAAAATATTTTTTTTATTAATCTAATAAGTAATATGAAGAATATTTGTATCTAAAGACATTTAAATAAAATAATATTTTAGTGTTCTTATATAACTTTCAATGAAACACAATAATGATTTATATTTATCATTTTTATTAAATTTTATCAAATATAATAATAATTTATATTTAATAATCTTGTAAATAATTTATTTACAATAGTTTTTATTTTTTATAATAAAAAATAATCAAAACCAATCACACCTTTAATTCATTTTCTGATTCCAAAAAAGGAAAATCTTGATATAAATTCATTCAATTAATATTAAATAAAAAGTGTATGAAAACAAAATAAAAAAAATTATTATTAATGTTAGAGTGGTTCTACTATTAATAAAACTATGTTTATTAAGTTTAAATGTCTAATTAAATACTTAAATAATATATTATTATATATTTAAATATTATTTTATTTTTAATTTAGAATCATTTAATTATATAATAATATATTATTATTTTTATATCCAATTAAACATATATGACATTACTCTTTTATAATATAATTAATACATTATCATTAATATTAATTATAAATATATATATATATTTTTTAATTTAAAAAAAAATATTTTTGCTTTATCTGTTGCTTCGAATTAATTTTTCAAAACAAAATATCTTTAAAATGATATATGAAAATTAAATGTTTAACTTCACTTTTATTTTGTTTCTATAATGTATGTCTTACAATGTTTACATTTAGAATGAGTTATCTTTAAACGTTTTTTCCTCATTTAAACTTACAAAAATGAGTTATTTTTAACCGTTTGACTACTTTTTTTTTTTTAAATTTAGAATATAATGAGTTGTCCAATTTATATCGAATACTATTTTAAAATAATCAATTGAATAAACTCATTTGATCCGGATTCATTTTGATACGAATAAAATAAATATAATAATTAGAAGCAACAATTTTCAATGTAACTTATTAACTGGATATGATATAATACGAAAAATATTGGATTAGGATTGAGTTTTTTAACATAAAATTTATTTTAGATCAACTCAATACCACTTAAAATTAAATCAAATAGTATTAAAGTTCATACGAAAGTAATTTGATATAGCATAAATTGACTCAAATATTTTAGAAAAATGTTATTTTTATAAAATTTGTTAGGGATAAATTATAGAAATATTAAAAACAATATCAACAATAGTTGAAATCTTTATAGATTATATATAATTTTATCTTTATATAAATATAATTACTCATATTGGTTTGCATTTTATTTAAATATTTGATTTTATTATTAAGTAATAAAAATTTAATTTGGTTAGTAAAATTATAGATGTATTTTAAAAGTCATACACTATGAATTTTAAATATTTATATATTATATATTGTTGTACTTTTGTATAATTATAATTACTCATATTATTTTTTATTTTTAGTTAAATATTTTATTTTATTATTAAATAATAAAAATTTGATTTAATTGTCAAATTATTGACGTGTTTTAAAAGTCTTTAGTATATAAATTTTTAAATCATTTGTCAATAAAACAAAATATTATATTGTGTGTTTTATTAATAGTAAGTTGAGGTAATTTGATGAAGAAATTAAAATAATAAAAATACTTTAAAAAGTAAAAATAATAAATAATTTCAAATCAGATTAATTTAAATATTAAATGGTTGAATTATAGTTAAAAATTTTGACATAATTCTAAATCGGATTGAATTATAGTTAAAAATCTTTAATACAAAATCTAAATTAATACGATACGAATACAAATCGATAATATGAACTGTCAAGTCTAATAATAATTGAAAAAATATAAAAAAGGCATTTAAAAAAATTAATTTAAAAAATTGAAAATTGATTGGGAAGGGTTGAAAACTTCATAATCAAAGATTGAGATTCAGAGACTTGAGAAAAGTGGCAAGTAGACTGTAATGTGATTTTGCGAATTCAAAATAAGTATTGGGATAATATATATAGGAAATTAAAAAATAATAATAATGGCTAGTAGCCATTGGATGGAACGCGGGGTCATTGCCCAATGGCTTCCTGCCAAAACTTTTTATTATTTTTTTAATATGTGAACAGTTGCAAACTTGGTCAGATCGATCTACGGGCCTGATGTTAGAGTTTGGGTCCTAACCTCTCAGCCCACGGGCCTAGGGCACGAGCCTTGCTTTTATATGATTGTGAAAACTTGCAAATCACCATTTATCTAGTTTGTTTTGCTTCTTTTTCCATACCAGAAAAAATCTTTTCACTATATCCAGACTTGCGGCTCGGTACAAATGCTCATGAGGGGACGCAAACCTAAATCTTTCAAAAACAAATCACAAACTAAATTATCATATGTCTTGTCTATAGACTACAGGTTTATGCAATGATAAAAATCATACCAAAACCAGTAGTTTAAAGCACTATATAAGATGTCATTTTTGGGATGATGAAGTTTTTGAAATGGGTAGTAAACTTTTCTTGATTTTTCTTCTGGTGTAAAAACAGATGATGATGCTCTTGTCCATATCACTTTTATCTTGTATCAATCAATCAACTATACCTCTAAGGTGGGAGAAAGCTACAAAATACATATCATTCCAATTATTGATAACAAATATCTTGAATCGCACAACACTGACGCGTAAAGTTGTTGGCTTTGAGAGTGCGATAATGCTGCCATCCTTTTCCTAGTACTAATCAGTGACCTTCTCATATTGTGCAAATCTCACCAACAACTTCTCACTTCCTAAAAGCTATTGTAATTCTGCAAACAGCATGGCTCAACTTTCAGTTCTTCCGGCTGGGGTTTTGCTATCTAAGCGTGTCCAGGAAATGGTCCTGGAAGGGCAAGAACCACCAGCTCCGTATGTTTGCAGAACTGATGATAGACTTCAAGAGGTTGAAGCTCCATTTTCTATGGTGCCCATCATTGACCTTAGTGTTTGCGCCTCATCGACGCCTGGCGAAGAGCAAAAGAAAGAACTGCACAAGCTCAATTCAGCACTTTGCTCATGGGGTTGCTTTCAGGTTCAACAGTTTTAACTTAGTGAGGAAGCGAACTAGTTTTTTGAGTTAAATGTTCTGTTCTGTAATATAATAACATAAGTTCTTCTCTTGCGTTATGCATTTCAGGCAGTGGGTCATGGGATTTCCAGTACTTTTCTAGATGAAATTCGCAAAGTTTCAAAGGAATACTTCAAACAGCCAATGGAAGAGAAGAAGAAACAAGCGAAAGGAGTTGAAGATTTTGAAGGCTATGGAGCTGACCCTGTGCCTGAAGAAGGTCAATTTTTGGATTGGTCTGATAGGCTCTATCTTGAAGTGTACCCAGTGGATCGAAGAAATCCTAAATTATGGCCAGAAAAACCAGAATCTTTCAGGTGCTTTCATGCTCTCCATGTCTCGAGTTAATAAATTCACATCAAAATGACACTAGAAATTTTCTAAAATCTTTGCTCATCCAATTTCTTGAGTTGTTTCTTTAATAGGTACATACCTGATGTTAATTTGATCGTTTGGCAAACGTACAGAGGCATATTAGAGGAATACTCCGTTAAGATGAAAAGGGTGACAGAACTCACTTCCAAAGCAATGGCAAAATCATTAAACATAGAGGAAAATTGCTTCTTGACACTGTTTGGAGAAAAAGCACAGTACCAGGCTAGGTTTAACTACTACTCGCGTTGCCAAAGACCTGATCTTGTTCTCGGCTTAAAGCCGCATTCAGATGGATCTGGATACACCATTATAATGATGGATGAAGAGGGTCTGCAAATCCTCAAAGATGAGAAGTGGTTTACAGTACCCAAAATCTCTGAAGCTCTCCTAGTTCTCATGGGCGATCAAATGGAGGTATGTATTTCGGTTAACCTGTTTCATCTAAAATTGCAGTTTCATTTATTATCCAATGACTTGCAGATAATGAGTAATGGGATATTCAAGAGCGCAGTACATAGGGTGGTGGCTAGCTCAGAAAGGGAGAGGATTTCCATGGCTGTTTTCTATACACCTGAAGTAAACAAAGAGATTGGACCAGAAGACAGCTTGACCAATGAGGAAACATCAAAATTATTCAAGAAGGTGAAAAATTATGCTGATATTCACTGGGGATTCTACCAGAAAGGAGAGAGAGCACTTCATGTTGCAAAAGTGTGATAGTGAAAAGTTCTGTTGTGTATGTTTTGCACGATAATAAAACTATGTATACAAACAAATTAAACAAACTTATCTTAAACCTTAATGAAATCTCTCCTTTGCATGCTTTTTGATGATGATCCTTCATTGGTATGATATCGTATTGCCCTAAAAAATAGCATTCAAAATTTTAAACTATGTCTCAAAAGATCAAACTTTATTATACGTTTTCAGAGTGTATCTAGTACTCTGCAATTAAATGATGTGAAATTAGAGTATCTGTATTACTTTTTTACTGATAGATGCTCCATTGTCCTTGGGTATGATACCTGCAAATGCTCCTTAGCTTCAAGTAAGACCATTCCACAACACACAGATGTCCTTTTTATCCTAGGAAGTTCTACATTTTTTAAGATGACTTTGATCTCAAATACCTATGAATTATGTAAGGTGAATCATAGAAGCACACAACCCAAAAAAGAATTTAACTTTCATTTTCCTAAAATGAAGTTTTTCATTCTATGGCATACATAACATACTTGGCCACTCTTGAAAACTTCAGCTTCAGGCCATTAACATTCTTGGAAGACTTCCAGGACGGCTAAGATGAGGGAAACTGAATTGAAGGTGAAATTAGAGCAAAGCAAAGCAATGAACTTTTGCCAACATGAAAAGAAAGCATTGAACAGCTTCTGGTATAATTATCTGCAGAATAGGCAAACCAACGGGAAGATAAGTTACACAAGTATAGTTCTTTTCCCTTTCATCCAGGTCTCAGCTAAGAAGACACTGACAATGAACGACTTTGACATATCTGAGAGAGTAAAATGTTCGGGAATTTCACAATGAAAACACCTGGTTCTGATATCTCCTTTTCTTACAATTATGAGAAAAACTAATGTTTAATACTGTACCGCTAGGATTCAGACCTTATTTCCATTCTTTCATCTGCAACGATCTGTGTCTTCAGGGATTTATCATAATTTTACACAGCCTCTCCATCTCCTATTTCCTTCAACCAGAGCTCATCTCCCAGACCATTTAATGGAACACAGCCTCTCCATTCTTCCATTTTTATTCAATCGGAGATCGTCTCCAAAACCATTTAATAGAACACAACCTCTCCATCCTATACTTCAATTCAATCAGGTCTTCTCCAAACCATTTACCAATTAAGGGAACCAATAATCAACACAAGTACAGAACACACAATTTAAACCTAGGAGAACCGAAATTCAGAGGTACTTCTACACCAAACCTCTCACTAATTGAAACCTAAAGGAATGATGAAAATTCAGAAAGCAAGTCATTGAACAATTTTCTCTAATAGATGCATTATCCTTTACATTCTGGTCTTATGACTTATATATACTGGTAAGACAACTATAATACCTATAAAATGAAAAAAAAAAAAGGTCACAAAATGAATATATTGTAAAATTCACCGTCCTGTTTAAGATCTTTCAGATCTTTTACTCTCCTCATCATGAGGTTCCACCAAATCATCACCACCCCGAAGTAACTTCATTGTCGACAAAAATCTATCCTCTTCTTTAGAATTCAAAAATAGCTGCTTTCTATGAACCTGAAGCAGCCGTCCAAACAACTCCTTCTTAACAGACTCAAAGGCCATATCCAACCTCTCTAGTTGCTCCAAAGAATTCTGATTATAGATAAACAACCCGTAATACAAATCAAAGCTATCGCCTTTCGTATTCTTCACCAAATTCAACAATGTTTCATATCCTTTTGTGTTAATTGGCGAAGACTCAACTCCAAACCCTCCAACACTCTCCCCATTGTGTGCGTCACAAACTGTGACCCTGCCGCGTACTTATCATGTTCAGCACAGCTCATCTCTACCATTCTGCAACCTTCTTTGGCAAAAATGTTAAGAAACTTCTCCACCCGCCTCAATCTTTCTTCATCATCTCCTATTCTCACCTTATCATACACAAAGGGAAGACCAACCCACGAATCTTTACCACTTTCTGGACCAAACATCGGATGTGTACACAAGATATCAAACTCCTTCGGCAAATACTTCAAGAAAAGATTCATAGGGAACTCTTTAACCGAGAGAACATCAACAAAAAGTGTACTTCTTTTCAACCGCTGAAATGGGATAGTTTTAAGCACACTTTCAGTGGAAAGAATGGAGGTAGAGATGAGAACTACATCAGGGTGACGTTCACAGAGGTCGTCAATGTCGGAGTAGAACTGAGCGTTGAATTGCTGAGCAACATGAGAGTAGTCTGAGCGAGAGTGAACAAAGAGAGTATGATTTTGGCTGGAAAAGGCCTTGGCCAGGAACTGGCCAAAATTGCCAAATCCGATAATGGCAATTTTAAGAGAAGCGGATTTAAGGTGCTGGTAGCGTAGATGGGATTCGTAGTCGAAAGGCTGCGCGGCGTCAAGGGCTCGAAAGGAAGGTAGGCGGGGGAGGAGGGGTTCAGTGATTGCGGAGAAGGGAGTGGAAGGCAAAGAGCGGCGAATAGAGAGAGAAAAGAAGGGAAGAAAGGGTGGCGATGCTCGCGGGATTAGAGAGAGAGGATATGTGGTGGAGATAAGCATTTTCCTTGGTTTGATTTGTGGCTAAGTGGAAAGAAAGAAAGAGAATTGTTCAAGTGTTGCAGAGAGGAAACAGTGAAGAAGACTCACGGGCAGTGTAGGATAACGGGTTTAACGAAATTGAAACGTCAATGATGAAACGTGTTTTGTTTTTTAAAGTAATGAAAAGTGTACTTGTTTTCAGACCCTCTAAACTTTAAGATACTATCACAAAAGCCCAAATGGTACAACTTTTCTTTCTTCTTCTTCAATCTTCATCTCTCCATGCCACTCCCTAATCCTCTCTTCTTCATCTCCAAACATCACAAAATCAATGACTAAATGAAACCCTAACAACCAGCACCCTTCAACTACAATCAATGTAATTCTAATTATAATTTAATTATAAAAGTATGATTTAATAGAAATCACATTGAATTGATATGATTAAATAAGAATCGTATTGTAATTATACAATTAAGTATAAATCATATAATAATAGTATAATTTTGACTAAATAACACCATTTATTTATTTTTCTTCCATTTATTTTTACAACCCTGATAGTATGGATCTGTTTAAGAAATATCTATGTTAATATGCATCAGCCTTTTGGACTTTGGGAAGGCAATTAGCATGCCTTTCTCATTTGTTTAGTTTAAAGTTGAGCATAAACTTACTTTGAAGTCTTTAGTCGATCCGATCATTCCTACCTTCCCTTGAGTGTAAGGGAATTATCCAATGGTCAAGCTCACTTTGCAATAACGATATCTTCCAACAAGATAAATTTCAAGAAATTGACTAAAGATGATAATTGTCTGCATATGTTTGTATGCACCTAACTAGATTTAAGATATATTTATGGTTCAAAGGAGATAACAAGTAGTTAAAAAAAGAATATTTCATCCTCAATCTCAATCTACCACTAATTCGATGTGACAGTGTTTTCACTTATTTAAATCAGTACTAAAACTAAATTATGATTATGTAAGAAGTTTTTTAAGTCAAGAGTTTAAACTATGATGGGTTCTTCAAGCATTGATCCTATTCTGAAGTGTTTTGTTTATTGAATTTTATAATAAGATTCGGTCTTTGTTTGATGGACATTAAGATTGACAATTGAAAGAGAAGAAACGGTAATCGTATGCAGTTAGCATTAAAATCTAGCAAATAAATTATTAAAAAAACAATTTCATTATTTTAATATTATAATAAAACTATGAGTACCTACTTTAAATATATAAATGAATATATATTTGATATATATCATTATATGATTAAATAATTTTAAATTAAATATAAAAAAAACTAATCACATAATAATATAAATAAGTATATATTTATTTATATACTCAAAATAGATTCGTATAATATTATCCTTAATATTATCATAAGAGCATTTTCATATTTTCTATGCGCTTCTCTTAAAATGTAATAGAATTTCCTTCAGACTGATTAAAAGTGGGATTTCATCATCTTTTTTACTTCAAAGGTGGTACTTGTCATTTTTGAATATATCAAGTGGGAAATAGTGATTATCCCTTTTTATAAAACGTCCAGTGGGCAAAGTTAGATTTATAATACCCGTACCAAAGTAATTTCCAAAGACTTGCGTACGTTACTTGGTTGTTGCGAGTCTCTTTCATAATCAGTATGTGGCGCTGAGAAGGACAAGAAAGAGGGGGCACGGAACCCTTCATATTAAGCAACACAAATAGAGATGATTTTCTGGAGGGATAGCATCACAATAAGTACAATCAGTTCCCTTATTTAATCAGAAACTAGTGGTTCTCAATCACAGGCCTCAAATTTTGGGAATCAGCAACTCATATAAGAGAGAAAAATATCAAATCAATAGATAAGCTCATTCTTGCTTAAATGGAGTCCAAATGCTTTTTTTCTTCCATAAATGGTGACAGATGAACCTTACAGGAAAGTTAAAAATGGAAGTTATTCTACAAGACTACAGTAGGACAAAAATTAAAGACCCAAAACGCCACGACTCTCACGGAAATGTAAAGACTGAACATTATTTGCCATCAATCTAAATCATCTCTCAATTATCATCGTTATCCCCGCTTCAAACAAAATGTTCACCACTAACCAAACTAACTTAGAAACCCCATTACTGTGAAGCACAAAATTTAAATCAAGGGTTGGTGAGGATACTAATATTATGGGTGAAAGCAAAGTCTCAATGGGTTGATGACCCTCTTCCACATTGTATTTTTTGGTTATCCCCCTCAGAAGATCTTGAAAAGCAGGCCGCCATGAGTGGCAAAGAAAGGAGCAAACACCAGTGATTCAACAGCCATGAGCTTGATAAGGATGTTAAGTGATGGGCCTGAGGTATCCTTTAGTGGATCTCCGATGGTGTCACCAATCACAGCTGCTTTATGTGGTTCTGATCCCTTAGGTCCAAGAGTCCTTGCGTGCTCAGAGGCACCAGCCTAACAATGCAAAACAATCATTATTTACAAACGAAAAAAAAAAAAAAAAAACATAAAGGATAAATCAGATTTTAACATTTTGGTATACACTTACCTCAATGTACTTCTTGGCATTGTCCCATGCACCACCAGTGTTAGATGCAGAAATCGCAATCTGTAGAAACAAAAACAAGAGAGCAATAGGTGTTATCATACATGATTTCAAAGATATAAAAATTTTTACCTCCTGGACAATATACATAGCAGATATTTACCTGGACACCAGAAACAAGGGCACCTGCAAGCACACCAGACAATGTTTCCACACCAAAGAAGGTTCCCACAATAAGGGGTGTTAACATTACAAGAGCACCAGGGGGGATCATCTCCTTGATGGATGCATCAGTGGAAATCTTGACACAGGTGGCATAATCAGGTTTGGTGCTGCCATCCATGAGACCAGGGATGGTGTTGAACTGCCTGCGAACCTCCTCAACCATCTTCAAAGCAGCACTTCCCACACTCTTCATAGTCATGGCAGAGAACCAGTAAGGAAGCATAGCACCAACAATCAAACCAATAAAGACCTTTGGGGTCAAGACATCAACATTAGAGATTGCTGCACGGCTGACAAAAGCACCAAATAGAGCCAAGGACACCAGTGCAGCTGATCCAATTGCAAATCCCTGAAGCCAAGGAATTACTCAAGTTAAATAATGTATTATAAACTGTTAAGCATCACACAATGAATATATCTTGGGCTTCCACATCAAATTATGTTAGCAAAAGATAACAGAAACAAGCACAAAAGGAAATGAGTTTACAGAAATTTGTGAAACTAGTCAACATTAGTAGCACCCACAAAAAGGATCCAAAAAAGAGAAACAAAAAGAAACCCATTCTCCAGGTCATATATACTCCAAAAGAATATCTTAGTACCTTTCCAATGGCAGCAGTAGTATTCCCAGCAGCATCAAGGGCATCAGTTCTCTCACGAATGCGGTGGCTCATTCCAGCCATCTCAGCAATACCTCCAGCATTGTCACTTATGGGACCATAAGCATCAATGGCCAAACCAGTGGCTATAGTGCTGAGCATTCCAAGTGCAGCCACTGCAATACCATACATTGCAGCAAAGCTAAAACTAACAAAAATGCTGACTGCAATGGCAAAAATTGGAATAATTACGGATTTGTATCCCAAAGCAAGGCCAAAGATAACATTGGTGGCAGCTCCTGTCCTGCAGGAATCAGCAACATCTTGCACAGGGCTGCATATCGAGCAGACATACCATCAAGAACAAAAACTTGAAGCAATAATAAAAAGTCATCTGTTAAATTGTAATTTTTTCTCTCTTTTTCTTTCAATATTACCTGTATGCATTGCTCGTGTAATACTCAGTGACAAACCCAATAATAAGTCCAGCCCAAAGACCAACAGCCACACATAAGAACAGTTGCCTACAAAAGAAAAACAACGATAGTAGATAGATCAAAAACTCAAAAAACTTCTAAAAGATGTAAACATCTAGAATTTGACTAAGTGAATAAGTTAATCATTAGTGGCACCGCAATGAGTAGAAAATCCACTGCAGTTTTGACTCCGTATTTCAACAACTCAAGACCCATGTAAAACATTGCATAAAAATGTTTTGATACAGTTCACAGAGCAGAGCATGAATATCACAGTATATTGTTTTAGAGAAAATCATAAAAGACCTAGCTATGCAAGTCATCTCAGGAAATTTGGAGCCTAAATAGGCCCACAATAAGTGCATAAATACCAACACACATTTGGGAGCCTCACATTCCCACATCTGTCTCATAAACTAAATAAGCCAGAAATATGGAATGAACTACCTATAGATCTACAAATAGATCCGAAGAAACCAAAAATTTATATTAATGTTCAGAAAAAACCCAGACATTACTTTTTCAATAAAATAATAATCTTCCAACGAAGAATTATTTGGATTCATACCAGTTTTTCACGACCTTCTGAACCCCAAAATTGTAGATTGTGAAGGACGAAGGCAGGCCAATCCAGGAGACAATTGCAATTGCAATTGTCATAATAACAGTGGAGATTATAAGCTGCTGCTTCAATTTTGGTTCAATTTCTTTGACATCCTTGATTTCAGACCAATCAGTAGCAACCATAGTAGTGAACAAACAGACAATGATACCTGCAGAGCTAATGAGCAGAGGATATAGCATAGAAGTGAAATCATGGTTGATCCCAAAAGATGATATGGAAGCAACAACAAGAGCAGCACAGGATGATTCTGCATATGAGCCAAAAAGATCAGAACCCATTCCAGCAATGTCCCCAACATTGTCACCAACATTGTCTGCTATGACCTGAAAGGAAAACAATTTAACCATATTAGTAAAGCCCAAATCTCAAACTAAAACTCAATCTCAGAAATACTGTGTCGCTTACAGCTGGGTTTCTGGGGTCATCTTCTGGAATGTTTCTTTCAACCTTTCCAACAAGATCAGCACCAACATCAGCAGCCTTGGTGTAGATACCACCACCAACTCTCCCAAAGAGAGCCATGGAAGATCCACCAAGGCCATAACCAGTAATAGCCTCAAAAAGGCCTTCCCAGTCATGACCATAGTACAGCTTAAAAAGATTGATAGCAATGAACAGCACCAAAAGACCGTTTGCCGCAAGCAGGAAACCCATCACTGCACCAGACCTAAATGCAGTAATAAAAGCCTTCCCAACACCCTTCCTTGCTTCTAAGGTTGTCCTTGCATTGGCATAAGTAGCAATTTTCATCCCAAGGAAACCAGAAAGCAGAGAGGTTACAGCACCAAGCAAGAATGACACTGTGCTAAAAAGTGCAGTAGCAAGAGCAGGCTTGCAAGTCTTCTGCTGATCATAAGTGCAAGGTTGGCTCTTGGTGCTGAAGCCCTCCACAGAACCAAGAAAGAGGAAGATCAAGATTGCAAAGGCAACCATGAAAACTCCAACATATTGATATTCAGTAAAAAGAAAGGATGTTGCACCTGTTCCATAAACACATCCATAAGTAGAACAAAAAAATATAATATACTTCCAAACAGTCCCTACAATTTCAGTAGTGGCCAAGAACTGAAAAAAAAAAAAAAAAAAAAAGAAGAGTAAATACGTGGATCATAAAATCAACCTAATATAAATCAGATTAATGATGAGTAACTGAAATTGTAAACATGTTGGGAAATAGATATAACTTGCACCAAACGTTTGGTTTTGCTAGGAAATATCCTTATACAAATTGAATAGACTACAGCAGAAGAAATCAAATAATAGTTATTGAAAAAACAAAACAGTAGTAAATCCCGCAAAGCAATATTTAGTATTAACTGGTGTTAACATACAAGGGCCAAACTTAACATAAGATAAACACATTAGATCATCACAATTTCCAAGCTAAAAATCGCGCGATGTTATTAAAATCCCAAAAATATAATAATCTAACAAGTGCGTAATAAGGTATCGCATGTAGATTGCATGAACACATTATATAAAGTAATGGAATCATAAATTTAAAAAAAAAATAAAAGAAAAAAAAAACTGTTTCTCAACCCTTAAAAGATTGTCATCATTCCTCAACATTATGATAGCTTAAACGGCAGACGTCGAACAAATATGTTTGTAACATGTTACCAGTTACATGTTATCAGCTCAAAACATCTTACATGCTACATGTTATGAGCCTAAGAACCTAAGTACATGTTTAAAATGTTCCAAATCAGACAAAAATATCAATGGATCAAAACTAGAGTACTTCCAATTTTTAGAAAATTCTTAAATATGTTAAATACCACAGTAGAAGATGCAGGAACCTTAAAACAGTAATCCAGATCCTCACAAATAACACAATAAAATTAAAAAACAGCCAGAAAAGTCCAAATAAAACATATGCGAGGGAACACAGAAATCTAAACCAGATTATTTTAATAAATCCATATTTTGCGGTATAATTAAAAATAATAAAGATGCCCACCACGAGTCACTCCCACACACATACATCTAATCTTTAAGATCTATTATCAGTTTCACTCATGTGCAACACAGACTGTGACAATAACAACCAAAAGACAAGTTACATCATTTACATAAAGACAAGTCACAAAGGCGCCTCATAAATAACACCCCACCCATTATTACGACGTCGTACAAATAAACTAGTGACAAATTATAAGAAAGTAATTTAATAAAATTTCAATAATAATTTTTTAAAAGATGTAAAGAAAAAATAGTTCTAGATTTTTCTAACAGTGAAAAGTACAAAAGCTACGTCGTTTTTGCTCTAAAAACTTAAATCAAATATTTTCTTCCGGTAAAATTAATTTAAAAGAAAATCTGTTCCTGAACGTGTTCTTTTTTCAAACCCACCTTCTCAACAGGCAAACAACAAACAAAGCCGAAATGAAGTAACAATCAAATTTTTAGTCTAATATGTAACTTGACCCATAGCCACCGAACAAGCTCAAACGTTTAACAAACTTCAATTTTCCTCCTTTTTTCTTAGACACCAAACAACCACCAAAACAAAACGAAAAATCACACCGACGAATCACAGAACGACCACAAGTGAGCAACCAGATCTAGAACAAAAACCCTAAGATCTCCAAACTAAACAAGACCTCACCTTCAGAGATAGCCTTTTGAATTTCAGCACACTTGGCAACAACAGTCTGGTCGTTAATCCCTTCCTCTTCCTCGATCAAACAATCATTGAACCCATTTTTTTTGTCCTTGTTACTCAGAGTCCGCTCGTGCGTGACCTTCACGCGCGAAACGAGAGTCCACTGAATGAGCGAGAAGATGATGCCGACGACGGCGCAGACCGGCACCAGAATCTCGGTCCCCAACTCCGGAAGAATCGTCGGCGACCCCATAACGCCACAACTAAAAGAACGCAAAAGAAATGAAAGCAAAGGGCTCGTGAAGAAAGAAATGAAACGAAAAGAAAGTGAAGTTGTTCTAGTGAAAAAGGTTTAAGGTGGTTATATATAGAGTGAATAAGATGGAATTGACACGTGGCAATGAGCGTAATGTTAAGATGTGAGATATGCTTCTTAAAAGAGGTGAAATATGCACCGTTGGATTATTTCAGGCTTTTTAATCATATGATTAATGACCGGATAGCCCGTTTCACTTAATTTGTAATGACTTACAATTAGATTGGATAAGCATGAATCGTTGTTGTAAACTTATATATTTTGCTTTAGTAAAGTATTAATAATTTCCCACATTAGTATTTAGCAAAATATGCAAAAATCCTTTTTGCATAGGAGGGTTTTGACTTAATTTATAACAAGTTAATTCAAAATTATAAAAATATTTATATTTCCTTGATAATAAATATAAACACCTTTGGTTCAAGTAATTTTTTATTTAAATAATTTATTACCAAAGTTAGATAAAAGATGATATATGAGATAATCCAGGTCTATCTAACTTTACTTATTAAAATTATAGCACAATAATATTTTTATTTTCAATTCATATAATAAAAAAAATATTTTAGAGGAAATAATTTGATTAATTATTTTATAGCATAATAATACTCTCATTTTCAAATTAATAATTTAAAAACTTATAATATATTATAAACCTGTAAAATATTTTAAAAAATACACAAAATAAATATTTTAACAAAAAGCATATTAATTTAACAAGACAGGTTACAAATTTACATTTAATTATATTTTAAGAGTATTTTAAAAAAAATAAAGTTAATTTATTTTTAATTAAAAATAAAATACATGATTGCGTACTCTTAGAAATAATCATGTAATTAAGGTATAGCTAACCGGAATGCAGCAAGACCCGACCCCAACCGAATAATGAAGGTGGGGTCCGATCAAATTAATTGCAACGGTGGATGATTGGCGGGGTGTATGCGAGAAGAAAATAGTTGATGACTGCAGCGTGCATTTTCGACGCTTCATTGTCAGATTCGGCTTTCTGTATTGCAGTTTCACTAGCGTTTAAGATGAATCCGGTTTGATGTAGGTTGGTATTGAAATGAAGCTTTCGAGATGATGGATGGAGTAGAGGGATGTTTAGTGGAGGTGAGAACAGGGTGTAAAAGCTGAGTGACAGGATATTGTGAAGGGGATTTTTGAACGGCTAGTGACGTTGCGTGTATTGAGTGGTGTGCATATCCTCCGATGGGATAATCTTCATTTTCTTTTATTTCACTCTCTTACCTGATATTTCCACTCCATCTTTATCTTCTTGCACTCCAGTATTTTAGGAGATTCAAAAATGTATCCAAAATTCTTGCATTTAAATTTGCTAATACACATAAAAAAATTTTGTTTATAAATATGATTTCACCCCCACAAAATTCTATATTTTTATTTTATAAATTTGATATATTTCCCATTAGAAACACAGATTTATTTAGAAATATAAAATTTAATATTTAATTATTCTATTTTGTTTATAATAAAAAATCCTATATATATTTGTTAGAGAATAAATTTAGGGTCTAATCATCGAACCTATTTATATGAGCAGAGACTTTCAATATTTAATTATTTATAATTGAAAAGATTTTTTTAAATTTTTTAATGTAATTGAAAAGACCTCAACGATAAAGATAAAAGAAAAATGGAGTGGAAATAGAATGAGAGAGGGGAAACAGAGATGGACGTGAAATTTGGCAGGTAGCAAACAGTGGATTTTGTTTGCTTCATCTTGAAGAAGAGTGAATGGAACGGTTAAGAAGACTCGCCTCTCAAGGTTGGCCCCGCTGTTGTCCTGTCCTGTGGTCCCCTACACCCGCATCTATTTCAGCAGGGGTGCTCACCCATTGGCTGATCCACACTAACTTTTCACCTAATTTTGGAAATTGCTTTTCATCCCTCAAATTTCAAAGGGATAAGGCTCCTGAAAGGTTCCGAGGACAAATTAGCTTCGGAATGAATACCAGAGAACCCGCCGTTTAAGCATTTTTCGGCCGCCACACAGCATTCGGTGCTTTTAATCGGTTGCCAGCAGGAGGCCTTACCCTGGAGAGCCATTGACTATGCCAACCCTGCCAACGAACGTCGTTTTCTGATTGACGTGTTTCAAATCTTAGATAAGAAATATCTTTTATAAAATATATAGAGTGCGATGATCGTCAAAAATTTACGGCAACTTTTACTTTTGTCAAGTAATTTTATTTATCTTATTTAAAATTTTAATTATATTACTTTATAAGTTTTTATTATTTTTATTTCTCTTCTTTCACCACAAATTTTTTTTTTTTTTTTTTTTTCAAAGGCCAACGTAAACTCTCATCCGTGGCCCCTACGTTCTCTTACCGTAGGTCTTTGACTTTCTTTCCCACCTTCTTCTTCCTCGAACGAGTTAAAAAATTCATATAATTCAATAAAATGAAAAGAATAATAAAATAATAATGTGAATATACATGAAGATTTTAAGAAAAATATACAGAATTCTATTTTTTCAATAAATGGATGATGATTCGATTTACAATAACTCCCTTACACAGAATTAATTACAAGTTTTAGTAAACTAAGACTTTAAAAAATGATTTTTAACGTACTTTAATTCCAACTAAAATTGAATATTCACAAACAAAAAATCCTGAAAGTTTTGATTACATTAAATAAAAATATAACTCTTGACATTTTTATTTGAACATTAATGATTTTTTAATTAAAATTTCATGACATTCACAAACTAACTTTAAATAAATTCAATAATATTAAAAAAATTAAATTAAATTAAACTCTTTATATAGTGAAGTATGGTGGTGTTGGTGACCATGTGTGAGTCTTGGTTTTGCCAATGGCAATCGCAAGGTATTATTACTGAGGGTGATAATCTATGAGAGAAATTCGAGATAAAAGAAAGAAGAAAATTAGAGACAACAGGTAAAGAAATTGTTAATGGGTTGTGAAAATGGTAAAAGACATCTTCGTCTCTTCTTTTAAATAAATTTTATATATATAAATAATAATATATTATTATATAGACCCAAAACTATTTTCAATTGGAAATTAATTTAAAGATGAGACTTTGTCCTCGTCCTTCATGTTCAGGTAAGGAATTTTTGTCATTGCTAATGAATAGGATTGTAGGGCCAATTTTAGAAATTTGTGGTCAAGAAGAATTTCATGAAAAGGCTAGTACACTATTTTTCATCAAAATCGCATATACAAGGAAAATGCCTTTTTCTCTTGCCCTAAAAAGGATTATATTTTTATTATTTTTCAATTTTATTTTCATTTAAATTATTCTTATACAGTCAAAATCAGTGACTGTAAGCTTAAAGAATTTCCATGATTTTGACATGTCTTATTATTGGGTATATAAATTAATTCAAACACTGAAAATACTAAATTTATTTAATTTTCAAATATTATATCTCTAATTTAAAGAAATATATTTGTTTGAAGTTTGATTTCAAATCTTTAAATTGTGTTGTAAATTATATTGACTAAAATTCAATCTTTTGGAGGCAGCTATTATGAATTTTTATTATTATGTAAACAAAATTTTCTCAAAAGGAGTGAGGCACTGCCATATTTCACAAGACCTATAAATCTGAATAGTCATTGTCATTCACCAGCATTTTGTCTTGAAAATTCATTTGACCAACTTTATTTCTTTCCATACCCAATTGCCATTCATTCATCAATGCCCAATAATAATCATGCATGACTCAAAGAAGGTCACTTGATTAAATTTATATCATGACATGAAAAAAATAATTCTACCATGTACTTCTTTTTTCTCAATGCTTTATTTTTCAAAAATAAATTATAATATTTGAATCAATAAAATTATGTATATAAATAATAAATATAATTTTATACATAAATAATAATATATAATCACATAATTAAATGTTGTTATATTAAAATAAAGTAACATTCAATCAAATAAAATATATATATATATATATTTTTTTTTTTAACGAAGAATTTCACCTAAATTAGATTATCACATTCAGGACTGAACCAACCATACCAAATAAGACAAACTTCAGATTCAGTGATCAATCTCACAATCACTGAATCAAGTAAGTCAAGAGTTTGATTTTGATATATCGTAAGATTTTTTATATAAACCCTCATTTTTTGTCACTTAATTATCTCTTAAAGGTTAATGAGATATATCATTATTTATACACAAAATGATACTTATTATATCTTTTTTTGAGTAAGTAAATATGAAAATTAACAAATAACAACGAGATCTCCAAAAGGAGATCTTGGAAATACCTTAAGTTCACCCTTCCTCCCATGGGAGGGGCAACCAAAACAACAAAAATCAAATAAAACCTACACTAAGACAAAAACTATTTATTATTTGTATATATAATACTACTCTGTTTGAATAACAAATCAAATATTCCTCAAATAATTTCATCATTTATCTTCAAATACAATCAATTACCAACTATCCTAATAACTTAATGATTATAACGACAAGAAGAATAAGTGACCACAAGCCAGCCTTATCTTGATGATATGTGTTGAGTGAAAATGATAAACACACACGCACAACACTTCAAATAATTTTTGGAAGTTGGACAAATTTTGACATCAATAAATTTGAACGCTTGTCATGCACCCATTAATCCAAATCAAGGGGGAATTTGACAAAATAATGATTATTTTCAAGAAAAAGGGGACAAAATGGTTATAGGGTTTATGGAAGTTGATGTAAGACAACAACGTTTCATATTATTAGAAAGGCTACTTTAAATTGAATTTTTCACTTTTTTGTCTTGAAAATGTCTCAAAAAAGTAAGTGTTTTCATATTTAAAACATTTCCCATTGTATGAGTGTCAAAGTTTGAGATAGACACTTGTGCTTCTATCGTGGGATGCTTAGTGGAATTGATGTAATTTTCATTATAACTTTTTTTTTCGTAATGATATGTGCATAAATAACAACGTATTATCATATGATTGAATAATTAAAAATTAAATATAAAATAATATTAAATCGTATGATAACATATAATTGTTTATATATAAAATTGTATATATAATTTTATTATTTTTATTTTTTAAATAAATATATAATAAATGAATGTTACTATTCAATTGTGCAAGACAAGTAATTCTCTTGAAAAGGTATGCAATCACCATTTCCACAAATTTCTAACACTAAAAAATGAAAAACTATGAATGTAATTTATTTTATTCCATTACCCAATTAATTGTATTTGTCTGGATTGAATTAGACAGAAAACTACCCACTTAACAGGGAATTTGTGCTTTGATATTCTCTAGAACATTAACATATCAAGAGAACGTGGATTCTTTTCCATGAAATGAAAGAGACTGATTTTGTTAAAGAAAATTGTGAACTAGGGAAGGCTTCATCTGGGCATTCTGTTCAGATGTCTCAATCTAAATATTTCCATCGTCAACAATTATCCAATCACACCCTGCCTTGTATCTTCTCCTAACATGATGTGGCAACATTCTGATATTCCTTTTTTATTATTTTTAATTATTTTCCTATACTGAGAGACCCTTTTTTATTTGATAAAATCTGAAAAATCACATTTTATGATGATATAGGATTTTTTTTTTCAGATTGTTTTATAAATACTTATCAAATTAATTTACCTAACAAATTTTTAGGTTGTAAATTATAAAATAAATGGTTATAGGAAAGCAACAACAACCCTAAACTTACCCATCAATTTATAATTAACGGTGTGTAAAATTATACACATTATTTATATATATAATATTACTCTCGAATATATGTGTGTATATATATAAAAATTGTAATATTAATATTTGTTATAATGTTTTACGAGTTGAGATAACAATTTTATCTCACCACACTTTATTGTCTAAGAAAAAGAGATTCTCCAAAATAAGCTAAACGACATCTGAATGGAGATATATATTCTCTTCGATTATCAATAAAATGCAATATGTCTTTTTTAGCAAGAAGGGATGAGGATTTTCCAATATTGTGGACAACGATGGGAAAGGTCCTGTTAACCAAACTTATGAAACAACACCCAAAAAGGCACCAAGCCACTCTAAGGCGACACTAACATGCTAGAATACATTTTGTTCTTATGTTTATACATCAACACCTTTCCATTCGTTATAATAATGGTCATGAGATTAACTGGTATATCTGGGCTTAGACTTCAAGTTCCTTATGGGCCTAACCTTGGCTCAGTAGAAAAAAAAAACACAAGCCTTTTTAGTTACGCTTCAAGTAAAGTGATATTATTCACTAAACCCTATAAAATTTATTTCTAAACTTTATATATATATATTTTTTGTTACATATATATACACACTAATTATCTATTGGGTTTGGGTCCACCATGATGGATTAACTGAACCCGGTTATTAGATGACAGTTTCAACGTTATTTAGACATTCAAAAAATTATCATCTTATAAAAGTAATGCAAAATAAACAGAAGACTCTCTTTTCTTCTCCTTGGACACATAAAAAAAATATAAACTAATATTTCCCAATAAAAATACAGTATATGGGCAAATAGGGTTGTGGGTATGACTCATGTTCATACCTCGCTCTATATTTGAATGAGCTTTATTATAAATTAGTAGTTGAATACGTCGAATTTATATTTACAAAATTTACTGAATTGATATTTAACATATTTAAATATTTTTAATATAGTAATTACAAAATTTAATATATGTGATGTTTGATTATTCTCAATATTATCAAATGATGATAATGAATGGGGGAACTCAAGATAGTTAAAGCATTTAAATAAATGGATAATTCCCCGTGACCAAAAAAGTTTACAATATGAAAAATTAAAAATTACACATTATCCACATGATCCAAGAAAATAAATGTTCTCGGACTTAGTCAATAACATTTATATATTTTGATGGTTTACCTGAATATATAAAAAATATGGTAGCTTACTTTCTTGGTTGTTGCCCCAACATTTTATTTTAATATTAAATTTATTTTATATCAAAGTTTGGATAAGTCAATTTCAACAGGCGTATCAAATCATCTAAAATGATTGAAAAGGAAATGAAAATTTTTATTTTTTAAGAATTTAATATTATATTGGAGGGTTTCCATCATCACACATATCGAAAGGAAAAAAAGTTATTTTAATTAATTAATAGATAATATTTCTTTTCTATTTTTCAGAGCATGTTTCACGAATTGAGAAAGCTTTTCCATAATCTGTGCATACACATGCGATGTTACATCAAACATTAAATATATTGATAGAAATTCTAATATTTATGCAAAATGTTACAATATTGAAATACAAATTCCAATATTGAAAATGAAATTAAAAAAAAAAAAAACTTTTCACTAATATAAATATTTTATTTTATTTTTATATTTACAATATCAATTTTAATGTTAAACATCACCATAATTACTAAAAACTTCAAAAAAAAAATATATAAAACACTTAAAATATGAAACACTTTTAAGTTTTCCTAATGTTTTATGAGGTTTTTAATATTATAAAAATTATTTTAATATATCTTTCTAACACGTTATTAAAATGGTTTTTCTTATAAACTATCAAATATATTTTAATTTGTTATAAATTAAATACAAAATTATTTTTTGCAAAATTTCATTAATGAAACCAAAAAAATCTGTTTTTATAGAATATAATTTTTGAAATTACTTACCATAAGAGGACAAAAATCTTTATTTCATTACTATGTAAATGAGGACTTAAATTGTTAAATGTTATGTAAATACCATATTAGACGATTTGCCATTTATAATGGAAAGTTTGAAATTAAAAAAAAAAATCAAATAATATTAATAAGTAGGAAAAATACTTAATTCTCGTCTTAGTGGATAAGGGTGAGACACACAAGCATACCACGCAGCTTTGTCGAAGTCAACTAGGATGACGGCAGTTAGAAATTATCAACGAATAGCGACACGTGGCCACCGCTCGCAAATTTAGTTGTTTAGCCAATGAAGACTCGGGAGCGATGAAGTCATAACTAAATTTTGCTTCGTACTTTCCGCCTAAATATGTCTTCCCAATTATTATTCCTACATTTCGGTGCTTGGCTGGCACTTTAAAAATACAGAAAATATAATATATTCAGGGACGAATTTCAAATGTACCCCTAAGGTTTTGTCAATAATCAAGTAACCCTCATCACTAACACAGTTAAATTTTTTTAACAGTTTTGGGGTATTATGGTCATTTCAATAACGCACAAATATTGAACTTGGCCCTCCTTAATTAAAATTAAAGAAACATTAATGAGTCTTAGATAAACTTTAATATTTTAATTGAGCTAAAATTCACTAGTTCGAATGAAAAAACATTTCCATCAAATGGTAATTTTTTGCATAGTTAATTCAGTTAGCAAAAATTCAGGGGTAAACTTGAAATAGTCCCTTCTAATAAAATTATACATAATCAAATCACATCATCGAAGTAGCGTATACACCGAGGATTATAATTATAAATGTAATATCAATTAATTATAATTATTACTTATCAACGTTAAGATAAAATTTCGTTGTTTTTAAAGATTTTTTTCTTACTTTGGGAGCCATTGAGGGCTTTTTTATCAAACTGGTGTTGGCTAATCCATTATTCAGATTGGCAGATAATGATAAGGGAAAGCAGAGAAATTGGAATCGAAATCATAGTTTGACTCGATTTGTATGACACTTGTCTACGCTTCCAAAAAAATTTCCAAGAGAATTCATTCGTGAACTGTTCTTGTTTTTTTGGGTGACTCATTTTTTAAGCAACAGTGTTTTGTGATTACCCTGGTGTTTTTGAGGGACCAAGCCCGGGAACAAGAAGAAAAAGAGAAGTAAAAAATGTCAAAGGAGGAGATATTCATTGGTGCAATTGATCAAGGCACCACCAGTACGAGGTTCATCATCTATGATCAGAAGGCGCGTCCCATCGGGAGTCACCAGGTGGAGTTCACTCAGTTCTACCCAGAAGCCGGGTAAACTCAGTCTCGTCTTATGGAATTTACTTAAAAGTTAAGATTTTTTGACGTGGTTTGATTTTTTTTCTTTTTGTTTTTGTGGTTTGATAGGTGGGTGGAGCATGATCCGGTTGAGATACTGGAGAGTGTAAGGGTGTGTATGGCAAAGGCGTTGGACAATGCGACTGCTGATGGACACAATGTGGACAGTGGATTGAAGGCGATTGGGTTGACCAATCAGAGAGAGACGACTCTTGTTTGGAGCAAATCCACTGGTTCTCCTCTCCATAATGCTATTGTTTGGATGGATGCTCGCACTACTTCTGTTTGCAGGTATATCTTCACCATATATGTTGTTTGTTCTCAGTGTTATGACCATATTTGATTCTTTTGGAGATTGAAGATCTGGGATGCAATGACCTTTTGGGTTTGATCAATACCCTTTTTCTAGACGGTATCAAACTTGAATTGAAATCAGAAATCTTGTTTAAATATGGACTTAATTGAACAATTTGATTGTTTTGTCAATGTTTTTGGGATTTGGTTATTTTCCTTTTTGTGGTCCTGCTAATGATTTAGGTTGAGTATTATTAAGTTTTAGTCATTGACTTGCTGTTTTGGGATTTCCTTTCTTGATTTTTGAAGTTAATGTATTTGTTTTAGGAAATTGGACAAAGAACTGAGTGGTGGAAGAACTCATTTTGTGGAGACATGTGGTTTGCCTATTAGCACATATTTCAGTGCAATGAAACTGATATGGTTGATGGAAAACGTAGATTCTGTTAAACAAGCTATAAGATCTGGGGATATTTTGTTTGGAACCATAGACACTTGGTTGATATGGAATTTAACTGGTGGTGTGAATGGTGGTTTGCATGTCACCGATGTCTCTAATGCATCAAGAACAATGCTCATGAATCTCAAAACTCTTGACTGGGATAAACAAACCTTAGAAACATTAGGAATCCCAGCTGAAATTTTACCCAAAATTATTAGTAACTCAGAGGTTATAGGCAAAATTAGTAAAGGATGGCCGATTACTGGTGTTACGATTTCAGGATGTCTTGGAGATCAACATGCGGCTATGTTGGGGCAAGCTTGCAGAAAAGGCGAGGCTAAAAGCACTTATGGAACTGGTGCTTTTATACTTCTTAATACTGGTGAAGAGATAGTAGATTCAAAACATGGTCTTTTAAGCACTCTAGCCTATAAGCTTGGTCCAAAAGCTCCAACTAATTATGCTCTAGAGGGGTCAATTGCAATAGCCGGTGCTGCAGTTCAGTGGCTCAGAGACAGTCTTGGCATAATTAACACTGCAAGTGAAATTGAAGGGTTGGCTTCTCAGGTTGACTCCACTGGTGGGGTTTATTTTGTGCCTGCTTTCAATGGTTTGTTTGCACCATGGTGGCGTGATGATGCTCGCGGGATTGTTATTGGGATTACAAGGTTCACAGGCAAGGCTCACATTGCTCGAGCTGTGCTGGAGAGCATGTGTTTTCAAGTGAATGATGTTTTGGATTCAATGCAGAAGGATGCAATGGAGAAGGGTGAGAAGGCAGAGTTCTTGCTCAGAGTTGATGGAGGTGCCACCGTTAATAACCTTTTGATGCAAATTCAGGTTTGGATTGCACCCATTTTTCTCTGTTTTTGTTCTGGTTCTTGCTGTCATGCATAGCTTTTTATTGTTATGAAAAACATCTATTGTTCTTCTGTTGTGTTGTTTTGGGGGCAATCCCTGATTATTTATGAGTGTATATTAAATCTATGATAGTGTTTTGCAATGAATTTAGGCCGATTTGTTGGGAAGTCCGGTGGTGAGACCGGCAGACATAGAGACAACGGCTCTTGGAGCAGCGTATGCAGCTGGGTTAGCAGTTGGGGTGTGGAATGAGGAAGAAGTTTTTGCTTCAGGAGAAAGGGCAAAGACTTGTACCACTTTTAAGCCTGCCTTAGAGGAACAAGTTAGAAAGAAGAAGGCAGAATCTTGGTACAGAGCTGTTGAAAGAACTTTTAACTTGTCTGATCTCTCTCTTTGATGAAATTACTTTGAGTAGAGAATCTTGTGAATTACAGACATTGTTAAGAAGACTCTTCTGCCTTTTTACTATATTAATAAGGGATTTTGCCCATTTTGGATTGGATTTAATGCTCTATGTGGTGTGTGCCTGTTTTTATACTTTGTCAGAAAGAAATCAATAACACTGTATACGTGTTTTGAATCCACAAATTGGAATTTGATGTAATTAATAGTCCACTTCCCCCTTTATTGGGCTTTGGCTCTGATTGGGCTCTTCTCTCTTATAAGGCCAAGAATCTATTTGTTTTAGACCGTTCTGGTTAAGTACTTAACCCAATTTCTTCCAAGCCCTTAAATCCAATCGTTTTATATGAAATTGTATTGCATTTGGATTACGTTTTCATATGAGAAATTATTTGTTAGCCTTCACTATTTTTGTCTTTAGATCCCATCTTTAACTTTAACAAAATTACAAAAACATATTTTTATTCAAACCTTTGTAATTATAGTTATCAAAATTATATGTAAATATAAATGAATAAAAATTAGTAGTGCATGAGATTAGACATATTGCCGACCCTCTAAAAAGATACCATCCGCATTTTTATAGATCATGTTAAATTTGTAGATTATGCAAAATATGTAAAAGACTTTAAAGTCTTATCCATAGGCCGATTAAAAAAAGTAAATACTCCTAAAAAATGGAGGTTTTTTTTTTTTGGTACGACTCATGCCATTGATTCACTAATCTTTTTTGTTCAAGGTTCAAATTTTAAAGCAAGGCTATTCAAGAAAAAATTACCGATTGAATTTATAATATCAATTTTTTTTGTTTAACGATCCTTAATACTTATGAAATTCAAGAAAATAGTTACAATGACATTGGTTATCATTCAAAATATAAATTCAAATATTAATTTTTTAAAATTTTATATAGAAAATATAATCATAATTGAAACTTACAAGATAAAAAGTTATTATTTCTTATTACGAGAAAATAATATAAAAAATATATCTATAGATAAAATCTTAAAGATAATTATCCAGAAAATGAAATATGAGTTTATCGATGATTGCTTATAGAAAAGATGTATTACAGATTGAGAAGTAACATGAAACTTAAATAAATGTGAACGAGTTTCATCCATGAACATCAAATTTCATTTAAACGTAGAAGCAAATTTGAGAGTAAATGAGGCGTATAGAGAATTGAGGGGTATTTTAGTAAGTTCGTATCATGAATAAGTAATTAAGAAGTTTGTTAAAAGTCCGCTAAAAATAAGTCTATTAAGAAATGATGTTGTCCTCCACTCCACATATTGACTTATTGCGTTCAAGAATCTAACGAGGATTATACTAATTTTAATTATTAAAAACAGTGATTAATGATGTTTAGGTTGACTCATTAACTTTGATAAGACGAGAATAGTATTAAATTAATCATTCCTTTGTTTTACATTAATATAATAATATTTATATTATATATATATAAATAATATATTAGTTTTTATATTTAATTTAAAATTATTTAATTAAATAAAAATATATTATTTATATATTTAAATTATATGTGAAAAAAATATAAATACAGTTTTATTATTTAATAAAACCTTATTCTTCTCTAATATCAAAACAAAACTTTTTTAATTTAAAGAATTTATACAGTTGATAAAATATTAAAATTTTAAAAAAATTTAAATTTAATCCTCTGTTACATTTATAAAATTACGATTTATTTAATATAATTATTATTAATATGAACGGCTGCCAGTAATGAAAAAACCAAAACAAAACATTCCCTCTGTTATTATTGTATTGACTAATGTCAACAAAAGCAGCTCATCAATTTGTATATAAAAAGAAATAATTAAATTTCAAGAAATGGAAAAGTAAGAAAGAGAAATTTTCCAAACCATCCCATCCCACAAAAGCAAACGAAGAGTGAAGCAAACAACTTACCTAAAACTAGCCCCTCCTCAACACTCAAACGCAAACAATGTCTCTTATCCAATTTGGTCCCTGTTTTGAAATTCTATTACATCCAACATGTAAAATCTTTGTCTTATAATCATTAAATCCAGTTATTACAAGATTTAATTTTTAAATATTATTAAAAATATTTAAATCTTTACTTTCATTACATGGTTTATCTTATTTTTATAAATAATAAAATTATATATATAAATAATAAACATAAATTATATATAAATAATAATATATTATTATATAATTAGATAATTTTAAATAATATTAAAATATTATGAAAAATTAGATTATTATTTATTCAGAATAAAATCAATTATATTAAATAAATCAAATATTAAATTTAATTATCAGTATTATGATTGTTAAATTAAATAAATAAAAAAATTAATTTTAAAATATTATAAAAAAATCTTAAATTTATTATATTTTTATTAAAAAAAAATAAACCAGATCTTTTACCCATCCACCTACCCCTACCTACCTGCTATTTCCCAAGTTACCATTCCCGAACGTGAATCTAAAGCCAAAAAAGTTAAATAAACCAAGTGATGCCACTGGAGCACAAGATTGAGCGAAAATGTTCAGAAAGTCTGAAGGAATTCTGGTGAGGCCGCAGCAGCAGCAGCAGCAGCTATAGCTGCAGGCAGACTGTCTGCAAAGTCTCCTGTTTATCTTTCTCTCCTCGTTTCTTGTTTCAATGCTCCGCTAACCCCGCTTCTGTCCACTCTTCATCATTCATTGCCAGCTATCTTCCATCCCAATTCAAAGCATGCACCAGCCTTCTCTTTTCATATCTATTTTAAATTAATTAACCAGATGAATTCCTCCGGGCCGTTATTATTACCTCAGGACAAAAGCCATTTTACGTCACCTACTGAACCAAGTTGGACTTGCGAAAGTGGCTTATCTTTTATGGTAGGGAGTTTTTATTTTAACAACTTTTTTCGTTCTCTATAATTTATTAGAAGGCAAAAAAAAATGCCCCACATAGAAAACGTGTACTCAAAATAATATTAAATGTTAATACTAAAGTGAATAAACTTTATAAAAAAACCATTCTTTAATCCAAAGGCTCTCCACCCCAAGTCCATAACCAACCAAACCTTACTCGAAACACCAACACCATTTCACCAAGCAAGCAAAAGGCAACTCAAAATCTCTCCTTTTCCTTTCTTTTTATATATAAAAAATATATTCATCCTTTCATTTCTTTTATGGCTTCCACTTCCAACGCCACCAACTCCTCCACGGCTACCATCTCGCAGCAGCCACTGCCAACTTACCCCTCTGACGCAGCCTCCCCCAACACAACTTTCGTCCAAGCTGACCCCTCAACCTTCAGGACAATAGTTCAGAAACTAACCGGGGCACCCGACGACCCGTCCGCCCAAAAGCTCCCGGTAACGCACCCACTCCACAATATAGGACCAAAGCGACCTGCATTCAAGCTCCATGAGCGGAGACAAACCGCCAAAAAGCTCGAAATCAAACTCAACAATAACCCCAACAGTAACGTTTATGGCAACAGCGAACTCTGTTACTTCAAGCAACGTGGAAATTCTTTCCTCGTGTCTCCGGTTTCAACCCTGGAGTTTCTGCCGCGCGTGAGCCCGAGATCGCCGAGGGAGGAGGTGCAGGCGCGCTGCAGTCCGAGGGAGCTGTGTGAGGAAGAAGAGGAGAGGCCATTGCGGGGAAAGGGTTTTACTTGCATCCGAGTCCGATGAGTACGCCGAGAGAAACAGAGCCGGAGTTGCTTCCATTGTTCCCCTTGAGTTCTCCCAGAAGTAATGATGCTTATCATCCATCAAATTAATTATCCAATCATTAATCGTGATTAACAGAGATTAGATTATATCTTAATTACATTGGATTAGTTCTCTAATTTGTATTAGTTGTCGTGTTAATTAGTTCTTTGATGTGGTGGGGAGTGATATCAAAAAAATATTAATTTCTTTTCTCAATGTTTATTGCTAATTATGTTTTTCATTTTCCGATTTTGCTCTTCTTCCCTCAAAATCCAACAAAAAAGATAAGAAAAAATTTGTACTTTGGTAATATTTCTGAGACCTTTTTGTTTCTTCTCTTGGCAAGCAGCTAAATTAAGTGTTTTTGTATTCTAACTAACCGTACGAGTGGGGGGATTTTAGAATAAAGAAATATAAAACTTTTGGTTTAGTTCATTTTCCAAATTAGTAAAGAATTCTTTCATTGTAAAAACAAAATCATGTTTCCAGAGAGGCAGTTAGCACAAACAGAAATATGGAGGAGTTAAAATCTAACTTGACTTCTCTTTGAAAGCGTCTCCAGAAATAATTCATTCCATTTGGCACAAATTTGGAGTGATGATTCCCTATTCATTACTTGGAAAACCCTAATCACCTTTAAACATATTTCTTGATAAATTAGCTTATTAATCAATATTTAAAAGTTGTTTAAATATAAAGTTGAGTACTTGCATATATGTTGTTTAATTTAGGTCTGAATTTCCACTTTTGGCTAATTTTGAAATATTTATATAAAAAAAAAAGAAAAGTTTGTTTAAAACTAGTAAAAGGAGGGGTTAATTTGAATTTTCGTCACAAACATGTTAATATTTCTATTCAATTCCCACATAAATAGATGTAGATGGGTATCAATCAAAGTTTTAGTATTTATTATAACTATTCAATTTACATTGGATTGGATTATTATTATTGAAATTGAATGTGGTTTCTTTTCGGAAAAGAATTGAAAGCATAATGAGTAGTTATCTTTCAACCAACTTGGTGTTATTTATTCATTCATGATTTGGTCAACGCGCGACGGTTCGGGAGGTGTGATTCTAATAAAGTCTTGTACGTCCATCATGCATTTAATTGTAGAATTAAAGATGGTAGCCGTTGGATTGGATGAAAGAAGAGAGTAATGGGAGGAGGGAGCGGCGCCTTTTTCTCACAATCCAAGGGCTAGATTCGTCCTTTTCGTATTTATTATTACAATCTACTGTCTGTTCTGTAAAGTCAATACTGTAAATCTACCTATTTTCAAATACCCTCCTTTATATCATAAAAAATTGTCCCCCTACATTCAGTTTCAATTCGACGAACTTCTTTTGGACTTCCTTTTTCGGCCAAACGACTATGTCCCACCCAAAGTTTAATGTTATCTCAAATATCCCCCTTTTAATTATAAAATACTAAACACCCATCCATGGTCGGTTAAATTTAACAGAACCCTAACTCCTAAAAATTTTATCTCTTTTTGTCCCCTAAACTTTAAAAACTAAAATTTTCCTCAGCCTAAGTTTTAAAAAATGGCAGTTTCACCATAGGGTTTCGTTTTGAAATCTCCGACGACATCTTCGACGATCTCTCCCTCTTAAAGAATTTTCTCCTTCCGACGATCTCTTTCCTCCCATTTGGAGGTCCGATCGACGACGGAGACGTTTTGAGAGACGAAGTTCTTTGTCTTCCCAAACGAAGACAAAGCCGTCGTCTTCGTTTGGGAAGACGAAAAACTATTTCTTCCCCGACGAAGTTCTTTGTCTCTCAAGGCGTCTCTGTCGTCGATCGGACCTCTAAATGGGAGAAAAGAGATCGTCGGAAGGAGAGAATTCTTCGGGAGGGAGAGGCCATCGGCAATGGAGCCGGAGATATCACCGGAGATTTCAAAACGAAACCCTAGGGTGAAACTGCCGTTTTTTAAAACTTAAGCTAAAGGAAAATTTTAGTTTTCAAAGTTTAGGGGGCAAAAATATATTATATTTTAGTTTATTTTTTAATATTATAGAGAAAATGATGATTTTACCCTTACTACCGTTAATTTTAACTGCTCATGGGTGAGAAATAGTCGTTTGGCCTTCTTTTTCTGATAATAAGTTAACTATTCCAATACGACAAAGAAGGTGAACCACATGAAGGCAAAGCTAAGCAACTGAAAATTTCAATCTTACTTGTCAAAATTCATCCAGCAGCATCCCAATTCTTGGTATCCTTACTGTTACAAGATGCAGGTAATGATACAAGAAAATAACCATAATGCTACAAAAATTGCCCAATTCAACTTTATTGATCAACTAATATTTCTTAGCAAGTGAAGAAAACTGTTTGTACATATTATTGGAGCATCCAAAGAGATATCTAAATCGATATAATTAACCATGCCTGAAAACTTCCCCTCTGTTTTTTCAACCATGTCCAAGTGTCAAAAAGAGAAGCAAAGAAATACTGTCAAATAAAACAGGGAGCAAAACAGGACAGTACCTTCCCTGTGTCTTTTCTTTCCAATCCTTTCTTTAACGAACTGAAGTGCAGATTGATTGCTGATTGTACAATCCAGCTACCCCATTAGTGAACTGCTGTCGGTTTCTTCGCCGCTTTGTGACTACTATAAATCCTTCACCATCCCCACTATTATTGTTTACATCTTTTGTTTTCGGTTGTTCTTGATCACCAGAATGAGAGGCTAAGTTTGTCTCGCCTTTCTCGTTCCTATAAAGAATTTTTATAATCGCACTGTCCTGTGCAATAGCATCTGAAGGATTTGCCGGATGCTCAACCTTCTTCTCATCACCTGCAGACTGATTTGGAGCATCTTTATTATGCTGGACTGACTTCACGATGAAACTAAGCAGTATCTGCCTTGCCAGCTCTGACTTCTCAGCTTCTGAGCAGCTCTTTTTTGAAGTATTATCCTTAACTTCATTGTTGGATATTTTATCAACTTTCTCATCTTCTGCCTCACTCGTTTCATTTGAAGAGTTTGACTCATTCAAGGCAGTTGAATCTGTGTTTCCAGCATTCCTTTGCCAACCTCTACTCGGTACGAATTCAGGTGCATGCGGATTCATGATTCTTGAAGACCCAGACCCATTTCTTTCCATTATGGGAGTGTGATATTTTGGAAAGCCACGCTTCATGAAGTGAGAATGATTGGTTCTATAGTAGAGAGGTGATCTAGGCCCACAAGGAACTCTGGCCACAAGAGGCCCAGCTGACTCTGCAAGCATGCCTTGACTAACTCTTACATCATATATACCTGTGCCAGCTACTGAGTTTAGTGGGGGAATCATAGAGAGAGCTCCCGGATTGAATGGTTCAGCTGATGCAGAAAGCTTACTCCCATTCATTGCTACCGGCTTTTCATGGTTAGATGAACAAGGAACATCCTCAGGTTCTGCAGCTTTAGTTTTCGGTGGAGTTACACTTTCATGAGTTTCTTTTGTTTGACTATCATCATTTACATCGTCAGCTAAAGAGATATTATTAGTTGTCTCCTCTTTTGATGTCTCAGGTTCAATACTGCACACCTGTGTTTCAGTTTTTACGTCACTTACTTCTTCAACTTTCTCCAGTAATGGCTTTAGAACTGTACCTGGTGGTGCAACGGCTACTTCCTTGTAAGATAATGACTTGGAAGCCATTGAAGTCAGACTTGCCGAACTGGTAAAACTTTTGGAACTAGAAGCTTTTGCCTGCAGTTTAATTGAATCCTTCATTGGTGACAACTCAGTTGTACTGATCCTTGGAGTTATTTGCTGTGCTGGGGATGTAATTTCTTGCCAATTGCTTCTTTCTCTATGTTTTGATTTTTCAGAATTGTTTATGTTTAGCTTCTTAAGAACTGGTCGCCTCCTGCTTGATTTCTTACCAGTAGCATTTCCTGACCTCCCTTTTGGATTGGCCTCTTGCCACCCTTCATCTGAAGTTGTTTCTTCAACAAGTTGACCAGAGATTATTGTTCTATATCCAGTAGTATCATCATTCTCTTCTGGCTCTTCAGGATTAACCTTGCTTATTATTACTTCCTCTACATTGCTTTCTGTTATAGTCTTAGCATCTTTCATTCCATCATGAAGCAGGGCATCTCTAACTATCACATCATGATGGGCCTCATGGTTCTTCTCAGTATTTTGCACAGCCTGAAATTTTAAAATCAAAAGCATTATAAGCATAAAATGTCAAAATTTGAGCTGGAATGAAAGAATTCTTGATAAGTTAACATGTCCTGTTTTTGCATAGAAGTAAAATTATATCAAAGAACGCTTGAGATCATAAAATAGGATAACTAAATGGAATCTGTGTTAGAACATTTGGACACTTAATATTTGATTTTGTGATTTCAATGTTGGAAAAACTACACTAAATGGAAATTCAAGCTGTTATATTTGAACAACATGTCAAGCTCATATATATAGCTATGACTGGAAATGAGCAAGTTCTAATTGCAACCTTCGGAGTTCACTATATAGGTAGAAAATACTTTCTTACAAAATTTACATGCTTTTTGCATAGATGCAGGAATTATTCATATGTCTTCAGTAAATGTTATGCAGCCAGCAGAATGTACAATAAACGAAAGCCTTACATTGATTAAAGCATCCAACAGCATAGAAAAAATAAAATGGAACATAAAAATGCAAAAGAGCTATCTACCTTGGCACGTCGGTGTTTCCTCTGGCCTTCATTTGCTTTAGAATCTTGATCAGGATTTATGTAATCCAGGAGATCTGATACACTGCAACAAAGGATCAAAGGTTTCGGTGCCACAAAAAAAAAAAAAAGACAAATGTAAGAACATGCAATTTGGGAATTCCATATTGATACCTCAGGTGACCTTTACTTGCAATGGATGCATCTGGCTTTGGAGTTCCATTTCGTGCTGCTTCTTGCTGCTCTAGAGCTTTCGATTCAAAATATTCTAGCCATGCAGCAGCATCCTGCAAAAATAAAATATATGCAGCCATTTTGTAATACGGAAATGGGGAAGATCCTATTACAACAGTTAATACAACTAAAACATGGTTTATATCTCAATAGTCCCCTTTCTTGAGCATTGCCAACAAAAAGAAGCCACCCGGCTAGCCAAACTTCATAACCAAGAAATAAAAATATGACCACAAGTGGTTACCTGAGTGCGCAGGTCCTCTGGTCCTAGTTTTGTTTGTAGTATCCTAAGTGTAGTTTGCTCATGTTGCACACTCAATGAATATGCTTCCATCAGTGAAAGAGCTATGGCTATAGCATGATAGCTTGCAGCTGTCTGCAATGGCCCCAAATTTTAAAAAAAAAAAAAAAAGAATGTTCAGGTAATGGAAAAGGTTATACAATTTCAGAATTTGCAGATAAATTAGAAAAACACACACACATGCAGGACAAGACATTGATACTTCATCTTTTGCACAATTGTAATGGAGCTGTCACAAGTGCATGCATTACCCAATCGTCAAGAATTGTATTACAATTGTGTAAAATATGAGGTACCACCTTTCCATCTGACACCAAATTTTATTTATTATATATATATATATATAGAGAGAGAGAGACCTGTATATGATCTGATCCCAATAGTCTTTGGTTGCATTTAAGAGCTTCGTGCAGGTATCTAAGAGAAACATGAACATTCCCCATGCCCTCTTCCATCATAGCCACATTTATGTATGTTGCAGCAGTGTTGGGATGTGAAAGTCCGCAAGTAAAATGCAAAAGGTACAAAGCACGATTTACATATCTGCCAATAGTGCAGTAATGAGATCAAGAGAGCCAATTAAAGAGACCAAATTACTGAAAATTATATAAGAGCTACGTCAGTTAGGGGAACAGGTTCAACAGGAAATTTACATTTTCCATTACTTCCACCTTTATTCTTTGATTATATTGAGCTTAGTTAGATAGAGAACAAGAAGCAGCAAATGTAGTTGCTCTAGTAAATCAAACACAAATTAAACAACTAGTTTTCACTTACTTCAGAGCCAACTCAATGTTTTGAAGACGATAATAAAATACAGAAAGATCCCCGTAGCCTTTCATTGTATCTGGATGGTCAAGACCAAGCTCCCTCTCATTAATATCCAAAGCCTTCTGCTGATATATGGTTGCCTAAAGAAAGAAGGTAGAAAAAAATCAAGTAAAAACAGTGCCACTCCCACATAGTCATATGCAGTTTATAATGATGCATGTGCAACTCAAACTTTCCACTCAATAACCTTTGTACGGAGGGAAGATATGATAATGCTTAAATGCTGAAGCTAAAGCCTAAATATGGCTGAGAAGATTGTGATACCTGATTGAAATCTCCAGTATGATAGAGAACCACAGCGAGAAGACTGTAAGCACTTGCAGTAGTACGATGGTATGGACCACATACAGCAATCATCTTTGCTAATGCCTTGAAATTCAAGTCATAAATGATCTAAGATCAACTGATGTCCTACTACTAAGAGAGATGTAGTTTTATGTCTGAATTGAGTGGGTTATTACCTTTGTACCATAATTGACAGCGTCCTCCACTTTTCCTTTATCAAGGGCTATTTTGGATGACTCTAATAAAGTCCTTCCATCTGCTGAAGTGCATCCCACATGCTGTAGAATACCATAAAAACAGAACCATTAAGCAAAATTTATAAACAGCCAACTTACCAACAGGTCAAAAAGTGAATCAGTGACAGAGTTAGAGAGAGAGAGAGAGAGAGTACTACCTTGCATACAGGAACCATGCTGACAATATCATCTCTCTTGAAGGGGTATGGGCATTCCATATCATAATCTCTTGGAACCAACTCCAACCCAATCTGGGAAACAGTTACAAGTAAATTTCAAGTTTTCAACATAGGTAGCAGCTAAAGCAAACAAAAAAAATAATAACTACCTTATGGCAAAGCCCACGGAGAATTGAAATCTTTCTCAGATGCTGAAATTCATCCTCTAGAGACCAACCAAATCTTTTGCTAAGAAATTGTCGTAACCAGTGAATTTTGAGAGCATGGTCTTCATTCAAGCTTTGACCATCTCCCATTCCACAGCTGCCAAGTAAGAAATTCAGGGACGAAGCTATAGTGGCAGAAAGGTCTGCTACATTGTCAACCGATGCAACTACTGCTTTAAGTACATGCTTGAAAGCTCGAGTAACCATCTCATGAATACAAAGTGATTGGATGTGAGGGAGCTTCTCAGCAAGTTCAACCTGATTCATAGAATGGGATTAGACCAACACAAGTCAATTTCTCAAAGAATTTTGCGTCTTATAGATCTATCTAATGACTTCGGAGATTCAAAGTCTAGGAATAGTTGAAGAAAGTAAAAAATCCCACCATGTAGCATGATATTCAGAGGAAACAATAGCACTGCCGTGGCAGCTGACTTACAGAATCAGACCTTTACAAGGAAAAGGCTAAAACTTGCATGCATTTGTGCCTTGATGTTATGGGTCCATGGGTGCACATGTGTGTGAAAAAGAGAGAGAGAAGGAGAAATTTCCTTACCAAATGACCTAAAGAGCGCATTTGTAGTCCCTTCAAATGCATAAAGTCAGTCAGTGTGCGGCCATCAACAGGAGAAAGTCCAAGTGATCCAAAATCTGTTACCTAATAAAATATTAAAATTAGACATAGAGACAATGGCATGCATAGTTATTCACAAAATAGACACTCAGAACAAGTAAAATTGTACCAGCTCTGGTAAAGCAATTTCATCATAATATTTGTATGCCATTTTCATAAGCTCGTCCATTGCCTGTTGAAAGAAACAAACTAAAACAGTTATTCTGGAGGTCACAAAAAAGAAAATTGCCTCACAGCGACAAAAATACTAAATTCACAAGAATATAACGAGTAAAAGATGTATTAACATCAACAAATAAAGAAAGAAAATTATCCACTTCAATTTTTGAGTTGCAAATATATTTGAAATGGATTCAGAGACCTTTAAATGGAGACCGGTTCCTGATTCTTTCAAACGCAAGAAGGCTTCTTCAGAAATTAGTTTCTTCAGTTCCATCTCGCTATTGAGCTCTCCATTGCTGTTCTGTTCAACAGTATTTTCCACATTCATTCTGCATGGTCCAGTATCATTTTCTTCTTCCTCATTTGTTCTATTAGGCTTATTATCTCTCTTTTTCAAAAATTTAAATTGTTTTCCAAGACCTTTGACTGCATATTCAACCTCATTATCGATCCCAGGTCTCATAGAATTCAAATCTGTTTCCTGTTTTTGTAAATATTGTACCCAACAAGAACCAAGTTCCCATCTGATAGATCTTTCAGAAGCAGCTGGCTCCCCCTCTAACTTGGTCAAACTTTCTTTAATTACTGTTCGAACAAGACTTTTAAAAGCTTCTGAATCATCCAAATTGCACAGGGGTGACTGGCCAGATACAGGTGATTCAGCAGCAAAAGACTTGTGGAGTAGAAACCTTAAGCTGCAAATTGTTTATCACATCAAAACTATGTGAATGAAGAAAGACATAATTGCATGCAACATTAGTATTGTCAGTGCAAGCCTGTTAGTAATTTTGTAAAAATATGAAATTTTTGAGAAGGACAAAAGTTGACCTATTTCAGTGACATAGCATCAACCTTATCATGTGACTTTTCTCTTTCTTTGTTCTTTTTATACAATGTGCATTGTAATATTGATAATGTAATTAATGCAAACTTGTCAGGGCAAAAAACTAAAAATAATGCCTTTTTTTGCTTTTCTAAGGACAGCTAATGAGTAGTTCCCACCACCATCCCTTATCATTCATGTGGGACACCGCAATGCAGTGAAGGGATGTGCCGGAAGTTAGAGAATCCCAATTATTGAAAAGAAGAAGAGTCATCTTCAAGTCTCCAGTGTTCTGTTAGCAGAGTGGATATACCTAACATGAAATCAGCTTTTTTTTCTTTAGTTTATGCATCAAACCAGGACTAAAAGGCAACCCCATCAAGAATTTCATAGATGAATTCCCCCAAGAAAGGTAAAAAATTATGTCCTGTTCTAACATCGAAAAAAGAAGGTACTCCTTTGAATTAAAGATTCCCAAGACCAGCAATCAAAACATTTTATATCCAGTTTAGACTGCAAAATTTCCCCATCATAAAATCAAATGCGATAGATAGTAAACTGTGTAGCTCATACTTCACTATAAGGCTAAACTTTCAAATTCCCCTACCGTGTGGTTTTGTAGTGCACAAAACAGCAGATTGTTCAAATTTATTGACATTTAAAGCAGTGAGTCCATAATTCAGACCTGTTTATATTGAGAGCATTAGCCCCTCCATCTTGTTGATCTTCAATTTCAATATCTTGTGCTTCAAACTTTTCCTTCTTCACATCACCAACAACTTTTACTATGGCAGTGTATCCACAATGCCTTACAATAACGATGCCCAATGAGGAAGTATCCTGTCAAGTACTAAATTATTCAGTGTGCTTTGTCATAAATTCCTTGTTAAAAATAAAAAAATACAAAGAAAGGAGAACCTAGATTTTCTAAAACCTTTCCTAAGAAAAAAATGTATAATTGTATTGTTTCTAAAAAGGAAAAAGAAAGAATTTAACATGCTTGATTAATCCTGCAATTTCACCCAGATGAGATGGTCCAATCATGTACAACAAAAAATTAATAGGTTAAGTTGAAAAGGGCTACAAAGAGAAAATCAAAGAAAATGAGGATTAAAATAGCAGAAAAGAGCTGCCATGATGAGATACTCAATAGTTAGGTTATACACTAAAGTTAAAATTTCCTCTGAACTACACCTTTTGAGCAACATGCACACCTATATGGTGAGAGAGAGAGACTAAAGGATGTAGGTAAGTGGGTCATTAGGAAAGATCATACAAAAAAAAATAATAAATGAGAGATGCCCAACCCAAACTAAAAATTACCTCCTAAGATGGTAGACTATATCCCACTACCATGTATCTAAATTCACTGAAGTGATTTTTCCTATTATGTGTTTGTGTCTGTATGAAAGGATGAAGGAAACAAAGAGAATGTGCATACATGAACAACTACACTCTCATCTGCAGCAACCCCTTTAAGTAAATTCCTTTTAGCAATTTCCTCAGCAGACATGCCAGATGATTGATTGCTGTTAATTTTTACTTCAGACTTCAAGCTTGCATCTGCAACATCGCGTATTATGGTGATGGACAAGTCCCCCACACGATCCTCATGCAACACTGCACCAGGATGCCAATTTATTGTTTTATCATTTAAACTGGAATCAATGAGGCGGCATATTTCTCCCACAGCTTTAAAAATTGAGACATCAACAAATTGGCTATGAAGCAAAAAGGCCTTCCGGTCTCTGACCACCCTCTCTTCTTCAGTTTTGCAAGGAAGCTTAGCTAATATAGCAAATTCTGTTGCCCATGGTCGTAGATCATATTCTCCATCTCTTCCCTGCCCCCCACCATTGCCACCCCAATTCTCATCTTCTACTGGCAGGGGTGTGAAGTTTGACAGAGACTCAGAAAAAGATGGGGGGACAAGCCATGTATTTCCTCGAAATCCATAAGGAAGATTACCAAACTGAAAAACGGCAATAAATAAATTAATCAACGCTTTGCACACCTTTTCTTTTAACTGAAGATACAATAAAGCCTCAGTTGAAACTACAGTGGAAAATTAACAAGTCAGTGTAGAAAATGTTACCTTGTTGTGTTCAACAAAAGCTCTCATTAAGGACTCATATGCCTGCATTAAGCACAAAGAAACAGACATTAACCAAAAGATGGCAGCATGTGAAAAGCTGGGATAAAATCCTTGAAATGCAATGCAATCCAGCTGTGTATTTTCAAAGTTATAAGATTGAACCAATCAAATAGTTTCAGTTAAACCCAAAAAGGAAAAAAAAAAAGGAGCATTCAAAATGAAAAGTTGAATGTGGCAAAACTCTGCCACTAGAGCTGACACAAAGTCAATTGCAAGAAGATATTTTTGCAACCTCACCAAATCGTAGCACTACATTCAAATGCAACAATGCAGGTACTCACAACCATTGTGAAGAAATATATCAAAACAAGTTTAGACGACTCACATTAGCAAAAGCCCGGCTCAGATTTTGTAGAAGATCAACCAAGGAATGGCTGTGAAAAAACTGCTTCCCCAATGTATAAAAACCTTTTACTGATGCCACCACTTGTATTAACTTTCCATTGCAGATCTTTATCTGTATGCAGAGAACACATTTTCAGTTTTACTACACCCAGTGGGGTTAAAAAAAAGGCAGCAACATCACACTCAAAAAATAAAATAAAACATGTCACCAAACAGTATGTTTAAAGCTGATGACATAAAAGTGATAAAGGTTTACATTTTCATAAGCAAATTTCTTTTAACTTTTACATAACAAAATTCATAAAACAAAGCATATTAATTAAAATAGGTAAAAAAAAATTCAGCCTAAATGTTTTTTGGCAAATTTTTGATATAATTACTTTTCTAAGCAAATTTATCATTTATTCCAATAATACTATTTTCTTTTAGTAACCCTTCTCTTTAGGCTTGTTATTTCTCAATAGTGGTAAACTCCAATAGTACATCATCACATTGAATATAAGATAGTTTGATAATTTATATCACAATAAATCGAAACTTTCATTGAAAGTGTGTTGTTGAAACTTTCACGGATAAAAGTTTAAAATTTTGAATATTGATTTATGAGATAAGTTTGATTTTGTTTATTTGTTTAGTTATCAATTACATTAGTTGTATAGACAGTAAATATCTATTGTATTAGTCAAAGTAGAACAAGTTTTAATGTCATATCAAAACGGAAAGCAGAAACACAATTTCCTAGAAATCGAGTGTAAATATGAGCATGCGAGAATACGAGGAATGCATGCATTCTCGCACTTATGTCTTATATTTTTATTTTTATAAAAATATTTATATAAGACATAAGCGCAAAAATGTTCTCGCACTCATGTATATAAATATTTTTACATAAATATTTTTATATAAAGTGAAAAAAAATGTATGTATTCTTGCATGTACACACTTGCACTCGCATTTGCATTTGCACTTGTTTTCCAGAAAATCATATTTCTGCTTTTCATTCTGATCTGACATTAGAACTTATTCTACTTTTACGAATACAATAGATATTTACCGTTTACACAACTAATATAATAAATAGCTATATAAATAAACAAAATCAAACTTCTCTCGTAAATCAGTATTCAAGGTTTTATACTTTTATCCGTAAAAGTTTCCATAATAAGTTCTCGTTAAAAGTTTCGATTTATTAGGATATAAGTTATCAAAATTGTTTAGGTGGAATTTTTTTCTCTATTTTAATTAATATTCCATAAAACAATTTCATGTTTTTTGGGATGAAATCCTAGTCATAGCAGCTGAAAATACACATTTAAAATGTTTTTTTTTCCTGAGAAAAGTAAAACACTTTAAAATTTATCTTTCTAGAAAGCAATCTCAAGTTTTCAGAAAATCACATTGTTAGTGTTCTTCTCGAGAGTACTTTCATGTACTTGTACTTGAAAGTGCTTATTGAGAATATCAATAAATCTTCAGAACATTCACCTGGATTTCAAAGTAATCGCCAACTCGCTTCTCTTCATCTTTACGCATACATCTCTTCAAATCTACAAACCAAAATTTATAAACAAGAATAATAAAACTTTAATTTTTACGTAAAAAAGGAACAAAATCTTCTCTCATGAATAATTTTGCAGTGATATGATAATAAATAAGAATAAACTTACGTAAGATAG
This sequence comes from Mangifera indica, assembly GCF_011075055.1. NCBI lineage: Eukaryota > Viridiplantae > Streptophyta > Magnoliopsida > Sapindales > Anacardiaceae > Mangifera > Mangifera indica. The sequence goes on from NC_058139.1 coordinate 6,617,115, forward strand.
GAGGGGAGAGGTGAGAGAAAGAGAAAAAGTCATAAAACTCAGAGAGTTTCGGCGTCGGGCGAATGGCGGCCATGTCCCAACTCGACGAGATAGGCGACGTAAACGACGCGCCATCGGATTCTAACGTGGGGCGTAGCCCATTTCGGTCATCAGAGGGCGCAGGCGTATTTGATGTAGGCTGGTGCGGCCTACTTCCATTCTTTTTGGAGCGTGATTCTGATGATGGCGGGGACCGGGTGTTTCTGGACTTGGAGAACCTGGTGGTGCACGCTACGATGTCTAGGAGTCTCCGCACGTGAGCCACCGCCTGAGCTTCGTCGGCGTAGTCCTCTGTTCATCACGGTGGTAGAAATGTAATAACAAAAAATTATGATTGGTCCCAATATAAATAATTATTAATGTCAGCCGCACTTTGACTTACTAATTTATCAGATATTGAATAAGGTAAAGTTTGTTACAGTGTCTCCCCAGATATTCAACGATATAACTAAAATCAGTCGTTGGTAACAGAAATATAAGGTGCTTTTCCCACTTCATGAAACATAGGGGAGTCAATAAAACTGCAGTCTAGTGTCAAGGTCTGAAGGGTTTGGTTTAACTTTAAGTCCACTACCAAATATACCACTTCCACGATTCTTAGAAGGCCAAAAGACTTCTTCCCACAGAAGGTGCAATGTTTTTTTAACACCCATGTAGGGTTTTAAAATTTTAAATAATCACTTATTTATTAAATTTTATAATTAATGTTAAATAGGTTTGAAAAACCCAACCAAAAGATTACACACAAATCTTTAAATAAAATTAATAAATAATACTTTTACTTTTACTGTAAATTATAAATTTTAATAAATAAATAAATATTTAAGATTTTAAAATTTTGCCGGTAAAAGGCCGGAATGCTAAATTTGGGGGGGGGGGGGGGGGGGGGGGGGCGGGGCCATCTCATGTAGGTAGAGCGGCTGTAGAAGCAATGACACTACCAAAACAAACAAACAAAGAATCCGGAAATGGACTTATTACCCAAAAGCAAGAGTTGCCGATGTGCTTATATTTATTTCTTACATGGTTTCACGATCAACTCTTCATCATTGTGAAATCCCATCCAACCCAAATCTACTCTAATACTAAATGATTGACAAAGTTAGTTGTTGTCATGTCTGTTTGTTTCAATTATTCATGTCAAATAAATTATGACTCTAATAATGACGTCATATATATATATTGTATGCACAGAATAAATAAGACTAATTAAGTTTTGGAAGACTATAGAAGATTCTATGTGTTCAGCCAGCCCTAGTTTTTTGTACAAATTCTGCATATTCATATGCTTTATTATCATATTGTGCTTCTCCGCATATTTTAACTAGTGAAATTTCTAGAGCCATCAGGAATATTCGAAGCCTCAATGTACAACCACATGAAACAAGTTTGCTTTCTATACTAGGAATTAGCTTAATATTATATTTGAATTTCGAATATCTTAATAAACCCAAATTACTAAATTAACAATACAATACCATGTTTCTATCCGAGTTAAGGTTATTACTATAAATTTCACACCCACTTTTTATTTAAGCATAAGACTTCAATTAATTGTTTTTTTTTTCACTAATCTTCTATTAAATAAACCATAAAATCTACCCAATTTGTGTTTGTTACATGTGATAATTCTTGTAATATAATACAGTTATGTATATATATTTTAAATATACACGTATAAGTACAAACATATTTATGTATTCAAAAAAATATATATATATATATATAATATTACTCCTAAAAACGAACATTTAGTAAATGTTTACTTCAGGTTAAGAGTCATGTATATAGTTGTTTGATTAGTAGGTGCATAAGATCATTGCATATAATATATACTTAATTAAGCCTGAAAGTTGTAATATTTTATAGTTGAGGAGAACAAATTAAGACATAAATAATCTTTGGAGAATATTTTATAACAAACATATCAGACATTAAAAAGAAAGCCACATTGGGTTGATAAATTTTATTGTGAGAAAGAGAGCTTCACCTACCTTCAACCATTTTTAGCAAGCATGGCTTCAGATTAACCACCTCTACTCTGTCATTCAATCTCTGGCCTTTGACCTGATCAATTTAACTAATTAATTAATTTCATCAAAATTAATATTATTCAAAGTGAAAAAAAAATAGTTATCTTTTTTACTGTATATATAATGAAAAATAAAAAATATTTCTATGGACCTCATGAGACAAAGAGTAGTTTGTTAGGTGGCAAGTTTCTACATTCACAGCTAAGAGCTTTTTCACATCAAGTATCTTGTCAGTGGAGATGCCCTTCACACATAAGTTAGAAATTGTTAATACTGAATAATTAATGGTAAATAATATATTCAAAATTATTTCTGAAATGAAAGAAATATACCTTGAGAATCACTTGTGATTCATATGGAGTGATGACTGTTATATCAAGAACACTAGGCACCACTGCACAAAATCAAAATTAGATTCAAAAACAAAAAACTAGTGTAAAATATGTATATTCAAAGGTGATTGATTAATATATACCTTTCTCCTCTTTGTTCTTCTTCTTCTCAGCCTTGGCTTTATTAGACTTCCCTCTTCCAGACCTTGGAGCCATTGATTTCAAATAATCTCTCTTGTAAATTTCTTCAAAAAGCAGACAGTCAAGAATCCAGTTGCAAGAACATCGATATTATCACCAAGAGATATTCAACAAAAGATTTGACTCCACCAATCGCAACAATGGAGAGCAAATTAAGCAGAAGTAGAAATGAAAAGCGCTTTTGTGAAAACAAAGAAATAAAAACTGGTAAAGAAGATAGGATAAGGGGTTTTGGGTTTACCCTCTTTGTGGATTGTTAAGCAATCCTGGCCTCACCTTGTTGCTAAAAGCCTGATTGCTTCTCTCACTCTAATTATAGGGGGAAGCGGCTCTTGCAAGAAGACAACTCAAATTCGTGGGCCAGTAGTGGAAAGATTTTGGGCCGTTGAGATTGTGACACGTGGTGGATGATGTTGTTTTTTGCATTTGTGGTTGAGCCAGTTTTGTTTTATCACGTGTTTTTGGCCTCACCAGCCAGTAAATTATTAGTGTAAATAATTATACTTACGACTCCTAAAATGGCACATTGTTACGTGAATTAAAAATGTGGTGTGGTTTTTTTTTTTTTTGTCAAATTTTTAATGGTTATTAATGTTTCTCGCTAGGGTCGTACCCAAACCAAATGATTCAATTTTGGAAACAAATTCGGCCTAGTATATTTTGATTCAATCTTGTTTAGTTTAAATTTAAGCTAAGTTTGAATTAAAAGAGTTAATATTATTTTCACTCAAATTAAATTAAAGTTATTATTGTTAAAAGAAACTAAAATCAAATCCAAAACAAATTATTTTTATTTTTTTGAATTCAAGTAAAAAAATATTTAAGTTTAACTTAATTCAGTATCATTCTTGTCATTGTTGAGTCTATTCAATTATCATAACTTTTCCTCACTTGAAAATTTTTCATTTTAGTTAATTGAAATGAATGAGACCAACATAAATAATCTATTTGTTTGTAAATTTTTATTGTACTGGGTTGGCAATTAAGAAAAACACCTGAATTTGGATGAATTAATTTTTTTTCTTTTAAATTTGAAAAATACGTTTTTCTTCTCATCCGTTAAAATCAGATATTAATTTATCAGTGCTATTTTTTTTTTTCACTTAAGTTAATATCATTTACACTTTAAACAGTGTTTTTAATTAGAATTATTTTTTTACTCATATTTTTTTGTTTTTTAATCACCAACAACCACAAAGTTGATGGCGAAATAGAAGATGAGGAAAGGCAAAGCAGCACGGAAATTAAAGAGAAAAAGAGAGAGAGAGGCGTTGACGACAAAATCGAGGTTGGAGAGGCAAGGCAAGACTATTAAATCAAAATTAGAAAGTCCAATCCCAGATAAAGAAAAAAGCTTAGTAATCAATAAGCTTAACTCCGTTCCACAGACAATGGCTCGACCGCTTAAAGTAAAATAATTGAGAAGCTGAGAAAGTTAGATGGGTTGTGGTGGTTTGTCGAAACACAGTTGAGAAAACACCAAAGGGTATAATAAAATCATGAAAAACGTGGCAGTGCCATGATATGCATGATTGTTGATTTGAGGTGGAGGGAAAATTAAGAGAATCTTAAGAAGGCTTTCTTTTGATTGGTTGGTTGTTGCCAGACTTTGTAATATAATCATACCATCACGATACTTGATCGGTGGGAAAAATCCAAAGAAAAAGAAGATTTTGAGCAAAATTTGGCAAATTCAAATCGAAAGTAATAGTGAACAATTTATCAAGAGACCAAAAAAACAAAAAAATCAACCTTATCAGTGACCTTTTATAATTGAATGATGAATCAAAAATTTATCAAATTTTTTTACATAAATTTTCATTTTTCCCATTAATTATGAAAAAATAAATTTTTTAAATTTAAAACGAGAAATAGTTATTAGAGTATGTGACCTTCAAATAAAAAATTTACTGAATAAATATAAAATGATGTCACTAATTAAAAATCAAGTGAACCTATCAAACAACTATATTTTTACGAACTTCTTATGAATTCATATACTATACTTATATTTATAAATACTGCTATGAATTCATGAATAAAATAGAAAAGTAATTTACAATTTTACCTTCTATAATCCCTTGATTCATCTCAATTGCTTGTCATTATTGAGTAATATAATTATATTTAACTACTAGGTCTACATGTTTTTTTGAATTTTAAATTGACCGTTTTACCTCCTGAAATTTAAAAAATTATAAATCAATCTCAACCCTTGAATTTTCAATATTCATAATGAAAGTTAAAATCCAAAGCGGTTTACATATTCAAACCCCAAAAATAGAATTGGTGAAAAAGTTTGGCATGGTCCTTAATTTCAACCACTATCTTTGTTAATTTACAATTAATTAAGGTTAAACCATCACTTTACCGATCACACATCATTATCATTTATAATAACTTTTATTAAATTAAAAGCAAAAAAAATATGTATTTGGTGTCTCTCTGCTGATCTTTCTTCCTCAAATCCAATAAACAATTGATTATAAATATCAGTAAAAGATTCTATTATAATGCACCCCATTTGCATTCATGTTTTAGCAGTCAAGTAAGCCAAATAAAGAATTATGGAAATAATATTAATGAAAGATATAGCACACTAAATTTCAAAAGATTAATAAAATTAAAAAAATATTAAATTTTTTAGAGAGAATATATGAATTCGAACCTCTGTCATCTTTATAAAATCTTGATTTTATGTTTCGAATTTATACATTGAACTAATATGAACAAAAATAATAATAGTGCATATTTAAAAGTAAAATTTTGGAGTTTGTGAATTATTGAAATAAAACGTGGAGGCAATGTTTTCAACTTCATAATGCCATTTCTGCTCATTCATAATCACAACCATGGACTTCCCTTCCCAAATTTTATTTAAAATAAACCCATCTTATGTTTATTCAATAAATATAATTATTTAATTTATATATATATTTTTTACCTCGACATTAAAAACTATTATATTAATATGTTTTAAATTATACACATATAATTTATTTATCTAATTTGTAATGGGTGGTTTTAATTTAAAAAATTGGGATTTCATGTATAATCAAATATAATTTGACTATTTTTATTAATATAAGATATTAAAATGCAACTCCCAACCTCCTTGGATCACACGTACTAGCCATTAATCCCAAGCATGCCTTATAAACAAATTAATGTGAACAGAAATTAAAAAAAAAAAGGTGTAAAATGAATAAAGCATGCATGCATATAAATGCTTATTGCATTAATAATTCTTGATTTATTTTAATTAATTGTTGTTTATACGAAGCAATTAATAATTGGCCTGACATTTGTTTCAAACCGATCACTAAAAGGAAATAGAGAGAAAAGATATTTTTATTTTCTTAAACTTTAATAAATGTATATAATATTAAATATTATAAAGTGTTTTACATAAGCGAATGTATCTGAATAGAAGTTTTTGATGTGCCAAAAGACTCATAAGTTTCAAAATTTAACACTTACACCCTTATTGCTAAACAATATTAGTTGAAAGTAAATATTATATTATAAGAGTGATTTCAGGGGTTAGTAAAACTAGTGGAGTATTAAAATTTCAAAGAAAAATGTATAAATTTGAGTCTCTATTATGTTTATGAAACTCTAATTTACTTAATGCAATAGTTATAGATCCAATCATTGTATCTCAAGTTTATCTGCTTAATCAATCTGAACTGAAACTATATATATATATATATATGGTAAAACAGACAACCCAATAAAATAACTTTTTGTTTTTTAATTTCACAAAGGTCTCATTAAATTGTCAATGTTTAGAAATTTGAATCATTAATATATTTTTAATATTTTGATTATGTGATAAATGTGAAATTTAGTTTATTTTCATTATGGGAGAGAAGACATAATAAGTATATAAACACAATTAATGTGAATTATAAGGGTACGAAATTTCCTTTAAAAACTTGTGGATCTTTCTATTATTATAAATCTCTATACAAATAATTAATGTGACACACAAGCAAAGTTATATATGCTATGTTTCATAAAAAAAATATTTTAGTTTTTAATAAATAATATATATTAATATGACAATATCCCACCAAAATCAAGAAGATGTAATCTTAATTTCATACATAGATGATTATGTCAAGATTTTTTAAGGTCAATAATTGAGTTGAGTGGTTCCCAGATTGGGAATTGACAAAATGTTATGAGTTTCATGCTTTAATGAAGATTTGTTGGATATTAAAAATTTAATCAAGATTTTTTGGATATTAAAAAAGATTTATATTGACCCGAATTAAACTACATTTCAATAATAAACTTCAATAATCTTTCAATATGTGCATGTTTATTGTTAATAATTTAATTGTCATTATAATATTTGATGATTTTTTTCTATATTTTTAATTCGAAAACTTGATACTATATGTATTAAACATTTTAACACAAATAATTAGTTTTTTGAAATTATTTGTCAAATAGTGACAAATTAATTATGATTTTTTATAATTTAATAATCATAAGTTATACTAAATATGCAAGAATTAATTATCATATAATTAGTTATTCCTATAATCATAATCAATAATTATAATTTAATAATAATAAATTATGCTAAACAAACACTATATATGTTTTTTTTTAATACTAAAGACACACAAAATTCTTGCAATTTGGGATATAATATGACAATTTCACTGATTATAACCATACATAAAATATATATTATTTATTTATTTATTTAAAATTAACACCTTCACTCTTAATTTTGAAAAAGAATATATATTAATTTTGTACACATTGAGAAAAAGAATATTTCAAGTGGGCGGCATTTTATTTTCTGGTTTTTCCGGTCCAATCTATGCAATAAAGAACTTCGTCAAATTGTTTAGCATTAATGTCTTACTATTTGTTTGGCCGAATTCATAATCTTAATAAAATACATTTAACTTCGACGCAATAGGAAGGCCAAATGACTAGTTTCCACTCAAACTATGATAAGCCTTAAATGTTCATTTACTTATATGGTATCTATTTTGGAGTAAATTTTGATTAATTTTAGTGTAAATTATTATTTTATCTTTTATTAGTATAATGGTAAAATGTCATTATTGACCAATTTTCTTTTATTTTTCCCCTCTGTTATCACTACCACCATCTAGACTTTATCACTACTATTACTTAGATTGATTCACGTCACAACCATCATCTTTTTCACTTAAAAATCAAGACTATGTTATCTTAAAAATCTATTACTCATAAACAAAAACAACTTTTATAATTTCATTTTCAAAAAAAAATGAGAGGAACGAAAACCTAAGTTATATATATTCTAATTAGTTTTGAAGTGCTCATTTACTCGTTAAGAATTTTCAAATATTAAACGAGAAAAAAACAGTATTTGAAGAAGTTGATATTGAGTTTAGCATCAATGTGATGTTAATTTCATGATTTTTTTAATCTAACTTCTCAAAGATAATCATATTTTTGAGGGACGCATCATCCTCACTTTTCAAAGCTTCTTCTTTTTACTTTGCATTTTTCATGCTCTTCCACCATCCAAGAAGGCAAACCTTTCTTTTGCTACAAACTGTCAATTAACTCTAACTTAGATGTAAATGAAACTTTTTAGGTACATGATTATTTTCGTTTAGGATATCTTCTTTATCCTTCTTTAAGTCTTCCTCCACATCATCACTTGCAAAAGCAAGACTTGTAAATTCTTCATGAGTAGAAAGTTTATATGATGTTTTAGGTTAAGAAGGCATAATCTCATACACCATATCTCCATTGCCATCATCACTATTCAACTTTTGTGTATCATTACTTGTATGCATAAAATTCTAATTACTAGATTAGAAATTCATTCCTATTTTGATTCATCCACGGAGTTGACTTGTTTTTAAAAAAAAAAAAAATTAAGAAAAGGATTAATTTCGAAGAAGTTGGAAGTTAAAAGGCAACTAAACATTGAAGTCGCAATGCGATGGCTAATTGATTAGGGGTTGTGGACTCCTACTTATAGTCATCATCTCACTTGAATATGTGAACTAAAGTGATTTCGTAGTCGATAAAACTCATGAGTTACGATTGTATCTTTTTCGAGGCGATGGTTTTTTTTATTGTCTTGGTATTGAAAAGTTTTTCTTTTGAGGTGATTGGTGGTGAAGAATTTTTATGGTGTGTGGGTTGACACTAGGGTTGTGATGAATTTTTTATAAAATGGTTAAGGTGATATCACTATTTATATTATTAGATGGGTAAATGATATTAGTCTTATCCTATATTTGTACAAAATGATAAAAATACATTTTGAACATTTAAACCAACATTTATTTTTTATGAATAAGTGAAAAAATAAAATTTTCTAGTTTAAAGGATAAAAAATTACCATTTCATTAAAGTTTACATGAGAAACAATCATTTAACCTAACATGAAAAGACTTACTTGACGGTTTATAAGTTGTATTGTACTTTTAAAATAAGAGTAGTTGTATATATAAGTGTGATTAAGCTGCCAATGTCCCCTACGTCAGGAATTAGCTAGGGTTATTGCAATTAACATTAGTTGACAGTCCATGCTTGAGACCAAAGTACCAAAAACTAGACCAAACTAGTTGATTCAATTGGACCGTGGTCTAATAATTAGAATTGTTCTAATTTTAAAGTTTGACTGTAATTAAAGCCTATTCCTAACATTAAATGATATTTTATAAGTAAAATATAATGGTTTCCATTAATGGGACTTGAACTCAACATTTTTTCCATTAATTTAGAGTATGTCTATCAAAGTAATTTTATTTTTATGTGAAAACAATTTAAATTATATATATATATATTTGATAATCAATTAAATGAAATTATTTTAAATATAATTGTTAATATATTTTTAACAACTCATGGCCTCATCAGTTTTACCATCAGCTAATTCATTTAATAATATATTGAATTAGATATTTTCCATTTTACCTTATTAGGTTGGTGTCATATCCCACTTTGGAAACATTATTTAAAATTAAGGCAAAGGACTTACTCTCCCTTGAGGTTTAGTTTATTCATAAATTTTTATTTATTAAGTTTTAAAATTTAAATATTTATCTGTTAATAATTAAAATTAACAAAATTAATTGGTTTCAAAAATAAAATTATTATTTAATTAATAATATTAAAACATATAAAAGTTAATATTATTTTCTTCATTACTTTGAAAAACTATCAATTTTCTCTCAATATTAAGTTTTGAAAATTTACATTTCTCTCATAGGATTTCAAATTTTCAGAGACAATTTTCTACCGAATAACTAGCTTCTCTGGTGTTGCCTTCGACGCTTGCTCCCAACACAATTCATCTAGATAAAGATGAATATCATTTTCATTTTCTATGGTGAAGACAAGTTCAAAAGAAGGGAGAGAGATGGTCGAAGGGTATCGATTGTCGAAGAGAGAGCGACAAACAAGTTTCGATCGTTTTGAAGAAGACATCTTTATCTTTGTTTATTGCATTGATCTTCAAGAGAGAAAGTGCCTGATTTGCTATAGGAGGGGGAGAGATTGGGTTGAAGAAGGGGGTCAATGATGCTTTCATTGATTGAAAAATATAGGAAAGAAAAATAAATATTAAGGGAAATTTTTAACTTATTTAAACTTAGGTTAGGGAAAAAGATGAATTTTTAAAATTAAGTTGAAAAAATGAAATAAAATTATAATTTTTTTAATATACTGATTAAATAATAATTATATTTTTAAATTTAATAGATTTTAAGTAAATATTTTAATTTTTAAAATTTAATATTGGGAAGTTTGAAAATAGACTTTTTGCCTAGAACTAATCAAGGTTGCACTGCACGATGCTACTAAAGTGAGATATGATTTAAGGACGTGATGCAGAACTAACTAGAAGCTGATCAAATGATTCAAATTAACTGTTAGCAGAAATCCATCTTATTATTTTTATTCATTGGTCAATACATTGACTTTGGATTTCCGCGTGTTTCATATTTTTCATGAATTAAATTCCATTTGATATGGTTAGGAGCCGAGAATCAATATCATTTACAATACATAATATTCAACTCCAAATCTAGATTATATCTTATCTTCCGTAGATATTTCATATAATAAAAAAATTGAGAAATAAATTATTCAAATTAAATCAAATGTTTATTCTATATTCAAAATTTTATTTTATTTAATTTTTTAATAATAAAAAATAATAATTGAATCAAATTATTTTTTAAAATTAAAACAATTATATTAAATAAAATAAAATTTAAATTTAATAACTGATCCTATATCATCAAACCAAATAAAATTAAGTATTTCAAATTTTATTTTTCATTCATATTTCACGTTACTTGGGTGGAGCTTCTGCACAAATTGCGTTTTCCAGGTGCTGCTGCTCCCAGTGTCCGGGACAACATGTCCAACATCAACGTCAATGTCAATGTCAGATAATTATCATAGTGGAATTAATACTAATTCAGAGAAAAAAAAAGTTTTATCATTTATTGTATTTTCAACATTAGGCTGACTTGTGACTTGTAAATTTGTGGTTACTAGGCGGCAAGTGTGCCTTTCACTGGGAGGCAAAATTCAACTTCCCTTATCATACATAGGTTATAATTTTTTAAAAAAATATAATTAGTTAAAAAAATTATACAAAAAAATTATGGAATATAAATTTTGTGTTAAAAATGATTTTGAAATAAAAATATAATTGAGGGTATCATAAACCTACTGCCTACTAGCTATTCTAAAAATTAAGTTTTTCTTTTTTTTAAATTGTCATGTCATATTTCAAAGTCATTCCAATAAATAAAATTTTAGCAATACTTTTAAAATTTTAAAACATGTATAATAATTTTATTTAGAGACAATTAAATTCTAATATAAAAAAAACCAGTTTAAACGTGTAGGGCGAGGTTAGTTGTACGATTATACAAACAAAATTGTTAAAAATTTATAAAAATGAATCATTTCTAAAATTACGGCAACAAGGTGGGAATTAGGGCCCAGGTCGGCCTGTTGGGGTGCCGTCTGGGCCCTAGGGGAGAGATGGTCCACGATCTGGTTATAATTGTTTACAGGCTTAGGGTCCGGTCCTAAGGGCCTTTTAGGGCCATGTTTCGGGGACAAAATGTAAATTTTACATTAGAGAAGTTTAATAAAACATTTCATGACATTTTTCGTGTGATATGTGTAAAAAAAAAAAGAGTAAAATTAGATGCACTAAAAATAAATATATTTTAATCATTCAATGATAATATGTTATCATCAATATAAAAATTAATATTTATTATTAATATATGTAATTCTATTAAAGAAAATATTTTATAAGAACTAAAAAAAAAAATTTAAAAAATATGTTCAAATGTGTATTTTTGGTGTGCACATAATTTCATGTTATCAAGTTTCAAAAAAAGTGTGCCAAAATAGTGGTTATATCATATTTAATAGATAATAAATATAATTTATTTATACAAATAATATATAATATATTCTCCTATTGGCCCACTATATTTATCTTACAATATGTTATAAGCCCTTGGCTAAACAATATGGACTCTCTCAATATCTTCCATTTTTTTACAAGATCTTATCGGGATAGATAGACCCAAACCTTTCCCTTCTCTTAGACCAAACAATAGTTTTCTATTATATCCATGATTTTTTAATAGACAAATAAATCTCTTTGTAGGTATTTTAGTATAATACACCCATCCAAAAATAAATAATTCTTGTAAATATTGTTACGCGACTTAACATCAACTCCCACCTTTAACAACAATAATAGATTTTGAAGTCGTATTAAAAAAGTAATATAGCTCTAGTACATTTTCAGGAAAGATGGTGGCTATGGCTAATCAATCTAACTTATGTGGCAAGCCAATGGTTCGAGAAATATCTTATTATCATAATTGAATGTTTAATGTGAAGATAAATAATTTTGATGATTATTAATATAAATTATTATTATATTTGATAAAATTAAATAAATAAAAATAATTATTATGTTTAATTAAAAATAATAAAATATATTAATACATTATTTTTTTTAAATACCTCCAGATATAATTATTTTAAAATTTTTTATATTATTTATTATATTATATTAATAAAAAATAAAATTATTTGTATTATAAAAAAATCACATATAAAAATATAATTATAATAAAATTAAAATTATTAATATAAATTTATTAAAAATTTTATTATTTTATATATTAAATAATATAAAAAAAAAAAATAAAATAACAGGTTAACCTTTAATTCTCCCTTAAACCCTCAATTACTTTGCATACTAAAAATAAAAATAATAAAGAAAATAGAAAAAATTAATATTCAAGACTCTAGTCTCTTCTCTCCTCACTCACACCTCCGTCCTCACTATCAAAAAGAGCGCGCAACTCAACGGCCTAAAACCTATTGAGAATGCCGGAGCTACCAGAGGTGGAGGCGGCCAGACGGGCCATAGAAGAGAACTGTTTGGGTAAGAAGATAGTGAAGTCGATTATAGCCGATGATAACAAAGTGATTGATGGTGTCTCTGCGTCGGAGTTCGAGGCCGCGCTTTTGGGCAAGACCATTTTGTCTGCTCATAGAAAGGGCAAAAACATGTGGCTTAGTCTCGATTCCCCTCCCTTTCCTTCTTTCCAGTTCGGTAAAGTTCACTAAAACCCTAAAAAATAGAAAGAACAAAAAAATATGCTCCGTTTGGAAAGGTTGTTTACGGTTTTACTTATATTATGGTGTTTTGATCATCTTCAAAAGTGCATGTTTGTTTCTCTGTAATGTATGGAGAAAGGGACAAGATTTTGACACAAAAATTGCCTTTGTGATACTCCATTTTGGAGAAGCTGTTTTTTTTTTTTTTCCCTTTTCTAAAGGCTCTTGCTTTCTGACTCAAGGAAATATTTGAGAGTGATTTTCAAGAGAAACGTGGTTGCTGCAATGCTGCTTTTACAAAAAAGCTGTTTAACTGTTTTAACAGGGAAAGGTTTGGCACTAAAATTCCATTTATGAGTCTTTTTTGGAGAAGCAATTCATAAGTTTTTCTCAAAAAACTTTTGAGTCAAATAAAAAATACTTATGAGAAACTTGTTTTGCGCCTTTACATGAAGCTTATTTTGGTGTTTAAACATGAAAGCTTTTGTCGCTAAAATTGCATTTGGAAGATTCACTTCATATGTTTTTCTTAAAAGCATTTTTTTTGTTCTTGAAAACGCTTGGGAGTGCTTTTTAGAATAAACTTTGTTGCTGCTTTTTCACTTTTTACAAAGAGACCGTTTAGGTGTTTTTCGATGAAAACTTATATTCAGATGTGTGTTTTTTTAAAATTAATTTTTATAATGAAACATTCGCAAAAGGACCATTCGGTTTTTTTAAGGAATTGGGTATGAAATGAAAAGGCAGTAGATGAGTTTTCATGCTGATGCGACTTAATGCATTTCAGGGATGGCGGGAGCTGTTTACATTAAGGGGGTTGCTGTTACAAAATATAAGAGGTGTGGCATGGTCATATGTATTCTTACGTTGTATTGCACTGATGCAATGAGAATGTGTGCAATATGGAATCTTTAAACTAATAAATTCAAAATAGATATGAAGCAAATTCTGATAATTGTTCTTTTAGTGAATTCTCTCAGATAACTCAACTAGTTTGGCTTTGATGCATTTCATTTTAGTAATTGTTTTGTATAGAGAAATTTTCAGTTACTCATTTGGATGATTTGGATGTGCTTACAGGTCTGCTGTAAAGGACACTGATGAATGGCCTTCAAAATATTCAAAATTCTTTGTTGAAGTCAGTATCCTGCTCACAATATTTTATATTACTTTGCTTGTACTCTTGATCTAACCATTGCATGCATTACCCTATTTTAGGTTCTTCTCTTGTAATGGAGTCACATTTCTAACCTTCAGATTTTTAGAGGCCAGTATGCTCCACCTTTTTGTTTCTAGAGGCCAACCTGTTGTTATGGTCTCTTATACTGTGTTTGCTGTCCAATAAAGAACCAAGTAAAACGAAACTGAAGGAATAGTATATCAAAATTAGGCCAAAAATGCACATCTGCACCCCCAATCTCTAAGAATAAAAATAAAAGAAGTATCCTGAAATTTTTTGGTGATTTATGTTGACAATACTTGGTGTTGATGATATTTAGAACCTTTCCTGAAATTTTTTGGTGATGTATGTTCACAATACTTGGTGTTGATGATATTTAGAACCTTTACTGCTTGACCTAGGTCCTGTGTTCCTATTTAACTGATTTATTTCCATGAAAATCTGTGCCAGATATCTCAAAGTAGGACCAGAGATCCCTGTTCTAATTGTACTTTGAGTGCTTCTGCTGTGTTGTGATTATGTCCAAGAGAGTTATGCTTATAGCTTTTTTTAACCTATTGTATTTGATTAATTTAGTATGAGTTGCTATGTCACTACTTAATCTTGATGGCCCTGTCAGTTAGTTTCAACTTTAGTGGCAACTAAGCAGCTGGCACGTTGATGATCCTGAGATAATTCTCTGTCCTTTAACCTGGAGTTTGGACTTTAATAATGCGTTCCAATGCTAAAGGTCATTTTTTATGGACATGAGTTTGAGCCTCTTCTTAGTTTCTCTTTTTCAGGGTCTTCCTTTGATAAATATAAACATGGAGCTTACACAGTTTAATGTTGTTTTAGTATTCTGATTTTGAATAAGCTTTTGAGAGTCAATTTATCTTGATAAAAATAGTTCCTTAGTGCGGTCTATTATGTTTGTTGTTTACTTGGCAGGACATGCCAAATAGTGGGATTTTCTCTGTGACCTGCCTTTATATGTCATAAAAAAGAATTTGTTTATATAACATGCCTATTATTTGTTATCCATATGGAGCGTTTCTTGATTCTAGTTTCCTTAGCTGTGCCATTGATATCATGCCTTCAGAATAATTGGGGAACCATGCATGTATTATCATGAAAAGATCTTATCTACCATTATAGTCATGAAAAGTGATTTCTTCATGTGCAGCTAGATGATGGTTTGGAGATGTCTTTCACTGACAAGAGGAGATTTGCTAAAGTCCGCCTACTCCAAGATGTACTATAACATCATTGGCTAGTCCATATATAAATAATGCTAATTTACTTTGGTGGCATTATATTGATTATTTTGTAATTGTTTTGTTGGCATAGCCGGCTTCTGTACCCCCTATATCTGATCTTGGTCCTGATGCCCTATTGGAGCCTTTGACAGTTGATGAATTTACTGAATTGTTAAGCAAGAGGAAAATTGCGATTAAGGCTCTATTACTTGATCAGGTTAAAACATTTATGCTTATTACTTTTTCTATTCCCTAAAATTTTTGCGTGATGTTTGAAATTTTAACACTTCTAGAGAAGTTATAAGTGGTGAACCTTTCTGGCCTGGTTACTCGGGGCATATATGCTTCAGCCACACATCATAATTCTCCCTGTTTCTCTTAAAAGTACATGACTGGTTCTTTTGAATGAATCTCCCAATATCTGATTAGTATTTTTGGCCACTGTTTATTTAAAATCATTAAAAATTTCATGACTGGTTCTTTTAAACTTTATTTGATACTCATAATTCTCTTTTCAATATTGTTGTTGACTCATGATTTAATTATCTTTGCAGAGTTTTATATCAGGAATTGGCAATTGGGTTGCAGATGAAGTTTTATACCAAGTTAGTGTATACCTGTTTTTGTCCAATTTCAGTTATGTATTTTTGATAGGTATTTGAGTCAAATCTATTGCATAAGTACAGAAATTTTGACATATTGTGTAGAGAAAAAAATTGTTGTCTTAGGTATGGAGAAAGTGCATGATGGCCTATGAAATTATATGTACCATGGGGAGAATGTTTGATAAGAATTTTTGTGGCTAAACTCAGATTGAATTTCATGCTTTGTATTGTCCCTGCTGATATTGGAACCAGAAATTGCTACTTTATTTATGCATTGTTTTGGTAATACCTAAAAACTTTTTTATTGATGCTGAAAATGATCTTTCATATTTAATAGTCTCATCATCCTGTGAGCTAAATGAATTAACTAAAGCCCGAGTCAAATAATGGTCTTTAATGTTTCTAACACAGTATCATGCAGGCCAGAATTCATCCACTGCAAATTTCTGCCAACTTGTCCAAAGAAAATTGTGCAACCTTGCTCCAGTGCATCAAAGAGGTAACAGGAAGTTCTGACATTTTGTGTTCCAATTGCAGTTATAGAAGTTTGTAGTACAAAATATGCATTCTTCATGTAGAATATAGAAAAAAATAAAATTTGTAGGTTGTTCAAAATGCGGTTGAAGTTGATGCTGACTGCAGCCGGTTTCCTCTTGAATGGTTGTTTCATTTTCGATGGGGCAAAAAGCCTGGAAAAGTTAATGGTAAGATACTTATGATATGACTAATCACTATGACCATGTAATTTATTTCACAGGTAATTGGAAAAGCAATTGAAGTTGGGGCAGATAGTAGTCAATTTCCTAATAATTGGATTTTTCATTCTCGCGAAAAGAAGCCTGGCGAGGCATTTGTTGATGGTTTGGTTTCTGTCCTTGTGATTTCTCATATATAACTCCATTTAGTTCCCTCTATTCGTATAAACAATAGCCTTTCTCTGTATGCATAGCAGCACCCCTGTGCATGTCTTTATGGGCATTATTCTTATTATTATTTTTCCTGGAGTTCATGTAAATTATAAACAATAGCTCTTTGACTTATTGGCTTGACTCATGATTACCTAAATAATGGCCCCTTGATTCACTTTATTAAAGAAATTTTTATCCTTTCGTTTTTATCAAGCACTTCAGTTTCCTTGGTTAATATATAGTCTTTTGTATGACGACAGGTAAGAAAATTGACTTTATTACTGCTGGTGGTAGGGTAAGTAATTCTCAGAGCAAGACTGTCTATGCTATATTATTGTTCTATCAAACTAGTTGATGTGATGAGTCTGCATTTCTGATCACAGACAACTGCTTATGTACCAGAGTTGCAAAAGCTAAATGGAGTCCAAGCTGCAAAAGCAGTGGTTAAACAAAGGAAGAAAACTTCTAAGATAAAAGATAGTGAGGATGATGATGAAGATAAAGCTGTTGACGCACCTGAAAGTGATGAGGAGTTTACTGAAAATCCCAAATCAAAGAGAGGGCAGAAACCTGGGATTAAAGGTAAAAAACATTCAAATAAAAGAAAATCTAAAGAAAGTGATGATGACAATGAGGACAATGATGTCGGTGATGACAATGCTGATGAATTGCAAGCAACAAAATCAGGAAAGCCAAAGAAGAATAACCAAGCTAAGGCTGTGAAGATCTCCAAGGAAAAGGTTACTGGTAAAAAAAGTATGAATGTACCGAAGAAAGCAAAATAGGTGCTGAGCTTTTTAGAAACTGCCATGCTGCAATGGCCCATGTTACTAAGGACTGAAAGTGTGGAAGTATCTTGTAAATTATCGTTAATGGTGTGGCTCTTTTGTCATGATCCAATTCCAGGCCAGTTTGAATTCATTGGCTAGTATCTTGTAAATTATCGTTAATGGTGTGGCTCTTTTGTCACGATCCAATTCCAGGTCAGTTCGGATTCATTGGCTATCATACCTGGTCATGCCAATGAGTTTTTGAATGTAAGGTAAACTTGAACGACTCTGGAAATCTTTGAATGAACCTTGTCTCTGTAAATTCTATCTTTATGGAATTATCTTGATGCAAGAAGTCTGTTAGTTCTTTTGAATTGCCATTGAGTTTTAGGCCAAAATCAGCTTCCTTAAAAGAAATTCAAAGTTTTGAAGCAAAATGAACCTCCGTGCATAATTGCAGAAAATCCAGATTGTATAAATAATTGAAATATGATTAAAATATTAGTTCATAAATTTAGCAATCCTAATATATTCATGAAGTTGTTTTTGACTTGACAATTTTCAATGTAATTAATACAGGAGAGCTTCATAGTCATGCAAACAGAGAAACAGTGATGTCAGAATGCACAAACGAAAGCTATGCAATATTCACATTTTAAGTCTTTACAGAAAATCTCTTTTTTCCCTTGTGATCTGAATGGCACTTAGGCTCCACTGCTCTTTTTAAATCCTTCCAAGATCTGCAGGACGATTTAAAAGAAATATTAATTTGGCTGCTCATGTCCAAAGAAATGATATGTTAATTTTTCAAACTGGGCTGATTGTTATGTTACCTGGCAAGCAAAACACTCCAACAAAATAATATAACGCATTTGAGATGAATCTTCCTGGTATGTTGGTCCAGTTCTTGAGTTTAAAAGAATAGTCTCAAAGCATCAACAACTTTCTCAGGCCTGTTAATATTGTTCAATGATCAAAATGTTAACTATTAGCAAGAAGAAAGAAGTCGAAAATACAAATAACTGAGAGTGAATTACCAGTCCTCTTGTGGCATATGCCCAGCTCCTTCTATCAAGTTGAGCTTCACCACTTCTGGATTTCCTTTCTGGAACTCTTCTGCCACGGACTGAGGTAAATACTTGTCGGATATTCCCCATGCAACTAGCACTGGTTTGTCCCAGCTGAAGTCCGAAAGCAATCAAGTTCATAATGCTCAATAAGGTCAAATATGAAGTTCATAGGCTACAGAATAATTGAAGCAATAAGTAAAAGCTTACAAAATAAATGGATTTGGAATAAGAATTATGTTATGGTAAAAAAATAGGCAAGACATCTAAATGCATGCTTTTCTGGTCTTATATTCAAGCAGAAATTCCTGGTAAGCCCTTGCATAAAAAAAACTCCAAGATGATCAACATCCTAAAGCGGATACAACATGAGTGATTGTAATAAGTGTTTGAAGATGATTTGCAGCAGGAAACAAAATTTTTGTTGCTAAAAATGATATCAAGCTTATAAATCATATATGAATAAGAAGTAGAAGTTGCTTTTTCAACACAGCTCATGCAGAATCTAGAGCACCATTTTACGCTAGACTAATTAAACCAATAGAAGCCATGTCTTGAAGCTTCTTATACATTGTCAAAATTTCTGATTCTTTTATCATTATCATTTATCTTTTCTAATTCATTAGACAAAATTCTCTTTTCTAGTTAGACAAGGGTGAAAGGAGGTAATGGAAACAAAAAATATTCATTTCTAGATGAAGGGATTTTTATAGGTTACTTATCCTTGGTTTCATCTCAACAAATTATCAAATTTGGTCAATAGAAATGCAATTTGTTAGCATTGTTAATTACTTAATTTAGTGTTTGTTTCATCCAAGGCTAAAACGAACCAAAGTAATATCTTTAATATTTCCTTGAAAAGCCATGGACAACTCCCACACAAAAGCTACTTTTAGTCAACTAAAAATAAAATCGAGCCAACAATTTCTTGATTGATTTTTTATGTTGAATCACAAAGGCTCAATGTCGATTATCATGAAAGTATTGATTTTCAACTTGAAACAGAAGGAGCATGTTCAAAGTAGTTGTAACCTAGAACAGAATTAGGAAAAAGAAAATCCAGAAAAAAATTGTACCTTCCTGAAGCAAAGCCAGAAGCTATTTGACTTAAGGTATTTGTGAAATTAATTTTTCTTGTGGCTTCAAGCAGGGCTGAAATACCAAATCCGAGTGAACATGAAAGTTAGCTGGGACCATATTTTTACTACACAAATCAGTTCAAGGAACATCTATCAATAGAACATCTATCAATAACATAAACTCAGCAGGTGAATCTAAAAGCTGAAATTAGTCACAAACCAAAATCAGGTGCACTGCTTGACAGGTATGGCAATCGATAAACATCAGCCTTTTCCAGCTTCAAAACATAGCTGTGGATGCATGTATTAGTTTAGTAAGAGAAATACATATGAAATAACAAGTGAACTTAAAATAAGCTGTTTGCAACTACGATATGTAGTTATTTCTTTAGAAGCAAATTTACAGTTTACGTATGCTTCCCATATAACAAAGTTGACTGAAAATTTTTATCTACTGCTCACTAAAGTTGCTCAATGTGAATGCATCATTCAACTTTGACATCAAGTGATATCATGTTGCACAATTATGTTGAAGTTATTAATGATTCTCTGAGCGTCAAAAGGATCATGAAATACATTTTGAATTCAATGAAATAGAGAAGGTTTATCTACTCAATTTTCTAAGGGTTGTTCTTATAATTAACAGGTTATAATCAAAGATGACGTGAACCATTCTTGCACTAGCATTTTTCAATTCTATGAATCTAAAAACTTTATATTAATAACTCAGACAAGTTATTGGAAAACTATCATGATTAAATGTCTCCCTCCACATTATGTATTTTTTTCTTCCAAGGTCAGCTTTGCAAAAATTTATAGAGAAAAAGTTATGTGATGCATCAAGTTACTCTTTATCCATAAGTAGAAACACTTTGGATACATACGGGCTACCTGCTTCAATAAAGCGCTCTGCCGTGATAGCACTCTGACAAGTAAATTCGCCATAGAGAGGGATTCTAGTAAAAGACATATAGAAAATAAAATCAAATAAACAATTACACTTGTTTCCTACCATGAAATCGTTTATGAGAACAATAGAGTGAGACTATGTACACTAATAAAGAGTATTAATTTATGTACTAAGATGACATATAATAATGCGATTGATTGTTAATTTATTTTTAATTCATCCAATCACTTATTGACATGTCATTCTTAGTACACAAATTAGCACTCTTTGTTAGTGCATCTAGTTTTAGCGAGGAATGATATATGAGTTTCAAAAAAGAGTAATAAATTTCTAATCCATTGGCAGTAGAAACATATTAAACAGTTGCTATAAAAATCTGTTCAAACAAGTTTGTCAGGCACATAAAAAGAGGAAATGAGACAAGAATGTAATGCTAAAGTCTCAAACGGTCTGTTAAAAAATCCTAATATGTGGCATTCATCATGATATATGATTAGAAGTGAACCTCAGCTTTGTAAATAGTCCAGGAGTGGGAGATGAAACTGTCAGGGGACTATTTAGGATTACGAGCTTAGATATCTTGCTCTGATTTTTCAAGGCCCAAGTTAATCCATATGAACCTACAAGAAACCCCTTCAAGAAGATTTCAAAAACAAGTTAAATATCCGGGTTTGGGGCAAAAATTGATGTGGTTATATAGTTGATTGAACATTGACAAAAGTCTTTGAGCTATTTACATATATGGCTCTTGGAAAAAGATCATCATAGTCACTAAATATGTTCAAACCTGAACCACTAGAAAGAAAGGAGATTTGACCTCCAGTCCATCAAGTAATTTATCCAATTCTTCATGAAATTCTTTCTCTGCAAAGCAGGATGTTATCTTATAAATATGAGACTTCTAGAAGAAGAAAAATCTTATGTTTCAAAGAGATTAATTTATCAGCCATGTTATGGAACCTGTGTAATCGAAACCATATCCTGGCTGTGGTTTGTCGCTGAAACCAAAACCTATCCAGTCAGGTGCAATGCAGTGGAATCCAGAATCTGACATCTACCAAGGACAAAACAAAAGCAAAAACAAAATTCAGTGAATATATGCAGCTGTGCACACAATACTTAAAATTCTTAGTAATGTATCATATTTTGGAAGGAATTAAGGGGAAAAAATTTTTAGTTTCATGTATTTGGGCTTGGCCCCTTTGGAAATATGCAATCATAACATGAGAAATAAATTTATAGAAGTCATGCTACTGACTCAATAAATTCAAGGCATTCTATAACTTTCAGAAGAATTCAACTGAGCAATTACCTGAGACATAACATTTCGGTAGCTATATGACTGTGTTGGAGCCCCGTGAAGAAAGACAATTGTTCCTCGTCTGGTCTCAGGGGATCCTGCAATCAGAGTTAAATCGTCAAGTTTTTACATAACAAAGACAAGAATCAGTTACTGTTGCGGGGGAGAAAAGCTTACCAGTCCGCCTCACAAACCATACCAAGTTTCCACATTTGATGTATTTGCCATACTCCCTTCCTTTATCTTCTATCCTCTAAAATTCAAAGCATGTATATTACAACTTAAGACATTTTATTGTCCATGTCAATACTGACACTTCACACAAGGCAAAAGAGACACTTAAATTATCTGACACCACACTCGCAATTTTCTTAAATTGAAAATTTGGGCATCTTAAATCATGTTGAAATCTACCACAATTTTCTAAAAATGTAAGACAAACAAACAATTAATCTATAGCTGAATAATGCAAAAACAATTGATCTCATCTCAATCAATCCAACCAATAAACAGATTAGCTACCCACAGGAACGAGATCAAAAATTGACCACTTACATAGAGCATTTGGCCAACATTTCCATCCTCAGCCGGGCTCTCAGGGAGCTGAATGGCGCTTCGGCTAGAAGGATTATCAGTGACAAAGCCAAAAGGGTTGAAAGCTGGCGAGTCATTATCACTATCATCGCTATTAGTTTCTCCTTGAGAAGCATTAATTATGATTCTTGTAGCTCTCTTTCTTTCCGAATTACTTCTCCAAGCGCTGTGGCACTTGACGGTGTCGGCGGTGAGGGTGGTTCTGTCGGTGGAGGAGATGGGAAGAGTGAGAGGAGAAGGTGCAGAGAGAGTCCAAGCCATTGGTTGATGATTGGGTGGTGGTGGACAGTGCAATACAGAGTCTGGAGGTCGTTTTTTAACTGAATTAACGCGCGTACTGTCTGAAAATTTTATGGATAATGTGTGGTTGCTTTTCTGATTCTAAGGCCACGCTCTTTACTCCACGCGCTTCACTTAAACGACTTCAATTTGGTAGTAGTGTTTTTGGATTCAAAACTGAAGGAATCCATTAATCTTCATTCTAATCTAAATTATAAAATGAACTGAAAATTCTCATTTCAAATTTACAAGATTAATTTTATTGGGCTAATAGAGGAAAGAAAACTTTTTAAATGAAAATTTGTATTTTTGAAAGCTTTTTCGGAGTTGTAGATCATGAATGGCTTTAACAATTGTATGAAGTTCGTGAGCAATGGGCTCCTGTTTACTCAAAAGACACTTCTTTTGCAGGCATGTCCATTTTTTGCAAGGGTGATACTCTTAGCCCATTTTTCAACGGCTTTGTGCTTCGGCAGACTTCTTTGAAAGAATTTTTTGATATCTATCAATTAGTTCTACAAAAGAAGCGTCAAAACGAAACACTTGATGATTTCAAAACAAAAAATTCAAGCCCCATTCTGAACACACAGTGCATGTATGAGTTGCAGCTCTCTAAATTGTACACAAATGAAGTATTCAGCAAGTTCCAAGAGGAGGTTGCGATGATGTCCTCTTGTTTTAGCATAAGACAGGTTCATGGTACTGGGCGCATAGTAAAATAGGGAAACATGACTAATGTTAGGAATATTGAAGTCATGTACAATAAAGGTGGGCAGAAGTTAGGTATATTTGCAGTTGCTTCAACTTCAACGGGTATCTCTGCCGACATGCTTTGTGTATACTTGGCTATACTGGTGTGGAGGAAATTTCAATCCAGTATATTTTGCCGCCATGGAGGAAGGACTTTAAGCGCCTCTGTATGCCTGATCTTCGGTCTAATAATGTTGACATCACAAACCCAGTTCAAAGGTTTGATCATCTGTACAAACGAGCATTGCAGGTTGTTGGAGAAGGGATGATTTCTCAAGATCATTACATGATTGCTTGGCAAGCACTGAAAGAATCTCTCAATAAGGTTAGACTCGTAGCTGACAATTATGTTTAATATTAAACATTTGGGATGTATGTAAAATTTTTGTAGCTAGTATTCTGCCTTGCACGTACCAAAAATCTTCAATCTTTATGTCTGCACATTTCATACCGTAACCAATGTTGTAGATTAACTCACCGTTTACCGTTATATATAGTGATTTACATATTGCAGAGGCGTCTTTGAGCTGACAGTAGTTTATTGTTATCTTTATTTTAGCAGTATGAGTCGACTTTGTCTAAATTTTTTTCTGTACTTTGCAGGTCTGGAGATTGTTGGGTAAGGGTGGGTGGAATAAACCTTCACTGTCTGCTACTTCTTTTTAATAAATAAAAGTTGGGAGGATATAGACTTGAACCAAAAGACGTTGCTTATTCTCCACCATTATTTCTGACTTGCTCAATTTTCATGGCTAGTTCTGTTGAGATTTGTTTCCTCTGCAGTTAAATCTCTCTTGCATTGGCATAAACTACACCAACACATTGATACAAAGAACAATGGAAGGACCCAGCTTTTAGACATTCTTATTAATAAGAGTAAATTTCCACTGTCTTTTATTGAAGGTATCAAATTATACTTACTTCTAACAATATTAAATAGGAATAATATGATAGTATTTTTGAAAAATACTAACATAGTCATGTGGATAATTTATTTTAATTTTTGATAAGGGATTTTTGAAGTAACAATAATTATCATGAGTTTTATTGAAATAATCACAAAATTTCAAAATCCTTATACTTTATTTTATTTTGTTTGAAAAACACATATTGTATAGATACAATAAAATTGTATTTATTTAATTTTAAGTATTTAATTAAATATTTATTAATATATAATTATATGATTAAATACTCACTCATATCAATTGCTTAAATATATATATATATATATATATATATATATATATATATATATATTTATGGAATATTTATTTATATGGACGGAAAAAAAAAAAAAAACACTAAATCCTAGTATTTGAAGCTCTAACATGGCGCAATTACAATTAGAACCGGATGATAAAATGTGAAAAGGGGAACCGGACTGAAACCCAACCTGGAAACACTAAACTCACCCGTCGGGCTTGCAGGCATTTTTTAACCACCAAACAAACAAAGGCCGCATCTCAGTCAGAATCAGAAACCGTGATCTGTCGGGTCATCGGATCCTTCTCATCGGATTCAAGTCTCCGACTGTAGACGACGCCGTAAGTTCCTCCAAAATTCTCTGCTCGTTCCACTGATTTCGACCATTGAATTGTGTTTAACGCTTCTATTTCTGTAATTCTGTTTGGTCGCCATGAAACTGAAGGAAAATCAAATGAAAAAAGTGAAAGTCTGAATATTTTCGTTTTGTTTGCTTCATTTTCTCGGCAACCAAGCTGACATAAAAGAATTAACACAAATAATGTAGTTTCCAAGCTTAAACTGAGAAAAAAAATTGATTTGATGCAGAATTAGCAGTTTTAGCGATTTATTTTTACTCGCGCTTGAGCAAGTTCTCATTTGAGATGTTTGCGATATGGAGAGGTTGCTAATGATTGTAGTGATTTTTTTTTTGTTTTTTTTTAATTTTAAGTCGTGAATGATTGAACACTTCTGAGGTTGAGTCCTAGTGGCATTGAGTAAAATTTATTGTTTAAATCGGTGACCGAGGAACAGTGACTGTTATAACATTGTATTGTTGACTAAAATGAAAAGGCTAGAGAGTATTTGAAACTTGAGGAAAATATTATAAACCAATAACAATGCTAACTCTTACTATTTGGCATGTTAAAATATTCTGAATTGGTAAAATAATAATTTTGGCACATTCTCTTTGAATGGATGATTTGAAATGATTTTTGTTTGAGAAGCTGCTTTTCAATCCATTTGGTATCTGTGGCTTGACATTTTTATTTTTATTCTGGAGTTCAAACAATGCGAAATTGTGGTGATACGGCTCTTGCTGGGCTAAATGCTTTGATGACAGAGTCTCTTTAACTAAATGTTCATCTTAGCGTTATTAATTTTTCTTTATTTTCTTGTTGCTTCATTTGTTTGTGTATGTGAGTTAGCATGACAATGAGTTGGCATCTTGGACAGGAGAGATTCTTCTTGTATGTCTGGGTTTAGTTCAATATGTGGCTGACTGAAGTTGTCATTATTTGTTTGATTTATTGAATGGATGGCATGTGTGTAATTTGAGTTTAGATCTATATTGCAGATGGAAGAAGCTCCTCTTAGTGGTGAGCAAGTACCTGACGGTGACTGCAATCTGTCTCGGAAAGAAAGAGACAGTGAAACAACACTAATAGATGGTCAGAATGGTTTTATTGAAGAAAAAAAGGAATTCGTTGCTCCAGCTGTTGGAATGGAGTTTGAATCATATGATGATGCTTATAACTATTATAACTGCTATGCCAAAGAAGTGGGCTTTCGTGTTAGAGTGAAGAATTCATGGTTTAAGCGTAATAGCCGGGAGAAGTATGGTGCAGTACTATGCTGCAGCAGTCAGGGTTTCAAAAGAATTAAGGACGTGAACCGTATAAGAAAAGAAACAAGAACTGGTTGTCCTGCAATGATTAGAATGCGGTTGGTGGACTCTAAAAGATGGAGGGTTCTTGAAGTTACTCTTGAACATAACCACATATTAGGTGCTAAGATCCACAGATCATTTAAGAAGCTGGGCACTGGAACCAAAAGGAAGTCACAGTCAAGTTCTGATGCAGAAGGAAGAACAATCAAGTTGTACCGAGCACTGGTGATAGATGCGGGTGGAAATGTAAACCCGAATTCCAATGGGAGAGAACTCAGGAAATGTTCTGCTTATCCCTATCAGCTGAACCTTAAAAAGGGTGAATCTCAGGCCATTTATAACTACCTCTGCCGAATGCAATTGACAAATCCAAACTTCTTTTACTTAATGGATTTCAATGATGAAGGGCATTTGAAAAATGTGTTCTGGGTTGATGGTAGGTCCAGGACTTCATGTAGTTACTTCAGTGATGTTATCTATGTTGACAACACTTATTTGTCATGTAAATATGAAATACCACTGGTAGCATTAGTTGGAATAAATCACCATGGCCAACCTGTGTTGTTGGGTTGTGGCCTACTTGCAGGTGAGACTACTGAGTCTTATATTTGGTTGCTCAAAGCATGGCTTACAAGTGCATGTGGACGGTCTCCACAAACTATTATTACAGACAGGTGCAAGGTGTTGCAGAGTGCGGTAATGGAGGTGTTTACAAGAGCTCATCATTGTTTTAGTTTGTCACACATAATGAAGAAAGTTCCAGAAAAATTGGGAGGGCTGCGCAACTATGATTCTATTAGAAAGGCTCTTGTCAAAGCGGTTTATGAATCCCTGAAAGTGATTGAGTTTGAAGCAGCATGGGGGTTTATAATCCAACGCTTTGGAGTTGTTGATCATGAGTGGCTTCGTTCTTTGTATGAAGATCGAATTCTATGGGCTCCAGTTTATTTAAAAGATACCTTTTTTGCTGGAATGTGCCCTACACAGCAAGGTGATATCCTTAATCCATTTTTTGATAGGTATCTGCATAAGCAAACTCCTTTGAAAGAATTTCTTGATAAATATGAATTAGCTCTACAAAAGAAGCACCAGGAGGAAAATCTTGCAGATATTGAATCAAGAAGCTTGAGCCCCACATTGAAAACCAGATGCCCATTTGAGTTGCAGCTTTCTAAAATATACACTAGAGAAATATTCAAGAAGTTTCAGTATCAGGTGGAGGAGATGTATTCTTGTTTTAGTACAACACAGCTACATGTTGATGGGCCGATCATAATATTTTTGGTCAAGGAACGTGTTTTGGGTGAAGGAAATAGGAGGGAAATTAGGGATTACGAAGTTCTGTACAATAGAACAGCAGGTGAGGTTTGTTGCATCTGCAGCTGCTTTAACTTTTATGGGTATCTATGCCGGCATGCTTTGTGTGTGCTTAATTTTAATGGTGTGGAGGAAATCCCTTTGAAGTACATCTTGTCACGGTGGAAGAAGGACTATAAACGCTTGTATATTCCTGATCATGTATCGAATAACGTTGATGCAACTGATCATGTGCTATGGTTTAATCAGTTATATAAAAGTGCCTTGCAAGTTGTGGAGGAAGGAGTGATTTCTCTGGACCATTACAAAGTTGCATTGCAAGCTTTTGAGGATTCATTAAATAGGGTTCATGATGTAGAAGAAAAGCAAGAATAACTAACGATGCAAAGGTGCGAGATTTATTTTGTAAATATTATTACTCTCTTTATTTATCCTATTAGTTCTCTGCCCTCTGTTCAGTTAAGGTTTTTAGTCTTGTGCAGAATATCAAAATGTCATTCATTATCATACATAAAAGAGATTATGATGTAGAATCTATGCTAATGAAACTGATCAAGTTTAGGTTTAGGAGCTTGGGTGAAAAAGAGTTACATTGCTAATTTTTATGTGAATGCTACTATGTACACAAACGATAACATGTCATTATTACTATATGATTGAATATTGTTTTTTCTCTTATTTAAAATTATCCAATTATATAGTGATTTACATCATTTGTGTATATAATTTTATTGTTTATATGTTTGAGACATCCTTTCCACTCTATTCTCAAACCCTCATTTAAAAGCCATCAATACTATTTTGAGTCCGACAAATAACCTATATTTCCCTAAATAACGAAAGCATGTGAAGGGTTTTGGTCATTGTTGTTTCAAAAGTCTAATGTTATATTAGAAAGTCCAAAGGCGTTTCCCATAGATCTCCACTAAGATTCTATATTGGGAGGAAATTAAGTCTTTGGCTGATCAAAATGAGTGTTAAGTTGAATAATTCTATGGACAGTACTGAGTTGAGGATTGAATTAATAAAAGCGGCGTGCAGTTGTTGATATTCATTTCTATTTGGTTCTGTATAGTGTGTGGTGTTTGGGAAAATTGCTTGTTGGAGTAATCAGGTTGCTGTACACAGTTTCAAAATTAACAACCAAAAGGCCAAGTTGTCCAAAATGTTATTTCTTAAACAGAGCACTTAGATGCAACCAACTGATTCTAACGTATTTGCTTCTTTGACAAGATTATGGCCTTTTCGTGTAGTAAAAAGCAAGGGATAATACAGGCACAGAGGAAATGAAGAAAAGAGATAATCAAATAACACACAATCTTCTCATAATTGCTGACTTCCAAAAAGCCTCACAGTGAGTCAGAGACCCCGTTTAGAGCAGAGTCAGCAGGCAGTGGTTAGGCTACTGAGTTACCAAGCGTATTGGTAGCATGATCTCTGACTGGCTTTTGTTCATTCATTTTCCTCTGACTTCTTCTAAGATACAGTTGCTTTGTCTGCTGAGAAACGACGACTCTGACATGAATTCTGAGCAGTAGAGATTGATAAGGTAGTACTAGAATGTTAAAGGCAGTCACCGTGATCTTTAGAATGCCCAACCTAAATCCAAAGTGACAATTCTCAGATAAGATGTTTGAAGCTCACAAGTTCCATAATGTCATGTAGAAGAGAAGAAATTCCTTTTCAAATTATGACAATAATCTACCAACCAACTAATTTTGACGAATTAAATAAGTTGCTGTAGAGCATCATATTTGTCTGCCTGCAAAGTTGAAAACTCAAGATGCCTAATTTCATCTGAATACCAAACATGAAGCAGAATATATGACTGATGTTGCTCCTCTGAGCTCACAGTCCTCTCTTATTTAAGTGTACATGGCATGTCTAATTGTTATGTTTGATGAAATGTACCTTGCTTTTGAGGACACAAGATGACATGAACCTCATAGATGAACTATGATATACTACATGCAAGTAAAGAAGCTAAGAACCTGGGAAAACTAAATCAGATTTCCTCACGCATCCTCTCGGCTCTTGCTCTTGTCATTTGGCCATCTTGTATGTACGATGGATCCCTCACACTTGAATTGTCACTTTGACCAGTGCGCACTACTTGGCTTTGGTTCCCACCATTCCCCCTATTCTCAAAAGGACTTGTCCACAAATCTTCACTTTCAGTGGAGCTAATTGCCACCTTGATCAGCACACACTACTTGGCTTTGGTTCCCATCACAGGATTTCGGCCAATGAATTTCTTCCAGTAACTTTGCATCATGAGTACACTTCCCTGCGTTGGGTACATAGAGCGGACTGAAAAGATTGCCGGTTGGTGCAGGATGACACATGATTTTGAAAAGAAAATCAGAACTCCTAAATGGAACTGGCCACAGCATGGTAAAGTACAAATTTATTATCAAAAATCAACCTATATTTAAATTGATGAAAAAATCTGAATGGCCAGATTTTTTAATATACTGGTTAACTTTAGATTGCAAAAGAAATAGCAAACCTTTGAATCTTGATTACTGGAGAAAATTTTTCAAGCAACTAACCAGCCCCCTGGCACCAGCCACATGCAATCCAAGAGTTTGACACAACAAACAAAAGGGCTTTTTTAAGGCAAATTACAGATCAGAAAGAAACAAGAAACCAAAATGTATAAAATGGAAGAAAATCAGCAGCACATACCAGAAATCTTTTCCGAAACTGGCTCCAAAATCTACACCCGTTTAGCGAGATTGGAAACAAGGAAGAAAAGCATTTTGAGCAGCTTCACTCTCCCATTCGAGTCCTTTCCACCAGTTTTCATTCCCACTAATAACAATTTTCTGTCCCTTTGCACTGTCGGAATCAAGTGGAATCTTCTTAAGCTTGGGGCATTCAATTACATAAAATAGATTCAGATGTGGAAAGGGCAAGGCCTTCCAGTAGATGCTCTTCAAATTTGGTAGATGTCGTATGTTTATAAAGTGAAGTTTTGCAAAAAGGTCGATCATTTCTAGAAATTCTTCGCCAAAATTTCTATTGCTTATAATTTCTTCCAGCTCATAGCAATGAGACACAAAAAGATACTTGAGATTTGGAACCAAAACAAGCCATGTCAAGTCTCTTATTCTAGAGCACCAAACTATTTGAACTCTGTTAAGGCTGCAGAAATTGTAAGGTTCTCTTGTTTTTTGTAGTACCTTTAAATGCTCCATCTTCAACTCTTCCAAATCTTCACAATCTTCAATTTCTAGTCTACGAAGATGCTTGAGATCTGCCAAAGATAAAACATTGAGCATCTTAGAACCGTCAAGGTGTCGAAGTGTTAGAGCATAAGTAGAATTCCGAAACTTGTTGGAGCTCAGAAATGTTTGGAGTGCATGGCCACTTTTTAAGGTGATACTCAGCACATTTAAAGATTCCAAACCAAGCAATTCCTCCACCAATTTTTCTCCACCACCAAACAAAACACTATCTTCTCCCACTTTTTGATTATAACCACAACCAATCATTCTCAGTATATGTAATTCTGAAAAATGGGATATAAGTCGACTTGGGATTTTACAGAGCATGTATGTATACTCCAGGCTTAAACATTTAAGCTTTACTAAGGCTTTTAACTCCACTGGTAACTCTATAATTGAGGACCATGATAGATCAAGATGTTGCAGTGAAACCAAATTTGAAATCCCAGATGGTAGTTGTATTAAAAATTTATTATATGATAGGTTTAAGACTTTGAGGGATGGCATGAATTGAAAAAAGCTACTACTAATCATCTGTATGTTATTACTATTAAGAAACAAAGTCAAGAGATCAGGGCATGTGGGTGTCACTGATAAATCCTCAATTTTGTTTTCCATCAAGGATATCCTCTTTAGCTCTTCCCATTCATTGACCGTCGGCGCTTTAGTTAATCCGACACGCACCTGAACTAAAAATTTCTGCTGCTCCTCCTTCATTTCACATGCTATCCACAAAGTCATGTTGCGGATCACATCATGCATTTTTACAAAATAATCTCCTCTCTCTTCTACTTCTTCCAATAAACCAGCATGAACAAGGACACCAATAATGTAGTATCCATGGCTATATACTTCACTTGGATCATATACATCCAAAAAGTTCTCACAAAACCAATAATCAATCAATTTTGTTTTAATAATACTGAAGTCCTCTGGAAATAAACTACAATATAAAAGACATGATCTGATTTTGTCATTAGGTAAACAATCATAACTAAACTTTAGAAGGGGATACACCTCTTTCTCCATACCTGGAAATTTAGACGAGGCTCTCCTTAACACTTGAATTGCATATTTCCATTCTTCAGGTGTCTTCTTGTAAGACATGGCTCTACCAATTGTAATGAGTGCAAGGGGTAGACCGCCACATTCTTTGGCTACAACTTTAGCCAACTCCAAAATACCAGGATGACTATCAAGAGTTTCTCTCCCAACTTTTCCTTCAAACAATTCCCAAGCTTCCGCTTCTCTTAAACATTCCACTTTAAACTTCCTGTTAGCTTCCATGAGACCACAAACATCAAGAAAACGAGTTGTAAAGACTATCTTACATCCGACTTCTACGCTAGGAAGAGGGATACCCACTTTGATCAAATCAACTCTGTCCCATAGATCATCTAATAACACAACAAACTTCTTTTTGCGCAAAATCTTAAAAATATCCGATGCTTTCTCATCAACACTTTTGTTCTTCCATGACTCTCCATCTAAGCCTATCTTTTGCCCAATCCTTTCTTGAATCTTCTCAACTTGCAAATCTCTAGACACCAACACCCAAATCACAATGTCAAAATTGTTTGAAATTTCAAGAAATTTATTGTTAATTTTGGTTAAGAGGGTAGTTTTTCCCACTCCCCCCATCCCATAGAGACCAATAATTCCCACTTGTTCTTCCTCAACCTCAATACATCTCCAGACTGTATCAACTATTAATTGCATACCCACTACTGTAGGTTCACTAGGCCTTTCTACCGCCACTGTTTCTGGGATATTCTCCGCCACCACTTCGAAAACTCCTTCATCCTTTAAAGTAGCAACTAGTTTCAGCTTATTAGCCACTAACTTCCCAAACTTGAAGCTTGACTTGCAATTCTTTGAACAGTAGCCTCCAAAACATAATTTCTCGATTTCTTGAGATCTAATTTCTAGTAGTCCACCAGCTTCAGCTTCCACATCTCGCACCCTAGAAAGCCAGCCTTGCACTTGGTCGGTCCGTTTCTTTCCATTTTTTTCCACAAGCTCAATCTTCCTCAACAAATCGTTCCTTGCTTCCTGCAGTTTCTGCAATTCAGTCTGTAAGGCATCAAGATTATCTTCGAGCTCACTTATATATGCGACTTTTCTTGAAGTACAGTTTAGACAGCGAAAGAAAATGGCGTCGCCAGAGATTGAGACTGAGAAAATGTTACCCATAACGATTTCAAAGTAGAGAGGACAAGAAATCGCAGATTACAGTAAAATAAAAACACTCCTCGTTAGCAATGTCACAATGAAAGCCGTCTTGATGGAAAGCTTACCGGTCCGTTTGACCGTTTTGACCCACAGTTGGATCGGCAGTTTAGCACCAATTCAAAGTTCTAGCCTGTTGGATAACCGGTTCAATAAACAATATCAATAAATAGGCCAAGAACTATTTTTCATCCAAATTTTAGTTTAATCATAATAATATATTTACAGTAATTTAAAAACTCAAACATCTCTCTATAAATTAATTTTTATTAAAATTTTTAGTTATAAGTCATTTTACTTTTTATATTAAAAAATATATAATTTATATCTTTTTTTCCTCCTAGATTTAGAAAAATAATATTTTAACCCAGTTTCTCAACTTTAAAAAAGTAATATTTCACCTCTACAAACTCTTAAGTTTTTTTCTTTCTGACAACAACGACAATGACCATCACCATTCTCTCTCTGTCATTGTTGATGATGTGTCATGAAAGAGAAAAAAGGCACCAACACAACAAATCGAAGAGAAAGAATTCGACTTCTCCAGCGCCAACCTAATGAAGACTCAACTTCTCTAGTAATAGCTTCGTTTTATGTTGATTCAACTTCAGAAGAAGACAAATCACATAACAAAAGCTTCATTTGGAACCGATTCAACAAAAAACACAATGAATCTGAGAGAGAAGAGAGGAAAACCCGACAACAGCTTCTTTATTTTCGATTCGTTGAGCCGGTGCTTATTCATCCATTGTGGGATGTTTTTGATGGTGATAGAGAAAGAAGAGAGGAGAATGGTAGTCGTCGTCATCGTTGTCATCGTTGTCGCTAAAGAGAAGAAAATTTAAAAGTTTATAAGGTGAAATGTCACTTTTTAAAAGTTAAAAGACTGAGTTGAAATGTTATTTTTTAAAACCTAAGGTGAAAAATAGTATAAAATTATATATTTTTAATATAAAAGGTAAGACGACAGTTTTACTCTTACTTATAACTGAAAATTTTAACAAAAATTAGTTTATAAGTAAGTGATTGATTTTTTAAATTACAACAGATGTGTTTTTGAAATTAAACTAAAATTTAGGTAAAAACTAGTCTTTTAGCCTAATAAATAAATATAACTAAAATTAAATTTTAATTAAATAAAATATATGAAATAGAACCATTCAAATAAAAAAATTATTTACAAGTAAATTGGAGCTTGATGGATCAGATTTCGTGGGTCAAAAAGCCATAAGTTAAGTTATTACGCACATTTTAGTCATTAAAATGATCATGTCTCGTCACCATGTGGCTAGCTGAGCAACCATGTGCAAATAAAAAATATTTTATCTTCCAAAGTTGATCTCTTCTCTAAAGAACAAATTCTTAATTTAGAATAAGTCATATTCAATCTTATAACAGCATATAAAATTTCACAAAATATTATATTCAATAAATCTCATATGTATATCTCGGAAACGATCTTTTATATTTTTGGGGAATAATTTTATTAAAGTTTGACTCATTCACCCAAGATTGATATTTGAATTTAGCCATTTGCATTAATACCCTAGCTCTTAAGTTTTCATGAAAGAGTCCATAAGTGCATATCAATCACATGTTCCGTCGCCCAGTGGCTACCAAGCAACCATGTGCAAATAGGAAAATATTCTATCTTCTAAAGTTGATCTTTTCTCTAAGGAACAGATTCTCAATTTAGAATAAGTCATACCCAGTCTTACAATAGCATATAAAATTTTACAAAAATATTATATTCAATAAATGTCATATGTATTTCTTGGAGAACAATCTTTTATGTTTTTGGAGAATAATTTTGTTAAAGTTTTACTCATTCACCCAAGATTACTATTTGAATTTAACAATTTGCATTAATACCCTAGCGCTTCAGTTTTCATGAAAGAGTCCATAAGTGCATGTCAATCACATTAAAAAAATTTTAAGGTATCTAAATATTTGACTTAATAAACTTAAAAAGATAAAGTAAAAGAACTTAATATTAATATGCAGTCTAACAATGTTATTATATAGTAATGACCCACTAACCACCCAAGTTTATTTATCATTTCAAAAGTTGCGGATAAATCATAAATGGAGCATATTAAGAAAACCAAGCAAAATAAGAAAAAATAATGAACTGCAAATTATTGCCATTATTTTATAGGTGTATGCTTTGTGCGCGCTTAATTTTAATGGCGTGGAGGAAATCCACTCGAAGTGCCTCTTGTCACAGTGCAAGAAGGACTATAAACGCTTCTATATTTCCAATCATGTATTGAATAATGGTGATGCCACTGATCATGTGCTATGGTTTAATAAGTTATATGAAAGTACCTTGCAAGTTGTGGAAGAAGGGGTGATTTCTCTGGACCATTACAAAGTTGCATTGCAAGCTTTTGAGGAACCATTAAATAGGGTTCATGATGTAGAAGAAAAGAGAGAATAACTAACGATGCAAAGGTGCAAGATTTATTTTGTAAATATTATTCCTCTCTTTATCCTATTAGTTCTCTGCCTTTTGTTCAGTTGAGTTTTTTAGTCTTGTGTACGATATTAAAATGTCATTCAGTATCTTTCATAAAAGAGAGTAGGATGTATAATCTATGCTAATGAAACCGATCAAGTTTAAGTTTATTACTATGTACACAAATATAAATAAAAATTTATATATAAACGATGACATGTCATCATATGGTTGAATATCATTTTATCTTTTATTCATAATCACTTAATTACATAGAAATTTATCATCATTTATACAAAAATTTATATTTATTATTTGTATATATAATTTTATTATATATATATTTAAAAGACATCCTTTCCCGTGTATTTTCAAACCCTCCTTCAAAAGCCATCAATATTATTATTTAGACTGCAACAAATAACCTATATTTCCATAAATAACAAAGCACGTATAAGGTTTTGATCATTGCTGTTTCAAAAGTCTAATGTCTTACATCTTCATATCAAGTATTAGGAAGTCCGAAGGTGTTTCCCATAGATCTCCTTTAAGATCTCTAAGAAGAAATCTTTCCTAAATTGGGAGAAAATTACAGCTCTAGCCGATCAAAATGAGAGTATTAGGTTGGATAATTTCATGAATAGTATTAAGTTGAGATTGGATTAATAAAAGCAGCGTGCATTTGGTGATATTCATTTCTATTTGGTTCTGTCAAAGTGTGTGGTGTTTGGGAAAATTGATTGTTGGAGTAATCAGGTTGCTATCACAGTTCAAAATTAACAACCAAAAGGCCATGCTGCCCAGAATGTTTGTTCTCACAAAGAACCAAATAACACACAATCTTCTCATTACTGATGACTTCCAATCAGCCTCACAGAGACCTCATTTAAAGCAGATAGTGGTTAGGCTACTGAGTTACCAAGCACATTGGTGGCATGATCTCTGACTGGCTTTTGCTTGCTCATTTTCCTCGATCTTCATCTAAGATACCATTGCTTTGTCTGCTGAGAAATGACAACTCTGACATGGATTCTGCACGGTAGAGATGATAAAGTAGTACTAGAATGTAAAAGGCAGTCACCATGATCTTTAGAATGTCCAACCTAAATCCACAGTGACAATTCTCAGATAAGATATCTGAAGCTCACAAGTTTCGTAATGTCATGTAGAAGAGAAGAAAATTAGAACTCCTAAATGGAACTGGCCACAGCATAAGTACAAATTTATTATAAAAAATTAAATAATATCTAAATTGATGAAAATATCTGAATGGTCAGATTTTTTTATATACTGGTTAACTTTAGATTATAAAAGAAATAGCAAACCTTTGAATCTTGATTACTGGAGAAAATTTTCCAAGCAACTAACCATCTCCCTGACACCAGCCATAAGCAATCCAAGAGTATGACACAACAAACAAAAGGGCTTTTTAAAGGCAAATTATAGACCAGAAAGAAACAAGAAACCAAAATATATAAAATGGAAGAAAATCAGCAGCACATACCAGAGATCATTTTTGAAACTGGCTGCCAAATCTACCCCTGTTTAATAAGATTGGAAACAAGGAAGAAAAGCATTTTGAGCAGCTTCACTCTCCCATTCGAGTCCTTCCCACCAGTTTTCTCCTCCAGTTATAATGATTTTCTGTCCCTTTGCACTGTTCGAATCAAGTGGAAGCTTCTTAAGCTTGGGGCATCTATCTACATGAAATTGATTCAGATGTGGTAAAGGCAAGGCCTTCCAATAAATGCTCTTCAAATTTGGTAGATGCCTTATCCATAAAAAGTGAAGCTTTGCAAAAAGGTTTAGATTTTCCATCAGTTCTGGAAATTCTTCACCTAATTTTCTAACGCTGATAATTTCTTCCAGCTCATCACAATCAACCACAGAAAGATACTGGAGATTTGGCACAAAAACAAGCCATGTCAAGTCTCTTATTCTAGAGCAAAGATATATTTGAACACTGCTAAGGCTGAAGAAATTGTAAGGTTCTCTTGGTTTTTGTACAACCTTTAGATGCTCCATCTTCAACTCTTCCAAATCTTCACAATTTTCAATTTCTAGTCTCCGAAGATGCCTCAGATCTGCTAAAGACAAAACATTGAGCATCTTAGAATCGTCAAGGCGTCCAAGCGTTAGACCATGAGTAGAATTCTGAAACTTGTTGGAGCTCAGAAATATTTGGAGTGCATGACCACTCTTTAAGGTGATACTCAGCACATTTAAAGATTCCAAACCAAGCAATTCCTCCACCAATTTTTCTCCACCACCGGACAAAACACTATTTTCTCCCACTTGTTGAACAGAACCGCAGCCAATCATTCTCAGTATATGTAATTCTAAAAAATGGGATATCAGTTGTCTTGGAATTGTTCGTAGGCTGTGTGTATTCTCCAGGCTTAAACATTTAAGCTTTACTAAGGCTTTTAATTCCATTGGTAACTCTATTATTCCGGAACTTGATAGATCAAGATGTTGCAGTGAAACCAAATTTGAAATCCCAGATGGCAATTGTTTTAAAGAATGATTATTTGATAGGTTTAAGACTTTGAGGGAAGGCATGAATTGAAAAAAGCTACTACCAATCATCCGTAGCTCATTGTCATTAAGAAACAAAGTCAAGAGATCAGGACATGTGGGTGTCACTGATAATTCTTCAATTTTGTTTTCCATCAAGGATATCCTCTTTAGCTCTTCCCATTCATTGAACTTTGGCGCTTTAGTTAATCCAACACCCACCTGAACTAAAAATTTCTGCTGCTCCTCCTTAATTTCACATGCTATCCACAAAGCCATGTCACGGATCACATCATGCATTTTTACAAAATAATCTTTGCTCTCTTCTACTTCTTCCAATAAACCCGCACGAACAAGAACACCAATAATGTCGTACCCATGGCTATGCACTTCACTTGGATCATATATATCCAAAAAGTTCTCACAAAACCAATAATCAATCAATTTTGTTTTCATAATTATAAAGTCCTCTGGAAATAAACTACAATATAAAAGACATGATCTGATTGTGTCATTAGGCAAACAATCATAACTAAACTTCAGAAGGGGATACACCTCTTTCTCCATACCTGGAAATTTAGAGGAGGCTCTCCTTAACACTTGAGTTGCATATTTCCATTCTTCAGGTGTCTTTTTGTAAGACATGGCTCTACCAATTGTAATGAGTGCAAGCGGTAGACCGCCACATTCTTTGGCTACAAGTTTAGCCAACTCCAAAATACCAGGATCACTATCAAGAGTTTCTCTCCCAACTTTTTCTTCAAACAGTTCCCAAGCTTCCTCTTCTCCTAAACATTTCACTTCAAACTTCCTCTTAGCTTCCATGAGGCCACAAACATCAAGAAGACGAGTAGTAAAGACTATTTTACATCCAACTTCTACGCTAGGAAGAGGGATACCCACTTTGATCAAATCAACCCTGTCCCATAGATCATCTAATAATACAACAAACTTCTTTTTGCGCAAAATCTTAAAAATGTCCGATGCTTTCTCATCAACACTTTTGTTCTTCCATGACTCTCCATCTATGCCTATCTTTTTCCCAATCCTTTCTTGAATCTTCTCAACTTGCAAATCTCTAGACACCACTACCCAAATCACAATTTCATAAATGTCACGACACTTATTGTTAATTTGGGTTAAGAGGGTAGTTTTTCCAACTCCCCCCATTCCATGGACACCAATAATTCCCACTCTTTCTTCCTCAATACATCTCCAAACTTGATCAAAAATTAATTGCAAACCCACTATTGTAGGTTCACAAGGCCTTTCCTCCGCCACTGATTCTAGGACATTCTCCGCCACCACTTCGAAATCTCCTTCAACCTTTAAATTAGCAACCAGTTTCAGCTTCTTAGCCACTATCTTCCCAAACTCGAAGCTTGACTTGCAATTCTTTGAACAGTAGCCTCCAAAACATAATTTCTCGATTTCTTGAGATCTAGTTTCTAGTAGTCCACCAACTTCAGCTTCCACATCTCGCACCCTAGAAAGCCAGCCTCGCACTTGGTCCGTCCGTTTCTTTCCATTTCTTTCCGCAAGCTCAATCCTCCTCAACAAATCGTCCCTTTTTTCCTTCAGTTTCTGCAATTCAGTCTGCAAGGCATCAAGATTATCTTCGAGCTCACTTACGTATCGGACTTCTCTTAAAGTACAGTCCAGACAGCGAGAGAGAATGGCGTCACAAGAGATTGAGACTGAGAAACAGTTACCCATTGACGATTTCAACGTGGAGAGGACAAGAAACTGCAGATTATAGTAAGAAAAAGTAAACACCCCTCACTTTTAGTAACGTTATAATATAATAAAAGCTGTCCTGTTGGAAAACTTACCAGTCCATTTAATCGTTTTGAGCCGGAGTTGGATCGGCGTTCCGCACCAACTCACGGGTTCAATCCGTTTGGATAATCGGTTCAATAAAAAATATAATTAAAAGTAAACACCCCTCACGAGGCCTTTCTTCCGCCACTGATTCTGGGATATTCTGCGCCACCACTTCGAAAGGTCCTTCATCCTTTAAAGTAGCAACCAGTTTCAGCTTATTAGCCACTAACTTCCCAAACTTGAAGCTTGGCTTGCAATTCTTTGAACATAATTTCTCGATTTCTTGATATCTAATTTCTAGTAGTCCACCGCCTTCAGCTTCCACATCTCGCACCCTAGAAAGCCAGCCTTGCACTTGGTCGGTCCGTTTCTTTCCTTTTTTTTCCGCAAGCTCAATCTTCCTCAACAAATCGTTCCTTGCTTCCTGCAGTTTCTGCAATTCAGTCTGCAAGGCATCAAGATTATCTTCGAGCTCATTTATATATGCGACTTTTCTTGAAGTACAGCCCAGACAGCGAAAGAAAATGGCGTTGCCAGAGATTGAGACTGAGAAAATGTTACCCATAACGATTTCAAAGTAGAGAGGACAAGAAATCGCAGATTACGGTAAAAGCAAAACCCTCCTCGTTAGCAATGTTATATTAAAAGCCGTCTTGATGGAAAGCTTACCGGTCCGTCTAACGGTTGACTCACATTTGGTTTGGCGGTTAAGCACCAATTCACGGGTTCAAGCCGATTGGATAACCGGTTCAATAAACAATATTAATAAATAGGTTAAAAGATAATTTTTCACCCAAATTTTAGCTCAATTTTAAAAATATATTTGCAACAGTTTAAATATCCAAACATTAACTCATAAACTAACTTTTATTAAAATTTTCAATTATAAATAAAAATAAAATTATTATTTTACCTTTTATATTAAAAAATATATAACTTATACCATTTTTTTTCTTAGAATTTAAAAAATAACATTTTAATCTAGTTTCTCAACTTTGAAAAGTGATATTTCACCTTCACAAACCCTTAAGTTTTATTCTCTCTGACGACAACAATGATGACCACCACCATTCTCTCTCTGTCAATGCTAATGATGTGTCACAAAAGAAGAAGAGGCACTAACACAACAAAATTGAAGAGAAATAATTCAGCTTCTCTAGCATTGACCTAATGAAGGCTCAACTTCTCTAGTAACGGTTTTGTTTTCTATTGATTCAACTTCAGATGAAAACAAATCGTATGACAGAAGCTTCGTTTAGAGTTAATTCAACAAAAAACACAATGGCTCTGAGGGATAAGAGAGGAAAACATGACAACAACTTTTCATCTTCGATTTGTCGAGCTAGTGTTTATTCGTCCATTGTGGGATGTTGTTGATGGTGATAGAGAAACAAGAGAGGATAATGGTGGTCGTCATCGTTGTTGCCATCGCTGTCGTTAGAGAGAAGAAATCCTAAGAGTTTATGAGGGTGAAATATCACTTTTCAAAACCTAGAGGAGAAAAAATGATGTAAAATTATATATTTTTTAATATAAAAGGTAAAATGGTAGTTTTACTTGTACTTATAATTAAAAATTTTAACAAAAGTTAATTCATGAGTAAGTATTTGAGTTTTTAAATTACAATAACTGTGTTTTTGAAATTAAACTAAAAGTTAGGTAAAAAATAGTGCTTTGGCCTAATAAATAAATATAATTAAAATTAAAATTAATTAAATAAAATATATGAAATAGAACCATTCAAATAAAAAAAATTATTTACAAGTAAATTGGAGCTTGATGGATCAAATTTCATGGGTCAAAAAGCTATAAGTTATTACGCATATTTAGTTCATTAAAACGATTTTGTCTCGTCACCATGTGGCTAGCTAAGCAACCATGTGTAAATAAAAAAGATTTTATCTTCCAAAGTTGATCTCTTCTCTAAGGAACGGATTCTCAATTTAGAATAAGTCCTACTCAATCTTATAAAAGCATATAAAATTTTACAAAATATTATATTCAACAAATGTCATATGTATTTTTTAGAGAACAATCTTTTATATTTTTGGAGAATAATTTTGTTAAAGTTTTACTCATTCACCCAAGATTAATATTTGAATTTAGCAATTTGCATTAATACCCTAGCTCTTAAGTTTTCATGAAAGAGTCCATAAGTGTATATCAATCACATTTAAAAAATTTTAAAGCATCTAAATATTTGACTCAATAAACTTAAAACTATAAGGTAAAAGAACTTAATATTAATATGCAGTCTAACAATGTTATTATATAGTAATGACCCACCAACCACCCAAGTTTATTTATCACTTCAAAAGTTGCCGATAAATTCTAAATGGAGCATTTTAAGAAAACCAAGCAAAATAAGAAAA
Source organism: Mangifera indica (assembly GCF_011075055.1). Classification (NCBI taxonomy): domain Eukaryota; kingdom Viridiplantae; phylum Streptophyta; class Magnoliopsida; order Sapindales; family Anacardiaceae; genus Mangifera; species Mangifera indica. The sequence goes on from NC_058139.1 coordinate 6,659,848, forward strand.
AATAATGAACTGCAAATTATTGCCATTATTTTATGGGTGTATGCTCTGTGCGTGCTTAATTTCAATGGCGTGGAGGAAATCCCCTCGAAGTACATCTTGTCACGGTGCAAGAAGGACTATAAACGTTTGTATATTTCCAATCATGTATTGAACAATGGTGATACCACTGATCATGTGCTATGGTTTAATCAGTTATATAAAAATACCTTGCAAGTTGTGGAAGAAGGGGTGATTTCTGTGGACCATTACAAAGTTGCATTGCAAGCTTTTGAGGAATCATTAAATAGGGTTCATGATGTAGAAGAAAAGTAAGAATAACTACGGATGCAAAGGTGCGAGATTTATTTTGTAAATATTATTCCTCTCTTTATCCTACTAGTTCGTTCTCTACCCTTTGTTCAGTTGAGGTTTTTAGTCTTTGTGCAGAATATCAAAATGTCATTCAATATCATACATAAAGAGAATATGGTTTAAAATCTATGCTAATAAAGCTGATCAAGTTTAGGTTTAGGAGCTTGGGTGAAAAAGGGCTAAATTACTAATTTATATGTGAGTACTACTATGTGCACAATTATAAATACAAACTTATATACAAACAATAATATATCACTATATATTAGATGTCATTTTATCTATTATTCATAATTTCTCAATTACACATAGATTTATCAACGTTTATACATAAATTTGTATTTATTATTTGTACATATAATTTTATTGTATATATGTTTGAGGAACACCCTTTCTAGTTTATTCTCAAACCCTTGTTCAAAAGTCATCAGTACTATTATTCAGAGTGCGGCAAATAACCTTTATTTCCCTAAATAAAAGAAGCGCATATAAGGTTTTGGTCATTGTTGTTTCAAAAGTCTAATGTCTTACATCTTCATATCAATTATTAGAAAGTCTATAGGCGTTTCCCATAGATCTCCTTTAAGATCTTTAAGAAGAAATCTTCCTATATTGGGAGGAAATTAAAGCTCTAGCCGATCAAAATGAGAGTGTTAAGTTGAATAATTTCATGTACAGTATTAAGTTGAGGATTGAATTAATAAAAGCACTGTGCTTTGGTGAAATTCGTTTCTATTTGGTTCTGTCAGTGTGTGGTGTTTGGGAAAATTTCTTCTTGGAGTAATCAGGTTGCTGTCACAGTTCAAAATTAACAACCGAAAAAACAGGCCATGCTGCCCAAAATGTTAATTCTTAAACACAAGACTTACAACCAACTGATTCTAACGTATTTGCTTCTCGCATAGTAAAGCACGCGAGAATGCAGGCACAGAGGAAATGAAGAAAAGAGATAATCAAATAACACACAATCTTCTCATTACTGATGACTTCCAATCAGGCTCACAGAGACCCTATTTAAAGCAGACAGTGGTCAGGCTACTGAGTTACCAAGCACATTGGTGGCATGATCTCTGACTGGCTTTTGCTCGTTCATTTTCCTCCGTATTTGTTGAAGATACCATTGCTTTGTCTGCTGAGGAACAACGACTCTGACATGGATTTTGCACGGTAGAGATGAGAAAGTAGTACTAGAATGTAAAAGGCAGTCACCATGATCTTTCGAATGTCCAACCTAAATCCACAGTGACAATTCCAAGATAAGTTGTCAGAAGCTCACAAATTCCATAATGTCATGTAGAAGAGAAGAAAATCAGAACTCCCAAATGGAACTGGCCACAGCATAGTAAAGTACAAATTTATTATAAAAAATTAACCTATCTTTAAATGTGATGATAATATCTGAATGGTCAGATTTTTTTATATACTGGTTAACTTCAGATTATATAAGAAATAGCAAACCTTTGAATCTTGATTACTGGAGAAAATTTTCCAAGTAACTAACCAGCTCCCTACACCAGCCATAAGCAATCCAAGAGTATGACACAACAAACAAAAGGGCTTTTTAAAGGCAAATTATAGATCAGAAAGAAACAAGAAACCAAAATATATAAAATGGAAGAAAATCAGCAGCACATACCAGAGATCATTTTTGAAACTGGCTGCCAAATCTACCCCTGTTTAATAAGATTGGAAACAAGGAAGAAAAGCATTTTGAGCAGCTTCACTCTCCCATTCGAGTCCTTCCCACCAGTTTCCTCCTCCAGTTATAATGATTTTCTGTCCCTTTGCACTGTTGGAATCAAGTGGAAGCTTCCTAAGGTTTGGGCAGTCCAATACATGAAAATTACTCAGATTTGGTAAGGGCAAGGCCTTCCAATAAATGCTCTTCAAATTTGGTAGATGGAATATCCATAAAAAGTGAAGTTTTGCAAAAAGGTTTAGATTTTCCATCAGTTCCGGGAATTCTTCACCTAATTTTCTATCGCTTATAATTTCTTCCAGCTTATTACAAGCCATCACAAAAAGTTGCTTGAGATTTGGCACAAAAACCAGCCATGTCAAGTCTCTTATTCTAGAGCAAGCAGCTATTGTAACGATGCTAAGACTGAAGAAATTGTAAGGTTCTCTTGTTTTTTGTCCTACCATTAAATGCTCCATCTTCAACTCTTCCAAATCTTCACACTTTTTAATATCTAGTTTCTGAAGATGCTTGAGATCTGCTAAAGCCAAAACATTGAGCATCTTAGAATCATCAAGGCGTCCAAGCGTTAGACCATGAGTAGAATTCTGAAACTTGTTGGAGCTCAGAAATGTTTGGAGTGCATGACCACTTTTTAAGGTGATACTCAGCACATTTAAAGATTCCAAACCAAGCAATTCCTCCACCAATTTTTCTCCACCACCAGACAAAACACTATCTTCTCCCACTTCTTGATCAGAACCGCAGCCAGTCATTCTCAGTATATGTAATTCTAAAAAATGGGATATCAGTTGTCTTGGAATTTTTCGTAGGCTCTGTGTATTCTCCAGGCTTAAACATTTAAGCTTTACTAAGGCTTTTAATTCCATTGGTAACTCTATTATTCCGGATCTTGATAGATCAAGATGTTGCAGTGAAACCAAATTTGAAATCCCAGATGGTAATTGTTTTAAAGAGTGATTATTTGATAGGTTTAAGACTTTGAGGGAAGGCATGAATTGAAAAAAGCTACCACTAATCATCCGTAGCTCATTGTTATTAAGAAACAAAGTCAAGAGATCAGGACATGTGGGTGTCACTGATAATTCCTCAATTTTGTTTTCCATCAAGGATATCCTCTTTAGCTCTTCCCATTCATTGACCTTCGGTGCTTTAGTTAATCCAACACCCACCTGAACTAAAAATTTCTGCTGCTCCTCCTTAATTTCACATGCTATCCACAAAGCCATGTCACGGATCACATCATGCATTTTTACAAAATATACTCCTCTCTCTTCTATTTCTTCCAATAAACCAGCACGAACAAGAACACCAATAATGCCGTACCCATGGTTCTGTACTTCACTTGGATCATATATATCCAAAAAGTTCTCACAAAACCAATAATCAATCAAGTCTGTTTTCATAATTCTAAAGTCCTCTGGAAATAAACTACAATATAAAAGACATGATCTGATTGTGTCAGTAGGCAAACAATCATAACTAAACTTCAGAAGGGGATACACCTCTTTCTGCATACCTGGAAATTTAGACGAGGCTCTCCTTAACACTTGAATTGCATATTTCCATTCTTCAGGTGTCTTTTTGTAAGACATGGCTCTACCAATTGTAATGAGTGCAAGGGGTAGACCGCCACATTCTTTGGCTACAAGTTTAGCCAACTCCAAAATACCAGGATCACTATCAAGAGTTTCTCTCCCAACCTTTCCTTCAAACAATTTCCAAGCTTCCTCTTCTATTAAACATTCCACTTTAAACTTCCCGTTAGCTTCCATGAGGCCACAAACATCAAGAGAACGAGTTGTAAAGACTATTTTACCTCCGACTTCTACGCTTGGAAGAGGGATACCCACTTTGATCAAATCAACCCTCTCCCATAGATCATCTAATAATACAACAAACTTCTTTTTGCGCAAAATCTTAAAAATGTCCGATGCTTTCTCATCAACACTTTTGTTCTTCCACGACTCTCCATCTAAGCCTATCTTTTTCCCAATCGTTTCTTGAATCTTCTCAACTTGCAAATCTCTAGACACCACTACCCAAATCACAATTTCATAAATGTCACGACACTTATTGTTAATTTGGGTTAAGAGGGTAGTTTTTCCAACTCCCCCCATTCCATGGAGACCAATAATTCCCACTGTTTCTTCCTCAACACATCTCCAAACTTGATCAAAAATTAATTGCAAACCCACTATTGTAGGTTCACAAGGCCTTTCCTCCGCCACTGATTCTAGGACATTCTCCGCCACCACTTCGAAATCTCCTTCAACCTTTAAATTAGCAACCAGTTTCAGCTTCTTAGCCACTATCTTCCCACACTTGAAGCTTGACTTGCAATTCTTTGAACAATAGCCTCCAAAACATAATTTCTCGATTTCTTGAGATCTAGTCTCTAGTAGTCCACCAACTTCAGCTTCCACATCTCGCACCCTAGAAAGCCAGCCTCGCACTTGGTCCGTCCGTTTCTTTCCATTTCTTTCCGCAAGCTCAATCCTCCTCAACAAATCGTCCCTTTTTTCCTTCAGTTTCTGCAGTTCAGTCTGCAAGGCATCAAGATTATCTTCAAGTTCACTTACGTATCGGACTTTTCTTAAAGTACACTCCAGACAGCGAGAGAGAATGGCGTCACCAGAGATTGAGACTGAGAAACAGTTACCCATCGACGATTTCAACGTAGACAGGACAAGATACTGCAGAATCGAAATAGCACCATTCAAAAACAAAATGTTTAAAAAGGGAGAAGGACTATTTCCCACCCATCTTTTGATGCATTTTCAAATTGGCACCCACGGCAGATGAAAATCCAGTTTTTCCACCCATGAGCTATTAAAATGGATGATATCTGTTTGCATAAGGGTAAAATATCCATTTTACCCTTGTTAGATGAAATGACCAAAATACCCCTTAATTTAATTTCTCAAAATTGATGTGAGGGTTTTACCATTCACCCCCCTTAGGTTTTAGAAACTAACATTTTCACCTTACCTAAAGTTTTTAAACTTTAAAAACTAACATTTTCACCCCCAAACCTAGGGTTTCCATATTTTTCAAAATACAACCGCCCCCCATAACTTTCAAAACTAGCATTTCACCCCCATTCTTCAACCTCATCTCCCGACGTCTTCTCCAGCGTCGTCACCGGCCTCCTCCTTCTCCTGGTGCGACGGCGGTGGTGCGACGAAAAGACCTCCCTTCGTCGCTCGTCGTCCAGATCTGGGATGTCTGCTTCGACGAAGGTCTCTTCTCTTCTCTCTTCGTGGCTCGTCGCATTTGGAAGACGCGACGACGAAGCGTCGTCCTTCGTCTGTTCTTCCAGATCTGGACGACGCTTCGTCGTCCTTTGTAGTCGGAGATGGGAGATCGGTCGAATGCGTCGGCCGTCGATGGTGGCCGGAGAAGGAGCAAACCCCAGGGGTGAAATTAAACTTTTCAAACTTTGAGGATGGGTTAGTTATTAGTTTTTAAAACCTGGAGGGGGGAAACGGTAAAATTTAAAAGTTTTAAGGTTTTAAGTAGCAAATGACGATTTTGCCCCTGTCCCTAACTGAAAAATTGGACGGCAGTTTGGTCACGGGTGGGAAAACTGGATTTTCATCTGCCGTGGGTGCCAATTTGAAAATGCATCAAAAGTTGGGTGGGAAATAGTCCTTCTCCCGTTTAAAAAATATTATACGTTAAAACAGTATATAAAGGTAGAATCGAAATTCACAAGTGGAATCTAGAAACCAAATTTATTACGCACTCATTTATCACATAATTTTGGTCAAATGACAATTTCTCTCCCGGGTTTACTGCAAGCCCAACTCTTCGTTAATTATTAAAAATTTAAAAATTTATTTATTTATTAAATTTTATTATTACTGTTAAAAATAAAATTATTATTTAAAAAGTTTTATTTAAATTCATATTTTGAATTATCTTCAAGTTTTAAAATGCATGGAGCTTTAAAAAATCTCAATTTAATCCCTTTTTAACTTGGGTTTTCAGATCTTCATTTTCGACAATCAACCACTCGTCATTAGACGTCGACTCTCTCCCTCCTGTCTTTCTAATCGATTGGTCTTTCCTCTCCAACTGTTTTTGTGGTAAAGACGAAGAGTTTTCGTTTGAGACAAAGACCAATCAACAAAGACAGTTCAATAGCAAAGGGAGGGTGATCGGAAGAGAGAAGGAAGGGAGGAGGAAGAGATTCAGTAGTCGTCTTCAACGAATTATCACCAAAGAGTAGGGGAAAGGAAGTTGGGTTCAACTATAATTTTTTAAAACAATGAGATATATGAGAAAAAGGTTGCAAACCTCGATTTTGGGGGGGGGAACTTAGGGATAATAAAAAATATAAGTTTAAATAAATTTTTTAAATAACAATTTTATCCCTGACAATAATAATGAAATTTAACAGATAGTGGGTATTTGAATTTTCGATAATCAACAAATGGGAAGTTGAGTTTGCATCCAACCTTGGGTGGAAAATAGCCATTTGGCCTATAATTTTTGAGTAACCAAACCCAATTTTTATTTTCTAGTTTTGGATATTTCAGACCCTACAAATTCTAATAAACTTTTTTGAGTGTATGGGATTTTGTAGGGTCCCTTGTGTGTTGAAATGAAAAAATCATCAACATCCTAAGTTAGTATGTCTCCATTATTTTTGGCATGAGATGATACCTTCTTAACAATTGCTACATTTTCTTTTAAATTTTAATTTCACTATTATTACTGTATTGCATTATTTATATATAACCAATTGTTTTATAAAATTGATCAAGTTATTGTAAATGAGATTTTGTTTTCTGCAACGACAAAAAAGATTGTAGAATGGTTTCAATTTGTGATAGAGTTCATGGCTATGACGACATTGATTCCACTTTGTCGAGTACGTCTTCAATTGACACCATTTCATGTACCCATCTTATTTCCAATGAAGTATCACTCACAATGAAACATTTAAACAAAATACTTTAATACCATTTTCGTGTGCATAAAACTGGGTAAATGAAAAGGAAAGCTCACTATTGTATGTAGTATACTAGTATTGAGCAACTAATCAAGATCGTCTGATTTTCTAAAGGTAGCATTCTAGCATTGGAATTAGCATTCTCTTAATAAACAGTTGGCCAAGAACACAAAAAAAAAAAAAAAAATCACACCATTTCCATATTTTGTATTGTTTCATCATATTGAACCAAAACTATGAGCCTAAACTTTTTTTTTTTTCAACATAAAAGGGGGTTTGATTGGGAGTATAGTAACTCCTAACCAAACATGTATTTAAAGTATTTTTTATTTTGTTATAATTAATCTTTATTTATTAAGTTTATTTAAAAAAATAATTTTATTTTTAATTAATATAATAAATAACATAAAAAATATTTTAAAATATTATATCCAATAACATTTAAATAAAATAATATACCAATATTTTTTATTACTTCTAATTAAACATAATAATTATTTATATTTATTAAATTTTATTAAATATAATAATAATAATAATAATTTATATTTAATATTTTAAATAATTTATCTTCAAAATAATTTTTTAAATTAGATTAATCGACATCTTTCAAGAAATGAAATCTATACCGAAAGAGAGATATTCACTTTGATCAAATCAACTCTCTCCCATAGATCATTGAATAACACAACAAACGTCTTTTTGCGCATGGTTCTCTATCTAAGCCTACTTTTTGCCCAATCCTTTCTTGAATCTTCTCAACTTGCAAACCTCTAGACACCAACACCCAAATCACAATGTCAAAATTGTTTGAAATTTCAAGAAGTTTATTGTTAATTTTGGTTAAGAGGGTAGTTTTTCCAACTCCCCCCATCCCGTAGAGACCAATAATTCCCACTTGTTCATCCTCAATACATCTCCAGACTCTATCAAATATTAATTGCATAAACACTGCCGTAGGTTCACTCGGCCTTTCTTCCGCCACTGATTCTGGGATATTCTCCGCCACCACTTCGAAAACTCCTCCATCCTTTAAAGTAGCAACTAGTTTCAGCTTATTAGCCACTAATTTTACTTTTCATATTAAAAAATATATAATTTATGTCATTTTTCTTGCTAAATTTTGAAAAGTAATATTTTAACCCAGTTTCTCAATTTTGAAAAAGTAACATTTTACCCCCATAAACCCTTAAGTTTTCTTCTCTTTAACAACAACGACGATGGCCACCACCATTATCTCTCTGTCATCAACGATGATGTGTCATGAAAGAGGAAAAGACACACGCACAACAAATCAAAGAGAAAGAATTTAGCTTCTCTAACATTGACCTAATGAAGGCTCAACTTCTCAAGTAATAACTTCATTTTCTGTTTGATTCAACTTTTAATGAATACAAATTGTATGAAAGAAGCTTTTTTTGGAGTTGATTTAACAAAAAATACAACAGATTTAAGGGAGAAGAGAGGAAAACGTGACAACAACTTATTCGTCAACAATTCATCGAACCGGTGCTTATTCGTTTGTTGTGGGATATTGTTGATGGTGATAGAGAAAGAAGAGAGAGGTGAATGGTAGTCGTTGTCGTCGTTGCCATCGCTATTGCTAGAGAGAAGAAAACTTAAGAGTTTGTGGGGTTAAAATATCACTCTCTCAAAGTTAAGAGACTAAGTTGAAATATTAATTTTTAAAACTTAAGGGGAAAAGTGATATAAAATTATATATTTTCTAATATAAAAGGTAAAATAACAGTTTTATTATTATTTATAACTGATAATTTTAAAAGAAATTAGTTTATGAGGGGGTGTTTGAATTTTTAAATTATGATAGGTGTGTTTTTGAAATTAAGCTAAAACTTGGATGGAAAATAGTCCTTTCCCCTAATAAATAAATATAATTAAAATTAAAATTAATTAAATAAAATATATGAAATAGAACCATTCAAATAAAAAAAATTATTTACAAGTAAGTTGAAGCTTGATGGATCGGGTTTCATGGGTCAAAAAGCCATAAGTTAAGTTATTACGCATATTTTAGTTGTTAAAAAGATCATATTCCATCACCATGTGCCTTGCTAAGCAATCATGTGCAAATAAAAAATATTCTATCTTCCAAAGTTGATCTCTTCTCTAAGGAACGAATTTTCAATTTAGAATAAAGCATACTCAATCTTATAACAGCATATAAAATTTTACAAAATATTATATTCAATAAATCTCATATGCATTTCTTAGAGAACAATCTTTTATGTTTTTGGAGAATAATTTTGTTAAAGTTTTACTCATTCACCCAAGATTAATATTTGAATTTAGCAATTTGCATTAATACCCTAGCTCTTAAGTTTTCATGAAAGAGTTCATAAGTGTATATCAATCACATTTAAAAAATTTTAAGGTGTCTAAATATTTGACTCAATAAACTTAAAACTATAAAGTACAAGAACTTAATATTAATATGCAGTCTAACAATGTTATTATATAGTAATGACCCACCAACCACCCAAGTTTATTTATCACTTCAAAAGTTGCGGATAAATCCTAAATGGAGCATATTAAGAAAACCAAGCAAAATAAGAAAAAATAATGAACTGGAAATTATTGCCATTATTTTATGGGTATATGCTTTGTGTGTGCTTAATTTTAATGGTGTGAAGGAAATCCCTTCGAGGTACATCTTGTCACGATGGAAGGACTATAAACGTTTGTTTATTCCCAATCATGTATCGAATAATGGTGATGCCATTGATCATGTGCTATGGTTTAATCGGTTATATAAAAGTGTCTTGCAAGTTATGAAGGGGTGATTTCTCTGGACCATTACAAAGTTGCACTACAAGCTTTTGAAGAATCATTAAATAGGGTTCATGACGTAGAAGAAAAGCAAGAATAACTATGGATGCAAAGGTGTGAGATTTATTTTGTAAATATTATTCCTCTCTTTATCCCACTAGTTCGTTCTCTGCCTTTTGTTCAATTGAGGTTTTTAGTCTTTGTGCAGAATATCAAAATGTCATTCAATATCATACATAAAAAGAATATGGTTTAGAATTTACGCTGATCAAGTTTAGGTTTAGGAGCTTGGGTGAAAAAGAGCTAAATTACTAATTTATATGTGAGTACTACTATGTGCACAATTATAAATACAAACTTATATACAAACAATCATATATCACTATATATTAGATGTTGTTTTATCTCTTACTCATAATTTCTCAATTACACATAAATTTATCATCGTTTATACATAAATTTGTATTTATTATTTGTACATATAATTTTATTGTATATATGTTTGAGGAACACCCTTTCTAGTTTATTCTCAAACCCTCATTCAAAAGCCATCAGTACTATTATTCAGAGTGCGGCAAATAGCCTTTATTTCCCTAAATAAAAGAAGCGCATATAAGGTTTTGGTCATTGTTGTTTCAAAAGTCTAACGTCTTACATCTTCATATCAATTATTAGAAAGTCTATAGGCGTTTCCCATAGATCTCGTTTAAGATCTTTAAGAAGAAATCTTCCTATATTGGGAGGAAATTAAAGCTCTAGCCGATCAAAATGAGAGTGTTAAGTTGAATAATTTCATTTACAGTATTAAGTTGAGGATTGAATTAATAAAAGCATTGTGCTTTGGTGAAATTCGTTTCTATTTGGTTCTGTCACAGTGTGTGGTGTTTGGGAAAATTTCTTCTTGGAGTAATCAGGTTGCTGTCACAGTTCAAAATTAACAACCGAAAAAACAGGCCATGCTGCCCAAAATGTTAATTCTTAAACACGAGACTTACAACCAACTGATTCTAACGTATTTGCTTCTCGCATAGTAAAGCACGGGAGAATGCAGGCACAGAGGAAATGAAGAAAAGAGATAATCAAATAACACACAATCTTCTCATTACTGATGACTTCCAATCAGCCTCACAGAGACCCTATTTAAAGCAGACAGTGATCAGGCTACTGAGTTACCAAGCACATTGGTGGCATGATCTCTGACTGGCTTTTGCTCGTTCATTTTCCTCCGTATTTGTTGAAGATACCATTGCTTTGTCTGCTGAGGAACAACGACTCTGACATGGATTTTGCACGGTAGAGATGAGAAAGTAGTACTAGAATGTAAAAGGCAGTCACCATGATCTTTCGAATGTCCAACCTAAATCCACAGTGACAATTCCAAGATAAGTTGTCCAAAGCTCACAAGTTCCATAATGTCATGTAGAAGAGAAGAAAATCAGAACTCCCAAATGGAACTGGCCACAGCATAGAGAAGTACAAATTTATTATAAAAAATTAACCTATATTTAAATTTGATGATAATATCTGAATGGTCAGATTTTTTTATATACTGGTTAACTTCAGATTATATAAGAAATAGCAAACCTTTGAATCTTGATTACTGGAGAAAATTTTCCAAGTAACTAACCAGCTCCCTACACCAGCCATAAGCAATCCAAGAGTATGACACAACAAACAAAAGGGCTTTTTAAAGGCAAATTATAGATCAGAAAGAAACAAGAAACCAAAATATATAAAATGGAAGAAAATCAGCAGCACATACCAGAGATCATTTTTGAAACTGACTGCAAAATCAACACCCGTTTAGAGAGAGTGGAAACAAGGAAGAAAAGCATTTTGAGCAGCTTCACTCTCCCATTCAAGTTTTTTCCACCAGTCTTCCTCTCCACTAATATCGATTTTCTGTCCCTTTGCACTGTTGGAATCAAGTGGAAGCTTCCTAAGGTTTTGGCAGTCATATACACGAAATTGACTCAGATTTGGTAAGGGCAAGGCCTTCCAATAAATGCTCTTCAAATTTGGTAGATGGAATATCAATAAAAAGTGAAGTTTTGCAAAAAGGTTTAGATTTTCCATCAGTTCCGGGAATTCTTCACCTAATTTTCTATCGCTTATAATTTCTTCCAGCTTCTTACAAGCCACCACAAAAAGTTGATTGAGATTTGGCACAAAAACCAGCCATGTCAAGTCTCTTATTCTAGAGCAAGCAACTATTACAACCATGCTAAGACTGAAGAAATTGTAAGGTTCTCCTGTTTTTTGTCCTATCTTTAAATGATCCATCTTCAACTCTTCCAAATCTTTACAATTTTCAATTTCTAGTCTCTGAAGATGCTTGAGATCTGCTAAAGACAAAACATTGAGCATCTTAGAATCGTCAAGGTGTCGAAGCGTTAGACCATGAGTAGAATTCTGAAACTTGTTGGAGCTCAGAAATGTTTGGAGTGCATGACCACTCTTTAACGTGATACTCAGCACATTTAAAGATTCCAAACCAAGCAATTCCTCCACCAATTTTTCTCCACCACCAGACAAAACACTATCTTCTCCCAATTCTTTATCAGTACCGCAGCCAATCATTCTCAGTATATGTAATTCTGAAAAATGGGATATAAGTCGACTTGGGATTTCACAGAGCAGGTATGTATACTCCAGGTTTAAACATTTAAGCTTCACTAAGGCTTTTAACTCCACTGGTAACTTTATTATGTGGGATCTTGATAGATCAAGATGTTGCAGTGAAACCAAATTTGAAATCCCAGATGGTAATTGAAATGAAAAACGATTCTGTGATAGGTTTAAGACTTTGAGGGAAGGCATGAATTGAAAAAAGCTACTACTAATCATCCGTAGCTCATTGTAATTAAGAAACAAAGTCAAGAGACCAGGACATGTGGGTGTCACTGATAATTCCTCAATTTTGTTTCCCATCAAGGATATCCTCTTTAGCTCTTCCCATTCATTGACCTTCGGTGCTTTAGTTAATCCAACGCCGGCCTGAACTAAAAATTTCGGCTGCTCCTCTTTAATTTCATATGCTATCCACAAAGTCATGTCACGAATCACATCATGCATTTTTACAAAACGTTCTCCATCTTCCAATAAACTGGCACGAACAAGAACACCAATAATGTAGTGTCCATGGCTATGTACTTCACTAGGATAATTTCCATCCAAAATGTCCTCACAAAACTAATAATCAATCAATTCTGTTTTCATAATTCTAAAGTCCTCTGGAAATAAACTACAATATAAAAGACATGATCTGATTTTGTCACTAGGCAAACAATCATAACTAAACTTTAGAAGGGAATACACCTTTTCCTCCATACCTGAAAATTCAGAGGAGGCTCTCCTTAACACTTGAATTGAATATTTCCATTCTTCAGGTGTCTTTTTATAAGACATGGCTCTACCAATTGTAACGAGTGCAAGGGGTAGACCGCCACATTCTTTGGCTACAAGTTTAGCCAACTCCAAAATACCAGGATCACTATCAAGAGTTTCTCTCCCAACTTTTCCTTCAAACAATTCCCAAGCATCCTCTTCTCCTAAACATTGCACTGTAAACGTCCTGTTAGCTTCCATGAGGCCACAAACATCAAGAGAACGAGTAGTAAAGACTATTTTACATCCGACTTCTACGCTAGGAGGAGGGATACCCACTTTGATCAAATCAACCCTGTCCCATAGATCATCTAATAATACAACAAACTTCTTTCTGCGCAAAATCCTAAAAATGTCCGATGCTTTCTCATCGACACTTTTGTTCTTCCATGGCTTGATATCTATGCCTATCTTTTTCCCGATCGTTTCTTGAATTTTCTCAACTTGCAAATCGCTAGACACCACTACCCAAATCACAATGCCATAAATGTCACGACACTTATTGTAAATTTGGTTTAAGAGGGTAGTTTTTCCAACTCCCCCCATTCCATGAAGACCAATAATTCCCACTCTTTCTTCCTCAATACATCTCCAAACTTGTTCAAAAATTACTTGCAAACCCACTATTGTAGGTTCACAAGGCCTTTCCTCCGCCACTGATTCTAGGACATCCGCCGCCACCACTTGGAAATCTCCATCATCCTTTAAAGTAGCAACCAGTTTCAGCTTATTTGCCACTATCTTCCCAAACTCGAAGCTTGACTTGCAATTATTTGAACAGTAGCCTCCAAAACATAATTTCTCGATTTCTTGAGATCTAGTTTCTAGTAGTCCACCAACGTCATCTTCCACTTCTCGCACCCTAGAAAGCCAGCCTTGCTCTTGGTCGGTCCGTTTCTTTCCATTTATTTCCTCAAGATCAATCTTCCTCAATAAATCGTTCTTTGCTTCCTTCAGTTTCTGCAATTCAGTCTGCAAGGCATCAAGATTATCTTTGAGCTCACTTACGTATCGGACTTTTCTTAAAGTACACTCCAGACAGCGAGAGAGAATGGCGTCACAAGAGATTGAGACTGAGAAACAGTTACCCATCGACGATTTCAACGTAGAGAGGACAAGATACTGCAGATTATAGTAAGAAAGGGGAAACACCCCTTACTGTTAGTAATGTTATAATGCAATAAAAGCTGCCATGTTGGAAAACTTTCAAGTCCATTTAATCGTGTCGAGCTGGAGTTGGATCGGCGTTTCGCACAATCTCACGGGTTCAACCCGATTGGACAACAGGTTCAATAAAAAATATTAATAAATAAATAAATTAAAATTAATTAAATAAAATATATGAAATAGCACCATTCAAAAACAAAATGTTTAAAAAATATTATACGTTAAAACAGTATTTAAAAGTAGAATCGAAATTCAGAAGTGGAATCTACAAACCAAATTTATTACACACTCATTTATCATATAAATTTGTCAAATGACAATTTCTCTCCCGAGTTTAATGCAAGCCCAACTCTTTATTAGTTAATTATTAAAAATTTAAATACTTATTTATTTATTAAAATTTATTATTATTATCAAAAATAAAATTATTATTTAAAATGAGAGTGTTAAGTTGAATAATTTCATGAACAGTATTAAGTTGAGGATAGAATTAATAAAAGCATTGTGCATTTGGTGAAATTCGTTTCTATTTGGTTCTGTCACAGTGTGTGGTGTTTGGGAAAATTTCTTCTTGAAGTAATCAGGTTGCTGTCACAGTTCAAAATTAACAACCGAAAAAACAGGCCATGCTGCCCAAAATGTTAATTCTTAAACACAAGACTTACAACCAACTGATTCTAACGTATTTGCTTCTCGCATGGTAAAGCACAGGAGAATGCAGGCACAGAGGAAATGAAGAAAAGAGATAATCAAATAACACACAATCTTCTCATTACTGATGACTTCCAATCAGCCTCACAGAAACCCTATTTAAAGCAGACAGTGGTCAGGCTACTGAGTTACCAAGCACATTGGTGGCATGATCTCTGACTGGCTTTTGCTCGTTCATTTTCCTCCGTGTTTGTTGAAGATACCATTGCTTTGTCTGCTGAGGAACGACAACTCTGACATGGATTTTGCACGGTTGAGATGAGAAAGTAGTACTAGAATGTAAAAGGCAGTCACCATGATCTTTCGAATGTCCAACCTAAATCCACAGTGACAATTCCAAGATAAGTTGTCCAAAGCTCACAAGTTCCATAATGTCATGTAGAAGAGAAGAAAATCAGAACTCCCAAATGGAACAGGCCACAGCATAGTAAAGTGCAAATTTATTATAAAAAATTAACCTATATTTAAATTTGATGATAATATCTGAATGGTCAGATTTTTTTATATACTGGTTAACTTCAGATTATAAAAGAAATAGCAAACCTTTGAATCTTGATTACTGGAGAAAATTTTCCAAGTAACTAACCAGCTCCCTACACCAGCCATAAGCAATCCAAGAGTATGACACAACAAACAAAAGGGCTTTTTAAAGGCAAATTATAGATCAGAAAGAAACAAGAAACCAAAATATATAAAATGGAAGAAAATCAGCAGCACATACCAGAGATCATTTTTGAAACTGACTGCAAAATCAACACCCGTTTAGAGAGAGTGGAAACAAGGAAGAAAAGCATTTTGAGCAGCTTCACTCTCCCATTCAAGTTTTTTCCACCAGTCTTCCTCTCCACTAATATCGATTTTCTGTCCCTTTGCACTGTTGGAATCAAGTGGAAGCTTCCTAAGGTTTTGGCAGTCATATACACGAAATTGACTCAGATTTGGTAAGGGCAAGGCCTTCCAATAAATGCTCTTCAAATTTGGTAGATGGAATATCAATAAAAAGTGAAGTTTTGCAAAAAGGTTTAGATTTTCCATCAGTTCCGGGAATTCTTCACCTAATTTTCTATCGCTTATAATTTCTTCCAGCTGATTACAACAAAGCACAAAAAGGTGCTTGAGATTTGGCACAAAAACCAGCCATGTCAAGTCTCTTATTCTAGAGCAACCAACTATTTCAACCACGCGAAGACTGAAGAAATTGTAAGGTTCTACTGTTTTTTGTCCTACCTTTAAATGCTCCATCTTCAACTCTTCCAAATCTTCACAATTTTCAATTTCTAGTCTCTGAAGATGCTTGAGATCTGCTAAAGACAAAACATTGAGCATCTTAGAATCGTCAAGGCGTCCAAGCGTTAGACCATGAGTAGAATTCTGAAACTTGTTGGAGCTCAGAAATGTTTGGAGTGCATGACCACTTCTTAAGGTGATACTCAGCACATTTAAAGATTCCAAACCAAGCAATTCCTCCACCAATTTTTCTCCACCACCAGACAATACACTATCTTCTCCCACTTCTTGATTAGAACCGCAGTAAGTCATTCTCAGTATATGTAATTCTGAAAAATGGGATATCAGTTGACCTGGAATTGTACGGAGCATGTATGTATACTGCAGGCTTAAACATTTAAGCTTTACTAAGGCTTTTAACTCCATTGGTAACTCTATTACTCCAGAACTTGATAGATCAAGATGTTGCAGTGAAACCAAATTTGAAATCCCAGATGGCAATTGTTTTAAAGAATGATTATTTGATAGGTTTAAGACTTTGAGGGAAGGCATGAATTGAAAAAAGCTACCACTAATCATCCGTAGCTCATTGTTATTAAGAAACAAAGTCAAGAGATCAGGACATGTGGGTGTCAATGATAATTCCTCAATTTTGTTTTCCACCAAGGATATCCTCTTTAGCTCTTCCCATTCATTGACCTTCGGCGCTTTAGTTAATCCAACACCCACCTGAACTAAAAATTTCTGCTGCTCCTCCTTAATTTCACATGCTATCCACAAAGCCATGTCACGGATCACATCATGCATTTTTACAAAATAATCTTTGCTCTTTTCTATTTCTTCCAAAAAACCGGCACGAACAAGAACACCAATAATGCCGTACCCATGGCTCTGTACTTCACTTGGATCATATATATCCAAAAAGTTCTCACAAAACCAATAATCAATCAATTCTGTTTTCATAATTCTAAAGTCCTCTGGAAATAAACTACAATATAAAAGACATGATCTGATTGTGTCATTAGGCAAACAATCATAACTAAACTTCAGAAGGGGATACACCTCTTTCTCCATACCTGGAAATTTAGACGAAGCTCTCCTTAACACTTGAATCGCATATTTCCATTCTT
Source organism: Mangifera indica (assembly GCF_011075055.1). Taxonomy (NCBI): domain Eukaryota; kingdom Viridiplantae; phylum Streptophyta; class Magnoliopsida; order Sapindales; family Anacardiaceae; genus Mangifera; species Mangifera indica. The sequence goes on from NC_058139.1 coordinate 6,677,267, forward strand.
CAGGTGTCTTTTTGTAAGACATGGCTCTACCAATTGTAATGAGTGCAAGGGGTAGGCCGCCACATTCTTTGGCTACAAGTTTAGCCAACTCCAAAATACCAGGATCACTATCAAGAGTTTCTCTCCCAACTTTTTCTTCAAACAATTCCCAAGCTTCCTCTTCTCCTAAACATTTCACTTCAAACTTCCTCTTAGCTTCCATGAGGCCACAAACATCAAGAAGACGAGTAGTAAAGACTATTTTACATCCAACTTCTACGCTAGGAAGAGGGATACCCACCTTGATCAAATCAACCCTGTCCCATAGATCATCTAATAATACAACAAACTTCTTTTTGCGCAAAATCTTAAAAATGTCCGATGCTTTCTCATCAACACTTCTGTTCTTCCACGACTCTCCATCTAAGCCTATCTTTTTCCCAATCCTTTCTTGAATCTTCTCAACTTGCAAATCTCTAGACACCACTACCCAAATCACAATTTCATAAATGTCACGACACTTATTGTTAATTTGGGTTAAGAGGGTAGTTTTTCCAACTCCCCCCATTCCATGGAGACCAATAATTCCCACTCTTTCTTCCTCAATACATCTCCAAACTTGATCAAAAATTACTTGCAAACCCACTATTATAGGTTGACCAGGCCTTTCCTCCGCCACTGATTCTAGGACATTCGCCGCCACCACTTGGAAATCTCCATCATCCTTTAAAGTAGCAACCAGTTTCAGCTTATTTGCCACTATCTTCCCAAACTCGAAGCTTGACTTGCAATTATTTGAACAGTAGCCTCCAAAACATAGTTTCTCCATTTCTTGAGATCTAGTTTCTAGTAGTCCACCAACGTCAGCTTCCACATCTCGCACCCTAGAAAGCCAGCCTTGCACTTGGTCAGTCTGTTTCTTTCCATTTATTTCCTCAAGATCAATCCTCCTCAATAAATCGTTCTTTGCTTCCTGCAGTTTCTGCAATTCAGTCTGCAAGGCATCAAGATTATCTTCGAGCTCACTTATATATGCGAAACAGCCCAGACAGCGAGAAAAATGGCGTCGCCGCCAGAGATTGAGACTGAGAAAATGTTACCCATTGACGATTTCAACGTGGAGAGGACATGAAATTGCAGATTATAGTAGGAAAAAATAAACACCCCTCACTGTTAGTAATGTTGTGATAAAAGCTGTCTTGTTGGAAAACTTACCAGTCCATTTAATCCTTTTGACCTGCAATTGGATCGGCGTTTCGCACCAACTCACGGGTTCAACCCTATTGGATAATCGGTTCAATAAACAATATTAATAAATAAATACATATGAAATAGCACCATTCAAATACAAAATGTTTAAAAAATATTGTAAGTTAAAACATTATATCAAAGTAGAATCGAAATTCTGAAGTGGAATCCAGAAACCAAATTTATTAGCCATTCGCTTATAACATAATTTTTGAATAACCAAAATCAATTTTTATTTTACAGAACTAGATATTCGAGACCCTAAAAAATCTAATAAATTTTGTTGAGTGTATGGGATTTGACAGGGTCCCTATATGTCGAAGTGGAAGACCATCAACATGCCAAATTAAGAGGGCGTCTTAATTATTTTCAATATTGAGATGGTACCATTGTTACTTTTCTTTTTAAATTTTAATTTCACTATTACTATCATTTTACATTATTTATGTATAACCAATTCTTTTATAAAATTGATCAACATGTTGTAAATGAGATTTTGGTTAGTGGTTTCAACTTTCAACTTTTGATGGAGTTCATGGGCTACTTTTCTCAGGGTAGCACTGGAATTGGCATTCCCTTAATACACAGTTGGCCGAGATTACACATAATCACATTATTTCCATATTTTGCATTGTTTCAACATATTGAACCAAAACTTCAAGCCTAAACATTTTTTACATAAAAAGTCTGCTACACATGTACACAGCCTCACATAAGTTGAAAAATATAACAGAATAATTTGCATGCTGTTCCTTTCGCATTATCCGTTGAGTTGTATGCAGCATCAGCTGAGGAGGTGTCCATATCATTCAAACCCGACTCCTCATCCTGCTCCCATGACCTCTCATATTCCTCAACTGGCAAAAAAATTACATAATGAACAACATTAACTTCTGCAAATTGTATGCCAATACTACTCTTGACAGCTTAAGACTTATAATCTCAACTACAGTTTTGTCCCTCCCAAGAAAGAGCTCTAATTATGATCAAATAATTGCCACATCTACCAAATAGTATTCCATTATCCCTTCTTCCTAGGCAAATCTGATGGTTGTTTACAGTATGGCAATTGTTATTTATTACAATGGCTCAAAAAAACTTAACTTTATGCTCACTGACAGCATGAATCTCTATGGAAGTTTGAGTCATACCTTGTTCAACCTTGCCTTGAAATCTTGCCACTTGGTTTTTTCATTTTTATCAAGGCTGTCTCCAAAAGTGAATCCATGCACTCTCTCAAGGCCTCCATATGCATATCATTTTATGTCTAGATATCCATCTTCAGAAATGAATAACAAGAAAAAAAAAAAATGTGAAGCCATACTCACTTTCACTAATTTTCGTAATCAAACCTTCAACAGTTGTAACAGCTCCACCAAGAGTGCCACTGGCCAGCTCCAAATCGAACTCAGGAACTTTAACACTAGCAGTATCTGACTGATGCATCTCAAAAGAATTTTTGTTGGTAAAGTTTAAAAAATAGGAGTCAACAATAATGTTTTCTCATCTCAAGTCAATTTTATTAAACAGATCTAATAGCAGAAATGCCAAATAAAAAAAATTAAAAGAATTACTATCAATTAATTACCAAACTCAATTCATTAAGCTGCTTCATCAGATGATAATGAAAGCAAGATTCAAATACCATAATAAGATAATCAAAGCAGCTCTTTTTGCTGTGACATGAATCTTTCCTATTGCCACCAAGGCATTGATATTTCAAAAAGTATGTGTACATAATAATGCATATACATGATGTGCAACATGTTGGATGTAAGGTAGAGAGCAAACATATAAGGATTGGGGACCATGCATGCAAGCATTATCACATGTAACCATGTGATGGCATGGGCTCTTTTTATACTGTTTCTCAATTTTCTAACTTATTTTTTGTTTTTTCAATCTATATTTCTATTAAATATCAAGAAAATTTTATCATTAATTCTCTTTACACCATACAATATACCCTACTAGAAATAATATAAAGAAAACTACTATGTGCGGTAGTTTTCTTTCTATTATTTCATCTTAATGGCATTTTATATAAATATGCTATTAGTGTGCTGTCCTTCAAACTCAAAATATAGGGAAGGATTTTCTTTCTTTCTCTCTGATTTTTCTCCATTGTATGTTCGGCCTAAAGATGAGTAAAATTATGGAGAGCTGGCTACACATATGGATACATGTTTAAGTCCTGTCATGCTTTTCCACAGCTTTCTTGAACTACTTACTCGTTTATCTTCGAGCTCTTGATTGATGCGGCGTCGAGAAGTTCAAGAAAGATGTGGGAAGATATGGCGAATGTCAAGGGCTTTCTTGTTCATTGCAGTACGCAATATTTCTCTTGAATAATGTCAGTTCAGCAGGTTTGGTTCAAAGGACACCGGCTTGTTGTACTGTTTTTATGTAAACATTCTAATTGTTTCTAGTTATAGTGTTGAGATTATCAGCCATAAAAATGCATAAATGTTAGATTACTCTCATAATTAACTCGTTTTCAAACTTCTCTGGAAGTAATTTCAGATTTTATATTAACCGATTCAAAGAATTAAGAAGTAACATCAGATTTTGTATAAATTCTGAATTCCAGGGCTTCTATAAGTTGAAATTATGTTTGTTGATTATGTAAGATGCATGCAAGTTGAAGTTGATGAGATATATTATCTGTACATTCTGAAAATGGAAATAGATCGGCAGACTGTTTGTTTCTGTGTTACAGAGAAGATTCCTTTACTTTTTTCACTCTCTCATTGTCATCCATCAGTTCTTTCTTTTGGTTTCTTGTTTCTTCTGCTTTTTATTCTGTAATAATTCAACTTCGGCTGTCATCTCTTTGAGTGTAAGAATAATGAATTATTTTCTCTGCTTATTCTGAAATCCTTCAGGACCCTCCACCAGACCATCTTTCAATCTATCTTTGAGCATGTTAGGACTAACGCTTATATCTCACGTAGGAAAAGAGAAAATAAAGAGAGGAGGGCAGTTGGCAGCAAACAGGAAGACAGAATGGCCTCAACTCTACTAACAAGTCAGCAACAGGAGAAAGGGATACGTGGCACAACATTAGAGGAAAAGAAGAAAAGATTAGTTGAAGGAATGGAGAAAAAGGGAGCAGGTGTGCGTGCAGGGGGCAGGAGAGAAAAAACAGGAACGTTGGGGGGAGAGTGCCAGCCTCTCAGAAGCTGAGCAAGAAGAATGTTGGCCTGCTGTGTTTTGTGTTTTTTGTGAATTCTGGGAAGCTAGTCCTACTGTATTCTGTGCTTGTGCAAATTCTGGAAATCGTGTTCCAGTTCTGTAAATTTTGTGATTAACAATTGTAACAGCTGGGAAATAGTCATTGTATTGATGAAAGATTGCTGTAATTAAATTGATGAATCAATTAATACAATACATATTTCCTGCTTAATTTACAGATGCATGTTTTGTTCTTGGCTGAAGATTACTTTGCTTTTGCATTGCCATCTGATTGGTGATTGAGTTGTTGAGTGAGGCTCTGCCTGGAGTTGATTTGGTTGTGAAGCACTGCCCAGGTACGCATCAGAGCATAACCGGAAATGCAAATATATATAATTTCGTTAGTTTCCACTGAAATTTTTAGCTGTCAAATATTGATTCCTGTGTGTTAAAATTTATTCTAAAGTCAATCAACTCCAATGAAATTTCTTGCATTATGATCTTGATGAGGACAATTTTCTTGTGGTGAAGTGAGGCCCCCATGCTACACCACCAACCGCCTTGGAGCTCCAGTTCTTTGCTTTTGTGCTGTGTTTGCTTGTGCAATATTTCTAAAAAGCCTCTTCCTGCAGCCTGCAGGCAAAGGATCCAATTATTGATCTCCTGTTCTAAAATAAGACAATAGAATCGCTTTCACATACTCAGCATTGAAAGCAAACAAAGGAAAATTATCTCATTTTAGAATTTTTACGGCTTTAGCCTTTTGTAATGTATATACAGTGCAGATATCGTGAAATTTTTACTGCGTAAATTTAAAAATTCAATTTAACCATTTGACTAATCCAACATTGCAAAGTTAAAGCCGTCAACAATTTAACCGAAAAAATCGAAAGGCAGGTTGAATATTCCTTACAAAAATAAAAATGGAGTGAAATATTTTTACTCTATATGAAATATCAACCATTTGACTAATTCAATATCGCAAGGTTAATTACAAAAATATTTTTCTTGTGGTAAAAAATGAAATTTAATGTAAATAGCCAAGTTACAATCCCTTTCAGATATTATTTTGTTCTCATGGCAAAGGGTACAAGTAGTCTATAGCCACCGTAGTTCAATTTAAAAGCCCAACAGAATCCTGGATTCTGACAGCCAAGACACAGAACAGAGAAGAAAGAAAGATGATAATTCCAGTTCGTTGCTTCACCTGTGGCAAGGTAAATTTCAATATCTCTTTGTTTGTTTGTATGTTAGTGTCTTTGTTTTGATTAATCTGTTTTTTAGGTTATCGGAAACAAATGGGACACATACCTTGATCTTCTACAGGCAGACTACAGTGAAGGGTGATTATTTAATAGAATAAAGGGGGCTCGTTACCTTTTTTGTCTTTCTCTTAGGCGAGCGGTTTGTGATTGGTTTTCGGGCTAACTTCTTGTTGTATGCAGAGATGCGCCTGATGCAATAGGTCTGGTTCGTTATTGCTGTAGGCGAATGCTGATGACTCATGTGGACATCATCGAGAAGCTTTTGACCTACAATGGTAACCCTTCCCTTCCTCTTTTTATCTGTGAATATATGGATAATGTATTTCAGTGATTTCAAAGCTGTGGGGTTTGATTTCTCTTGCCATTTTTGCACTGATTTTGGAAACTGTTGCAGCTATGGAGAGGTCTGATACCTGCTAAGCGAGGTGATCGATTGACAAGAATAAAAGCCAGTGCATGTTTCTGCGCCGACCTGTCGTCGGGACATCCTTGTTGAAAAGAATAAATGCACTGTTGCACAGCGGAATTGGCGTCAGCAATCAATGAAAATCCGGTGGTGGGTTGTGCTGATGGATGTTTGAGATAGTGTTTTTTCATGAAAGTATACTATTTGTATACGTATTTGGAATGAATATATCGTGACTCGTTATTTAATTTATTTATTTTTAATTAAAAATAAACTAATAAAAAAATTAAATATAAATACAAATAAGATACACTTAACTCTAAATACATATAAAAAAAAGGTTTAAATAACATCATTAACTATTAAACAACAAATTATAATTTTCATTATGAGTGTATAAGATTATTTAAACATACATATAATAACATTTTTTAAGGAGATTAACATAATAAATGTTAACATCATTATAGTTTGGTTAAAATACAAAAAACTCCATCAAAAACTCATTTTAACATTTTAAAAATTTATAGAAAATCCACCATTAAGAAAAAAAATTAATTTTCATATATATAATATTTTAACCAAGGTAAAGTAATGTCCATGAAATCAACCCATCATAACTCAAAAACCAAAACAATAAAAGGTCCAGATTCAATAATTACAGGTGGCTCCGCTCCCAACCACTCATCGGAACCGACCAGGAAAACCCATGACTCTTATATAAGGAATTGACATAAAAGTCCATGTCCACCTACGCATGAATTTACTATGGTATATATAGTCTCACATTTAGCTCTAAAAAAGGCCGGAAACAAGAGGAAAGCTCATAAATTGGTAGCCCTAGCCCTGGGTAAATTCTGGTCTGGTCCATTATGGTGGTTTTCTTCTGAGCTCTAAACCTTCAAGCTCAAGCCCAGTAACTCGTTCTACCTCCAATTTTCCCTTGTAACCAAAATTCAAAATTTTGATTTTTTTTTCAAATTCCCCACAAAAATTTAATTCCAAAACCCCAGATTAGCATTTTCGTAGCGTTTCTCGATCTTTCTCTCGTCCTGATTGTCAATAAAGGCGAGGTTCTCTGTCTCTATATGCGTTTTTGAGTTTTTGTTTGTTTTTCATTGTCAGTCTCTTGCTTTTTTTGTTTTTTGGATTTATTTTTAAGTTGTTTGATCTTAATACTTCTATGTTTGGTTTGAAATATTCTGTTTTCGGGTTAATTTCGAGCGTCTGAGTTGTTTTTAGATTTTATTTTGGCTTTTTGTTTCTTGGTTTGGTTCAAACTCTTGCTTGTTTGAATTGTCTGTTATAAAGTTCTTCACTTTATACTATTTTATGCTACTTTTGTTGTAGTGACACTCTCTGCATGTTTTGTAGGGTTTTATAAACTTAAGCTTTTTCTGTTTGAAGCTAGGTCACTGTAATACTTGAGTAATCTTATGTAAAATCTAAATTTATTATCAATAGCCGAGGTACAACTGTTTTCAGCTTTGATTCTTGTTCTTAAAGAACAGGTTACAATTATTATAAAGCAGGCCTACGGTGTATGTATGTTTAGAGGGGCTCTGTAGCACTTTTTGTAGATTGTTGATTATTGTTTACTGATTCACTAATAGTAGACTAAGTATATGATAGGCGTCTTTGTGTACATAATTGCCCAGGTTTTCGGGGTGGCTTGGTAAGTTCATCTAGTAGTTGAATTTAATTAGCTTGAAAGTGTTTTCTAGAATCTAGTTTAGAGCAATTAGCACCCAACTTCAGCTAGAAAAAATATTTTTTGGTTGAGGGGAGTGTCCATATGCAGGGGGCATTTTGTAGCTATACAAATCATTAGTTCATTATAGGTGATACAGGTCCTTGTCTTCCTAGTGGACCTAACCGCTAATTAATGTAGTTTTTGCTTCTATTACCATCCCTTTTAAAGTTTCTAGGATTTGTGCCTGCATTTGGTTGAGTTGTTCTCTAGCACTGACAGAACTGTTGCGAGGTGCACTTATTCCTGTGATTCTATCATTGTGTTGAAGTCTCTCAAGTGTCTTTTGAGGGATGATTATCATTGTAAAAATAGTATGTAATTTAAAAAGGCATAACTGATTCTCTAGAGTAATATCCCTTAAATTATATCTTCTCTTAAAGGTGTTTGGATGACATATATTGCGAATTTTGTCATGGGATTTTTAATTTGGTGGGTCTGATGCACGAAATTGAAATAGTGGTTTGACATGTTGTGTAGCTTTGCTCTTTTTAAAATTTCAAAAGAACTACTGAGCTGTTATTGTGCATATAACAATATGGAATATAATTTCACTTGAGAGCTTTATATGTTTTATTTTGGGATATGAATTATCGTGATAATGAATATGGCTATCTTCTTGATTTGAGATAATCATGTACTAAGAAATGCAGCCTTTCTCTTTGAACATTTAGAAAGTCTGACATCTATGAATAATGCTGCTAAGGATGTGAGTGGACTTTGAACCAGCTTGGCTGCTTCTTGCTTGAATAAATTTATAATATATATCTTTTGTAGCTGTGAAATTTGTTTGATACTGTATTGTTTTGTTATGTTTTTATTACTTTGTCTTCAAGCAGTTTTCAATTGTCCACTTTAATTTTTAATTGATATAATTAAGCTTTTAACATTGCAGTTTTCTTCATTACAGGATTATTCTTTCTTCTATTGAGATGGATTCGCCTATTGCAGCTGTGATGCCTACTCCTATTGATAACAGTGAACCGCCTGGTTTAGAAACACAGCCTAATAAGCGTAGCAGAAAGAAGTCTATTGTGTGGGATTACTTTACTGTAGAAACAGTAGGAGCCGGATGTACTAGGGCCTGCTGCAAGCAATGCAAGAAATCATTTGCTTACATTACCGGTTCAAAGCTAGCTGGAACCAGCCACCTAAAACGACATATTACCATGGGAATATGCCCAGTAAGCCGCCAGAAAAATCAGCAATCTCCAAATTCCAAACCAGGGAATGCTATTGATCCACCCAAAAGACGCTACAGATCAACTGCTGGATTTGCTAGCATCCCTTTCAATCAGGATCGCTGCAGCCATGAAATCGCTAAAATGATCATAATGAATGATTATCCTCCCCACATTGTTGAACATTCTGGTTTTGTTGATTTTGCTCATACTCTTCAACCCCAGTTTAATATGGCCAGCTTCAATACCATCCAAGGGGATTGTGTGGCAATGTACCTGAGAGAAAAGCAAAGCCTTTTGAATTTTATCAGTGAAATTCCTGGACGAGTGAACCTTACATTGGATTTGTGGACTTCAAATCAAACTATTGGCTATGCAGTCCTAACAGGGTACTTCATCGATGGTGATTGGAATTTGCATCGTCGGATTCTTAATGTTGTTATCATTCCTTATCCGGATTCAGATGTTGCCTTTAATCAAGCTCTTGCAACTTGCTTATCTGACTGGCATCTAGAAAGCAAGTTGCTGACCCTCGCACTTGATCACTCCTTTTCTTATGAAACCTTAAATCAACATCTCAAGAATCCACTTATGTTGAATGGTCGGTTATTAATAGGAAATTGCTATGCTTGTGTTATAAGTCGATTGGCACAAGATGCAATTGGAGCAACTGGGGCAGCTGTCAAGAAAATTCGTGATAGTGTAAAGTATGTGAAAACTTCAGATGCTCATGAAGAGAAGTTTCTTGAGCTGAAGGAACAACTTCGAGTGCCTAGCACAAAAGAACTCTTTATTGACAACCAAACTAAATGGAACACAACTTTCCATATGCTGCTGGCTGCTAATGAGCTAAAGCAAGTATTTTCTTGTTTAGAAACCTATGATCCAGATTACCAAATAGTCCCACCATCAATGGATGAGTGGAAGCAGGCAGAAATTCTTTGCATATACTTGAAGTACTTCTTTGATGCAGCTAACATCTTAACTTCTCCGACGTACCCAACTGCCAGTGCCTTCTACCATGAAGTGTCAAAAATTCAATTAGAGTTGATGCAAGCAGCCATGAGTGAAGACCCCTTTGTCAGCTATCTCACCAGACCTTTGAGAGAAAAGTTTGATGAATATTGGAGAGAATGCTTTCTTGTTTTGGCGATTGCTGTTGTTATTGACCCAAGGTTCAAAATGAATCTAATTGAGTGCAGCTTCTCCAGGATATATGGTGAGAATGCTGAGATGTGGATCAAGGTTGTCGAGGATGGCATTCATGACCTCTTTCATGAATATCTTGTTCAGGCATTTCCTCCAGATGCTTTTATGGAAGAAGGGAATGAGGTCATCCCAAAAACTGAAATTCATCAAGAACAAATTCCTCATGAAGACACCCTACTAGAAGAGATTCCTCAAGAAGGAATCTATCATGAAGGACAACCTCAAGAAGGGAACTACCAAGGACACTATCAAGAAGGGACCCATCAAGGTCTTGCTGAAGAATTACTGTCGCATGGTTCTCAAGAAATGCCTCTTATTACTATTGGAGATGGGCTATCAGATTTTGAAGCCTACATCTGTGAGTATGCAATAACTCAGCAATCAAAATCAGAATTAGATCAGTATCTTGAAGAATCAGTGTTGCCTCTTTCTCAGGAGTTTGATATTTTGGATTGGTGGAAACTAAACCAACTGAGGTATCCAACTCTTTCCAAGATGGCTTCTGATATTCTGTCAGTACCATTCTCTACAGTTTCTCCTGATTCTGTGTTTGACACTTCTAGCAAGAAGATGGATGACTACAGGACTTCGTTGCATCCAGTGACATTGGAGGCTCTCATTTGTGCTAAGGATTGGTACCAGTATGGATCATTATCATCTGAGTTCACTAATTCAACTGTGAAAATGGAATTATAGGGTTTAGGTTTTGTTTTTCTCTGGCAGGATATGATAGACGGTTTTACTCCCAAGGTTTTTAGGTGTTGGTTACAAGCAATTGTCAATAATTTTTTCCTTTTTCCTACTATTATCTTTGTTATTATGAGTATATTTACTTAACAAAATTGATTATGATTATGATAGATGGCACTCCACTTGATTATGCATTCTATGTTGTCTTGTACTTGACAAAATTGCTTGAGTTACACATGAATATATTTACTTAGGCACCACATCATTATTTTTCTTAGTTTGAGTAATGGGAGCATGGTAAATCGGGAATTATCTTTAACTTCCATAAACAATGTAAATGTACACTCTTTAAAAGTTCATTAGGTAAATCGGCTGTTGCCACTTTTGGCCTGCCCATAATATGAAAAACCGATGAACAGAAATCTTTATATATTATATCAAATAAAAGAATATCCAGTACTCTGTAACTTCATTTCTCCACTGCGGTGCTGATAAATTTCAGCTAAAGCAGTCTCAGTAGATGATTTCGTGGTCCCTCACGAAAATTATCAATGTCAAAAATAGCATGAGAAAGCATGCATCAGTAAGTGTAGACTTCAACTAGTGAAACACAGGCTAGAGGTTGTCTTTGAGCCACTTCCTGGCCCCATTAGCAACAGACCTGCAAATCCACATTTTTTTTCTGCTTTGGTCAAAGGCAATTTGAGAATAGAAAGAAATTGAAGGTAATTGATATACAATACACTGATTTATCAATAGACCAGCAACTAGATTGAAAATAAGACAAGGGAAACATTATACAGAGGTTGCATTTTTATGATAGAAAAAATTACATTCTAAATCAAATAGCAAGGTTTTGCAAATATAGTTGATAATTTCATTAAATGTTTCAAAGCATCAGTGAATCATCAGAATAAGGTTCAGTTTCTTGTGTACTGTTGTTTGCATAAGGTAATTTCAAGTCAGAGTTCAAGAAGCCACACAATGGTACTCTCACTGTCTCACGATGGAGTTTAAGAGCCTTTCAGATAGGTCAGAAGATATTAACATCTACAAAAATTGACAATCAAAGAATTTATTCTTGCCAATAGCTGATATCTCACTGCACAATTTAAAAAACTAGCTGAATAGAGTAAATAATTGTACACAAAAAGAGAGCAAATCTATATATTTTAAGATTTAATGAGTCCAATGATCAAAAGCTAAGACAAAAGGAAGCAATCTGAATAATCAAACATAAGAACCACATAATAAGTAGTCGAGAGAAAAACAAGACCTGATTAAAAATATTGCCACTAAGATATCTCATGGAAGAGCTTGAGTAAATCAAAATACAGACCACAGACTGTGGTATCCAGCTTAATAGTGAACATTTTTGAAAGATGTAATTAAAAGATTACAGAAACATAGCCATTTGATTTGTGCCCAACCTACAAAGCGTAAGCAATACATACTCCAATCCTGTGGCCTAAGTTTTCTGCATGTTTCCCTCATAAAAATATGAATGTAAAAAATTTTCATCTGTAAATAAATGAAGGAGGCCAATGGTCAACTATTCATTTTTATAAAAGTTTCTTCTTACATTTATGCAATTAAGATGCAAAAACAACTATACCAGCATCTTAAAGCAAAATTCAACAATCCATTCATTAACAAATATGAAACAAAGACCATGTAAAATGCATGTACATAAATTCAGATGCTGAAACGGAAAAGTAGCATAATACTAATAACAGGATAAAAGAATATACAATCGCATTAGTATTTAAGTGCTAAAAACTGGAGATGAAATATTACCCTGCCAAATCTTTTAAACTCTTCCATGGGTCATTCTGCTCTTCTGATTCTTCATTTTTCTCTGCAACAGTACTTGACTGACTTTCTTCTGAACTTTTGGTGGCTGAAACAAAAATCATATTCCCATTACTTGTTTTTGGATAAGAAATAAAAGTAATATCCCGATAAAATAAATCAGATAATAAATCAGATAAATAGTCGAATTACAATTAGGACTTATTTTTCACATCAGTAATGAAATTACTTCACTCAAACCAGAGAAAAATGGGAATGTTACTTCCATTTTGACTTCAGTCCATACGCAAAGAAATATGATGTCTAGTTATTCTTGTAAAAAACAGAAACATATGGCGACAGCCGCTCAAGCTACAAATGATTAAGAAATAATAGTACAATTCATTCGTATGATGAGAATCATCTTTAATTGATAAAACAATTGCTTACGGGCTGGCTCAGTTGGTGACCGGTAGCCCATTGTTTTACTTAGATCAGAAAGTTCTTCAAGCAACTCATGCTCTTTGGCACTGCAAATATATATAAAATCAGTGGAATTAAATTAAGGAAAATATTTTAATAATTCATAAATTTAAAAGTATCAGCACATGATGGAGTCAGAACTAAAAAGCACAAAAACTTCACTATTCTAAACTAAGTACGCACTTGGAGACTGACTTCAAATAATGCACAATTAATGCAACGACCAGGCTAAGGAATTGAGGAAAAAAAAAACTAATGAATAAACTACAGAAAAATTGGAACAGCATACCAAATTTAGATGTTTAAGCAAATACTGGAACAGTCAAGCTGTATTACAGTTATGATTAAAGAAGAAATGGAGAATATAATTCATACCTTATACGATCTGGTATAGTAACTTTAATTGTAAATAAGTGGTCACCACGGATAGAAGGTTTGTTCAGCTTAGGTGCACCTTTCTTTGCCAGGACTAGCAGATCTCCAGGTTGAGTGCCAGGTGGAATCTGTAGATCTGTAATCCCTTCAACTGTCTTCACCTATATAAACCCAAAAGGACCAGTGGAATGATAACAGGATCATTGCAAGAGATAAAAAATCCAAGTACTATGATTTATCTATCTTCCACAAAGTAGCAGAAGGAAATGGAAGTTTCATACTCAGTTTTGAATTAAAAGTGTTAAAATTGATGAATGACATCAACTATAACTGCCAGCCTTCCAAGCTAACAATGAGGGTCCAATTACTGCTATTAAAAACAAACCATTGATATCAAATTAATGATTCATCAATCCAGTTACATTTGAAACTTCTCTAGTTTCTGGCCCCATTAATGTCTATTTCAACTATTACAGCAATATGTTTTCCCAAATCCCCTACTTCAGCAAATATGAAATCAATCTACTTCAATCGAGATTGGCTGATTTAATATGACTGAAGTCAACTAAATAAAGCAATAAGTCATTGACTGGATAGTTTGAACTGCTAAATAAGTCTATAAATTTAGAACTAGCAGAAAATGATTTGCATTCTTTAAACATATAAGAATTGCTTACAAAGTCTAAAGAGTCAAGGACTTGAGCCTTAATAAATTTTGTAATACTGACTTCACGAAAATAAATTGTTACCTTAAGAACAGTTCCCAGTATGGCATCAATATAACTGACAGATATTGTTGAGCAAAGATCTATACCATCTCTTTGGATACCCAGAATCTCTTCAACATCAACATATACATAAAGATCTCCTGGAGGGCCCCTGCAGACCAGAGAACCAACCAGTCCATGACCATTAAATCAGTATGACATTTTCAGTACATACTACATGTATACATTCTGCAATGATTAAACTTTCAAATATCGCAAATCCCCCAAATCTCTATGCTTGTTGGACTCCATACACTTGTAAATTTCAAATGATGCTGCATTATAAGTGGATTGAGACTGAATTCATGGGACAAAAGAAATCTGAAGTGCAAAACATAAAAAGATTGTACAATGAAATTATGGTTTCACTTGAAGAGAATATATAGTTCATTAAGCAGGTCTGTCATATTCACTCACTAAGCATCAACAGTCAAAATCAACCTTGCATAAGTAACAAAAGCAAAAGCTGAATATTTATAAATAAAAAACCAAAGGACAAGGTAAGCTTAAAGAGATTAACAGCAAAATTAACATACATACCCCCTTGGTCCGGCATCGCCCTCCCCAGCAACCCTGAGGATGCTACCTGTGCTAACTCCAGGAGGGACTTTGACTTTAATATTCTTCTTTATACGTATACATCCTTCACCGGAACACTTCTGACAGTATTCTGAAATTACTTCACCATCCCCAGCACAATTTGAACACACGGAAACCTATCAGTTGCAGATAGATGGCTATGCTAAGAACAAACCTAAATAAACAGAAAGCTGAAGGCAGACAAAGATGAAGTATCTGATAGTGATGGAAACAGAAGGAAAATAATATATAAATGATACCATACCCAAACATGTAAAACTTGGTAGAACTTATTCAGAATTATACAATATCTAAGACCTGATATCTGTTAGTGATAAATGCTTATCCTACACTAACTCAACCATGATAAGACCGGGAGGACAATTTCTTTTCCCTAGTCCATTATTTTTCCCCCAACAATATATATCTTCTTTTGAGCAAAATCACACCACAATAGTTGAACACACCATCAATATAAAGGAAACCATCTCAAATAGCATTCTCATATTAGCTGAATGACTTCATGATGACTGCATTTTTCAACACCTTAAATAAACAGAAGGTATAAATGCTGAAAGGGTATTATCAGAAAAAATCACTTGAGTCCAAAATAATTTTCCTATGTCTCAATATCAACCCAAATAGAATGTCCAACAAGCAAGAGTCCAAAGTTTACGAGAGGAAAAATTAGCCCAAATACCTGAGAAAATAAGCCAAACAGTGTCTGCTCAGTTCTCATAACTTGACCCCTGCCACCACAAGTTGCACAGATCCTCATCTTGGAACCATTCTTGGCACCAGTACCAGTACAAACTTCACATGTTTCCAAGTGAGAAAGCTCAAATTCTTTTTCAGATCCAAATATAGACTCAGAGAATTCCAGTGTAATGTCATATCTGAAACACAGTGTATCAAGTCATATGTAAGTATCCAAAAGATCTAAAAATAATGCCAGTATCGAATTTCAGAACTATTCAACATGACAAAAAGCAAATATTTTCCAAATTAATCAGAAGAAGAAGATATAAAGTGTAACTGGCAGTTATAGTTGTTACATAATAACACATCATCTTTATATAAAGTGTAGGCTGTAGATGCAGTCTGGTCAAAGAGATTGTTGATGCAGTTTTCTTTATCAACATGCAGCTTAAGTTATACCACCACAAAAGGCCACTCTCTACAGGTATATTTGAATATCTGACATGTTTACATCAACAATCTTGTGAAGTAGTAATTAGTTGAAACAATCCTTTTTCCATCTTTGCAGATAATGGATTATTACATATGAAACACATAATAGAGTTAAAAATTTTGCAGCAGTCTGCGAATATAAATTGAAAATCAAGCAGCAGACAGTAATATGAAAACAATAACTTGAATCACCTTATATCTTCACCCTTGGTAACAGTACTACGTCGGCGTGTTCTGAATCCAGTTTGGTACATCCCAGGAAAACCACCCATACTTGGCCCAAAGAATGCCTCAAAAAGATCTAAAGGTTTACTCTGTGGGCAGGGGAAAGAAGAAGCATGTAAATTTAATATCCAAACCATGCAATAAATTGTAAGTGCCACCAAGATAAGTGGCATCAGTGCTCATAAAACATAGGTCATTCAAACAATTTTTGTAGACTACCAAGGAAAAAAAAACTGTTCCCTCTTTTCACATTTGAAAGTTCTGAAATTCAGAGAAACATATCAGATCTCCCAAAATCATGCAAAAGTTATAATTTCCAGCTGTTAACAATTTTATCATTACCAACAACACTACTTCTCGTCTTGATCAAGAACAAGATTTTCAGAAGAAATTAACCAATTAAAAACACACACACACACACAAAGAACATATTTAGAAACAAGCAAACTCAAGTGTAAAATGATAGTATACAAGCCTGTTCAACAGCTAAACATAAGGCAGAGCTCTACAACTTCAGCCAGTAAATTCCTTGAACAGAAAAATGAACATGAAAGATGGCTCCAACATATAAAAGTAGACCAGTGTCACAGAAAATATGGCATCAGGCAATCTTTGGTAATACAGTATGCCATGAAAGTCATAGAAGTAGCAAATCTTCATAAATAAGCTTTATTGTTAGGCTACCATGCCAAAAATAAACTCCACAAATACATATCCTATGTCACCTGATGCTGCGATAGATGAACAAGATACTTCATTTATATTTAATGATAAAGCACCTTTTCTCAACTTTGCTAGATAGAAAAATGACTATGCAAGTAGAAACATTACCCTATAAGCACTTGATGCTCCACCTACTGTACTTTTTACTCCAGCTTCACCATATTGATCGTACATAGTCCTCTTTTTATCATCTGATAGCACCTGACAGTGTTGTACTTCAGAATTTAAAAGACAATATATTAAAGGCAAAAATTTAAAAGAAATTACACTCCAAGAAGAATCTAGAAGAAGTTTCATAAAGCTCCAAACAGTTTACATGCATTTTATCATCAATCCAAAACCTAGTCCATCAAAATTTCTCATCCCCCCAATTTGACGAGACTTCAGCATGGTCTCATAAAACAAAGGTATAAATTTCAATTACTTTCCGCATTAATAATAATTGTTGAAGAGTGATAATATATAAACCCCAAAATTTTCCCACTTTAATTTAAATTTGGATAAAATTGCAAATAGAAAATGATAGAGGTAATGTGGTGGGGTAAATTAAGCTCTGTTCTTCATCCATGGTCCTTATTAGCAGTGAGGAGAGAATAAAGGCTATTATCTGTTCTCTGTGTGTAAAATAAGTCTACTAAACAGATTCATTTGTTTGTATTCAAGCAGTTTTATCAGAAATTTTTAATGCTGATATTGCTGAAGAATAATGACTTATTTTAATTAAATATTTTGTCCAGAATCAGTTAAGTGGAAGTTTCTTTGTTTTACAAGGAACTATCAAGAATGAACTTAATAGCACCATATTAGGAAATGGACAATAAAAATCAAACAAATAAAAGAACCTGCAGATTAGAGGCATCATCACAGAATAGAAAAACTAGTTTTCTAGATATAAAATTCAAATAATTTCCATCCAACATGAGTAATGAACTCTACAGTTTTCACAGAGTATTGAGTAATAAGAACCCTAGTGTTGTGCAGCAAATAGTTACAAAGAATCTCAATTAATATATTTTAATGACAGCATCATCAACATAAAGAGAACTAGGGGTTTTTTTAGGAAATGAGTGGGGTTCAATTTATATCACTTTAGTTAAAGCTACATTCCATCCTATTTTATGTCTGCATGAGTATTCAAGAGAAGTCATACTAATCAATACCTATCCTTGAATCCTAACACCAGCAGGAAGAAGAAAAGAACTTGATTAACTCAAAACTGAAGAAGCATAACAATAGCATCATATATATCAACAAAGGAAATTATAGGACTGTTAATTAGACTATCCTAGACACTCAGGTCAGCAGCTAGTTTTCAACTTCTGGAAACCTGAATTCCGAGTAACTAAAAATTCATCCTCTAAAGCCCAAAAATCCAGTATTAGGTTTCATTTGCACAGCTAAATATTAAATATAGGGTGATTCCAAGACAAGTTTCCAACAATTATTTAATGAACATACAGCTGCAAGAGTTAAATCCTCAACTAAAATTTTCAAGAAAGGAAAAAGGGAAAAAGATATTGGTGAAGTAGGATGGAGAAGATAAGAAGTATACTCAAATCTAAGCCAAAGGAAGTCTTCAACAAAAAAAGATTGCAGAACAGTCACTTAGAATATAAACAGTACAAAAGCCATCTTCCTTGACCTGAATAATTAGAACCAACCACCTAAACCATACATCTGCTTACATTGTAAAGATTTCACAATCATGTTGTTTTAGATATCAAACATCCATGCAAACATTTTCTAGCAAAATATTGATTTGAAATTGTTATACTTACCTCATAGGCAGCACTAATTTCTTTAAATTTCTCTGTAGCTCCTGGCTTCTTGTTGACATCAGGGTGGTACTTGAAATTAACATATAAAGTAAGAAGTTAGGACAATGAGGAAAAAATGAAAAATGAAATAAATTGTACTGCTAGTTTTATTGATTTTAAAAGATTATTGGCATATATCAAGTGAGAACCACAATCTGCTCCTCTGACAAAGTATGTCAATGAAAGAAACAATTTGAACAAGAATTGTAGCAGATTAGATAAAGCAAAAAGCACTAGATAGACCACAGCATCAATCTTGTCTAGGTCTGGCTACAAGCTAAGCCAAGCCTGAACAAAGGCTAGCTTGAGTTCAGCTCAAATGGATAATAGGACGGCTCAAGCTTGGCTTATATTCGTCAAGTTGTATTGATTCTATTGAAAGGAAGCTTGAGCTCGGCTTAATGGGGAAGTTTGAAGCTCAAAGCTTGGATAATAGGAAGGGTCATTGAATTGGCTCAAGTTTTAACACTTAAAACGATGTTATTTTTATAATAATTAAAACAACATTATTTTAAGTGTTCATAATAATCATAATGACATCATTTCGACAATTGTTCTACTCAACTTGATTGGAGCTACAAGTCGAGCTCAAACTAATTTAAGTAATGATTGGTTCGCGAGTTAAACTAAGTCAAACACTCTCCAACTGGAGTTGAACTAAATTACTAGCCAAGCCTAGAACTTTGGTTCAAACTCGACTCAAACTCAATCCATACAAACTCAAGTCAAGCCGACATTCAAACCCGAGCTAGCTCGGCTCTAGTCTAACTCTAATCTTGTCTTTATGACACATAAAGTGTGGGATACATTCATCTAATTGCAAAATAGTATTCTTGTAGAGAATCTAAATTATATGCTCTCAGATAATCACAAGCTCATAAGGTGTATGAACACCCCTTGTCAATATACAATGTTGAGCTAACTATCTATCTGCACAAATAGAAAAATTAAGAAAGCCAAGATAAACAATACTAATAAAAAAATCCTTTTGTTTCTCTGAGAAAAGTAAAAAGACTTAGCACCAAATTTCTTAAAACCACAAATAGAAACACCATTGTTATTCCATTTCACACTGTTCCTAAATAATGCCATTAACACAAAGAATGCCAAACACTTCAATTTGCAAAATTTCAAAACCAGGTCCTTAGTTAATCCAATTAATCAAATAAAGTTCCACCACCGCACACTTTTTGCAATGCAAAATCCCAAAGCTCTCCTATAACGACTAAAGATTTGAAAAAAATGAAACAATAAAGACAGGCAACCAAACAAAGGATGATCACCTTTTTGTCAAGTTAAGTTTGATTCAAGAAGGACGGTGAAAACAAAATGAAAACAGAAAGAATACAGATTTATCACAATAGTTTTAGGATAAATTATAAAGCCAGTTGACCTTTATCTTAACTTTTCTTAGAATGCTTACCGAAAGTTTCCTATGTTCATTTTCTTTCTGTCTAGTTACTTAGAAAGCACTCAAATAACACTAAACTAATACCTAAAAAATCACTATGTTTATTTAGAATGTAATAACCACTTCAAATGTTCTTCAACTATCTACTACAAACTTTCTAAAACTTCATCGCTTTTCATCCCCTTATCCTAATTTTCTCAGCAACAAAACATATCACCAATAAGGAAGATTGAAAAAATTACACATACACTAAACGTATTGCATTCCGTTCAAAACCCGCTCCTTTCCTCCCATTTTGCAGCAACCAGACAAGCCAACCAATAAGAAAAAAAAACAAAACAAAACAATTTAATCAAGTACCTGACGAGCTAGTTTCCGATAAGCCGCTTTAATTTCTTTGCTACCGGCAGACTTCGGAATCCCAAGAGTGGTATAGTAATCACCAGAAGCAGCCACCACAAATTGGCCAAAACGGGGCACGGAGCACCTTGCATTATTGAACTTCGAACCACCAAATTGAAACGAAGAAGAAGAAGAAGAACTTAAAGCAATAGTTGCAAAGTTCTTGTGGGCCCAAAGGTGGGTCCCAGCATTGAAGAAACACGAAGAAGAGGAAGAAGGAACCGAATGGTTAGAATGGGAGAAGTTGAAAGAGGAAGAAGAAGAAGGGTAAAGTGAAAGAGTAGTCGTAGCAGTAGCCATTGAAATGAAAGAAGCTTAATTAAAGTTTTCTGATGAATTGTCTAAAAGCAGATTGTTTCGATATAATTTGGTTTAGAGAAGAGATCGAAGAAAAAGAAGAAAATTAAAAATTAATGTTGTCGGGGTTTTATATGGACGGGGAAGAGGGGGCAAAAGATGAGTGGCATGGCATGATTTTCACACGCACATATATAACATATACTACACGTTTTAAATGATACCAAGTTCTATTCTGCTTGCAGGGAGAAAAACAGTAGAGTATTAAAAGAAAATTTTAAATTTAGAATGAAATAATTTTTGTTTATGCGATAAACTTGTATTAAATATTAGATAATTTTAAATTAATAAAATAATATTTAATTATATTGGATAATTTTGAATAAATAATAAAATAATATTTGAATATATCAAGATGCATATAAATATACATCTATTTGTATATCAATAAAACTAAATATACAAATAATATGTATAATTTTATATACAAATATTGATATATCACTATGTAATAAAATATTATTTTATCTATAATTTAAAACTATTCAATCATATGATAACATATTATTATCTATACATATAACATTACTTTTCGTATACCCAAAATGGGGAGCATTACTAAAAAACATAATAAAACTATTTGCATAACTTTATATACAAACAACGATATATCGTTATATGATTATCTATTATTTTATTTTTAACTTTTAACTATCAAATCATACAATAACACATTAGTGATTATACACAAAATTATATAGTTTAATAATACCAGTACAAAACTTGTTCAGCTCGCATGGATCGCCATAAATGTTAAATAATGTTATTCAACTCATATAGACATCATTGGCTATTTCCTTGTAATAACATTATGAACAAATATTAATTCTTATCTTATACAACACATTTCAAATTAATATTCAAAGATTTTTAATCTTCCATCTTTCTAATATCAATACCGAGCACCCGGGTAAACAACTAAAGTGCCGTCACCACATCATAAACATCAAATAAAAGAAATGATAAGATGAAAAAAAAAAACACAAAAGCGAAGCAACAATAAGCAGCTTACCACGAATTATCCCCATTTGGCATTTCATATAAGATAAAAGTACATGCAAGACAAGGCACAAATAGATTAGCCAACAGAAAATAACAAATCCCAAATTTGTAGACGGACTCAACATGATAATCAAATAACTCCAACAAAACTGATTTTTCAACTTTTGGAAGTTTTTTAGTAAACTGGAAATTGATTAACACATTTTCTGTGCCACAGCATGTATATTGAACTGGGAGACAGTAAAGAAGACAGCATCTATGACCAAGACAATATAAAATCATAAGACATTGTAGTTCACTTGTCATGGTGCTATTGCAATAGACTGAACTTCCATTTCTCTAGTCTTACTTTTTATTAGAAGATGTCCGGGTGGAATCGTCCAGGTATGGAGCTGCACTGCTGAGCCTGTCTCAAGTCCATTGTCAATGCATAGTTGTTTACCTCCAGAGTTCTCAATTGTTCATGATACTGAGAGACCAATTGTTTCAAATGTTGCAACTCTTGGTTTTTACCAGCATACTCTTTCTGACGTTCATGTTGAATAGCCACAGCACGTTTGAGTACAGCATTCTCTCTGATCAATATTTCAATTTGTTCCTTCAGCATCATATTTTCCTGACAAATGAAAGATCATAAAATAATAAGTATATACAAATGCATATGCCACTAAAGCACACAATATACAACAGCCTCACAGAAAAAGCACAACCTCATTACAAGTGCTTTCACCACTACAAAACATCTATGCTAACGGCCAGAGCTTCACACACAGTATTTTATCACATATGATACAGTTCAGATGTCACAGTATTCATGGACTTTCACCAACTTTGTCTCCAGGAAACCCAGTGAAACTTCACCATCAGCCCCAAACAGCAAAGAAAATGAAAGTCATCTAGATTAATTATGAAACAGATACCAACCTTCAGAAAACTTCGAGATGCCTCATCAGCAGTATGCGTCATGATGGATTTCTCTAAAATCTCCAGCAGTCTTGAGGCACGGGCTTTGGCATCATCCATATTAGTAGCACTCATCATTTCTGTCACAAACAAGTCCACCCACTCTGCACCATCAACTGGAAGCTTGTTTGGCTCTGATGGACAGTCAGAAGCAGTAGCATTTTCATCCATGGCAGTTTTACCTGCCAATTTTGAAAGATGTAAGTCCCTTTTTTTCTCCTTGAGACATCAAGAACTATAAGATCAGATTCAAGAAGACACACAGAAGAATCTTCTGACTAAAAAGTTTGACGTGTAATTATGTCCTCCATTGTAAGGCATAACTGTAGCTCGGTTTAAAAAAAATATATTGAAAGGAACACTTCCTCATACCAGGACATCACTGAAATTGAGCAGGACCAATAACACGTTGAAACCCATGATTTGTGAAGAAAAGACATAATTCACCTCACATTCAAATATAACCAAAAAAGTTGATCCAATTAAGGAACAGAACCAAAAAAAAAAAAAAAAAGAAGATAAACCGTTTTCTCTACACAAACTAATGCACAAGAACATAAGTGAGATAGCTAAAGTATCATAGATAATATACTTAGTTAAATATGCAACCCAAAAACATGAATCTATCAAAACTAATGTGAAAGTAATGAATACCATACAATGCATGGTCATCAGAAACACAGAGTTAGGTAACAAGCAATGGAACAAGAATGTGTTGTCATATAACTAATGGCTAACATGTAACATCATCAGCAGGCTTCCACTGACGAAAGGAACAAGAGTTAATTTCAAGCATACACAACAATGAAGATAACAAAAATAAGACTAAATATTCGTAAAACGCTCAACAATACTCATAAACTAATTATATAACTTAAGAGGATTAAATGAATGAGGATAAAATATGTAAACAGAGACAAACTGTCTCTCGACCAATAGATTTGAATATGATAGAAGTAGCCACATGCCTTGATTAGCACTAGCATTTAATTCTTCCACAGAGTCCAACTTCTCCTCAGTTGTTCCTAGACAAAACTCATTCAACTTCTTGATTGCAAAATCTAAATCATTGTCACATTCTTCCAGCACCCTTTCTAGAAGCTGCAAGATAATATCAATAAAAATATGCGCACATAGATGGACGTAAAGTTGTATAAACTCAAGTAAATCAGTCTTTTACTGCACAATTACCCTTCTTTTAAGAAATCCTCTAAAAGAAAGAGGTGATAAAGACCATACTTTGGCAGACAAACAATCCATGATACTAACAAAAGCAATTGTATTAATCAATCCATCAACCTAAACTACATCAAATCACATACACCACACAACGAATTACAATTTCTTTTCCTCAGTTTCTTCACCATCCAATCCAACCATTAATTTACTGTCTTATCAACAAATTAGTAGATTTATATACAATACAAAATACCCATTGTACACATCATAATTAAAACACAAAACTTGAGCATCAAACTATCATACCAATCCTTGCACAAAAATACTTACATACATATATAATAAAATTCTATTAAATAATCCTATTGTAACAATTTCAATTAACTAATTTCACAACAATACACTATTATTGTTATTTCCCAAAAAAATAAACATGATAATAACTCAAACTCTCAATAATTTTCCTCATTCCCTCACCATCCAATCCAATCATTAACTTAACGACACAGACAAATATATACACCATTCCACACATACAAATGCCTCTCTTTATCCACTTTAAAGAAACACAATACATATCAAACCATAAATAAAATAAATAAATAATTCCGTTAATTAGTCTTATGCATCGATTTCGAATTATACGACTCACAAAAAGATTCTAATATCTCTAAGCCTATCCGTACATGCCAAGAAATCCAAAAGAGTACCACCTGAGGATCCATTTGAGGAAAAACCGCTCGAAGCTGATCGAGGAGCGTTTCCAGCGGCGGAGAGAGCTTAGTCGGAGAAGCAGAGCCACAGCGGAGCCGTTTGGAAATGGGAGGCGAAGCAGTAATATCTTCGAAGAACGATCTTTTACTTCCACAAACAGCGGCTGCCATGGGTCAGTTTCGACTACCGAGAAGCTTCGACGGATTGACTTATGGATAAATTAACGAGGAAATATAAACTTGAATCAAAACGGTTCGTTTCGTTCTGTAGAGGTTTTGGTTCTTTCTTTTTTGCGGAGGTTTGTATTTGTACTTGTAGCTTAATTGACAACTTAAACCGGTGACTTTTTTCTATTTTTAAAGAGAAATATCCAATGATTCAAGCGTCAAACGGTCCAAAGAACTAAATTACGTAAATCAATTGAAATCTAGGGTACAAAAGTCATTTCGATGGAATCGTTCAGAAGAAATGAAAAAACAAATCATATTATATGACAAATATTAACAGAATTTGGGATTTCATCATGTCTTAATCTCTCGTGTGGGAACAAGTCTTTTAGCCATATTACAGTATCTGTGGTTTTATTACGTAACAAGAGGATTGTTTAAAGGGAATGGGCAACTTTTGTATTCATGTACATTTTATCACATTGCATTCCAAGCGGTGGATGGAACAACTTTAAAAATATTGTCTTGATTCCAGCCACCATCATCCCTTGCGTAATGTCACACCTCTTAACTCTAATTTTGCATACTTCTCATTGGTCAAATTTTCACATCAATGCATTTGAAAAAAAAAAAAAAAAACCCTGAAAGTTGGAATTGTCTATTTGATTTCCATTTGTGTCTAAGTTCTGATTTGATTATCGTTGAGAGGTTTCTTTAATGTAAATATTTGAGTTTATGCCTCTATTATGAAGCTAAAGCAATTTGTGCTTTTTTTTTTTTTTTTGATTTTTTGGCATGACAAGTGTTAAACTTGTATTTGGATACCACTTGATATAGAATAACTAAAATTACGTTTGTAATTTCGTTCATAATGACGATAAGTGTTGATATCATTTAATAAGATTAAAAAAAAAAAACAAAAATTCTACGTAGACTTTACAAAACAATCCATAGAAAAATACTTAAATCCGAGTTTTTATTGATAATCATATGAATTGATGAATTGATTTACAATTTATATTAGAGAAGGTTTATCCTTGGAGAAACTAAGGTTTGAGGGTATAAAGTTTTAGTGTTTAGGGGTTTGTGTTTTCTATTTATTATAACTGAAGTAAACAGATATCTCATAATTAAAAATACAAAATATACTATAAAAAAATTCAACACGAAATTTAGAATGTTTCTTGCTATTCTCGACCAATGATTCTTGCTCTTTGCAGGCCCCATGCGAGTCATTCGACCTATGGTTGTACCTATGATTATTTTAAAGAATGTTTGAATTAGAGAGTCATATTTTTTATTGCTGTAAATTCTTCTGTCAAACTTGTTCATATATAATAGTAAATTATTTTCATGTTTATATGTTTCTTCTGGTAATCTGAATCTGTTTGTCTGGAAATAATATTGCTTCTCCATTGTAACGCCATCTTGACCTATGACACTTCAAAGTTTGATTAATGACTGTGGCACAACCTAACACCATAGCACAAAGTAGCCAAGTAAAGAACTGCAGAAAATTCTGTCTTTATGCATTTATGTTTCATCAACAATCTTCTTCCACGTTTCGTTTAATTGACATATTATATCAGGGGCAAATTATATTATCGAATCTATCCTGCAGAGGGGAATCAACTTCTGATAATTTGAACTCTGGATACTTTTACTGATTGCTCATCAGCATCAGACCTTTTCATCCAACTATTTCTCATTTTAAAGCTAATTTTAGTGGAACCATGTATGTTTTTGTCACATAAAAAGTCGCTCCCAATTGAACCGTGCATTTTGCAAAGAAAAGCTAAAAGAGAACCAAGGAAGGCAGTGTACCATTTCCAGAATTGTAAGCATTATTATTCATGTACTAAGGAAATCTAGATATACAGTGAAATTTCATATCTACGGATGGGGATGGCTTACGCAGAAAAAAATCAATAAGGACTTTCTCTAATACATCGATTTTAAGAGCAAGTTAACAAAGTCTCGTGTACACTCTTCCTCCATGTTTACAGTCTTGGTTTACTGGCGTGGCTCAATAAGCATATACAAGGGCGTTCCATTTAGCCTGTTTTGTCCCTGGCATTTAAGTAAGTTA
This sequence comes from Mangifera indica, assembly GCF_011075055.1. Classification (NCBI taxonomy): domain Eukaryota; kingdom Viridiplantae; phylum Streptophyta; class Magnoliopsida; order Sapindales; family Anacardiaceae; genus Mangifera; species Mangifera indica. The sequence goes on from NC_058139.1 coordinate 6,704,404, forward strand.
CACAAAGAGATGCTGTTAATGAAGAACATTAATGAAATCAAAACCAACATTAGTCAGGGTATATAGTACAGCCTCGGCATTATAGTGCCAAAATTTTTTAACAGAGAATTGAAATCAGTTATGTGATTTAGTAGCTGAGAAGATATACGTATTAAAATTGAGTAATCATTACCTGAATCTCACGCAACCCAATAACGCATGCACATTCAACTACTTCAGCTCCAACTCGTTCTAATTAACAGCAATTGTGATTTGCAAAATTTTCAGTTATGAGGCCAGAGAAAGTATTATGATGAAACATAAAAAAAAAAAAAAAAAACTCATATTGATCTTTAGACCTCACCTAATAGTCTTATTGCTGCACAAAGTGTACCGCCTGTAGCCACCACATCATCAATGACTATAACTCGTTCACCAGTTTGAACGGCCCCAACATGTATCTCTAAACAATCTGTTCCATATTCCAGTGTGTATGCTTCGGAGATGACTTCTCCTACAAAAGGATTTCATTCAATTCTTTTAGAAGGTTCACTTAGAAACAAAATAATAGATTTTCTCAAAGAAATTAATATATTTTGCCTCTCTGATCTTATTATCCTTTTCCACAACTAATAATAGCAATGAAATTATAGAGTTTATCCTCATCAGTAAATTAAAGCAAAAAATGCCATGAGATAACAGCCAATAAGGTAACCAATTAATCAAGACAGACCAGATAAATTTTACACTAAACTAGTACGAGTACCCACATAGAACAGCATACCTGGCAACTTTCGAGGTTTACGTAGAGGAACAAATTTAGCACCTATAGCCAAGGCAATTGGAGGGCCAAATACAAATCCTCTCGCCTCTACTCCTGGAATGTAATTTGATTTTTCAAGCAGCCACAACAAATAATGCAAATAGATCAAAAAGGCAAATGTTTCTTTCTCCATGTTGAGAAACAATACAAACAACAAACTAAAATTATTGTCAATGATATGCTTAACTCAAGCAAATTACAGTCAAAGACAGTAACACAAGAAACATGATTTCAACAAAGCCAATTTTCATCTCTTCTGATAGTTCAAGATGACTTTTTCAAAGTTTCACTAATTTGAAAATAACTACAATGAAAATTTTTTCGAACTCAATGAAGATGAGTCAAGTCAAGGACATTAAATTTTGATTGAAAAAACCACCCCTGACAGAGCCAAAGCCCGAAGATCAACCCAGTGAGGTTCTAATACCACTTCAATTGAACCCAAATTACGTTCAACTTCTGAATTAGAGAGCAAATAACAGTTAAATAGAAGTTTAAATAGATCAACTAAACAATGTGCCAGATAAAAAAATCTAAACAGTATGACTTCTTCTGAGGAAGAACCCATTTATATATAGTAAAATAAAATAGTTCAGTACATGTTATTCGTTCAAACCCAAATGCAACAGGAATAATTAAAATAAAGAAAGAGCCTAAAACTCCTTTGACTCATTGCTTGAAAAAAAAAAAAATCTCTTCTATAAATAAATAACCATCTCATCCACTAAATTACGAAATTTCAACTTCATAATGATAAAAACAGGAGAAGAACCACAAACATGATATATATTAATGTCTCCACCCCGAATTGGATCCACAGAAAGTGCCAACCTAAAGCAAACACTAATCACCAATCTCCACAACAAATAAAACAGTGCCTGTGTGCTTGAAATATTTGAGTTTTCTACACACAAAAATGAGAAAAACACAAAGAAAGAGAGAGTACCCGCCACCACATCGATGCCCATATTTCTATAACGATCAACAAAGATATCCACAGTGTGCTTAAACGCCTTGTGATCAAGCAACAGTGTAGTTATATCTTGAAACATTATTCCTACCAAAGAAAAAAACCAGCAAAAAAAACAAAACTTCAGCATCCAGAAATAGAAAAACAAGAACCTTCAACTCATGCTAACAGTTTCAAAACGACTAAAAAAAGAAAATGGTGTTTATTGACCTGGTTTTGGGAAGTGAGGAACGACCCTAATGGATTCTTTAATGGCCTTCAATCGTGGGTCTCCTTGCAACCCATTTTCACCTGCAAACATCTCTTTACTTTCAGAGGTTTTTGAGCTCCCTATCCTTCCGACAAGTATCCGTTTTGAGGGCTTTTTCTGACAAGGGAAGAGGAACAGACAGAAACTCAAAGGGAACATCAGAGTTTACATTGAAGAGAACAAGCACATTAACTATACTTGCTTGTTTTTTTTTTGGGTTGGCTTAAAGCTCCACCACGGGTGGTTATTTATAGACTTTTATAAAATATTAATTATGTAATAATATTAAATTAAGGAAATTTGTTTAAATAATTGAGTAAAAAGGACAGAATTGCATGAAAAAGGGCCAAAAAAATTATTTAGTTTATTTATTTAATGGAGAAAAGTGGCGAAAAGAAAATCGTTACTTTTAGTTGATTGGATAACGATGATAAAATTAATATTTTTTTTCTATTTATTTAATGGGTTTTTCCGTTGTTATAATTTTTTATTGCTACTAAACAATAAGTTCATGATTGAAATCGTGCGTTAAGTTAAACTCTCTATAATATTTTATTATTAATACATTTTTAATTATTTTAAATATATATGTTTTAAAATTAATACTATATGTTAGGAGAATTTGTTATTTTAAGATGCATTCATCTTTAGTATAAATATGATAATTTTGATATGAGATTAAAGATCGTGGTCCTAATGGAAAAAAATTTTTTAATAAAAACAAATAAGAGGATGAGGGTGAAAGAAATTTTTGCAATTGAGGATTGGATACATGTCTCCTGTTCCGACCCTATCTCCATCCCTTTCTCTCTCATCATCATTTTATATTAATATATTTACTTAAAATACTAATATATCTTTACAATTTTATATTATTTATGTTTTTCAAATTTATTTAAGGTTTTGTTATGCATATTAAAGTAGATAATATATGATATTTATGATATTTGAAATAGAGAATTTGTTTTAATTTTACCTAATTTTTTTCGCTGGTACGAAGAGAGAATTTTTTTTCATGAGAATAAAGAGAAGATTTTTCTTTGTGAAAAAGGAATAAAGAATCTTTGTCAACCCTCTAATGGAGACATGGATCGAGATCCCCTAATCCCTCTTCCCTGTTGTTATCCCTACTTTAGCCTTGTATTTTGTTTTGGAATGTAATTTTCTTTAAAAAAAAAAGATATAAAAATAATAAACAATTAAATATCATTAAGCTCATTTTATTAGATTAAATATGTATCCATAGATAAATTAAATATTGTTTAAGCATAGTTTTAATTTAATTAAAATTACAGATTATGATTAAAGAATTAAAATTCATTTCATCATTATACTAAAATAACTTTGAGAAAATTAAAATATAGACAACGGAGTTTGCAGCGTGACAGATCACTATAGATTTGATAAAAATAATTTTAACTTGAATGATAATCTAATAATTTAGATACGCATGCTTAAGTATTATTCATTTGATGTTTATGTCATAACATATGTTTCTTTATTGGGAAAGTGATGGTTTAATAATACAAGATTTGAAATTATCCTTTTTAAGAAAGTTTTATCCATATGGTGTTATTTTAGTTCCCATCAAAATAATTAATAATGTTTGTATCTGACATTTTCTAATTTGGAGGGAAGGCCTGCCATGCCCTATTCAATTAAAACTTTATTATTTACAGCATTTTTTTGCAAAATAAAATAGTTTTTTTTATATTTTAAATGATTTAAAAAAAATAAAACAATATATATTTATTTCAGATGTATAAATATGTACATACTTATATATATTATTATATGATTGAGTGATTATGAATTTAAGATAAATTAATATTTAATCGTATAATAACACATAAGTATATACATATTTATGTATCTAAACTAAATATATAAAATATTTTTAAAAAGAAAATGTATACAGGTCCTTGATAACGAGAAAACATACATATATCTTCATGTGATATTTTAACTTTTTTTTGAAAAGTGGATACTAAATTAAGTTTATTATTATTATTATTTGGCCAAAGGACTATTTCTCACCCAAGTTTTAATACATTTTTAAACTTACATTTACGGGATTCAAAAAACCCAAAGTCTCACTATAAACCAATTATAATTAAAATTTTTTGTTAAAACTAAAGATAAAATTATTATTTTATTAATAATATTAAAATATATATAATTTTATCTCTTTTTTCTCTTAAATTTTAAAAACTCGTAATTCACCACCAACCTCAACTTTAAAAAGTAAACTCCCCTCCTAAAAATCCGTTGCAAATTTTAACGATGACAATCGTGATCGTTATTGTCTTCACCTTTAGCCAAATAGAAGGGGGAGATAGCCAACAACTTCGACAAGATGAAGAACTTCATCTGATTAAAAAATAATTATCACAACTTCGACTGAGATGTAAATTAATTATCACAACCATTTGATTAAAAAAATAAAAAGGATTTGGATTTTGTGTTCATAAAAATTTCATAAATTATTCATTCAAAAATAAAAAATATTCATATACAGATGTGCTTGACTTCTTTTTTAAAAAATGCACTTAGATTATTAAAAAAATTCTTAAATATAAAAATGAAAAAGAAAAATGGAAAAAGAAGTTGTAGTATATATATATATATATATATATATATATATTCTTAAAGCATGAGAAAGGGCTGCACGTCATAGAATGTGTGGATAGTAGGAGAACAAAGCTCCAGGGGTGGTGCGCCCTATAATTTGAAGGCCCATGAGAGCGACGTACGTGATAACTGTTCATGTGCACGCGTGAGTACTGAGTTGTGTTGAACATGATCATCGTCCGGTCATAAATTTGGTTAATGAGATGAGAGTAGGGCCCCACCCCCAACATCACTAGGTTTATGTGAATGAGAAATATTGTGATGTGGAGTTTGGTTTGCATTTTTATAAGAACCTTTTGATTAAATCCTGTTGGAGGGTTTACGATGATTAGATAACACAAAGTTTATTTATGATTTTTAAATTTTTATTATTATTTTATTAATTATAAATAAATAATATATATTTATTGATAATTAATAAAATTTTATACATACATATATATATATATATATATATATATATATATATATATATATTATATCACACAAATCCAAATGGTCTAGAAGTTCTTTGGATGCACCCAATTCATTTTTTTGGTTTGCTACAGCAGTTAGTCGAGTCGAATTGACTTGTGGGTTTGGTTTCTAAGCCTGAATATGACACAGTGTATTACAGTAACAAATCACGTCATTTGTGGGCCGAGTTAAAAAATAAAAATTGAATAAAATTTAAAAAAAAAAATCTAAACCAAGCTTTGAGCCTATCCAATCCCCCACCACCTCCATTGGCTACATAGAACAGAAAATATGAAGGACAGTTATTTTTCTTAAAAACCCTTAAAATTTTGTTATTTTAATTAATATCCTTAAAATTTTATTACGTAAGAATTTTTGTTATTTCAAAAATTTCAAAACAATCCCAATAATTAATCAAAACTTAAGGGTTAATATTATTAAATATTGTATTATCATATAATTTTATAAAAATTATTATATATATAAATGATGATATATTATCGTATAATTAAATATTATTTTATTTTTAATTTAAAATTATTCAATTATATGATGATATATAATCATCTACATATATTATATATGTATATAACTTTATTGTAATAGTATTTGAGAGAGAGAGAGAGTTGAAAAAATAAATAAATATGAAACTTTTCACAGGGCATGCTTATCCTACTAGAATTCATAATTAATTTGAACGCTTTTGTCACAAGGCAAAGGAGACATGAAATTTAAGTAGTACAATATTGAAGATCTTGTTCTATGAAATTTTATGACAATTTCACATTATTAGGCAAAAGTAATATTATATGTATCTATTTTGAGTATATAAATACACATATATTTATATATGTCATTATATAATTAAATATTATTTTATTTTTACTTTAAAATTAATTAATAATATAATAATATATATTAAATATATATTTATTTTTATGCTGAAAATAAATACACATAATTTGATGAGTTAGGCAAAAGGGATATATCTAGCATGTGAATTTGCCTGCCTAAGTGATGGAACTTCACAAGAAAGAAAATACAAGAATTAGTTGTTGTGATTGGGCCAAATGACGCATGCCATGTCAAAAATAGACATCAACCCTCTCTCTCCACGTGGGAAATTGATCAAGTCATGGTACAATCCAAAGAAATTTAGAGTGGTTAGGATCCTCTCCATTTGGCTTTTTTTCAAAGTTTTCAATGTCATCAAATACCTAAATTATGAAATTTGAGTGGTTATTGGGTCATTTCATTGACATTTTGGTATACACAAAGTTTTAAATTTTTGGGTTTATCTTTATATTCACAATATCTCACAAGATCTTGAGGATATCATGGAGATTTAACATTAAGAGAGAATCTAAGTTTATTTACTAAATTTAAATTAGATTACATATGACTAACTTGATTTTTTGAAAGTGAAATCATTTCCAATCTTGCTAATCTTATCTTCAAATAACAAAAATATGAAATTTGAATTGTTACAGGGTCACTTCATTGGTGTTGTTCTGTCATCATGAACCATCAAACAAAATTTGCATTTATTTTTGTAATTTTTAGATCTTTCAAATCAATAAAATTATGTTTATATATTTTTAGTATATAAATAATTTAATATTATATAATTAGATAATTTTAAATTAAAAATAAAATAATATTTAATTATTTGATATCATATTATTTGTGCACTTAATCATATATTTAAAATTTTTTATATATAATATTATTCTTTTCAAATATCATATTCATTCGATAAGAGAAGATAATTAACTTTTGTTTATCACCTTCATGTTTGGTTCATTTTCACATATAATAATTGTCAATAATTCACGTGTGATGTGACTCTTGAGAAATAAGTTGAAAGAAATTAGAGAATAATTTCCTTTTAAAAGAAATATTATTATCTAGTATGATTAATAAAGAAATCTTTTCAACTGTCATATTCATTCGGTAAGGGAAGATAACTAACTTTTGTTTATCATTTTCATGTTTGGTTCATTTTCATATATGATAATTACTAACGATTCACGTGTGATGTGACTTTTGAGAAGTCAGTTGAAAAAAATTAGAGAATAATTTCCTTTTTAAGAAATATTATTGAGTAGTATGATTAAGAAAGAAATCTTTTGGATGATTTTTGGACCCATGGAAGATTTAGGGCCTCATGTTTTTCTAAAATTGTTGCAAGGAGATCATCACGAGATTTGAGAAAGAGAATTCATTAATCAATGCTTCTTCCCGAAGCAAATCTTTTTACCTTTATGCCCAAATTTCAACTATTTTGACCTTTGCTACATTTTTAGTTTTTCATATTGGCTAATGGTAATTATAAAGGAAGTGCTTTGAATATTTAAAAGCATTATTATACTTAACAGCTAACTGTTACTGATCTTCGAAATTTATTTTTGTTGATCCCAAATTTACTTCTTTTTATCGTGCAATTCTTGCTGTTTCTATTGGCTGTGTTGCAGGCTCTTTAGAAGATCTATAAATACTGGTTATGGCTTGAATAGTTTCCCAACAAGAATGTAAAATCTGATAAACTCTTAAATGATAAATTGGGATGAGATAAGAAAAAACTGATTGTTGAGGCTCTATGCAAAGATTCAAGATTGTGTCATTTCTGTTTAGTTTCCTCTAATCTCTCATGTTAGCCTTCGCTTTGAGATACTTGGAACTGCAGAAATGGGTGTGAATGTTTGAAGGTGAGAATTGCAGGAAACCATACAGATTGACTTTTTTTGATGCATTCTGGTTGGTTTCCTCCAATATCTCATCTCCAGTATTCACATAGGCAATCTAAGACCCCCGAAGGAAAATTATATAGTGAATAGAAATTATACAGAAGGGTGAAAATATCAACTTCTAGCCTTTCTGTTTGATTATTTCCCATATCCTACCCCCAGCACTAAACTTTATAATGTCAAATTTGATTTCATCGGTAAAGGTTATTTCTTTTCTTAGTCTTTGACATCTTTACTATTTTTTGAACTAATGGTATGTTCCAGAATCCAATGTGTAAACATATTTGTACGATTGCATAACCCATGACAGAGATGAAACAACACAACAGAGTAAAATGTCAAAATCGTGTGATGAACACTTACCAGCCTGGACAACTACTCAACTTTTATCAGGAATATTTGTGTATTATTCAATTGACTGATTCTGGTTTGACAAGTGAGTCCCAAGATCTTTTGCTTTTAGCTTAGATCCTGAGGCCTTGGGAGGCAGAGTTACCAAAACCTTTCGCAATTTCAACTGCTCAGCAACTTGGTGGATAGTATCTTGAGTTTCAGCAAATGCCACTAAGAACTTCGCTGCGTCAGTTTGGCTCAAGACCTTCTTCACAGCCAATTCCAATGTCTTGTATCTGTCATACAATTTTTCACAAAACAGTTAATAACATGAATTTTCAGTCACTACTACAGTTAAAATGTCTGTTCATGAGTGTATTTATGTGCATATATATTTGGGGCTTGGAGTGTCAAGAAAAGAAGTAGATGATGTTACCAGTACACAATTCACTTATGCTAAATATATTTAACAGTCAATAACTAATACTTTTTAGGCAGTAACAAAAACTGTTAAAGGTTCTCATCTTAATTACAATGAAACTGAACCTGAGTTGTTGTGCCTTATTGATAACCCGATCAATCTTCTTGAGTTCTTCCTTAATGAAACCCAAGGCAGAGCCACCTGATTGCTTCTTGTTCAATGAAGCAAAAGGGAGGTGGAGGATACAAGTGGCTTGAATCTCAGACATTTCCTCATCAATTATTGCCTCCTCAATTCGTGCTTCATGTATCACCTGTGATAAGAGTCGTTCTATCCCAGCTGAGGTTGATTGGGAAGAAGATGATGACGAAATTGAGGATGATGGGCAGATTATGCTGCGGATAAGTTCAAGAATGGAAGATGGCCTCCAATCACCTAGCCAAGACAGTGCAGCCAACTCATGAGGTGGAGTCCATCTTGGCATGAGGAGCTCAGATACATCCTTGAGTTGGATTGGGACCATGACATGGTTGTAGTGGGAATGAAACCTGTTCAATTGTTCTTCAATTAGCTCCTGAAGTTCCCACCTTGAATTCAGCTGTTTCTCTAACCTAGCTGCTATTGTCTTCTGCTTTTGCCTCCACAGATCATATTTTTCACAGGAGATCTCTTCACCTGAAAGACTTTAACTACCAGCTTGAGATATGGCTCAAAGAATTTGCACCCATCATATAATAAAATAAAAAACAACTCCAGCAATGCAACATATACATTTATAATATGGTGATTTTACCATATAATATATAAGCATGCATTTGTATTTGATGAAAGGCACATATGTATAGACCTCAAAACAGAGTCTGGTGTAATTTACAAAGTGGTTTCCATGGAATAGACCTCAAAAACGCAGTCTTATTCTTTGCAAGGAAGAGGATTTGTTAAGATCAACCAATGCACAACTATCAACCAACTTGCTAGCGGATTTTGAACAATTTTGTACAAAGTAGTTCGACTATTGAAAGCAATATACCAATATCAAGTTCATTACAAAGACAGACTTTATTTTTCTTCATACAAAAACTTTGAAAAGACTATTATCAACTTCATAATATGTCATATAACCCATTCCATAAAAATTTAAAGGTACTGCGTTCAGGGTTGTCTACAAAACTACTATTTCACTAAAATAAAGTAATAATGCCCACTAATAAAGAGCAATGTTTTCCAATTTTGCTGAAGAGTTACCCCATATAATTTTTACTCAGTTTAACTTCTAATTTTTCAAGGAAATTACTTGATTTTCAACTCAGTAATATAAACATTTTAATCTCTTGTACAAAGAGAAGGAAATTCTAGTCTTTTACCTCTTTTGATTGTTGCACACTCTTGAAGCGTCATGCACTGAACTCTCTTAAACAGGTCATTAATCTCGCCACCACCTTCTCTTTTTATGCCTTTCTTCGCCATTTCTTCTTCCTTTTCTGGGTCCTCCAAGTTACTCTCTCCAAAATAATTCCTAAAAAAATTATTTTTCATTAGCAAAAGAATCTATAAAATTGTAGTTTTCAACAGTACGACACAAGTAAAACTATAAGTCTAAAATCCACATTGTCGCAAATATCCATTCTTTCCTTTCTTTACCTAAAGAAAAGTTTGTAAATATCATCTTAATGGTAAAAGAAATGAAAACTCAGGCATTTCAATTATCTTACAATGTTAATATATACTCCATGCTTTAAGTCATTCTTGAGGTTCCCATAGCTTCTTAGCAGCCTAACAAATGTTAGTAAGACATTATCTTTCTTATTTCCCCAGTGAGTTCAATTTAGTATTGCACGTCATGACCTTACCACTGTTTCACAAACGTAAGCACTTAAAGCTGCGTTTCTATAATTTTCTCTTCTTTCTCGCTGTAATTTTCTTGACTATCATATTCACATTCTTGGTTCTCAAAGAAGAAAAAAGATTAAAACTTTCAGATATTGAGAACCAAACCAAAGAAATTCAGAGCTTACACAAAAGAAAAAAAAAAGAATGGGTTTAGTTGTAATTTTCTAGTTTTTTCTCGAGAAACAAACACAGCAGATGAACATTTTGATTGCATAGTTAATTATTATAATGAAGTGAAGAACTTACGAGAGAGATTGACGCACAATTGCGTTCATTGATTTTGTTCTTCTCTATTCTTTGGAATTGTGTCTCTGTTTTTCAGTTTTATTGAAACTGCAGCGTAAAAAGGTCGTTAACTTTTAAGAAATTCATTTACCAGTCACTTTTTTCATTTTTAGAGTAGATACTACAAGTCGCATTGTGATTTTTGGAAACTGTCAAATACGTCCCTACTATTAGCAAATAGTTGGTTAAATAGGGTTAGATCTGAGCTGCTTACGCTTAAGCCCTACTTGGTGTTTAGTAAGATTTCGAGTCAAGAAAGTTTGACTCAAGAAAAAATCGTTGATCTTATCGGATGACTTCTCATTCTCTCCAATTTTTAATCCCAGGATGACTTTTCATTTTCTTCAATTTTTTATCCCATGATTCTCTTTGTTCATCCCTCACCATCATTCTCCTTTAAGATGTCTCTTTGATATCTACGAGATTCTTTTTCTATAATTATCGTTATTGAAGTCTATTTGGGACAAGAAAGAATACTTTTGATACATTAAAAATGCTGGCTTGAATAAATAGATTGAATTGGCATTTTATCTTCTTTACAAACTAATCTTCTTCACATTCAAAAACTTATACTAAAAGCATTGTTGGAAAGCAATTTGTTTTGTAATCTGGAAACTAGAGCTTCTGTGATAAGGAGATTTGCAATTTCAGGAGCTATAGCTTTGCAAAATTAATGGATTGCAGTGAATTTGCAGTCCAAAAAAAAAAAAACTCTTTTTTTTCGAGCCATTGTTTCTGCCATTTGATTAAGATAGTAGTGGAGTGGATTATTATGATCTAAATTATAGTTGCACAAAAGCATTAGCAATGTAGAAGACAAGATCAGCATTCAGCCATCGACAGCACAGGAAATGACGTGAAAGTATCTATTAATAAAAAGAATTTATTGCCATTTGATAGAATTAGATACAGTGACAACTATAAGCAAATGAATGAAATAATTGTCATCAATTCAAGAATACTAAACCAGCAAAAAACCCCGAATATGATAAGGCTATGCATTCTGCTCAGCCATTGCAAATCTCAAAATCTCACCTGGTGAAACCGACAGAATGATCAAACAAAAGAACTGCTTTCAGTGAACATCTAACATCCAATGTACAGAGCCAGAAAATATGAACAGTGAACTAGTTCTGAGTTTCCTGACTCCTGAACCAAGTGAGCAAACGTTTTGCATCAGACAAATACTTGAATATATAGCCTACTCGAAACAGCTTGATGCATAATATTGTTTAAACAAAATGTGGCTGGAGGGCTTACCTTAGATTGGAGAGATCAAGATGCACTGTTCTTACTCTGGCCTACTACATTCTATAACCATGCCTAATTAGTGTCAAAGCTGTACCCTCCCGTGGTACAACACACCCTAAGTAATGTCGAGCGAATCTGGAAGGACAGCTCTTGCCTTCTGATGTCCTTCTTGAAACGCCCCACAATCTGGCGCATGAAAACCACCCTCTTAGGAAGTGAGCCAGTTTGAACTCTGGTGCAGTTATTTCCTCCATATGTTCATGGTTGTAGTAGCTGTTGCTGTCCTCTTGATTTTCTAAATTGTCTTTATCAGCAAGACAAGTATATCTTGTCTCTTTCTGAGCACCTGACCCTGATGATGACCTTGCATTAAAAGCTATCAGTTCCACTTCTCAATAAGCACAATGAGAAAATGAAGGAAATTTCAAATAAATATTAACAAGAAAATCAAGCGAGGGATGTCGGCCTCATAGCTAACCATTGTCTACCAGTTTGACTTGTCTTCATTATCCACAACAAACCTTCTGCTCATACTTTCACTTCTCTAACACTTTAAACAATTATGTACCTTATATCCTGAAATACACGACCACGCTAATCTAAAACTAGAGGAATGAGCTATAAGAATTTAAGAGGGAAAAAGGTTAGAGCTATCTGTTTCAGATCTCTTGACTAAGTTAATTATCCTGTTTTTTTTTATAAGCTTTTTTAACTTCTGTCTAAGAAAATGTTCCTAAAATGGGCTATGGCTTACACTATAGTGTAAACACAAAGCTGCTTCTAAAGATGAGCATGGGTGGGTAACCCTAGTAAAAAAACCGAACATAAACACAAAGCTGCTTCTAATGATGAGCATGGATGGTTAACCATAGTAAAAAAAACCAAACAGAGACTCTTACATTGAAAGCTTGGTGGAAGCAGCACTCTGAGTTCTAGCCAGTCTTTTTGAATGTAAGTAGTCGATGGACATATGCCTAACAAATTGAAGCTGCAGAAACCAAATCAGAAAGAATAAAGAAACTTGTAAGCAGGTACTGAAAGATAAAAAGTCGAATGATAAAACAGAAAACCTCCCACAAAGAATGCATACAACCCTCCCTTCCCCCCACCCCCAAAAAAAAAAGCAAGAATGCAGATGTATAAAATTTCATTCACATTTGACATCTTTCTAATGAGTAAAAGAATGTTTTCCAGGTTCTCGGAATGCAGAGAGGACATAAAAGAAATAGAAGTTGAAGACTCTACAAAAGAAAAGTCATTTGGCGTTCAGGAACTTGGAGATTTGACTAATAGTTGTTTATCCTGTATCAGCAGATTATCTTAAAAAGTATAGATTGGATAACCAGAATTTACGAAGTTAGTGCCAAATAACTACTTAATTACTAAAAGCTACAAAAAGAATTTCACTTTGCAGCATAAAAATCATGGCCTTGGCAATTGCTCCCAATGCAAATGATGAACTGTTATTCATATTACGAAGTTAGTGCCAAATAACTACTTAATTACTAAAAGCTACAAAAAGAATTTCACTTTGCGGCATAAAAATCATGGCCTTGGCAATTGCTCCCAATGCAAATGATGAACTGTTATACAAGTGAACATAGATTACTTAAATTTGCAACAACCAACTTTATAAACAAGAAATCCTGTTGTCACACTTACACATTCATTGGAAACTCAAATTTGATTAAACAAAATATAGTGTATGCCAAATTACTTCTCTATCAAGGACCTTTGTGTCTCGAGTCTCTGTCAACTAACTTTGAGCTTCTACTAATGCTAAAAATAACCCAGAACTGTAGCCTGTGATCATATTTTCAGGGTCAACCTCCTGTAATGGAAGAATATAACATGTTCACTTAGGATTACCCTGACAATTTTGAAGGGAAGAAAATATCTTATTTACATTGAATTAGGATACAACTATATATAACACAATGAGTAACGGTTATTTTACAATTCTGTAAAAAGAGAAACTGAAGCCTAAACTTATGGACAAACTTACTCCTAAACTGCTGCTGATAATTGACCCAAAATTACTCCTAAACTGCTGCTGATAATTGGCCCAAAATTACTGCTTAACTAACACCCCCCTTCAAATTGATGCTGCTGGGAAAGAAGCATCAATTTGGAAAGTAAGTATTCAAGTCGTGATCTTGCCATGGGTTTTGTGAAGAGGTCTGCCACCTGATCATGAGAGCGAATTTTCTTTAAAGAAATGACATGGTCTTTGACAAGATCTCTGATATAATGACAATCAACTTCAATGTGTTTCGTCCGCTCATGATATACTGGATTAGAGGCAATGCTAATGGCACTTGTATTGTCAACAAAAAGAGGAATATGGGAAGTAATTAGAACACCAATTTCCTCCAACAATCGACGAAGCCAAACAATTTCTGAACAAGCAGCAGACATGGCTCTATATTCAGCCTCTGTGGATGACTTAGAAACACGATCTTGCTTCTTACACTTCCAAGAGATCAAAGAATCACCCAAGAACATGCACCAGCCTGTGGTAGAACGACGAGAGTCAACACATCCTGCCCAATCAGAATCTGCAAATCCTTTTAAACTCAAAGATGTAACTGATGAGAAAAATAACCCTTTGTGAGTAGTCCCTCGCAAATATCGAATAATTCGTAAAAGGGCTGAAAAATGCATTTGGCGAGGATCAGATACAAATTGACTGAGAACTTGAACAGCATAAGAAATATCCGGTCTGGTCATGGTAAGATAAATAAGACTACCCACAAGTCGACGATATAAGGTAGGATTGGTAAGTGCTTCACCATCTGTTCTCCCATATTTAGTATTAAGCTCCATAGGGGTATGAACTACCTTGTCATCAGTCAGATTAGCAAGTTTGATTAGATCTTCAGTATACTTATGTTGAGAAAGGTAGATTCCTTGTGTACCACGATGAACTTCTAAACCTAAAAAATATGTCAAAGCACCAAGATCTTTCATATGAAAAGAAGTGTGCAAAAATTGTTTTAGATGAATAATGCCTTCTTGATCATCCCCTGTAATAATCATATCATCTACATACAAAAGCAAAATTGTAATTCCAGAAGAAGATTTTCTTAAGAACATACAATGATCAGTTTGACTTTGAGAAAACCCAACACTCGTTATGGTGGCCCTGAATTTCTCAAACCAAGCACGAGGTGCTTGTTTTAATCCATAAAGAGACTTTCGAAGTCGACATACCAAGTTAGGTGCCGGTAATGAATAACCAGGTGGGGGTTTCATGTAGACCACCTCTTTTAGATCACCATGAAGGAAAGCATTTTTTACATCCATTTGATAGAGAGACCATTTTTGTACCAAGGCAACTGCAAGTAATGTACGAACAGTGGTCATCTTGGCAACTGGCGCAAATGTTTCTTCATAATCAAGACCATACTCTTGTTTATAACCTTGAGCTACCAATCGGGCTTTGTACCTATCAAGAGAACCATCAGCTTTAATTTTTATGGAATAAACCCATTTACTGCCAATAAGAGATATATTAGGAGGAAGAGAAACCAATTCCCAAGTATGATTTTCCTCAAGTGCGTGGAGCTCCTCATCCATGGCCTTTTTCCAACACTCTAAATTAGCTGCTTGAGCATAAGAATTAGGTACAAAAATAGAATTCAATGTAGTGTGTAAGGCATATGATTTACCATATTGTCCTGGTGAATAACCATATTGTTTTGGGGGACTTATATGACGAGAAGAACGTCGTAGAGGAGCAGAATTCTCAACTGGGTTTGTTTGTTCAGAAATGGTAGCTTCAACAGGATCCTCATTAGGAGAGACAATGCTTGTGGACGCAGTGGGGACTAATGTTGTTCTAAGAGAAGTCTCCAAGTCACCATTTGTATAAGAAATATCAGAAAATGATGGCAAAATAGAAATAGATGATATGTTATCACAATTCCTAGACTTATAATAATACAAATGTTCAAAGAAGACAACATGTCTTGAGATTCTCAAACGACGATTTTGAGGATCATAACACAGGTAACCCTTTTGGTTTTGTCCATAACCAACAAACACACACTTGATGGACTTTGCAGACCATTTATTGCGTTCATGCTGAGGAAGGTGGACAAAACAGATACACCCAAACACACGCAAATGAGAATAATTTGGAGATTTGTGATATAAACGAAGATAAGGAGATTCATCGTCAAGAATAGGTGTAGGTTGCCTATTTATAAGATAAACAGCTGTTTGAGCAGCTTCAGTCCAAAAAGACTGTGGGGTATTAGACTCAAGGAGGAGTGTTAAAGCTATTTCAACGATATGTTTATTTTTACGTTCAACGACTCCATTTTGTTCGGGAGTATTAGGACATGAGCGTTGAGATATAATTCCTTTATTAGAAAAAAAATTACACAACTCATTGTTTATGTATTCGCCCCCTGAATCAGAACGAAAAATTTTAATGCATTTTAAAAACTGAGTTTCCACCATATTAACAAATGACATGAGTATTTTAGGAACTTCAGCTTTATTACGCAAAAAATATATCCAAGTGAATCGCGTGACATGATCAATAAATAAAATAAAGTAACGATATCCCATACGTGAAAGAATAGGGGATGGTCCCCAAACATCACTATGCACTAGATCAAATGGAGAAGAATAACTAGATGTGCTTGACGAAAAAGGAAGTTTGTGACTTTTAGATTTAGCACAGCTTTCACATGAAAAATCAAGAGAAGGATTCGTTTTATTTGACGACATGCATGACTTTAACATCATATCTAACCGTTGAGTATGTGGATGACCTAGCCTACGATGCCATAAAAATCTAAGATTATTAGCTAACTCAATATCATTTGAAGAAGCAGAGAGAAAACAATAATGACTTGGAGCCTTATTATAATGGAGCAAGAACATTCGTCCCCATTTACGTCCCCTTGCAATCACCTTCCCCGTCTTGAGATCCTGTACAATACAACCATAAGAAGAAAATGAAACTAAGCAATTTTGTTCAACAAGTTGGCCAACAGATAATAAATTTGCTGATAATTTTGGGACATAAAGAACATCAGATATAGTTCGGGTTGTGATAGGAGAAGATGGAATTAAAATAGTGCCTTTACCAGAAACATGTAAGTTTTCACCATTAGCAGTAGTAACAAAATGATTGGATTGGGATTGGGATTCAAAGGAGGAGAAATGTTTCAATTCACCAGTCATATGATTAGAAGCAGCAGAATCAATATGCCATACAGAAGAATTCAATTTCGTACCTGGATAATTTGTAGTAGTAAGAGCATTAGATATAGCACCTGGAAGAGCAGCAGCCACTGACTCTTGGATCATACGTTGAATTCCTTGATAATCAATAGGAGGAACATTTGTTGAAGCACCAAGATTACTTTCAATAACTTTATAAGCCCGATGAGTGTTTTGCTTGGTTGCTAATTTTCTACGACATTCAGAAATAACATGCCCTTTCTTCTTACAATAATTGCAAAAATTTCTCTTTTTGCAAATTGCAACCACATGACCAAATTCTTTGCATTCATGGCATTGAATACGATTCATATCTAAGCCTTTTGATTTCAGATCCCGTGAAGCAATCATAGCAGCATCAAAGTTGAAGCTTGCATTAAGAGATTGTTGACTTTGAAGTCTAGTTTCTTCTCGAAGAAGCTCAGAAAGAACAGTATCCAGATCTGGAAGAGATTCTCTATTAAGAATATTGGCACGAACAATTTCATATTCCGGACGAAGTTTCATAAGAAATTGAACAATCCGGGCCTTCTTGCGTTCCTTCATTACTTCATGATAAGCTACTGCTGATAAGTTAGAACTAGAGTTCATGTCTTGTTCAGACCATAAGGCGAGGATTCCGGAGTAGAAGGTACGAATATCTTTATCATCTTGCTTGTATTCAGAGATAGCATGTTCCAATTCAAAATCTCGAGCATGATTAGACTGAGTATATACCTTTTTCAAGTGACTCCACATTTCATATGCATATTTGAAGGAGCGTAAACCGATGGCTATGTCTTTGGTGATTGAATTGAGGAGCCAAGAAATTACTCGGGCATTGTCAGTCTTCCATTTTGCTTTCTCTTTGTCATCAGTTGGCTCTTCTTTAGAACCATCCAGAATATCTAGCAATGCTTTTCCTTCAACAAACATTCGGAACTGAAATTCCCAAAGGGGATAATTTTTTTCCATCAAATTTGATGGTAAGGACATCATGATGTTCTGTAGCCATGACTGAAGATGTCTGATTATATGAACATATTAGTAATGACAGATGTAATATGAACCAGAATATAGTAGAAAGTTAACCGGAGTAGAGGAACAAAGGGATTGGTAGAGAGTTATGGCTCTGATACCATGACAATTTTGAAGGGAAGAAAATATCTTATTTACATTGAATTAGGATACAACTATATATAACACAATGAGTAACGGTTATTTTACAATTCTGTAAAAAGAGAAACTGAAGCCTAAACTTATGGACAAACTTACTCCTAAACTGCTGCTGATAATTGACCCAAAATTACTCCTAAACTGCTGCTGATAATTGGCCCAAAATTACTGCTTAACTAACATACCCATAGCAAATGGAGCTTTTAGTCTACAAGTGTTCCCCAACTAAAAGTAAGATTTTGGACTTCCAACAAACAAATCCCTATTTGTAGAGAAGATAACTCATATTATAATCATCCACGGGTACCTTAAGTATGCAAATGCGTTATCATCTTAAAGTTATGATAATTTCTAATTCCAAGCTGCAGATAAACCATGACAAGGTAGTAAAAAAGAACTCTTAAGAGTCCCTTAAAAGTTAAAACATTAAAGAGCAGGACAAACCTGATCACCATCCTTGATCCGAAGATCCCGAATGCGAGCTTTGTCATTAACCAACTTTTGACCTTCATATGATAAGCAAAAATGTCCCCAAACATGCATCCTGAGCTCATCAAATTAAAAATTAATTAAATAAATATACCCAAATCATCATAGCCACATATGTAATCTGAGTATAATCAAAAAATCAAATTTTTACCATGAAATTTGTCCTTGGCCGTCCCTTGGTGACGAAGCAAAAACTTCCTCTATGGCTTCTTTAAGCTTTGCCACTGTGACATTCCTCGCAACATGCACATCTGCAAACAAAATTTTCAGTCAAACCAAACTCCAACGTCAAACACTCAGAAATTCTTCTCTCTTTGACAACAATTTCACAGTTCTGTTTGAATTAACTCAATAATGACAAGTATATACCAAATGACCTTCTATAGACAAAAATATTCCATTTTCAGCTTGTGATTTTCAAAAAAGAATTCCCCAAGGGCGCGTTGGGGAGTAGCCCATCCATATAGCCAAATAATCAAAACAGATGAAGGAACTTTTAAAAATAAAAATCATCCGAGTGGTTTTTAGGAGAAGCATCTAATTGACGCCTTTTTTCCAAAAAGAAATTTCAAAATGATTTCATGAAAAAGTGATTTCAACAAAAAATGCAGCTTTTTAAAAACAAGCCTTTCAGAAAATGAAATGCGCACGAAACAATGACGTTAGAAGTAACAAAAAAAGAATTGCGAACCGAAGAAAGAACCGTCGAGCTTGAAAACAGAGAGCGTGAGCTGAGTTTGGGGAAGCCTCGCATACGTAAGCTTCTGTCCAACACTACCTTCATAATCATAATCATCATTATATTCATAAAAATCAAGATCATCATGATCGCGGCCATGGCCGTGATTATGACGGAGATTATGACCACCATCGTCCTTAACCGTCACCGGAGCCACGCATCGTCTCTCTACCAAAACGCGCACCATCATTACACAGTCTCTGTATTAGTTTAAACTTTTCTTTTCCTCTTTGATTTTGTTTCTAAGTACAATCAGGGGAATATAAGATTAGCTGACACACCATCCGATCTCCTTTAGCTTCTTTACTTGTTTCCGGAAGAGACCGTTGCGAGCGCGATTTTATTTTTGTTATTTTTGGAGAAATGGGCGGGATTAAACTGTACGCGTTTGCTGCCCTACTCGCTTTATCTAACCCACACGTGGATTCCGTGTCTTCCACGCCGCTGGTGATTTATTCCTCCATCGAAGTTTAAAAACCAAAATCGCACATTTTCCTCCCTCCCATTCTTTCCTGACGTAAAGGTGCCCCGCTAAGTAGATTAAAGGGTGGGTCGCGAGCTTGATTGTGCACCACCAGCTGCTTGCTTCCTGCGGAGGTTTTCAACTTTTTGGTTGTGGATTTTAATGCACTACTATTTTGGCAACACGAGCTAAGTTTTTTGGTTGGATGGCTTAGATATGGATTCGTAACTTTAACCCACCCTGTCCAGTTTTTATCAATAAACAACTATCAGGGAGGTATAGAATAATTTCTTGAATATGAGGGATATTAACGAGGCTCTTAGATTAGATGCATTTATTGTGCCTTTGCCAAACCCTACCGAAACCAATTATTATAGCTTTGTCATAAATAATTTTATCATCAAACACAATGATTTACACCTTGATGTACACAATGTTGGTTATTAATAAAGACATATTATCATATAATTAATAATAATTTAATTATCTTTAAACACATTGTCATTATTATACTAATACATGCAATTTATAATTAAAACATTCAATTAATGTCATCAAAACATCAACTTAAGCCTTGATTCTCAAAGTTTGAATATTCTCAATTATGTTTTATTGTTTTCCTTATTGATGATAGTGACAATGGTGGAGATGATAACATTGACAATGTTATGATGGTGTTTGTGATTAAAATGGTAATGTTTGAATAAGAGTTGTAGACATCAAATCCTACTTAATTCGGAGCAAATTTGTAAGGATATGAGAGAGTAGCTTGTTTCCAAGCTTGCAATGTGATATAAGCATTTTTTATTCTTGAGTTTTCAAAAACAAGATAAGGGTACACGAAGACTCCCTCCCTTTGTCACCAAACTCGTCTCCGTAGTAGTGGAGATGCTTGTGTTTGATGTATTCTGCTTCTGCATCAACGGGGTGTTGAGAAAGAAAGCAATGAGAAATGAAAATAAGAATGGGAGACTGAAATGGGTGCGCTAAAATTCAATAGGTAATGTTCCTGTAATTTTTAATTTTTCCCTCCGCTCCGACAGATTTTCAATTAGAACTTCTTGTTCTTGGGCCCCTTTGTGTCAAATTTGTGAAATTGGGCTTCTGTTACAAATGGGAGTCAAACAAAAAAATAAGAAAATTGAAAATTTTGATCCTACGGACAGTATCTTTAAACATTATTGGGCCTACATTTTAGGGTCCAACAAGATATGGTCCTTGAAAGGCCCGATATCTAAAGTCGGTCCGCACACTCATCTCTCATTACACCGTCATGTGTCCAAAGTACAGAACGCAGAAGCCTGAACCTCAAACCTTTGTCTCTAATTTTCCACCTTACTCTCTCAAAACAAACTCAGGGAGGGAGAGAAGCAAAATCTCAGAACCCTAAACATCATTGTGAATCCAAAACCCAAATTCAATCACAAGAACAAACGCAACAGTTATATAAAATCGCTCGTGGGTTTATTGTGGGGTTTCTAGGATTTATTTTCGTTTTGACATTGGATCTCAAAGACGGGGTAGTCACTATCAACCGCCATGTATAACAACAGCAACAACGGGGGGGCGATAGCCCCGCCGGGGACGAGTGGAGCTGTGCCTATACCGCCCCCGTCGCAGCCGTCGTATACCGTGCTTACAACGACGCCTTCGCCTCAAGAGGCGGAGGCGATGTTGGAGGAGAAAGCTAGAAAATGGATGCAACTTAACTCGAAGAGATATGGAGATAAGAGGAAGTTTGGGTTCGTTGAGGCCCAGAAAGAGGACATGCCTCCAGAGCACGTGAGGAAGATTATTAGGTCAGTAGCTTTGTTCTTCTTCTTCTTCATTTTTCTTTTAGTTGTAGATTTTGTTTGAAAATTTCTGGTGGAATTTAGTATACGGTTTTACTTTATTGGTTTCTTTCAGTGTAAAATGGTGTTTTGGTTTTTCATTTTTGAATTTATTTAATCAATTTGTGAATTCTTTTAATGATCCTCGTCAGTGAATGTAGACTGTACCCATGACAAACATTACACTTCACTCAAGAAAATCTAATTTCTCTCTCTAGATTTCTTTGAGCGGGTAATTATTATTTTTTTGTGTATATAGGTAAATATGAGTATTTGTCGTTTACTAATGTTTGAAGTTCATTGTTCTGTGCGTAACTTGATCTTATTTATTAGTGCAGAGCTGCTGACAAATAGAAAATTCGAAAATTGATGTTAAAAAATTGATTGGATTGCTATTGAATTCTTTTGCCCACTTGGGAAACCTTTTAAGGACATGGGATTTTCTTAATGGTGAAGTTGAAAAAGTTAATGAGCTTACTTGATTATAGTTGTCAGCTTTAACCTTAGGTACTAAACTCTTGTGACTGAATATTGCTTTAGATAAGTTAGTATTTGGTTATGATTGGCCTTGTCTGAATTGAGTTATGTGTATTCTTTCTAGTGTGCTTGGTATGTTTTTGCTTCTGGGGTAGTATTGAATTGTGTGGTGTTCTCTTTGACAGAGACCATGGAGATATGTCCTCAAAGAAATATCGTCATGATAAACGCGTCTATCTAGGAGCTCTTAAATTCATCCCACATGCAGTTTACAAGCTCCTTGAGAATATGCCAATGCCATGGGAACAAGTTCGTGATGTGAAGGTTTTGTATCATATAACTGGAGCCATCACTTTTGTGAATGAAATTCCTTGGGTTGTTGAACCTATTTATTTAGCTCAGGTATTCTGATCTCTGTTGCATCTTCTTCTGTAGTTACTTTTGCGAGCTTATAGAAGGTACGGAGCAGATGGTGTTAGATCACTATCATTGTTGCTGTCTCATTGTGTAGAATGATTAACCTTCTATTAATATTATTGTACAGTGGGGTACAATGTGGATCATGATGCGAAGAGAGAAGAGAGATCGTAGGCATTTCAAGAGAATGCGTTTTCCACCATTTGATGATGAGGAACCTCCACTAGACTATGCTGATAATCTGTTAGATGTTGATCCTCTGGAGCCGATTCAACTAGAGTTGGATGAAGAAGAAGATTCTGCTGTATATACTTGGTTTTATGACCATAAGCCTCTTGTGAAAACAAAGCTTATAAATGGTCCAAGTTACCGCAAATGGCACCTTTCTCTTCCAATCATGGCTACTCTTCACCGGCTTGCAGGGCAGCTACTTTCTGATTTAATTGACCACAACTATTTCTACTTATTTGACATGGAGTCATTCTTTACTGCCAAAGCATTGAATATGTGCATTCCTGGTATGTCTGATTTTCTGCTTACGTGTGCATGCATGTGTGTGGTCATTTTAAATATTATATTTATTAGTCTTTTATTCTCCCAAATAGCGGGTTGTATCCTGTAGTTAGGTATGCAGTTGTTTGGATGCTGTTTAACTTAGTTGTTCCATCTTGCAGGTGGCCCTAAATTTGAGCCTTTGTACCGTGATATGGAGAAAGGTGATGAGGACTGGAATGAATTCAATGATATCAATAAACTCATTATTCGGTCACCTCTGAGGACCGAGTACAGAATTGCCTTCCCTCATCTTTATAACAACAGGCCTCGTAAAGTAAAGCTTGGGGTGTATCATACTCCCATGGTCATGTACATAAAAACTGAGGATCCTGATTTGCCTGCATTTTATTATGATCCTTTGATACATCCTATAACTTCCACTAACAAGGATCGCCGAGAAAAGAAGGTTTATGATGATGGTGATGATGAGGATGATGATTTCTATCTGCCGGAGCAGGTAGAGCCATTGCTGAAAGATACTCAACTTTACACGGATACTACAGCTGCTGGAATTTCCCTATTATTTGCTCCACGTCCTTTCAATATGAGATCTGGTCGTATGCGACGAGCAGAAGATATACCCCTTGTGTCAGAGTGGTATAAAGAGCACTGGTAAGTTTCATTTTTCTTATTTCCTTCTGATGTTAAGAATTAAGATATAGAGTCTAAAAATATATTAAATATCCAATCTGATTTCTGTTTTTCATTTTTCCTCATGATGTTAAGATATAGAGTCTAAAAATATATTAAATATCCGTCTGATTTCTGTGTTGTGGTGTTCTTCTGCAGTCCTCCATCTTATCCGGTAAAAGTTCGAGTCAGCTACCAGAAATTGTTGAAATGTTTTGTGTTGAATGAGCTGCATCATCGACCACCCAAGGCTCAAAAGAAGAAGCACTTGTTCCGGTCCCTCCAGGCAACAAAGTTCTTCCAAACCACAGAGCTTGATTGGGCTGAAGCAGGTCTTCAAGTTTGTAAGCAGGGGTACAACATGCTGAATCTGTTGATTCATAGAAAAAATTTGAATTACCTTCATCTTGATTACAACTTCAATTTGAAGCCCGTGAAAACTCTCACTACAAAAGAGCGTAAGAAGTCTAGGTTTGGAAATGCTTTTCATCTTTGCCGAGAAATTCTGCGTTTGACAAAGCTTGTAGTTGATGCCAATATTCAGTTCCGCCTGGGTAATGTGGATGCCTTCCAATTGGCTGATGGGTTGCAATATACTTTCTCTCATGTGGGTCAGCTGACTGGTATGTATCGTTACAAGTACAGGCTGATGCGCCAGATTAGGATGTGCAAGGACTTGAAGCACTTGATCTACTACCGCTTCAATACTGGGCCAGTGGGTAAGGGACCTGGATGTGGATTCTGGGCTCCAATGTGGAGGGTGTGGCTGTTTTTCCTTCGTGGTATAGTGCCTCTCTTGGAAAGATGGTTAGGAAATTTACTGGCTCGACAATTTGAAGGTCGCCATTCAAAAGGAGTTGCCAAGACTGTCACTAAGCAACGTGTTGAAAGTCACTTTGACTTGGAGCTTCGAGCTGCTGTCATGCATGATGTTCTTGATGCCATGCCAGGTAAGATTCTTTTGACATTATAGATTTCCTATTATCAGCAATTGTTGATGTCTGTCTGGTTCCTGGAATCTATTTGAATTGCTATAACCATGTTTAAATTGCAGAGGGTATCAAGCAAAACAAAGCTAGAACTATTTTGCAGCATCTCAGTGAGGCATGGCGCTGTTGGAAAGCAAATATACCTTGGAAGGTAATATAATCTGCAGATGATTACCCATTTACCGGTGCTTTATAATGTGTGATAGTTGTCTAACTATATGGATCTCTAGGTACCTGGCTTACCGGTTCCCATTGAGAATATGATCCTTCGGTATGTCAAATCAAAAGCTGACTGGTGGACAAATGTTGCTCACTACAATCGTGAGCGTATTAGACGAGGTGCAACTGTAGATAAGACTGTTTGTAGGAAGAACCTTGGAAGATTGACTCGTCTTTGGCTTAAGGCTGAGCAGGTTTGCATTCTTTTTTGCTTATTTTCTAACTCTCTCTATATTTGTGCTCTTCTCAGCAACATGTTTTGTTTTTTGATAGTTTTCTTAATGCTTGCTCTGATATTGTTTCAATTATCATCTTCCTGTTCTAGGAACGACAACATAACTATTTGAAAGATGGTCCATATGTCACCCCAGAAGAAGCTGTTGCTATTTACACAACAACTGTGCATTGGTTGGAATCGAGAAAATTTTCTCCCATTCCATTTCCACCATTGTCATACAAGCATGACACAAAGCTACTTATCCTTGCTCTAGAGAGGCTAAAAGAGTCATACAGTGTGGCTGTCAGATTAAATCAGTTGCAGAGAGAAGAGCTGGGTCTCATCGAACAAGCATATGATAATCCTCATGAGGCTTTGTCAAGGATTAAGCGTCATCTGCTCACCCAGCGTGCCTTTAAAGAAGTGAGTTGTATGAAAAATGAGTTTATTGTTGACTTTTGCACTCCATTCTGTCTTGTAACTTAAATTGAAAAATTAATTTGATTTACTTATAATCCATAGGTTGGGATTGAGTTCATGGACTTGTACAGCTATTTGATTCCAGTTTATGAAATTGAGCCGCTGGAGAAAATTACAGATGCATATCTTGACCAGTATTTATGGTATGAAGGTGACAAGCGACACCTCTTTCCAAACTGGATTAAGCCTGCAGATTCGGAGCCTCCACCACTTTTGGTATATAAATGGTGTCAGGGTATAAACAATCTGCAAGGGATTTGGGATACAAGTGATGGGCAGTGTGTGGTGATGCTTCAAACTAAGTTTGAGAAGTTCTTTGAAAAGATGGACTTGACCATGCTAAACAGGTAAATATCTTGTCAATCTTTTTACTTATTAATCAGTGAGGCTTCTGTTTTGTTAATAACATTTGTTTTGATGGTCTGTTGTAGGCTTCTGCGATTGGTCCTTGACCACAATATTGCAGATTATGTCACTGCAAAGAACAATGTTGTCTTGTCCTACAAAGATATGAGCCATACAAACTCTTATGGCCTCATACGTGGTCTTCAGTTTGCTTCATTTGTCGTACAGTATTATGGACTTGTGCTGGATCTCTTGCTTCTTGGTTTGACGCGTGGGAGTGAGATTGCTGGGCCCCCACAGATGCCAAATGAGTTCATCACTTACTGGGACACGAAAGTTGAGACAAGGCATCCAATAAGGCTGTATTCTAGGTATATTGATAGGGTTCACATCTTGTTCCGCTTCACTCATGAAGAGGCTCGAGATCTTATCCAGCGTTATCTTACTGAGCATCCAGATCCCAACAATGAGAATATGGTTGGATACAACAACAAGAAGTGTTGGCCAAGAGATGCGAGAATGAGGCTCATGAAACATGATGGTGAAACTTAAATTTTCCATTGTAATTCTAATTTTTAAGTATATGTCAACTTGTATGAGTTCTTTTAATACTTTTTCGTTATACTTTTTAGTCAATCTTGGTAGGAGTGTTTTCTGGGATATGAAGAACCGTCTGCCCAGAAGCATTACAACGTTGGAGTGGGAGAACAGCTTTGTTTCTGTTTACAGCAAGGACAATCCAAATCTTCTGTTCAGCATGTATGTATATCTAACTTGTTATCACTATATCTGTCGACCTTATGATGCATTAAGTGCATTTGTGTCTTCTAACCACATAGTTTTCAGAGTTTAAGCATTTCCTGTGATGTATGACTGGTAAGTGTGGGGTGGCTTATGATACCCATTAAGAGTGAACAGGGCAGTTTGTGATATATCTTATTTTTTACCTCTAGGTGTGGGTTTGAAGTTCGAATACTTCCAAAAATAAGAATGACCCAAGAAGCATTCAGCAATACAAGGGATGGGGTATGGAATTTGCAGAATGAACAGACCAAAGAGCGGACTGCGGTTGCTTTCTTACGAGTTGATGATGAACACATGAAGGTATTTGAGAACC
Organism: Mangifera indica; assembly: GCF_011075055.1. Taxonomy (NCBI): domain Eukaryota; kingdom Viridiplantae; phylum Streptophyta; class Magnoliopsida; order Sapindales; family Anacardiaceae; genus Mangifera; species Mangifera indica. The sequence continues at coordinate 6,731,802 of NC_058139.1, forward strand.
GAGTCAGGCAGATTCTTATGTCTTCAGGTTCAACAACGTTTACCAAAATTGTCAACAAGTGGAATACCGCCCTGATAGGTACATATTTCAGTTGTCAAAACTTGATTAAATTTTGCTGCAGTCTAACAGTAGACACTGCTATCATTTTATTCTTACAATTATTTTGCTAATTTAACAGGTCTCATGACTTACTTCCGTGAGGCAACTGTACATACCCAAGAACTTTTAGATTTGTTGGTCAAATGTGAAAACAAAATCCAAACACGTATTAAGATTGGGTTGAACTCGAAAATGCCTAGCAGGTATATATTTGTTGTATATGCTTCAGATGGTTTTGAGTTGAGGATTTTTATTTTTTTGCCAAATTTTCCTGACTTCTGTTTTCCTTATAGATTTCCTCCAGTCATTTTTTATACCCCCAAAGAAATTGGAGGACTTGGCATGTTATCCATGGGTCACATATTGATTCCTCAAAGTGATCTCCGATATAGTCAGCAGACAGATGTTGGTGTCACCCACTTCAGGAGTGGAATGAGCCATGAGGAGGACCAGCTAATTCCAAATCTTTATCGGTATATACAGGTAATATAAATGGAATGAATACCATCTGTTATGGAATATTTTATGTTATGATTTTTATGCTGCTTTTAAAATGTTGACTATTATGTCGTTTTTTTTCAACAGCCATGGGAAAGCGAGTTCATAGATTCGCAACGTGTTTGGGCGGAGTATGCACTGAAGAGGCAGGAAGCTCAGGCTCAGAATAGGCGTTTAACCCTTGAGGATCTGGAAGTGAGTATCTTTCTTTTATTTAAAAGAAGCTTTATGTTTTTGGGGTTGTGGTCCATGTCTGATAAGTTGAATTCTGACATAAGCAGAATTGATAATATTCATGTTTCAATAAATTTCTCCGAATCTATTTGCAGGATTCATGGGATAGGGGAATACCACGTATAAATACTTTGTTCCAGAAAGACAGACATACTTTAGCTTATGATAAAGGTTGGAGAGTGCGCACAGACTTTAAGCAGTATCAGGTATTAAAACAGAATCCTTTCTGGTGGACCCACCAAAGGCATGATGGGAAATTGTGGAACTTGAACAACTACCGAACTGATGTCATTCAAGCTCTTGGAGGTGTTGAGGGTATTCTTGAGCACACCTTGTTCAAAGGAACATAGTAAGTGCCTTGTTTAGTCTAAGAATTAATTTATTGTACTGTTTTTAATTAGACTTGATTTTTATCTTAATTGTTATAATTCTCAAAGTATGGATCAAGTGTGATGTAACAATGAAAAAGAATGAGGTAATATGTAGTAGTACCTCAATTTGTAGAATGTAATTACTTCTGTGGCCCTTGGAGAGCATGGCTGTCTATGTATAGTTGTAATTACATGTTGCAAACAAAATTTGATTGAAACTTCAGCCATTGATTAGATATTGTTTGAAATCTCAGCTTTCCAACCTGGGAAGGTCTCTTCTGGGAAAAGGCATCAGGTTTTGAGGAATCAATGAAATATAAGAAGCTTACTAATGCACAGAGATCTGGTCTGAACCAAATTCCTAACCGTCGATTCACTCTCTGGTGGTCTCCTACAATAAATAGGGCCAATGTCTACGTGGGTTTCCAAGTGCAATTGGATTTAACTGGAATTTTCATGCATGGCAAGATTCCTACATTGAAGATATCTCTGATTCAGATCTTCCGTGCTCATCTTTGGCAAAAGATTCATGAGAGTGTGGTCATGGATCTCTGTCAGGTCTTGGATCAGGAGTTGGATGCTTTGGAAATTGAAACTGTGCAGAAAGAAACAATCCATCCAAGGAAGAGTTACAAAATGAACAGCTCTTGTGCAGATGTTCTCCTATTTGCTGCTCATCGATGGCCTATGTCAAAGCCTAGTCTTGTTGCCGAGTCAAAGGATATGTTTGACCAGAAAGCAAGCAATAAATACTGGATAGATGTACAACTTCGTTGGGGAGATTATGATTCTCACGACATTGAGCGATATACTCGTGCTAAATTTATGGATTATACAACAGACAACATGTCTATCTATCCATCTCCAACTGGTATATTTTTGCATCTCTTCTTTACTTTTACCTCAGATGCTAGGCTGCTATGAATTTGTCTTGACATGGCTTCTTCCCGTGTAGGGGTGATGATTGGGCTTGATCTGGCATATAATTTGCATTCTGCATTTGGTAACTGGTTCCCTGGATCAAAACCGTTGCTTGCTCAGGCAATGAATAAGATTATGAAGGTAATTGGCCAGTTAAATTTGTGTCTACTTAAAATTGATCTCATGCTTAAATTGAAGTAATGGTTCATTATTTATCTGCAGTCAAATCCGGCTTTGTATGTCTTGAGAGAGCGTATAAGGAAAGGTTTGCAGTTGTATTCTTCCGAACCTACTGAACCATATTTATCATCTCAAAACTATGGAGAAATTTTCAGCAATCAGATAATATGGTTTGTTGATGACACCAATGTGTATCGTGTTACAATCCACAAAACATTTGAAGGAAATCTTACAACTAAACCTATCAATGGTGCTATCTTTATATTCAATCCAAGGACTGGACAGCTGTTTCTTAAGGTTTATCTGTTTTTCAGCGTATTTCAGCACTAAACCCCTTTTGTTTAGATTCTAAATTCTGATCGTTATGTAATTTCCTACAGGTCATCCACACAAGTGTGTGGGCAGGTCAGAAGCGTCTTGGTCAATTAGCTAAGTGGAAAACAGCAGAAGAAGTGGCTGCTCTTGTTCGGTCTCTGCCTGTGGAAGAACAACCAAAACAAATCATTGTTACTCGTAAAGGAATGTTGGATCCACTGGAGGTCCACTTGTTGGATTTCCCCAACATAGTTATCAAAGGAAGTGAACTGCAGCTTCCTTTTCAGGCCTGCTTGAAGATTGAGAAATTTGGTGATCTAATTTTGAAGGCAACAGAGCCTCAAATGGTTTTGTTCAATATTTATGATGATTGGCTGAAGAGCATCTCATCATACACAGCATTCTCCCGACTCATTCTGATTCTTCGTGCGCTTCATGTAAACAATGAGAAAGCAAAGATGCTTCTAAAGCCTGACAAAACAATCATCACAGAGCCCCATCACATCTGGCCTTCTTTGTCTGATGATCAATGGATGAAGGTAAGCTTGTTTATACAATTTGGATTTGTTTTCATGCATTTATATTTTGTTTTGTGTGCATTTGTGTATGTGCTTTATCAACGGTGATATTTTCCTTCTCTTTCTGAAAAAATAATAAGTTTGCAAGGTTGAAAAGATCATTTATGTACTGCATGATTGATTTTTTCTCATTATTATTTTTATTCCCACACCTACATCACACTTGTATGATTTACCAAGGAATCTTTAATGAGGTGCATGATTTTTTCTCATGATTGATTTTTTGTGTGCATGCATTAACCATGATAATGCATGATTCAGGTTGAGGTTGCCCTAAGAGATCTCATACTCTCAGACTATGCCAAGAAGAACAATGTGAATACATCAGCTTTAACACAGTCTGAGATCCGTGATATTATACTTGGAGCTGAGATTACGCCACCTTCCCAACAGAGGCAACAGATAGCTGAGATTGAGAAACAGGTGATGTTTTACTAGTCTTTAAACTTGGATATGACTTACTTTTTATTGTTGATTTTTGGCTTTATATTTTTTGTTTATTAATTTGGGTTATTTCTTTTTGTTGAATGTGTATATATTCAGGCAAAGGAAGCAAGCCAGCTGACAGCAGTCACAACAAGGACTACAAATGTGCATGGGGATGAACTCATTGTCACCACCTCTAGTCCCTATGAGCAAGCTGCATTTGGGTCCAAAACAGATTGGCGCGTAAGGGCAATATCAGCTACAAATCTCTATCTTCGAGTGAATCATATATATGTCAACTCAGAGGACATAAAGGTACATATCCACCTTTTGTTTTGATTTGATGAGTATAGTGAGATCTTTCATACATTCTGATATTGGATTATTCTTAAAATGCAGGAAACTGGATATACTTATATTATGCCGAAGAATATATTGAAGAAGTTCATCTGCATAGCTGATCTACGAACTCAGATTGCTGGATACTTGTATGGTATAAGCCCACCAGATAATCCTCAAGTTAAGGAAATTCGTTGTATTGCCATGCCACCACAGTGGGGGACTCATCAGCAAGTTCATCTTCCTTCAGCTCTTCCTGAGCATGATTTCCTTAATGATCTTGAGCCTTTAGGATGGATGCACACACAACCAAATGAGCTTCCCCAGTTATCGCCTCAGGATCTAACTAGTCATGCTCGGATTTTAGAAAACAACAAGCAATGGGATGGAGAGAAGTGCATTATCTTGACCTGCAGTTTCACTCCAGGTTCCTGCTCATTAACTGCATATAAGCTTACACCAAGCGGATATGAGTGGGGACGAGTCAATAAGGACACAGGAAGCAATCCCCATGGCTATCTTCCAACTCATTACGAGAAAGTCCAGATGCTTTTAAGTGACCGGTTCCTTGGTTTCTACATGGTAAGAATTAGCAGAACTATGTTTAAATTGCCACAGTACACCTACCTAGTATTGTATGCCCCTGGAACTTAATTAATTCTTCTTGTCGTCAAGTTGCTAACTTGTTATTTTATGCTGTTCTGTCTAGGTTCCCGATAATGGGCCATGGAACTATAACTTCATGGGAGTGAAACATACTGTGAGCATGAAATATGGGGTGAAGCTTGGCACACCTAGAGAATACTACCATGAAGATCACAGGCCAACCCACTTCTTGGAGTTCAGCAACCTGGAGGAGGGTGAAACTGCAGAGGGTGATCGCGAGGATACATTCTCTTAAATCTAACGGTGCTGTTGAGGTTATATTGTAGTGTGAATTAATTGTAGTACCTACTTAGAACTTCTCAACTTTTAAATTAGATTCTACTCGGCAACTTGGGCAATGAAGCAGTGCCACTTTTTTGTTATAGAACATATTTCTATTAATGTTGCTTCAACAGGATTGAGGTGTAAAGCCTGTGTAACATTTTGCTGTTATGAATTGGATGTAAATATATGGAAAGAAAAGAAATTCATAAATAGAAGTTAGTTTCTATGTGAGGGGCACCGGTATTTGCATATTCAAATGGTTTTAAGTGCAGCGAGCCATGTTGTGTCTTGGATTATAGAGGTATTAAGCCATAGGAAGTACATGAACAAGATTATGCTTTACATCCCAGCTGCCAATACAAGAAATCTTTTCACCTTATTATAATCAATAAAACTATGTGTATCTATTTTAAATACACAAATATGTATATATTTATGAGTATTATTACATGATTGAATGATTTTGAATTAAAAATAAAATAACATTCAATCATGTGATGATATATATAAGTATATATATAATTGTTTACTCAAAGTGAGTGTGCATGATATTGTTCTATTATAATTGATTGATGACATACGTAAAGCAATGTTTTAATTGCACTTCAAAATTAAATAGTGAAGCATTTTAGCCATCCAGGAGGTTTCGGAATTGAAAAGAGAAATAGGATAGGATCATAGGAGGCATTTATTGAAAATTAAAAAAAAAAAACAATTAAAATAAACAGAGGTAAGTTTAGAAATTAAATAAGCTTCCATACCTTGCTTTTCTCACTCAAACTTCCATTGATAAAATATAGAGAGGTTCCTCTCAAATTTGAAAACCATAAAAATCAGACTACTCGAGGCCGCAACAACACGTTCTCTTTTAAACATTGCATAAAAATTGCAGTGAGAATGAATAAAGGTAAGTTTATGAGCTATGGCTATACACACCAGCTTCCATATCAGCATTTAAAACACCACCCAATGAACACAAGAAACAGTTTTCTGCCATTCATTTACATTAAATGGAAACAAACAAATCTTACTTTCACACCACTCCTATCAAACCTTTGCCTTCTAGTACAAAAAACCTGGCAAGCCAATGATCGAATTTCACATTTTTGTGTCCGTTACTTAGCTATTTTGAGCCTTTTCAGGTTCAATCTCCTCTTCTGATATCGAGTCTGGGCTAACTTCAGGAACTGCTGTCCCATCGTTATAATCTGCAGGTTGAGGGCTGTTGAACAGGTCATCATTTTCTAGCTCAGCCAACTTCTCTTTTGATTCTCCCTTTAGTAACTCCAATGCCTCAAGCATGGTGGGTCTTTTCTCAGGTCGACTGTGAGCACATATGAGTGAAACAAGGATGACTCTTTTCAACTCTTCCACTACAAACTTCCCATTCAACCTTGGATCTGCCAGCTCGTTGAACTTCTTCTGGCAAGCCAGTGGCAATGCCCACTCTGTAATTGTGCGTTTCAAGGCAGAACTTAGTTTTTCAAGGGGTTTCTTGCCGCTGGCCAGCTCAAGCAAAAGAATGCCAAAGCTGTATACATCACAACTCTCTGATGCTTTTCCTAACATAGCATATTCGGGGGCAAGGTAGCCAAGGGTACCCTTAACTCTTGTAGTCACGTGTGTTGCACCATCTGGGATCAGCTTAGCAAAACCAAAATCAGCAACCTGAGCCTGAAAATCAGCATCCAGCAACACATTGCTAGCTTTGATGTCTCTATGGATTATATGTGGGGTAGCATGGTGGTGAAGATAGCTAGATCAATCAAAACGGAGAGGTTAGTGTATGTGATAATCAAATTAACGGAGACAGAAGCTGGATCAATACTTACGCAATTCCCTCGGCAGAACCTATAGCAATATTCATCCTTCTGTTCCAATCAAGAAGGCATTCTGATGAATGTTGTCCACGAAGATGAGAGAGCAAGCTCAAATTTGGCATGTAGTCATATACAATCAGGCGCTCTTGTCCTTCGGCACAGTACCCAAGTAAACTCAGCAGATTCTTGTGCCGAGCTCGTGCCAGTATCTCGACCTCAACAGCAAATTCCATATCTGCTTTGTTGCTCCAGACTTTTAATCTCTTAACTGCAATCTGCGAATAAATGTTCATAATATTTATTACGTTATTTGCAAACTCGCAATTTCTTTCAAAAGTTATCTGATGGATGATAACATAAAGTCATCTCCAATTAAAAAGAATATAGCAATTTATCTGATACAGTATAACATTAGTCTAACTTACGCATGCACATACACATGCGCACAGAGTTTAACTGAATTGTGGGTTATAGAGAGCATTTGCATTCTTCTTGTTTGCATGTTCGAGGGAAAATGAGGTCCGATAGGGAGAACCAACAAAGCTAATCTTAAACAACATAATCATTATTTTGGTAGGGTTTGATAGCATTAACAATCTCCTAGAAAACTTACTGCATGTTCAGCTGAATTCTGCTGAATTGTCAGCATGCTCAGGTTCATCAGCTTAAAGGCAGCTCAAGAATGCTCAAATTTTTGGTTACAAAAAGCAAAATGTTTACCAAAGTTCCTTTCTGTTCCAGAATTTTCATGTAAGTTGACTTCAGCTCAATCTATTTGCTAAAGCCTATTGAAGAAATTAGAAGATTCGTGTCATCAAATTTGCATTACAATTAAGGTAAGTAAATCAAGGGTACTAGGCATTCATGAAATGTTGGAGTGAAAATTGTTTCTAGACCAAACCTCGATCATGCAGCTATGCCTAAGCGGCACTTTCTAATATTTTATCAGAATGAGGATACCCTAACAATATCCCATAAATATTTCATATCTCTATATAACAACTCAAACTCCATATCCTCCTGGTAATCAATCGCCATGACAACTCACTTGAGAAACAAAAGATCCAGTATGAAAATAAACATTGTTAACTCAATTATATGATTTCTTTTGAAAAATTATATGTTAAACGAGTGCCAAGCCTACACATGCACGTGCCAAAACCTGGAATGAGATTAATTTCATCTATTGGGTTTGCTGTTAATACAGTTTTTGGGCAGTATATTATCTTATCGGAAATGGCACTTTAACAGTGCTCTGTTCATCACCACTTAAAACACAGACAGAGACTGAGAGAGAGAGAGAGAGATAGTTGCCTAGCTAAGGCTAAAGTCTCAAATGATGCTAAGAAAAATGTTGATACAAAAGTGTGAAAATAACTCTAATCTTCAAAGTTTTGCAACAATAATACTGAGAAGAAGCAATATAAAGAAAGGGTACTGAAAACTACTATTATGAAATTACAAATGCAAGCCCAGCATTTAGAGGCCATAAGAAAGAGGACAGGTCCCATCAAAGTATGGTCTCGGAAGAGAGGTTTTAAGTATGGTTCAACCTCAAGATACATGCCATCTCTCTTGCCCTTCAGCACGTGACTGGTCAAGAAATTTGAATTTCCAACAGGACACATGTTACTAGCAATAGTAGGCTCTTAACAAAGAATTGCTATTCAAGCTTTTAGACATACGTGGTTCTACAACAACAATGATTGTATGATGTCATGGAAACATGCTGAATCAAGAAAGGCAACCCTCTGTATCTGGTTGTGTCAACTTAATTCCTTCAAGATGAAGCTAAAGAAAACTTGGCATCCTTGATGTTTGTGGTGAGGTAATCAATCTTGATATCTAGCTCAATCCCTTTCCTATAGCATATATACTATCAACTAGATAAGCTTTAGGACGCTGTTTTGAAAGAGAACAAATTTGCCTCATTAACAAAACTTCGTTTTTCTGTAATATGAAAATAATTCTGAAGTCTAAATAATTCATATTGATTGAAGCTACCACCGAGTATAAATTTCATGCTAACTGTTCTCTAAACTTAAATAATTTCAAGAAAACAAGTACTATACAGGCCTACCACTTGTCCCTGGGCAAAAAGGTCAGTTCCACACAATCAAGTAACCAGTACTGTGTAAATTCATAAGAAAAGTCCAGCATAACAAAAATTATAAACTTGAACTGTAACAATATTGTAACCCAGAAACAAATGGAAACTGAAAAGTGATCATTACTTGTGATCCATCCCAAAGCTGACCCCAGTAAACACTTCCAAATCCTCCTTCTCCAAGCTTGTTATCGTAGTTGAAATTGTTCGTGGCAGAATGTAATTCCGTCAGCGAAAAAATCCTCCATTTTGGCTCTTTCTCTTCCCTGACACTCCTATAATAAATCAATCTCCATTATTCAAAGCACCAACTCATAATTAAAAAACATAATACACAATAAAGATTACCCTCTATTCGACAACTTAAACAAAGTATCGATTACCAAACTAAATCAGCTAGTTATGTTAAAATACAATAATTGTTCTTTCAAATGAATGAATAAATAGTAAAAAAATAGACAACATTATTCAAAATCATATAATAATTTCTAAAATCTAAACCAAACCCGGAACAGAAAACACTCCGAAATCAATCAAAACAACAACAAAAACATTACCAATCCGAAGGCTTGGCACAACAAAAGATAGAGAGAAACGTCATTTGAGCTCACACCAACCAAAACCCAGTTCCCTCTCGTTGATGGTATAACTTTTTTCTGCGTATCAGTTGATGATGCCAGTAATTAAGCGGGCGGAGAAGAGACACCAAACGTAACGCAAACGCATTTCTATTTTTTATCGTATTATGTTGTTAATATTATAATTATATCAATGGAAGAAGACAAAGAAGAAGAAGAAGAAGAAGAAAACGAGACTCAGACAGAGAGATGTTTGTTAAAATATTTGATTGAATTCAAATAAAACAGAAAGGGAAGCTCAAAGTCTTTCCATACTAAACCAACCGGCTCCACTTGCTGCCCGTCTTCAAGTTCAAATTTTTATACTATTATATTGCCGCTGATTTTGTCACCGTCTTCAGTACTGTACACGACCATGTTACCGTCCCTGTATAGTTCCACCGTAACATTGATATTTTACCATCACCACTTTGGCTTGTATGTTTGCGACAAATGTTCCAACACGACAAATACCTTCTGAAACCAGATTTTCACATTTAATAATTCACAAGCTTTCCATAATTTGTCTTGACATTATAGTTTAGTTTAATTTAGTGGGTATATTTCTTTTGATGTAACAAGCTGCGACAATTAAACAACTCATAATTTTAGCCCTCTTTTTTATTTTTACTTATATAATAGTAATTTTATTATTATTATAATTATAATAATATAAAAATGGGTGGAATGAATAGTTTCAATGCAACTATTTTATTTTGATTGGGCTCAACTCAATTATTGAGATTATTTACATTTTAATTAAATTTAATTATGAGGAATTTTGATTAAAAAAGTAAGTAGCTATGGAAGCATGTAACCGCCCAAACAAGTGGAGGGGACTTCTATGATGTGGTAGGTCGGTGTGATTGTCAACTTCAACTCAATTGTTATCAATAAGTCAAAACAACAATTCAATAAGAAAATTAAGTTTCTCTACACTTATTAAAAACAAAAATAAATTAATAAACTAAACCTATTTAAAATTATTTGTGGAAATTCAAATACATATTTACCTCTTTTAATTTAAAAAATCATCGATGTTTATTGCAGCAAGTAAATGAGATCCTTCAAAACAAAGATGGGATCGAAAGTCCAATTGGGTTCATTATTATTGTTTGCATCAACCAAATAAATAAATAAGGCATGTCCCAAAAGAAGAATCCAAAAGGAAACAGTAGAATTATAGTAAAAAGCTGCAAGTACTCAATGACAATAATAATTCCATTATTGGACATCTTAACTGTCAGAACAAGGATCGGAATTCAACTGACTCTCTTGACAGGGAATAAGAATTTCACTCTGGGCAAACGACTATTTTCCACACGATTTAGAGTAATTTTAAAATTATATTCACACCGTTTGAAAAATTTACATATTTATTTATAAATTAATTTTTTATTAGAATAAAAATTTAAATCTTTATTTTATTATTAACTCTAAATTATAAATATTTTATCATTTTTTTAATTTAAAAAACTTATAATTTTTTAAAATTAAATCTTAAAAAACAATATTTCTCTCCCAACGAGGGTTTTCTTCCATCTTTAGCAACCAGATATCATTTTTGTCATCGACCGACATTCCCACCAACTTCTTCTCTGACAATCAACATTCACCATACCAATTTCGTCAAAGTCTTCATCAGCCAAAGAAACGAAGACAATTTGTCTTCCTTTGACAAAATTGATCAGGTGGAAACATTGGTCGAGGGAGAAGAAGATAGTGGGAAGATTGGTCATTGGAGATGGAAGAAATTATCCTTGGGGGGAAATGCAGTTTTTCTACGTTTAATAATAAGGAAAAATTATTAATTTCTAAATTAAGATAGGAAAATAATATAAATTTTTATGATTTAAGAATAAAATAATGATTTTATCTTTGTTTCTAATGAAAAATTATAACAGAAGTTAGTGTATGGATATGTATTTAGATTTTTTATTTGTCGTAGATATGATTTTTAGATTAAGATAAAATTTGAGTGGGAAATAATCCTTTGGCCTTTTACTTCTGTAATGTAGCATGTGCAAACATTCCCTTGAAAGATTCACCAGTGTTACTTTACATTTCTCTCTAATCTGTTTTACTAATTTTTTTTTATTAAGGCAACTGCTGCGATCATTTTAGTTGACCAAGTGTTATTTTATTGTTAAACATTTCATATTGAAAAGAGAAGTTTTTTTTTTTCTTTTTTCTAAATTTATAAAATATAATATCCCATATCGATAGTTGATCTTAAATTGAACAAAAGAAAGGTTTTTTTTTGTTTTGTTTTTGTAACTCTCTTTAAAAATACTAATATGTTAAATTACTGTAAAAAAAATATATTATTTTTGTAATGGAGGCTATCGTACTAATTCTCATAGAAAAAATACAGTGAGGATACTTTGAAGTTATACGGGCCACTAACAGGCTTTTCAGGTTGAGACAAATCCAGCCCAGGCCCATAAAAATCAGGCAAAATCCCACACAATTAGAGGCCTGAAATTCGTGAGACTTTACAAGTCCTACAAGCATTCGTGAAGAAACATAATAACTAAGGTGTAACAGGGGTTGGCAAAACTGGGGTCTCAATTTCACTTCAAACTATCGTTAGGAAATTGTTATGGAACCCACTGGATTGTCGTTGGCATGGAATTTAACTTGTTAAGTGAAACCGACAACGGATTCGAAAGATGATTATAACTTAAATCTGCTAAAACAACTTTCAAATAATCAATAGATGATTGATTTGACAATTACTTGCCATCTATGTATTGATTAATTTGGTGGGAAGTTTGAGTAATTCTCACTTAAATTTAAGTAACTGGCATAGATGGATCGGACCCGTTAACCATATACCCTTTAATTCAACTGCCTATCTTAGCGGCATTTATTGCTTAATTAATTGGCTGGCATTTTAGTTTTTATGTGGATAGAAAGCAATCGTATTTTTTTTTTTAAATCTTGTCTAATGAATTTATTTATTAAAAGTATATATCATCCATCAATCGTTATGTACCTCTAGGATTACCCGTGTCTTTTAATAAATTTCCCACATGACACTAGGACCATTGCTTTTTTGTTTCAACCTACGTTCTTCACAAGCATTTCTAAATTCAACCGCATCAATCATATAATAAATATCTCGAAAGGTAAGGATTGAAATAGAAAAATAAGGGTTTACGAGGTTGAGTTATATTTCCATAATGTTTTTTTTATATATTTGTAAAAAAAAAAAAAGTGAAAAAAAGGTATGCAAAAATTATGTTTTTGCCTTTTTCTTGATGCAGCATGTGATGCAGTAGTTTTTTAAGATAGTACCGGAGGAGGCGTTTGTTTTTTATTCTTGTTTAAAAACAGGCGTGTCTTACTATTAAAGCGCCGAGTAAAATTGATTGCCGCACTTCACCATTTTCGCACTAAAAAAACCCCTCCATTTTGATCAATTTCCCACCCACCCACCCAGACACCTCTTTGTAAAATCCGTCATCAGCACCATTTATATCATCACCGAGACTCCTCTCATGTCTCTCTTCCCCACCATTCCTCTCCATGGCCACTGACACCGCCGCCGTCACCACCACCATCGCGCTTCACAACCGTTCTTCTGAGCTCACTCGCCGAGCTGCTAACAATAACACTAACATCAACAATCACGTGAACGGCCTTGACGGAGATCGTGAAGTCGTTTCGCAGAAGAAAACGATGAGCATTTTTAGTGGTCGTGAGGTTTTAAGAAAAGCTTCGTTCATGAGCTGGAGTATGAAGGATGTGGTCCACGTGGCCAGATACCATTGGATACCATGTGTGTTCGCAGCAGGTTTGCTGTTCTTCATGGCCGTGGAGTACACGCTCCGTATGGTCCCGGCTTATTCACCGCCGTTCGATCTAGGTTTCGTGGCGACGAAGTCATTGCATAGCGTTCTGGCGTCGTGGCCTGAGCTAAACACTTTGTTGGCAGCTCTGAACACGGTGCGTTTCATTCAACTTATCGTTAATGTAATAAATTTAATATTACGTTAATCCTCCATTATCATTTGTTGAGTCGATTTTTCAGACTAAAAGTTGGAGGTTTGGAATAGGGGCATTGATGAATGCAGTGCACATGCAATGTCGGTTTCTTTTCAATTTTTGTTATTTTTAACTTAAAATTCTGAAGCTGTATTTCGATTGGGTAAAGTAGGTGTTTGTGGGGATGCAAACGGCCTATATATTATGGAGTTGGTTGGTAGAGGGAAGACCGAGAGCAACAATCTCGGCACTATTCATGTTCACTTGCCGCGGCATTCTTGGTTATTCAACTCAGCTTCCTTTGCCCCAGGTTGGCCAAATTAACAATCTTTAATCTGCACATTAAAAGTAAATATCTGTGTTTTGGAAAATTCAATCTTAGACTTGTTGGTTGAAAAGAAAATTCAAAGAAATGGTAGTCAAGTGGGAGCTACCACTTGGAATGAAGTAGAAAATTCTATGCCACTAATATATTGACTTAGTCTACTTGTTGTTGTTGTTTAGGGATTTCTGGGTTCCGGCGTCGATTTTCCGGTAGGGAATGTGTCTTTCTTCCTGTTTTTCTCAGGGCATGTAGCTGGATCAGTGATTGCATCATTAGACATGCGAAGGATGCAACGATGGGAACTGGCGTGGATTTTTGATACACTTAATGTTCTTCAAGTAATAAGGTTGTTGAGTACAAGGGGACATTATACAATAGATTTGGTTGTCGGTGTTGGTGCCGGAATTTTATTTGATTCTTTGGCCGGAAAGTATGTCCAAAAGAGAACCACTTGTTGCTGCTAAAGAGGCTTCTCTAAATCAATAACATTAGGAGCTGACAAGATGGAGATCAGAGGGTAGGATTTATACACGCGCATCACAGCATGTTAACCAAATAATGTCATTCATTGTATCTTTCCATACGACAAAGATTAAAAATTATTAAATTCTCTTTTGCTTTTGCATTGAACTTTCCGACCACATTTAAATATCATTATATTATTTGTTTAAACAAAGAAGACTAAATTATTATCTTATTGTGGATTTCTTGATATTGTGAGGCTTATATTAATTTTTGATAAAGAGATTTTTACCAAATGAGAAGCGATTCAGCCGGAGACGCTGAATTTTGAGCGTTAAATCAAATGGCTCCTTATTGATAATCAAACGAGTGTTGTCAACCACTATTATATAAACTTTGTTTTAGAGTTGAGTGAGTGCCTTTACAATGAACAACCAGAGAAAGGGGAAAGAGAGATTAAACAAAAGAAAGCAAGATTACAGATTAATATAAAAGCTTCTTGTTATTAAACCAATTTTGGGTGGTGGGGTTTATTTGTAAGTTTTAAATTCTTAAAGGCTAAATATTCATTTTCGAAATATTGAGTCTGGTTTGCGTGATAATCGTTTTTAAAACTTCAGAAAACGTGATTTACCCTTCAAAGACTAATTTACATTTCTTCGTGATGGGTCCATGTTCTTTCGTCTGGCTTTCACGTATTTATTTGGTTGCAACTTGCATGTGAATTACAAGACTGCATCTTAAAAAGCTATAATAATTTGAGGAAAACGTGAATCCGCGTTGATGCCATCTTCATTGATGTCGTTTCTTTTTATTGGACATTTTAAACGACTTAAATGTGTGTACTAGAATTATCTTTTTCCACTTCTGAAGGTTAATATTTTTTAACATTAAAGACACTGTTTATTTCAACATTTAAAGCATGGAAGTGGGATTTTGAATTCCTCTTTTTAGTCGATCCTTTTTTCATGAAACATGATTGATTGTTTCTTGTTGATTTAACTAGGGGTATTTTCTTGTTCAATACAATTACCTTGAACCATTACATCTTTTGAGAATTTACAAACAGAACTGAACAAGCTCCATATACCTCAATTGCAATGTGCAATTTTTGTGAAGTTGTTTGCGTCCTTGCAAAAGCAATTGAAAGGGTACAGATAGGGTGAAATTAGTCCTCCAAATCGCTATCGATCGGGCAAGATCCATCATCTACATTGGCAAGTGGGTCATACAGGGGAGAGCTGGTATCCATGCATCCTAGAACGAGGTTCAGATCGCATCTATCACCCTGCAATCATATTCAGGTCATATCATGTATGACTTGATTTCGAAGAGAAGAACTATTCGAATGTTGAGTTTGCTTACCCCTTCGACAGTCAAATTACCGATCAGTGCACATCTATCGACCACAATGTCTGAGTCAGGAAAAATTGCTCTGTCACAGGCACCTTCTTTACTCAACTCCTCTGCCAGACCCTGATATAAATTATAGTTTCAACATGCCATCCTATCTTAATAGAAGCTTTAAGTCAAGTGTGGTTTGAAGTAGCATTACAATTTCGTCAAGCCAGAGATATAGAAGTCAAACAGCATCATGCATATCTTGTTACCTGATTAAAAAAACTAAATGGTTTATTTCTCCAAGCTCTAGGAACTAGGAATGGTATTCTGTAAGGACCATCCCAATCGACACCGTTTGTGAATGAGAAGATTAAGTTCAGTGCTGCAAAAAGTAAAAAAGTTCATTAGGAGACAAAATATCAAGAAGGTAAATCTTTGTGCAGCGGCACCCACCATGCTTTGGTACGCATATTTGGATGGTAAATAATGGGGAGTCATTTTTGCCGCGAGTTTTCCTAAGCATCATCCTTGGTTCACCTCCACACATAAAGGGCTGATTGAAACCTCCTGCAAAGGTATATACATCAAATGGAATCAACTACGATGTGGTCATAAAGGTATTCTGCAAAACAGCCTAGGCCATTCAGTTTGACTCTTTACCCCACAATGTATGGCAAGTAATAGAGTCACAAAGCTAAAATTGCCCCTTAAACCATGACCAAACTTCAAAGATAATGACAATTATGAAGAAATTTCCCATATATATTGCACTGTACATCATCTAATCATATATTTCACTAGTTTGCAGCAGTTATATATATGAGAGTGAACTTAGATGAAAGTATTCAACAAATGTAAGTTAAACTCCCGTCATAAAGGGGCCATTTACTGGAAGAATTATGCTCTAAAAAGTCTGACCTAAAATAAATAAAAAAGGAAAAGGCTGTCCAAATATTAAATGAGACAACTCAATCAACAATGTATTAGCTCAGCTACCAGGAAAATCACCTCGCTCATTTCTAATGCATAATTCTATTCTAAAGGTTTAAACATATTATATAGCAGAATAAACACTACTGCTGGTATTCTATTCTGCTGGCAGCTTAAACAGAGAACCAGAGGTTGAACTTTCGTTGTGATGGAACAA
The DNA here is from genome assembly GCF_011075055.1 of Mangifera indica. Classification (NCBI taxonomy): domain Eukaryota; kingdom Viridiplantae; phylum Streptophyta; class Magnoliopsida; order Sapindales; family Anacardiaceae; genus Mangifera; species Mangifera indica. Next base: position 6,748,502 of record NC_058139.1, read on the forward strand.
AATGAATTATTTTTTCCTAAATAATGACATGGGTGAATTTCTGAGCATCAATACATTTTCTGTTTTGCGCTGACCAAATTTGTACCTCAAAATTCTGCATAAAGCAAAATTGATTTGATTAATTTGACAGCACAGTCTAGAAATTACCATTAAAACCAATACCAAAATCCTCATTTGGAGCAAGTTTAGTTGCAATTGGGTTGTAGAAAAGCTTCAATTTCTCACCCTGTTGAACATTTGTAATGCATTATAATTTGAATAGAAAAAAGCAAAATAAAATAAAATAAAATTCAGAGTCAGTGGCAATGCCAAACTTACAGCCATTGGGGGAAGACCATTCATGGTTTTCCAATATACAGGAGCCCTCCCGAGTTCAAACATAGCCCAGCTGGGACGTGTATACCTAAATAGAGCAGTATACAAATTACAAGTAAGGTTCAATTGGTGTACATAGAATATCAGGATATGAAACAAATCTCCAGAGATGGTCTGCCATAACTAATCACATCAGATAATGAAACACTAAAGATCAGAAGTGAACTCGCACTCTTTAATTTCTTCATAGGGAGTGGTTGCAATGGTTGTAGCAGCAGCACTCACTTTTCCAGTAATCTTGACTAATTTCCTGTTCTTTGAAGAACTCTGCCGCACCGAAGAACCAGTAAAGCTACTACCTGCTTCAGAAAAAAAAAATTCAACTGTTATGCATTTTCAGTCATAAAGTTGCAATCTTTTCAAATTCTATTCCTATTAAGAACAACCTTTTCTCTTTTACGTCCAGAGCAAATAAATAAAACATCACAAATGCAGATTTTCACTACTTATGTCTTGAGTCCCATCGTGACATTTTCTCTTAGCTTATTGTGAATGTATCCTTTATCAGAAAACTGCATAATTTCCAATCAGCAAAATCCAATGACCTTATCCAAACTTTTAACCAAAATCATAGATCCATTAATCAATTTCCAAAGCTTTTCCATAACACATTAGCCTGTATGACTTTTAATATAAATCGTTACTGTAAAATTGTCCCACTAATTCTTATTATTACAGGTAGAAGAAAGTCCCTATTATCAGAAATTTAGGATTACATGTCACCAAATTCATCAAAATCCAACAATTGAATTCCAAAATTTCAAGTTAAATTACTACAGGAGAAATATTTAATCTTCTGTATAACAAAATTTGCACTATATCAGTTAGGACAAAAAAATTAATGTAGTCTATCCAGTTGCAGAAGCCCTACAAACAGTCAGCAACTAAAGAAACTATCAAAAAGGCAAAAGTTAAAAAGACTCACCAAGGGTGCTTGAAATAGGTGGACTAGTTGCATTACTACAAGAAACCGACCTCGTGCCTGAAAAGAATTGTGTTGAAGACGTAAAGATTGACCCAGTTGTTGCAGCCATTTATCACACTTTTTGTGCTGCTTCAACTTCCAAGTAAAAGGCTCTTTGTGGAGAAAGATATAAGGAGCTTGCTTATATATATAGGATAAGCAACCACATACACAACAAAATAATGCAAAAATATCTCTACAGATTTAATTAAGAGAGAAAAAGGCCAAAAGAAAGCTTATCTTTTGAAACAAAAAAATCTGGATTTTTTCAGTTCATGTGATCTGAACACAATTTTTAACAAAAGAACACTAGTTTTGACAGCATGACTAATTCCAACCAGAACTTTGATTAAAAAATGAAATCTATATTTGCCCATTTGTCATCCATTTTCTTTAATGAAAATTTTTTATTTTACTTTTAATTACTAGTTTATTCTTTTTTATAAATTATTAAATTACTATAAACACTTAATACAAATGTTAACTACTAATATGTCATTTTTTAAAATTATAAAAATATCCTTAACATAAAAATTATACCCTTTTCAACTCAAATTAGCTTGCAATTTAATTGCACCACCAAAACTATAGAAAACTTTCTGAAAATAATAAATTAATAATTTATAAGACGATTGAATGATTTTTATTGATGAAAGTGAATAATAGGTGGGCAAATAAACTTTTCAAATTTAAAGGATAAAAGATATTAAAGTTCTGGTGGGAAAAGTTCGGCCCCATAGATATGATATGTTGACAGTAACACAAGATTCTGAACTCTCGTAAGAAAACACAAGTCACAAACGCTTCATCACATCATCGCATGCATATAAAAATCCCACAAAAACACGTATTTGTATTATCAAAAACACCCACAGGGAAAGAGGAACCGCTCTCTCTTTCCATGGCTTTGATAACGTCATCAACAAAGCCTAAATCTTTCACCTTTACAACTCTCTGTCTTGCAAAAATGTCTCCGAACAATAATAGAGCATTAAATTTTAGCCATTCTAATTTTAAAAGCAAGAAAATACACACCAGTTTTGTACCTCGTGTTTGTCATTGTAGCAAAAAGAATTTGTTTGCAATTGTCAATGCAGCTTCAGTGGAATCAACAGAGCCAGAGCCAGAACCAGAAGTGGGAAATTTGGGGAGAATTTTGTTGTCAGATGTGGTGGTAAAGAGGAAAAGAAGGGTCTTTTTTGGGAGGAAATGGAACTCATTAGATATAATCACTGCTGGTGCCGTTTTGGCAATGCATTTGCTTAGTGTTTTTGCACCATTTTATTTCAATTGGAGTGCTTTTTGGGTTGCTTTTGGACTCTATGTCATTACAGGACTTCTGGGCATCACTCTTTCATTCCATAGAAATCTTTCTCATAGAAGTTTTAGGTTGCCCAAATGGCTCGAGTACCTGTTTGCTTATTGTGGAGTTCAAGCCCTTCAGGCGGGTTGTTTTTGAAAAAGAAAAAGAAAATTTGTTTTATATGATCTTGTAAATGATTCTTGGCCTAAAAGTTCATGTTTTCTGAATTTTGATGGTTTCAGGGGAACCCAATTGATTGGGTGAGGACACATAGGTATCACCACCAGTTTTGTGATTCAGAAAGAGATCCTCACAGCCCCCTTGAAGGGTTTTGGTTTAGTCACATGAGTTGGCTTTTTTATACCAATTTGTTAATTGAAAAGGTATCAATCATTCTCCCAGATACTAAATTATCAATTTCTTTTTTTTTTTTTTTAATTCTCTGGTTTATTTAACCGGTGCATTTGCAGTGTGGAGGACCAAGCAATGTTAGGGATTTAGAGAAGCAGCCTTTCTACAGATTTCTGAGAAGCTCATATGTTCTTCATCCAATTGCACTTGGAGTTTTGCTCTATGCATTGGGAGGTTTTCCCCTCATTGTTTGGGGAATGGTAAGAAAACTTTTATTTTAGAGGCTCTGTTTCATGCTCAATCTGTTCATTGTGACTCTATAAATTTGATCTTTTAATCATATTATGGCCTCATTGGAGAATTAATAAAGCGTTTGGAGTTACCTCTTCCCTAACCATTAGATATTCCAGTAGTTCTTAATGGGGTGAAATCCATGGTTGTCACGTAAACTGAGTTTAATAGTCTAAAACTTCAGCCACTGATTAAGCCATGTGGGCCTTCTCCCTTGAGTTCACTGCCTACCATTCAAAGGTTTAGGGCCTTCATGATGTATGTCAAGTGGGTATTTTCATTCTTTCACAATATAGTGAAGAAAAAATGGAGTTTGACTTGTTCACACGTAATCAATTGGAAGTTTGAAGCCATTACTGGTTGAAAGTCTTATCCATTTTAAACGTGAGTACAAGGGTACCCCTTTTTTCTCGAGAGAACATGGAACCATGAGGCAAGAGTGAGAATTTCATGCTTTTCACATTTTCATTTGAAAGTGAAACTCAGATTTCGTACAGAGAATTAGACATAATGCATCAACGTCTTGGCATTGCAGGGTGTGAGGATTGTGTGGGTGTATCACATAACTTGGCTTGTGAACTCAGCTTGCCATGTATGGGGTAAGCAAGCATGGAACACTGGAGACTTGTCCAGGAACAATTGGTATTATACAAACTTTCCTCAGCAGCCCATTTACGTAATTCTATTTAGCTTGAAGAGCTAATTGCATTAAGTATTATTTACTGAGAAATACTAATTTTGTTTTGTTTATATAGGTGGGTGGCATTGCTTTCATTCGGAGAAGGTTGGCATAACAACCACCATGCATTCGAGTACGCAGCTCGACATGGCCTGGAATGGTGGCAAGTCGACATGACTTGGTACTTGGTAAGATTTTTGGAAGCCATTGGCTTGGCGACTGATGTAAAGTTACCAACTGAGCTTCACAAACAGAAAATGGCTTTCAACAATTGAAGCTATGTTGTTGCCATTGGTTTTGGTGGGCAAATTCTGGCAGCTGCATCTTGTTCAACTTCGTGAGAGACACTGATTATTAGTAGTAATAATATTACAGATACAACAACGTGAATACAAAAAACTTGTTAAGTCATCAAATCATCAAACTCTTGAATACAAAAGGGTGCGAAATGAATATACCTCATATATTTTTTCACAAGTACTTTTTTAGTATAATATAGAGAGACTTGGACTTAAACTCTTTATCTTGGAGTCTAATCTCTTTATTAGTCAAGCCACCCCTATGGACAATATATTGCGAAATAATTCATTCTCATTTATTTTTCCTCCGCCCCGAAAACATAACTTGGATTTAAAACAACGGTAGGAATGTGTGAGATTCCAGAAACAGTAGACTCTCAGAAGAAAGAATGCAAAACTGAAATATATTTAAAAAAGAGAGAGAGAGAGAAAAGAAAAGGGGAAAGATACACTGATCCGAAGATTATCATTCAAAAAGATGTCAATCCCCTTGGGCCAGAGTTTCAATTAATTAACTCACTGATATTGATATGACACTACTTACCTGAATTCCATACTGTTTCTTCAATAAATGACATCTCAGAATCAGTTTTACTGATTCTGTGGTTTCAGAGTGGGAAGATATTTAAAGGCCAAACGATCCCACTAAGACTCTATTTCTTGTCTTTATGCTTTAAAATTTTTATAAAACAGGTAAAAAAAAAAAACAGTAATAACTTTTGTTTTATTAAAATTAAATGACATTTTTTGTCTTAAAAAATTTATCAAAATTTAATCCAGTCATATGATATTGTCACTTATGCTTATCATCCATCTGATAGATTTTGCTCATACCTAACTCTAATATAAAACTGTAACTAAAAGTTTTTTGTAAAATAGTTTTAGTTTTTGCCTGTGTTTGATTGTTGACAAAAAAGCTCGCAGAAGTTCTTTCATAATATTTATATTTTGCTTTAGTTTTTAGTTCTCAAAAAGAATTTTCAAATTGTATCCATAATAATGAATAATATAGCAATAACATTTTTATTATATGTTGGACCTTTTTTTTTTTTTGGTTATACAAAAATATATTAAAAAATAGAGAAATTTGTGTATCCATAACAAACACTCGATCATCGTTTCAATTTATCTTGTTAAAAGACAAAATGACAATAAAAATAAGGACAAAACTAACAAACCTCGTAACTTATAATCACATTTTTAAGTATCTATCTTTGAGTATTGTTATTACAACATTGTGACACACTAATTATATATTGCTCTAGAATAAGTCATGATAAGCTTTCGACCAAATGAACTGATTATGTGCTCAAGTTCATAATTAATGTTAGTTAGCAAAACTATAAGCAAATAATTCTAAAATTAGAAAATTATTAGACATAAAATTAATTAAAGTCGCTATCTCGAGCAGCGAGTCCTTATTCCCTCTATTGTCGTGTAACAAAACGTCCCTCATGACCTCATTACTTTTTAATAGAATCAATTGAAAATTAATTAATTAATGATTAAACAAGTTTATGTGACATAATTAAACATAACACATTATTAATATTGCAGCTTTAGAGGCAATGGAAGAAAGGGAACTCTTTCCCAGCACTTGGAATTTCTAGACAAAGTTAGAAAGAATTGTTTTCTTCAGGCAATAAAAATACGATGGCTATAGCAAATAACCACGGGAGCTGAAAGCATGATTATGGAATGTAGGTTAAACATAATTAAGCACTTTTTACATGGGTTTAATCGCCTTCAAAAGTTTTTTTGTTTTCTTATAAATAAAATTAAACATATTTCTAGGTTCATTTCTCAATGATTAGTCCTTGCATACGTCAGTCCAAAGCATGCTTCCTCCACTCAATTTTTGTTCTCTTTCAAATAAGTAGATGACCAAATGACTATTTTCCATCTAAAAAAAATTATTTTTTTCCCATTTATTTACTCATTTTGTTTGTGGGATCCTTCGATTTTGTTAATTTTGCTTTGTTGTTTCATTCCGCCATTAATTTGTTGTGATTAGTTTATATCAATGGATAATTAATTCAAATTTCGGTTCCATCTTATTTGGAATAGTAAATTAATATTGTACACATGATGTAGGTGGGTTACGTCAGTGGAAATTGGGCATGCTCTGGACTGTGGATTTCGAGAATTTTATGTATGAAACAAAATACCATGCTTTCTCAGAGATAAAAATTAATCTAATTTTAACCCATCACCCTATTTGATTATGTTGAGAGCAGGCTCTGTACGGTTTCTATTAAAAATTATATTAATATCATATGGACACATATCTAACATAAACTAATGCATATCATCCTCCCTTTTATGCTAATTTTTGTTTTCAAATAGTTATGTAAGTAAAACCCAATTCGATTCGTATCTCATTATTAAACTTTGATAATTAGTGAAAAGCTTAAATATTATTTACAACCAAAAATAGCAAAATGAATGATTGTATACATTTATATAAGCTTACTAAAAATCATTGTAACATATGGTCTCTAAGAAATATAATAAGGCGAAAAAAGGAGAAGCATTATGTCTCTAAATTATCAAAAGCCAAATATGAAAACATTATTTGATGATGATCCAATAATGTAGAAATGGTGAGTGAAAACACAATGACGCACCAATATTTTTGTGCTTCAAAACCCTGACTGAGTCAGTTTCAGGTCTCCAAATAAACCATCATAAACCCTATTCAAAAGTTTACTATTACCACCATTATCATCATTAAAACCCTAAAAATAAACTTCAAAACTTTTCAGTAAATATCTAACTGCATTCATCCCTCAACAAGAAGACAAAAACAAACAATTGCCCAGTGCGTCATGTGTGCTACATGCGCCCCAAATAATCTCCACCTGTCACACAGTCTTTTGCCTTGTTTCCCGGGCGCTTCACTATTACTTCCTTCCCTACACCATACTTCAATAGCATACTCCCATTCCCGAGGAAGAGAGAGAAAAAAGTCAAGAGTTAAAAAAATAGCAAAAGCACTGTTTGCAGTGACTGTTCGGAAGCATGGATGACAAGACAAAGCAAAGGTGGAAATTTTCATATTCTACCGAAGCTAGCAAAGAAGTTGTATGGAAATTCCAGGGACGAAATTTATTATTGCTGTAGAGGGGGGGTGAGGTGACTGACAAGTAGCCAGCTGCAGGCAGTTGTCGGGTGGGAGTGAGGGGTGACCGCCGCACTAGACTGCCAAGGCAGAATGCACAACGGGAACAACAAGTGAAGACAAAAAAGGGTAAAAGCATTTACCAGTTTCTTGCTAGTTTGGCTGTTTTGTGGGATGGTCTGGTTGATACCCCGCATTCACCTCGATTTGGGTTTACCCAGCACGCTCTCTCCTTAAAAGAAAACACTAACTCACTCTCTTTTGTAGAAAGTGAGTTTCAATTTCAAGATTTTTGTTTACAGTGACCAAAATTTTCCAACTCTTTTTGACTTGTACGTTTTTTGTAGGAATTAATTACTTTGGCTGGTTTTGGAAAGGAAAAAATGCTTTTATGAATATTTACTATTATTGGACAAAAATGCTTCTTCTTATTCTACTTCCCAAGTCACACCTTCCCAAGTTGTTTCATTTTCTTTATGTAATTAATTATCTAGCATTTAATTGTTTATAAAACTTTTCACATACTTGAAAATGTCAAATATATAGATAAATATTTAGGGTTTTCAAGAATTTTGTTTCATGCTATTTTTCAACCATTCATATAAGCTTTTGAATGGTTGAAATTATACTAAGTTTATGTCATGTCCATTGTATTTTTATTCTAGTGTAATTTCAAAGTCAATGATATTTTCTATCCATACTTGAATGAAATGACTACTTTCTTATATTTTAGGTTTGAAAAGTCTATTTTTTCATTTATTCATTAAATATTTTTAATTAAATCTAATATTTTTTTTATACAATTGATGAAAAAACAAAAATAAGTTCTTTCTTTATGGTAGATATTACGAACAAATACTTTTCCTATCATCTGTACCCAAACTCAATCTTTGTAGAGACATTGATTCTTTGACCCATGAACAGGCCAATATTGTGGTTGTTTTACTTGCTAATGAAACAGGTTCAATAGTGGCACTTAGTTTCTTTTATTGAGCAATCCTGAGATCATAATTAATGAGGTGATGTAGTGTGTGGTAAGGAATTTTGCTAAAATTGGGAGGTTGGAGGAGGCGTTTAGCATGGTTATGGAGGTTTCAAATCAAGGGTTATCATTGATTATCGAAAATTTTAATTGTGATGTAGGGATTTCTCGTGAAATAGGATTGGTCGAAATCATGAAGAAAGTGTTTGAAGGATTGTATAAGAAAAGTGTAAGTCTAAATTATTTTATATAGAAGATAATGGTTATTGCAACTTCTCCAACCCTACAACTCACATCTCAACTTTGGAAGTGTCTTTTGGTGTTTTTTGACCACCAAAACTAAGAAAGGAAAAGAAAAGAAAAATAAGAAGATTAGAAAGGAAAAAAAGAAAAAATATAATGTAATTAGAGTAAAACTTTTATTTATATATATATATTATACAAAGTAATAAAAATAATCTTTTGAGTATTAAAATTAACATTCAACTTTGACAAACAGATAAAAAATTTGACTTTTCAAATTTACATAGTGAAAAGTGAAAATTATCCTTTCATCAAAATTTGTGCGAGGAATAGTCATTTAGCCTAATTTCAATCATTTAAAGTTTTTGACTTTTGTTATCCATTATTTAGAAAATGTCTTAATTTGTTTAAGAAAAAGAAAATAAAGATGCTCTCGAACTTGCTTCAAGGATACCAAATTACTAATTGAATAACTACGAATCCCATTGATCCATTTTGTAATTCACAAATTGTATCAATCCTAGGCAAAAATATAAAATTGATATAATTTGGTCAAATTGAAGTACGTGTTAAGTAAATTAGTTCTCAATATCGATTAATTAAGTGCTAATTAAGTTTAAAATTGTGTATTTATCTTATAGAAAACACCAATGCATATCTGCAAATAGAGCCAAACAGTATTGAGAATAAATTGGCTTAAAATATATAAAATCACTAGTAATTAATTTTGTCAAATTCCATAGTTATCATACCAATAAACAAATATTTATATGTAAAAGGTTTGAAAATTACTAGGGTAAGCTAGTTTTAGTTATAACTAATAATTAATTCGAGATAATAATATAAAAAATAATTAAGGTCGTTTAATCTTATGATTTAATTATTATTGAATGCGAGTTGGCCCAAGCCACCGGCTCCCTTTAAATAGTCGTTACCTCAAGTTTCGCCTCCCGCTAGAAACGAACACTTCACAGAACCCTGAACCCTGAAATCAGTGAAACTGCCCACCCAAATCTTCCAAGTCTTTACCCTTTGATTGAACCAATTGACTAGCCAAAACGGGTCTGCCTTTGTGGATGCTCGGGTTGGGTGCGGATCGGTTACGAGCCGATATGAATCGTTTGCTAGCGTTACTCTTCCACCAGGTCATCCATCCATCTTGTTCAATTTCCTTTTTCTTTTCATGGATTCGTTAAAGATAACGTATACTAATAATAGTTGTTCTTCTTTTTGGGTGATTTTTGTGTGTTTTTAGGGAGTGTTGGATGAGCAATTCTTGCAACTCCAGCAACTTCAAGATGAGAGCACCCCGAATTTTGTATCTGAAGTTGTCAACATTTACTTTCACGAGTCTGAAAAGCTCTTGAAGAATCTCAGATCAATACTGTAAATATTTTCTTCCCCTCCTCAATGGAATCTTAGTATTCTAAACATCAACTGAAAACTTTTCCCCATGGAGTTCAAATTTGTCTTCAACGACAACGTCATCAAAGTGTTTTTACTCTTTTGTTCAAGTATGTATTAATCTTCTTTTGGTTTTTGATAAATGATTAATTTGATGGTACAGGATGGATAAAGAGTTCTCGGACTACAAGAAAATGGGAATCCATTTGAATCAGATGATGGGTAGCAGCTCGAGCATTGGTGCAAAAAGAGTCAGCAACGTTTGTATTGCGTTTCGAGCCGCTTCTGAACAGCACAACCGTGCCGGGTATTGCCCCCTTTTCTTCTCTATTCTCGTGCTCTTTCACACACATGCCCTCATCTTCCTTTCTCTTTCTATTTATAAAACCATTTCTAACGCTGATGAACTCATATGTCTATTTTGCCGTCAAAAGGCAAAAATTTTAAGTATCAAATCAACGAGTTGGTGTATTTTTCATAACAAGGGTTTGTTGAAATGTGAAAATCCAGGTGTCTGAGAGCATTGGAGCTGCTGGAACACGAGTACTGTTACTTAAAGAACAAATTACACGAGCTGTTTCAGGTATGTACTCAGAAGCTGTGCGCATTTCTTTTTGAACTTTTGACCCTAAAAAGTGTCATGTAAATGTATAAACTATCGAAAACTAACACTACTGTTGGTGATTACTTTATTTCACACAGATAGAGCAACAGAGAATACTGGCAGCTGGAGTTCGATATCCAATGCATATGTAAAACTACAAAGACAAGAATAAAGCTATATGGGTTATTGGCTTCCACTTTCAGATTTTTGCAAGCCATTGGCATGGCAGCTGGACTGCCTTTATTAATAATATTATTGTAGAGTTATTTTTTTTTTTTTTAAGAATTTGAACTACTAGGTTGTAAGTTTCAATGCAAACTCATCAATTCTACTGATTTAATGGTGGTTAATTTGGTAGTTCTTTAATTTAGGCATCAAATAACACTGACAAGACAACACTGTCATATATTGAAGAAAGCAGTATGAAATTCAAGTGTTGAGTATCAATATCAATCAGTGAATTGGTGATTGACAAGATAAAAGGTAAATTTCAGACTCTTTAAATGGTTTATCCTCTCAAGTTGCTCTGGCACTTGAGTCCACTGTAACTTTTCCCTTGTTTTCATTGTTCTTTCCTTCCTTCTATGTTCAGTTTCACCATTCTATCTTCTGATAGTATAGTGTGATTGAAATCTGTACACTTCTCTACTCTTGTAGTCAATCCCAAGTTTTGAATTAGGATCATGCATGGTAGGGTTGGTAAGAGCTAAGTAGAGTTTAAACATTCATAACTTGAGTTTAGTTTTAATAAAAAATGATTTAGTTCAACTCATTTTAAGTTCGGTTTGATTTAATTTAAGTTTAGTTTGATTTCGTAACTCAAATCAATATTTAAATTCATTATTCGATTTGATTCAAATTGATAATTTAAATTTATGATTTAAGTTTGTGATTTATTAACAAAACGATATTGTTTTATTCAAATAATATTCGAAATCATATATTCGAGTTTCGAATTCAAAATAAAATGAATCATGAATTAAAATTGAATCGAATCATAAATTTGAACAATTGATTTGAACTATGAATTCAACGCAAGTTGTGTTAGAATTGAAAAATGAGTCAAATATTTTAATTTGGATTCGATTTAAATTCAAATTAAACTAAATTGAATCGAATCGATTCGGATCATATCCAACCCTAGCTCATGCATCCTTTTAAGCTGAATCAACTAATCAAATTTTTTTCAAAACTGATTTTAGAAAATGAATTTGTCACTGAAAGAAAGAAATATATATCGATTGCAAACCAACCACTGGTTGCTTGAATAAATTTAAAACACTCAAAAAAAAAAAAACTGGAAATTAATTATTTGTTGTCACGCCATAGAGATAATTAATGGCAGTAGCTATTTTGGTTTGCATTTTAAATCATAAATTCGTTTCAAAAGAGTAGGTCATTGATCTTAATACCACATGAAAAAATTGAAGTAAAAAAATCATGTAATTTTTTTGAATAAAATAAATACAATAGAAGGGAAAAAGGTGTTTTGAAATACCTTACTTCAAGATAAAAAGTCATTTAGCCATTTCATCAAAGTTCTCGTAGGAAATAATCATTTCATGCAAACCTCGGGTGTGCCAAACCTCCAGGCTCGAACCCGGAACCAGGCAATGTGATCCTACCAGGAAACAAACCAACGAGCCCAAGAAGCTGGCAAGGTCTCTCAAATTTTTATTTTTGTTATCCAATCCTTATATGTTGGTATTATTAAAAAAAAAGCATATAAAATAATTCATATTTATATCTTTTTGGGTCTATTTGGTATAACTTAATTACCTGGTTCAAATTATGAATTCTTTTCGGATTTAAACATTAATAACTAATTTTTGAATTATCAAATTGAATGATTTAGTTCGGATGAAGATCCTCGTTACAACAAAAAAAATTTTGAGTTAATATGGTGGAGATCACTACTCATAATTAGAAACCATAACAAAAAAAAAAAAGAATTTATTGGGCTGATTAATTCCAATAGGACATTCTAAAGCCTGAGAAATTGCTAATTATATCAACCAAAATTCTAATTTTCAATTTCATAGGATGTGATATATGATAAATGAGTCGAATCGACCTACTCGATTTTGGCATGGTTTGTAAAATTATGGACCGTGCCAATTTTGTTAGCTATGTGGGCTATGTCAAGAGTCTTAGAAGTTGAATGACTGAGAGCATTGGAGCTGGTGGAGCACGAGTGCCGTTATTTAAAGAACAAATTGCTCGAGCTGTTTCAGGTATACACTCAGAAGAAGCTTTATGCATTTCTTTTTGAACTTTTGTCTTTAAAAAGTGTTAAGTAAATGTATAAAATATTGAAAACCAACACTGCCGTTGGTGATTTCTTTATTTCACACAGATAGAGCAACAGAGAATACTGGCAGCCAGAGTTAGATATCCAATGCATTTGTAAAACTACAAAGACAAATAAAGGCTTCGGGTTTTTGGCTTCCGACTTTCAGAATTTTGCAAGTCGTTGGCATGGCAGCTGGAGTGCCTTTATTAACGATAATTTTGCAGAGTCTTGTAAGTTTCGATGCAGAATCATCAATTTTAACCATGAAATAACACTGACAATTCTGTCATATATTGAAGAAGCAGTATGAAATTCAAGTCTCAAATATTAATAGCAATCAATGAATTAGTGATTGACAAGATGAAAGGTAAATTTCAAACTCTTTAAATGGCTTACTATCTCAAGTTACTCTGACACTTGAGTTCACTGTAACTTTCCCCTTTCTTCTTTCTTTCACCTTCTGTTTCACCTTCTGTTTCACCTTTCTGTCTTCTGAGAGTATAGTGTGACTGCAATTTGTACAGATCTCTACTGTTGTTTTCAATCCAAAGTTCAGTATCAGGATCATGCACCCTTTTAAGCTGATCAAATTATGTTTAAAACTGATTTTAGAAAATGAATTTGTCACTGAAAGAAATCAATTACAGGTTGCTTTAATAAATACGCCATGGTAGGCCATTGATCTTAATACCATATGAAAAAATTGAATTACAAATTTCATAAAACTATTTTGGGTAAATAAAATAATTAAAATAGAAGATAAAAAGGTATTTTGAAATACCTTCTTTTGAGATAAAACTTTGGGTGGGAAATAGTTATTTGTCATTTCATCTAAAACCTTGGGTGTACCGACCTTCTCGGATTCGAACCCGGGACCAGGAAATATGATCCCATAACAGCCAAACCACCGAATCCACAGACGGTCGATATGCCCTCATGTGGCATCTTTACTTTTGTTAAACCGTTACTTATATGTTGGTATTATTCAAAAAAAAAAAAAAAGTAAATAAAATAATGAACATTTATAATTTGTTTTGCTTATTTGTTATATCTTCATTATTAAATCTTTTCGGATTTAAATATTAATAATTTATTTTAAGAAAATCATTGGCAAATAAAATTTTTAAGTTTTGGTAGGTTAGTCCACTTAAGTTTTGGTATGTCATATTTACAGACTTGCTTAGACGTGGACTAGTTTATGATTTATAAATATAACAAATTATATCAAATACAATTTAATACGATTTATTGTCATATCTAAATACGATCCATTAATCATCTATTTTTCGTAATTATTGATTAATATGTGATAATTTAATTTCTTGAGGAAATCAATACTTCCTTAAATGAAAACATTTAGATTACACATTCATGCGTGTTTTTTACCCTTTGCATAGAAAACATTATAACACTAATTACATTAATGTCCTCCCTTATAACAGTTTGCATTTTAAATTATAAACTCGTTTCAAAAGAGTGGGTTATTATTAGCAATGTTATCTGTACATATTTTTGAGATATAATTAAATACATAGTTAATATGTTATTATGTGATTAAAATATTATTTTATTATTAATTTAAAATCATCTAATAACACGTCAAATATCTACTTAATTATTTATTTAAAAGTGTCTCCATATAAAAAATTAAATAAAATTTTCATGTAATTTTGTTGAGTGAAATATAAACAATAAAAGAAAGGTATTTTGAAATACCTTACTTGAATGATAAATAATCGTTATCATCAGCATCAGCATCAAAGTTTGGGTGGGAAATAGTCCTTTATAAACCTTCCGTGTACCAACCCTCCGTACTCGAACCCAGGACCAAGATATTTGAACCCATAAGAACGTAAACCACCGAGCAGTGGAGAGTTGGTAAGCGGAATTTTCGAATTTATTTTTTTGTTACTCAATTCTTATATTTTGGTTTATTTAAAATAAAGCAAATAAAATAATTCACATTTATAATTTATTTGGTATATCGTAATTACCAGGTTCTAATTATGAACCCTTTTAGGGTTTAAACATTAATAATTATTTTTAAGAGGGAAAAGGACTATTTCCCACCCAAATTTTACCCTAATCTCAAAGTCACACCAACGAGAGACAAAAAACTCAAACTCTCATCCATGACCAAATTGTCATCTAAATTTTCTGTTAGAAAAAAGGGCAAAATCATTATTTTACCTGTAAAGTTTAAAACTTTAAAATTTTTATCATTTTCCCCCTCTAGGTTTTAAAAACTAACATTTCAACCTATTCTCAAAGTTTGAAAAATTTAGATTTTACACCTAGGGTTTGTTTCCTTCTCCAGTCACCACCGACGATTGATTCTTTCCATCGATCTCCCTTCTCCGGCTATAAAAGACAGCGAAGGAAGAACCTTCATCTCCCATATCTGAAAGAACAAACAAAGGATGACGCGTCATGTCTGAACGACAGGACTAGTGACGAAGTGTCGTCCTTCGTTATCTTCATTGTGCGACAAAGAGAGATCTCTTTGTCGCACCACCGTGCAACGAAGAGATTTATGTCTCTTTGTCGCACCATTGTGCAACGAAGAGATTTCTGTCTCTTTGTCACACCACCGCGGTAGCACTAGGAGAAGGAGGAGGCCGGAAGATAAAGTTGATGAGTGAAGGTGAAACTGTTATTTTTAAAAATTATGGGGGCGGCTAAGCTTTGAAAAATATGAAAACCCTAGGTTTGAGGGTGAAAATATTACTTTTCAAAGTTTAAAAACTTTAGGTAAAGGTAAAATGTTAGTTTCTAAAACATGAGGGGGTGAAAAGTAATAAACTTTATAACTTTTAATATAAATAGTAAAATAACTATTTTACCTCTCTTTTTAACAGAAAAATTAACAGAAGTTTGGCTATGGATGAAAGTTTAGCCTTTTCATTTTCGATGGGTGTGGGTTTGAGATTGGGCTAAAATTTGAGTGGAAAATAGTCATTTTCCCTTTTTAAGAAGATCATTTTGCGAGGAAAGCTTTTGACTATTGAGTTTTAATGTAGTCTCGAAGATAAGAAAAATACAAGAAAACTCGTAATTAGAAACCATAAAAAACAAAATTAAAAAAAGGCTCAAGGACTATTTTCCACCCAAAGTATGCGGTTTTCCCAAGTTTTTTCTCTGTTAACTTTAAAAATTATATTTCCTATCTATGGACTGTTAAAATTAACTGAGTTTATTAGTTATATCATTTCCTCCTAAAACCCTAAAAACTAACAATTTCCCTCCAACCTAAGTTTTAAAAAATAGCATTTCCCCCCCTAGGGTTTCAATTTTTCAAATTTAAATTTTCGACTCCATTTCGTTCTCTTCGGTGACCTTTAGGTGATGCCTCTTTCTCTCCGGTGCGGCCTTCTTCCTTTTCTTCATCGTCAACCATTCCCAAGGAAATCGCTAGAAAGAGGAGTCGCCTGAAGGTCGTCGAAGAGAGAAACGACATTAAAAATTTGAATTTGAAAAATTGAAAACTCTAGGGGGGAAAATGTTGTTTTTGAAAACTTAAGTGGGAAAAATTGTTAGTTTTTAGAGTTTAGAGGGGAAATAAAATCAAATTTATGTTTATTTCCAATAATGAAAATTGCTAACTATTTCAACAAAATTTTCTAACTTTCATTTTCATCCACTTATAATCTATTTTTGCATAATTAATGATTCAATAAAATTATATATACACATTTTTTATACATAATTTAAATACATATATAATATATTTTTATATGATAGAATAATCTTAAATTAAAAATAAAATAATACTTAATCATATAAAAATATATAATATATATCTAAATTGTATACTAAAAATATGTAAATATAACATTGCCTTTTACTTTTCTGGCTGGAGCATTTATACTCATTTATATCGCTAAGTTCTTATTCATCCAAACCTACTTAGCAATTGTTGATGCATGACTCCTCGTCAACCTGATGTAAAACCCTCGACAAATGAGAACCAAAGATTTTATATCTACTCACAAACATTTAGGCAAAGGTTGATATGTCGATGTAGCAGTGGCAGATGTGTGGCTCCAAAGCAAAGCACGGCGTTTTCGTTTTGACTTGTATTTACCATCACTTTATTCATAATTTCATATTTCTAATCGAACTGGTTCTTTAATTATATCACTTTTATTATTTGTTTTACTTATAAATACAAAATAATTTGATTTGACACACTATAAATGTTTAATTATCAAATTATGTTTGCTTTAATTATGACGTTATTCTTCAATAATGTATACCTAATTACCTTTCATTGATTAACCCTTTTTCTTTTTGAATATTTTTCATCGCTGGGATTGAGGATCTTTTTCACATATAATAAATAATTTAAAATACATTATTCAACCTAATTATTATATAAAAAAATATCAGAATCATAATTAAATTATTTAACACAATTTAAACTAAATCAACTTTATATTGCTTCTTAACATGAGAACTAAAATAAGCTTATTAACACTGTGAGTGTTATATTTTTTTTCGAACTTAAAAAATATAATTTAACTCTATATATATATTATTTATGCACAGTTGGAAATTGATTGGTCCTTGGAAAGAAAATCCTCATTTCCCTTAATATAATTAATTACGGGTAGAAAATGAAAATTAGAAAAAGGCACCGACGTGAAAAATCAGAGAAAACAATAATTCAACACGGTTGGTGCTTTAAGTGGTGTTTACAGCTAAAATGATTTTTTCTCCGATGTTTAGTTTGGAGTTATACGAAAGAAACTGCACCAAACGAAAACCTAGGCGACAGGCCGGTGGTGACTTTGGTTGGTTGGTTTGTAGTAATTTTGTGAATGGGCAGTCGGCTGCTGCCTTATGACTTCTTGTATTGATGTGACCCGAAGCCCTTGTGTGAGTTGGTGGGAGCATGGTGATGGTCCAACTTCACTCACCACCACAACTTTTTTCGTAATAATTCTTTCCCCGTCTTTTTCACCACCATAACAATGGCGATGGCGGGCGCCTCCGACTCACTGAATCTCGCAGTGTCAACTCATAAATTCAGACGATAACTCCATGCTTGTCCGACCCTTATGTCCCTCAGATACAGCTGCTTCGACAAAGAGTGAGGGAAGAATTATTAAAGTAGAGATTTGGTCAAAATTCTGCTACTTATTTGATTTAAATAAAGAAAATATAATGCAGTAACGTCTCTAATTAATAGATAGATATGTGGCTTAAATTAAATCATATATATACACGTAATGCATGGGTCAACAGGGTAGGTTATTACTAATGGTGTTTGGGTCAAATCCATTATTATCAGTTTAAACTAAATTTAAATTGATTAAAGATATTATCAAAAGATTACCAATTGAATTAATAATATTATTGACGAGATAAATAATATTATCAATTAAATTAATAGTATCATCGATGAAATAAATAATTATATAAAAATAAATATTAATATGAAACTTTAATTCAAATTCAATTAAAATTTAGTTGAATACCAATTCAAACCGGATTAGTTTTTTCAAACCCACCTCTATTTTTTAGGTAATGGTGGTGGTGACTTATACACAGGTGGAAAAGGAGACTTGTAAATCACGAACGGCAATGAAGAAGACTTATACATATGGGTGAAGAATTTAAGCTTGGATGACAGGGACAAAGAGGAAAGAAAATGAAAAAGAAGGAAAATGATTCCATTTTCTCTTTTTAAATTTTAGGAAATCAAAGTGAGGATTTGGATTTTTATTGTATATTTTTTATGGAGTTAGGTTTCTAACAGAATTGGTCTGAAATTTCCATTTATATCTTATTGTCCTTACCATGTCATTTACAGTTATCAGTTTTTTACTAATACAATTCTTTCAGAAGGCTACACATATCAAAATTACAGCTTCATGTATATAACTCACCCGCTATCCTCATTAACCCGTATTCTATTCACCTTTTTTCTCCCTTACACAAAAACAATACTAAAATGGCAAAATTCACTTAGTTCTTCCTAACTGCAACTGAGTCCCAACACGTACTGGATCCAGATTCTTGATAACTCATTATTCCTGGGTCAAAAGACTCCATAAGCAGGCTACTTTAATTTAAAAAAAAAAAAGTTTTACGGAGAAAAAAAGGTTTAAACGTGGCAGAAAATTCCCTCAAAGATATGACTAATACAGCCCACATGTGACAACATCAATCTTTACTCCAGTCCGCATCATCTTCCTATATAAAACAACCCAAACCTTTCCTTCATCCTCGACTACATATTATCTTTCACCCTTCCTCAGAGTTGACGTTCACTTTTCTCTCTACCTTATAACTTAAAAAATATCCTTTGCAAGGTTGGAACAATTAAGTTCAAGTAGAGAAATGAAGGCGGGAGTGGTGGTGGATGACGGCTTTATCTTCGCAGAAGAAACCCATCTCACTGTGTTGAAGACCTCGTTGTTCTTCGCCAACGATGGCTTCACTGTTTACGACTGCAAGGGCGAGTTGGTCTTCCGAGTAGACACTTACGGCCCCGACACTCGTGACCGAGATGAACTCGTTCTGATGGACGCCAACGGAAAGTGCCTCCTCACTGTCCGGAGAAAGGTATTGATTCCATCTCTTGCTCTTTAACTTACTATGAAATGATTTTGAGTCGGTGAGTTAATTAAATCAGCCAATACAGCGGGTTAATCTGTGTGGTGTTGATTTTGATGTATAGAGACCAAGTCTGCATCAACGGTGGGAGGGATTTGTGGGAGAGCGAATGGAGGGTCAAAAACCAATCTTTAGCGTGCGAAGATCATCGATAATCGGACGGTCGAATGTAACTGTGGAGGTGTATCAGAATCCAGGTGAAGAGTACCAGATCGAAGGTAACTTCGCGCAGCGATGCTGCACAATCTTCAATACGATGAAAGAATCAGTGGCTGAGATTCGACGCAAAGTGGATGCTTCAACCCACGTGATGCTGGGTAAAGATGTGTTCTCATTGTGCCTCAAGCCTGGGTTCGATGGGGCCTTCGCCATGGGATTGGTTCTGGTTCTTGATCAGATCAACGGTGAAGATTATATCCAGGACAACGGAGTTGTGGGGGACCCTGTTAGGGAACAATAATTTTCAAGTGTTTTTCTTTGGCTGATCGGGGAGAACTTTTTCTTGTTGTATTGTTGCCCCTGAGATATTTTACGACCTTGTATTTTAAGTACACTCTACTAATTTTAAAAGGAAATTTTAGTCTGTGTGATTTAAAATACCTTTTTATTTTCATAATATTTTTTATGCATCAAATTAATAAAGAGAAATTTTAATGGTCATAATTCATATATATTCTTCTAATTTGAGGAAAATTTATCATATGACTCTGGAAAATTGCCATTTACATACGGCCATTGTTGAATTATTTCAAAAACTTTAATAATTTGTATTTTCCATTTCTTGTTACGTCTACTTCCTCTGTAATGTTCAAGCATTCAATTTAAATCGGTCACAATCAAATATGCTGAATCTAATGAATAAAAAATGCATCAAATATTTCCGAAGATAGATAATTATAATATTATGGCCAAAACAACAATTTTTCACCTGCTTATCCACTCTAAAAAATACATACATAATAGTTTAAAATTTTAAATATATATTCATGAGTTAACTTATGTTAGAATTTTTTTTTAGAATCAAAAGTAAAATTTTTATTTTATTGTTAAACTTTAAAACTCTAAAAATTTATATTATTTTCCCTGTTTGATTTAAAAAATTAATAATTTTTTTTTAGGATTAAGTTTTAAAAAGTGATATTTCCCCCCTAGGGTTTCAAATTTCTCTAGTGATTTTCTGACGAACAATGGTCGTTTTCTCCCTCTCAACGATAGCTCTCCCTCTAGCACCTTTTTTTCATTCGATCGACGTCGTTTGGATTCCAAAAGAAACCCTTCATCTAGACGATGACGATTCGTTGCTTAAATAAAAGGGTTTCATATAGATTCTTTAAATCCAAACAATGCTAATCAAAATGAAATAAGGTGTGAGAAAGAGAGTAGTCATCGTTCCTCGAAAAATTGCTAAAGAAATTTGAAACCTTAAGAGAAAAACTATCATTTTTCAAAATTTAATTATGGGAGAAAATTGTTAATTTTTTAAACTAATATAGAAAAATAAACTTTAAGGTTTAGTGATAAAAAAATAATTTTACTCTTATCTTTAATAAAAAATTCTAATAAAAAATTAATCTATAAATAAATATTTAAGTTTTTAAACTATTATATGTATATTTTAAAAATTGGACTAAAATTTGAGAGAAAATAATCCTTTGTCTTAATATTATATATATCTAATTCCAAATCAAGTAGGCCCTTTAGGTTTTTATTTTTTTAATGCATATAATTTTCCTTTTTTCCGATCCAAGTGTAGTGGATGATATGATATAAAATAATCCAATGTGTCAATGTTAGGTGGCCAGACAAGGATTTTTTACCTCACACCGATAAAAATAAAACGTAATGACACAGTCATATGGGATTTGTTGGTTGTTTGTAGACCACAATTTTGATATGACAGGTAGGGCTGGATTCGAGCTGAGTCAGTTTGAGCTTGAGCTCAGTTTGGCTCAAGCTGGCTTGGCTCGATTCGAGCTTGAAACGAGTCGGGTTTTGTTCGGCTTGATAAAGCTTGAACTGATTCAATAAATTTTTGTTAAAAATTTTTTTATACAAAACGACGTCGTTTTGATTCATATATATTAAAAACGATATCGTTTTGATATAAAAAATGAGCTGAGCTGAGCCAAAAACGAGTCGAGTTGAACTCGAGCCGAGCCGTCCATAAATAAACCGAGCCGAACCTACGTTGGCTGCGAGCCGAGCTGAGCTCGGCTCGAATCCAACCTTGATCAGTCGGCAATAAAGATGGAATTTTGTTTCCATTTTAGAGGCTTTAATCTTTTTTTAATCTTAATGAAAAAGAGATATTTTTGATAAAAATAAAAAAAAATTTGTAATTAGACACAGGTTAGAGATAAGGGTATTTGTTATTTTTTTTGTCTTTCTGTCTTATTTAATTCCCATTTTATTTTTATTTTTGTTTTTTTATATTAATATATTTGTTTAAAATATTATCATATTTTTTATTTTAAATTATTTATATTTTTATTATATATATTAAAATAGTTAATATATTATATTTATGATATTTAAAATAATAAATTAATTTTAATTTTATTATTTAATATATTTATATTATATTTAAAAAATATAAAAAATAAAATTTTTTATTGATATAAAAATGACTTTTTTTTCAAGCACAAGGAGAAGATTTTTTTTCTCTAAAATTGAGATGAGGCGGGAAGAAATTTTTCTTTCCTTAAGGAGAATGGAGAATCAATTCGTATGTTTTTAACTTGATTCTGTATATTTTATGTTTGAGATTCCCAAAAAAAAATAATTATTAATTGTAATAATAATTGCTTAGCCAATTTCTGATCTGAGCATGATTTTACAAAATTATTTTGTGAACTTTTATATTTTAGAATAAAAAAGAAGAATTTCAAGGACTAATTAATAATGCACCAAATTATGGATAATGCAACTAATTAGTAAACATAAACTCATCCGATGTGCTTCAGTGTACAGTTATTACTCTCTAAACAGGTAATTTATTTAATGAATTATATATATATATAGAGAGAGAGAGAGAGAGAGAGAGAGAGAGAGAGAGAGAGAGAGAGAGAGGGTAAAAAATTAATTAAACTGAATTAATTGGGCCAAAATACTGTTTTCATCAAACTTTTAGGTGAAATTCAAAGATACACTCGCGATAGTTGAAAAGTCCAAACTCTCACTCATAACCTAACTTTTGTTAACTTTTTCTGTTAAAATGAGGGATAAAATGATTATTTTATTATTTATATAAAAAGTAATAACAGGTTTTTCACTCTTATTTAAAATTTTTGAACTTTAAAAAGTAATATTTTTATTCTCAAATCTAGAGTTTTAATATTTTTTAAATTGCAGCCGCCCCCAAGAACTTTTAAAAACAATAATCTCATCCCTTTTTTTTAACTTCAGCTTTTGAATCCCTTCCGACGTCTTCTCTGACCTTCCCTTCTCCTGGTACATTGAAAAATCGTGCGACAAAGAGATCTCTATCTTTTTGTCATGTGGTGCGACGAAGGGATCTTTTTTTTTTTGTCGTATCGTGCGACGAAAAGATGAAGATCTCTTTGTCACACAATTTTTCAACGCACTAGGAGAAGGAGGAGGCCGAAGAAGACGTTAAAAGGGATCCAAAAGCTGAAGTTGAAGAGTGGGGATGAAATTGTTGTTTTTAAAAGTTTTGGGGGTTAGCTATAGTTTAAAAAATATGAAAACCCTATATTTGGGAATAAAAATGTTACTTTTCAAAATTAAAAAACTTAAAATAAAAGTGAAACATTAGTTTCTAAAACCATGGGAGAAGTAAAAAATTTATAATTTTTTAATATAATTAGTAAAATAACTATTTTATCCCTTATTTTAACAGAAAAAGTTAATAGTAATTGGGTTATAGATGAGAGTTTACATTTTTAGTTACCACATGTATACTTTTGAATTTCACCTAAAATTTGGGTGAAAAAAAGTCCTTTGCCCGAATTAAATTATAATTGAGACTAATGAAATACCTTTTGCCTTTTGTACAGAAGCGAAAAAGGTGGAATGGTCTTATTCAACATGCTTCAACTACTTTTAACACTAAATTGTATGCTTGTGATATGTTTTTGAATGTGTGAATATTTTTTTATAATAAAACTATGCTAATATATTTTTATATATAATATATATATTTAAATAATCTATTATTATATAATTAAATAAATTTAAATTAAAAATAAAATATCATCGAATTATATAATAACATATTATTTATATATACAAATTATATAATAAAAATATGTATAAATAATACTACTTATTTTTTTACTGAGAGAAATCATACGTTATCTTAATCTTTTGCTAGTCCACATAAGTTTATAAATTCAAAAAAAAAATAAAAAAAATACAAGTGATAAGGCGTGTGACACAATAAAGATATACAAAGTTCGAATGTTACAATAACTTATTACCACATCAACGTAGCATATCACAGATTAATTAATCTTAACCGTCCATATATCATAAGTATGCATCCATGATTACTTTGAACATGAAAGTAATGTGATCACCCAGATTATGTAATGCATATTTAATATGTTATTATGTAATTAACTATTCTTAATTTTAAATAACTTTATTATTTTATGAAATATTTATTATTAATATCCAAATTAGTTTTGGTCATAAATACACAGTTTTTTTTTTTTTTTTTTTCATATTTTAAAAATTCACTCACACATGACCCAAGGAGAGATTTTATACACATTAATGTTTGAAAAAGAAAAAGTCTTCCTTTATTCCAAATAATTAGGTTTATACATGTTAGTCGTATCAAGGATGGCTTTCATTTTCTGAAATATTTGAAGTCAATTTTGAACCCCAGTTATTATTGAAATTAAAGAATAAATTATGAAGAAATTATATGTGAGGATTGAGATTAATTTACATTAATAATTTGAGATGTCTTCTATGAAAGAACTGATAAAATCCTATAGAAAATTTACATAATTTTTCCTTGCAAGCTAGTTTCACATTCCTGCTGAATAATTAAAATAATTTTGAACAAATCCCGGGAAACTTTATTGATCTTGTTCACTGAAAACAAATACATAAAATTCAATACAAAATTTATGAAAATTCAATGGCGTACAAATGAATCATCATAACTTTATTCTATAACATACAAATCTGAAACAACAGCAAGTATGGAAAACAAACTACTGGCCTAAATTAAGCTTTTTTGTAATCCTCTTATATTCTAAAACAACAAACCTACAATAACAGCAAACAGGGACAACAAAGCACCACTCAAAGCCACAGGTGAAGAAGAATCAGGGGTCGGCCCACTGCCGCCGGAGGGAGTAGTAGGTGGAACCATAGATGCAGAGGGGCCCGACGTCGGAGGGCCAGCTGTGGCGGAGCTGACTGTAATGGATAGTTTCTGGCCGTTGGCGCAGTGTTGCCCGATCGTGCATATGTAGTACTTGGTGCCGGCAGATTGAAGGGTGACGTTTGCGGGACCGTTTGTGATTACCTGTCCGATGGGGTTTGAACCAGTGCAGGCGTCGTAGGATTCTTTTGGAACTTCAACTACGTCATGTTCATTTGTGGCGAAGTTGAAAGCTAGTAGAACAAGAAAATAACAAGTTAGAATTTAATAAGAACTAATTAAAAAGTCATTAAAGATTAAGTTATTAATTAAGAGGATTAATTAATAAGTGGAAACACTTACTTAGAATATCACCAACCATGAAGGTTTTGCCAGAAATCCAAGTTTCATAAGCATTTGCTGGTTGCGGAATTTTCCATCCCTGGTTGTCTCCCACTACATGAACCGTCGCTTCCACCGCGCAGTGCAGGAGAGCCACCGCAATAACCCCGACAAATGCCAAGCCCAGAAACCTAGCCATCGCTCTCAATATATCTTAATTAAACAGAAACTAATTAAGCAAAGTTGCGCTAATTAGTTTAGTTATACGCTTTGGTTGCTGAAATGAGTTATGAGAAAAATGTGAAGGCCTCCAGTTTATTTATAGTGTTACCATATGAAGACTTAGATGGCTAGTTAGCTCGGTTGGTCTACTTGCGTTTAATGGACGCGGCCTTGAAGGAAACGAAAAATATGGTTATCAGTATTTTATGTATGTTATAATATGATATTATATAAATAAAAATATGATATATATTATAATATATATTTTAATTAATATAGTATAGTAAATATGTCTTATAATACAATCTATTTTATTGATACAAATTGATATACTTTTTAAAGAAAATAATAATATAATAAAAAAATATATGAAAGATTTAAAATTTTTAAAAGTACTTATAATTTTTTAAAAATAATATAATATTAATTATGTTTTTAATTATTTAATTATTTTATTTTTTAAAAATTATATTATATCATATAATATGATATTTAATATATAATATATAAAATTAAGTTTTCGGTGCATTATTAAATAACCATGGTGAAGAGACGACCCGGAGTCAACGACGTGGTGAAGATGCCAGTGGGGACGACTGTTCATGGCTTTCTTTTTCTCCACTGGCTGTGATCTTCAAATAAAGCCAAAGCTGAAAGTGTCAAAGCTAAGACTAATTTGTATGCATAAATGTCTTGCGAAATTTTTCCACATCCTTTAATGGAATTTTGACTTGGTCTTCTTTTGTAATTTGTTGGAAACTTCTCCTTGCCAATTTCTTCATTTACCTGAAAGTCTGACATCTCCAAGTCCTCGACTATCGTCCCCCCAAAATTGTTATATGGGTTGGGCAAACATATCAAATTATCCTAAGTCTGAGTTTCCAAGTATTTTGGATCTGGGTCAAGTGATTAACCAATTAACTCTCATTCAAGTAATTATGATTAGTCTGATAATATTATTACATCAAATAACATGGTTAATCTTTGGTAAATATGTCGGAACACTATTTTATTTTTGAAAACAGAGAGTCAAAGATGAAATGTACACCACGATCACTATCTGCTGGCTTTCGTAGCTTTTTTTGCCTTCCTCCCTAAGTTGTGCAAAACGTGCGGACCGAGACCAAGGGGGGCTGCGGATCTGCAAGTAGCAACGGACAAACATGGTGGAATGCCTTTATTCCTGTTTCTTCTCCAAACTTTTCTCCATCCTCAGCCCGTGGAAAAACTTTCTGGCCCTTCTCTTCCTATCTTCAGGGAAATATTTTTTTACAGTTTTCCTTCCCTATCTCTATTATAAAAATAATAAAATTTTATCAAGTATAAAAACATATTTGAACTAATTCAAAATTTTTTAAAATAGTTTAATATATAAATGATTTAAAAAATATGAGAAAAAAATAACTAGTTAAGACGAAAACAGATCAAGATATATATATATATATATATCTCCATTACCGCCCTGTTCTTGATGCATAAATTTTACTCATCTCATCTCTATCAGGAGTAAGGAAAAAATAACTTGTAATCTCTGTATAACAAACTATTTTAATTTCTTTTCATTAGTTATAAAAGGTTGGAAAGATTCTATATGTTTGGTGTAGTGTGTTTATTCCTCTCTGCTATTTCACATGTTGGTTGCGTAAACTTGGGTTTTGGGCAAAATGATTAGTGACTAGTTTAAAAACTTGGTATCAAAAATACGAAAGTTGATTTATTTGATTTAATAGTTGTAGAATTGGTCACTGGTCTCAGAGTTTGACATATTTGATATAATTGACTTTTATTTAGAAAAATGATTCGATTTGAGTGAGATTATTCGTAATAAAAAAAAAAACCAAATCTCAAAAACTAAAAAAAAAAATTGTTATTTAAAAAAATTGCCAATCCAATTTATACGTAAAAGTATTGGTGTGAATTATAATAAAGGCCCGCCAGACCTAGTGAAATTATTGGGTTCTTTATGGGGTTGTTAAAATTTCAACATGATCCAAGTCACCTGAACACAGAAACCAAATCAAATATGGCAGACAGATGGCCGAAGATGACTTGAAGAAAAAAAAATTCCATTAGCAAAATATTGAAGCTGCTCCTTGACATGCGAGATCGATTGGTCTCGTCCTAAAGAAATCACCAAAGGCATCTGATGAGCATGTAAGATTTTTACCATTCAAAGAAATAGAGCTGTGATGTATTTTTCCAGCGATGATGGGCAATGAATTCTCTTGTAGAAGAAACCAGTAACGATGGAAAATAAAAGGGCTTTCGAAACATTTAAATTTAGTCACTAACCATAAGATAAAAGCCAGTTTACAAGTCTACAAACTATGTTCCTGCACAAATACAACATAAGGTAGCTGCACCATCTACCGCCTAATCTAATATTAAGATACAGATTGATTCTTCCTACATACAATTAAATCTACCAACACCATCAACAAGTTCAATGTTACAGTCATCAACCACATCTCAAAAAGTTCCAGGACAAATGACAGGATATACTATACGGGCTAAAGTTGTCGGATAAATAGTACAGCACATTTAGCAGCTCACTGGAGCTGGTTGTTGTGGGGTGTCAGTTCGCCCCATTTGGTCAACTTTCCCATTTTCAATAACCTCTGCTTCGATTTCTTTGCCTTTCTCGTCAACCTGCACAGGTGCTGATCCATTGGCTTGCTCGTTTTCTGCTCCATTTGCATCTGTGTTCACACTATCAGGATTATCCACTTTGTTAGCGGTCCCTTTAGCTTCTGGCTTTTGCACTTCTGTTGCACTTTCATTTTCTTTAACATCAAGAACTCCTTTTTCTTCATTCTCCTTGGTTTCTTCAGCATGTTTTTCATTCTCTGCACTAGATTTCTCCAGATCAACATCTTTGTGACCTTCAGCATTTTCCTTCTGGGTAACTTCTGCATCTTGCTTTTCAACATCTTTCTCTCCCTCAGTTTTCTCTGGAGTAGCTTCATCTTCTTTGCTACCCTTCTTTGAGCCTGACAATGATTTTCGGCTTCGCTTTTTCGAAGGCCCCTTTTCTGGTGTTGGAGTTGCCTTGGCCTTCTCACTGATCCTTGCTGATCTCCTTGGTGTCTCACCAGTGCCCCAATCGAACTCTGAGATGGCAGGATTACCAGGGTGAGATTTTAGGTACTGCTCCAGTTGTTTTCTGTTATTAATCTCCTCCCCAGTAGGTGCAATGAACATGATCTCACTCTTCCTAGGGGTACCTGCTTTCTTGGGCAAGTACTGCAAGAATCAGAGAAATGAGTATCTTAGTGAGTTATACAACAGTAACCATGCACAATGTCCACATACCACTTAGGACTTTTCAAACTGAGACAACAAAAAACACACAAATGAATAGCACAATGAACATCGAAACTGTATAAGATGTGCCTTAAGCTATTCATTTTTGAAGATATTAAATCTCATCAAATGACACTTAATGACAACAAATATTGTCTATACAAGCATTCACATCTTCTCCTCTAACCTAGTGTGCACCAATTATTCATCACCTCTGCACCAGTTAACAATGTGCACCAAGTACTGCATTTCCTCTGTGTGTAAACCGGAAACAGTTGGAACAAATATTATCTTAAAAGAAACCAGAGTTCAGAGACCAATGTAATCATAAAATTTATTCACTCTGGACAAATTTTTTTGGAAAGTAAATAGTAACTCTCTCTCTAGACATTAACTTCATTATAAATCTTGCGTATACATAACCATTGAATTTTGACAATAAAATTTATCAGGCTATCCTTATAAGTTGCAAGGTAATATATCAATGAATGCTGTATCATGGGCTCCCTTCAAGCTTCTACAGACCATGCAATGTGTCCCATTAATTGGCATCTAACCATAATCCCAAGAAAAAACACCTTTAACTTCCTAGTCACAAACCATAAAAAATATTTAACACTGTATAAATGCATATCAATATAACCTAGGCTTTCTAAACTCAGGATAAGCTCAATCATCCACACCTTTTGTATTGCTATTACATTTTTCTTATCCTAACTTACTTTTAGTCGTTAAATAAAGCCAACTATAGTCCCATCAGGTGAAATCGTTAACATATCCTCCTGGTCAGTCAGTAATAACGTTCTCACTCTAGCACATGTTGCTGATTAATCAGCCAGTCAAACAAGAAGAAAATAACTTTGCTAACTTGACAGAATTGAACAGATTGAAGCACAAAAATGAAACCCTGGTGACAAACAAAATTCTTAACCGCTTCAGATGTAATAAACCCAAGAGTTGAAATGGCATATCCATATATTAACATTAACTAAAGCCTTTTTACTACAGAAATATATAACCATTTACCCTATTATATTACATAACTTGGATAATTTACTATTAAAAGCTCCTCATGGATACAATCTAGTCTTGAATATGTTTATTTGTTTATGTGGACAGCACAAAATTTATTCATGTAAAATAAAATAAGTATCGAAACAGCAGCAACAGATTTTCTTTTTATTTAAGAGAAAATTATGCATGCCACCTTGACAGTAAAAAAAATTTTAAAATTATAAATATTTGAAAGCATTTCATAAAATGTCCTATGAAAGAAATTGAAAGAATGAAGCATTTACAAAACCAAAATGTCACTACCCTGGCTAAACCACATTGAAGGGCAAAAGGAACAAAAAGGGAAAATTTTCTTTTCCATCAAAGCTTGTTTGCTATACTTTAAGATAAATGTCACTACAGCCTTACACTATCTCGCATCTTTTTGCAATATTGTTTCACATCAAGTCTCAGCAACTAGGCTTGTTTCTATTTAAGATGTTTATATAATTTAGGCCTCTACCAGGAAAAGACAAAGAAAAAGCCAAATAAAAAGAATCTAGAAAGCAGTTGTTGATGTTCAAAAGAAAAATAGAACATGCTTGAGAAGAATTTGATTTTCCAGCTTTTCCTCTCTCTCCGTGAGTGTGCTTTCCACAATCCAATTTGAAAAATAAACAGAAAAAATAATCTTGTATTTCTTAATTTATTTCCAGCTTTTCAGAAACGAAGTTAAACCTTTGTTGTACAAACCAAAGTTTAGATCAATTTCAGAAGAAGTAATTCACCAACTTAGGCAAATATCTATCAAACTTAAATTTTAAGATAACTATTATATACCAAATCATGAATGTGACAACAATAGATTGTTGTACTTAATTGAAATATAATAGACACAACCCATTCTTCAGACTGAGTTTGCCCATTATAATCATTGTCATCTATTGCACTACTTGCATAAAATTACCATCAAACCAGGATGAAGCATATCATTGATCCATCCAACCATATATTACAAATAAGTACAAATATTCCACCAATTCTGAAATAGACAGTAATACTTCAATGCAGAGGGAGAAGTCAAATATATAAAACACTGAGCAAATGCAGAGGAATCTCCATAAAGCATAACACAAAGTGTAACTTATCACCATTATCAATCTCAGAGCAGATTAACTACAGATATCACAAAAGCAAGATCCTGACAGTGATAAATATGATAACCTGTATTATCTCAGATATCTTAAGACTTTAACCCCCCAAAAAGAACAATTTATCAATAATACCGTAGACAGTGAATGAGCTCATGCCATCATATGCTAAGACAGCTAGAATAGTTAAGATATTTGCAAGTACACACCATCAAATAATCTAATTAGCAATTCAAAAGTCAAGAAGATCTATAAAACAGCAAAATACCTTGCAAAATGACCCAAAAAAATTATCTCCAGCTAAAGTATCCTATTGACTATTCATTTTTTTAATAGTACAAATTATTTAACAAAGGGGATACAAGAGGTAGTATGGTCCCGGGGACAAAAGCCATACCAAGAAAAATATTTGACTATAAAATTAGAAAAATCTATAAACTTAACAACTTGAGGGGAAATGCTACAATAATCATATATTAATATGAAAAGCACTTTGTATGAACCAATAATGGGATGGAAAAGAAGGATTGGAGCAGAAAACTTAAAAAACATTATTTATACTGACAGAACCACAAGATGGTATCCATGTATATGATTTTCACAAAAAAATAAGCTAAGCAGGACCAGGAGAAAACAATGCATTAACCATTTTTACCAAAACTTTAAGTTTCAAGTTCGGTATTACATATCTAGTTAATAATTACTAAAAAAATGATATTTCATAAAACTCTAGTGAGTTTTTATGAAGAACACCTGTTTCATTTTCATAAAACTCACAAAGAAATTTTGGTAAAATGCTTTCAGTAAAATGACCCTGTCCAAGCTCTACTCACTAAGTATGTACAAGAAACAAAGCTCTTCTGCAAATAAATCACCGACCAAATTCAGCAGGAACATAAAAAAATGTTACTTAAATCTTGTCCAAGACTTGAAAATAAGGCTCAATTTGACTTGAATAAAAACAACTAGTTAAAATTTTAAGGACCTTGTTTGTTCTCTACAATATTAAAGTGAAGAACCATGAACAGTACAGAAATGAAAATTTCCCCTAATTAGTGAGAAAAGGTTAAAATTTAGCGGGGGCAAATATAAAAAATTCTAAACGGAAAAGAATCCTTAACTACAACAACCACCACTGCAAAAGAGGTAAAACCTTTACAGAGAGCCCTAAACAGCAAAATTCCACCAAAAATTTTGAAAGCCCTCAATTTAAGAATTTTGAAAACCGCACAATTCTACCAACAAATACTTCAATTTTGTAATAATTAAATAAAAATAACGAAAAGAAAATGGAAATTTAATTTCAAAATAAAGCTACAGGTTAAAAATTTTACCACAAACCCTAGATATATAAAACCAGAAAAACCAAAATTCAAGCAAAAACAATACTAAAAATCAACAAAATTAAAAACAAAAAACTCAACCTACCCAGAAATTAAACCACACTCTATAGCCACAAAACACAAGCTTCACCCACAAAACACAAACTTTCAACAAAAAGTTCAAAGCTTGAAGAAAAAAAATCACGAACTCTAGCTCCTCAAACACACACAACCAAAAAAAAAAAAAAAAAGAAAGCCTTAAACAGAGAAGAAGAAACCATTTTCTTCCAAGCAGGAGGTGCCGGTAGCTCAACAGAAATAACTTCCTCTTTGTTCTCCATTTTTCACCTGTAAAATCAACAAACCAAACACAAACGAAACCCTTTTCTCTCTCTACTCTCGCTCTTCGACTCCCTTTAAGTTGTGTCACAAATACCGTTGAGTGGATTTTAGATATGTTTTGTTTTGTTGGTTGGTTTTGTTAATTAATTTTTATTTTTATTTTTATTTTTAATTAATTTTTTCAGTTTCTTATTCTATCTACACTGTTCATGAAAACCGGTGGAGGTGATAAAGGTACAATCAGACACACAATATTTAATAACATGTTTGAAAGTCACCAATGGAAACTGGACACGTTCTCTGTTAAATTTGATTCACTACCATACAAAGACCAGAGTATCTTGTTTGGTTTTAAAGTAAATGCCTTGATATGCTTACACGTGTGCGTATGATTCAGAGGATTAATAAATTGTATGCTATTTCTCCCCTACGCTCAGTTGTTGCACGTGCTATCCACAACCCTAAATATTTGGAATCCCTTTTTTCTTTCTTTTTTTTTTTAATTGTAAGAATACGAATAAAATTAATTGAAGCTAACAAAAACAGAGCTGCACAGACGTCTTAAACATAGACCAAAAAAATGTTGAAAATATTTGAATATTTGTAGATATATTAATAAATTTAGTATTTTGATAGATTAATAATTATTTTTTACATATATAATCAAAATAAGTAAATAATTTATCTTTTTGTGTTATTAAAATTTATGTTTTCTTTAAATTACCAAGAAAATTTTTTATATTTATATATTGAAACAACCCCCCAACTTTTGGATAAAAAACTAACTTCACAAATTTGCTAATAGGAAACAGTGAGCGATTGATTTGGTAAACTTTTCAATATATGTATAGATGGACAGACACCTTTTGTTTGTCTAGTGCCACGCGCTAGCTGAGGCCGTGGATTAATGATATGCAATGCAATTGCGCTGAAATATGACCACTTGTCTCGTGGTAGCACAAAGATTGGGATAACGTTCTAATTAACTAATTTGGAAAGTGGGTTGGCGTCCGAACGTGACGGCCTTGTCAAGGCTATACGGTGAGGCTTTTCCGGTTCGCTCAATGCCGGCACGAATTAGGATTTGAGGAACAAAAGAATATTCGACCGGGCAGTTGGATAAATTGGTTAAGGTGTGTTTTCTTAACAAGAATATAATTATTTTTTATACCCAATTCTCTTTATAATATATGTAGCATAAGATATTGTCTAATTTAAATAAATTCCTTTTACAAAAGTTAGGGTTATTAAAAAAAATGATCAGATTTTGAGGGGCCT
Source organism: Mangifera indica (assembly GCF_011075055.1). NCBI lineage: Eukaryota > Viridiplantae > Streptophyta > Magnoliopsida > Sapindales > Anacardiaceae > Mangifera > Mangifera indica. Next base: position 6,782,323 of record NC_058139.1, read on the forward strand.
ATTGAAAGTAGCCAACTCTTCAAGAATTAACATTTATGACCAATATATTACAAACTGATGAGGATGCCCCTATATATAAGCTAAGTTTTTGTCGTGCGTCACCTATTTTCAAAATTCTAGCCAATTTTCTTTGCAAAATTCGGTAGTGAATATGAAAAACCACCACCCACATTCACCCTCGATACCTTAAAATGCAAATATTTTGACATTTTAATTCGTTTTTCATAGTCATTGGAATTTGTTATAACTGTTAGTTTTCATTGTTATCACTGAACTTTTCATCTTTTTCAATTAGATATCAATAAATAAATGGGGAAAGGGTAAAATTTACCATTTTATGTAATAATGTTACATTTTATTCATGATTTATGAATTTATGTTGTGTTAATCTTGATTATTGTTGGTTTATGTTTTCGGTTTTTTGAGTTGTTTAATTAAGTTTGAAATTTGTTTATGATAAATGAAGTTTATAGTATGGTTTGAATAGATTGAATGGAATTAGAATTGATTAAGTTGATAAATTGGTCGTAAAACAAAATTTAGCATTAAAACTAAATTTCAAAAAAACTTTAATGTGGACACCAAAATTTGAAATGAGAAAGATTTTGTTAGAAACAAAAGTTAGAGGGTCATATAGATATTTATCATCTAACACTATAAAGGAGTAATTGGTGATGTTTAAGGCTAAAACCAAGAGTCAACTTTAGAAAGTTTAGCGAATATAACAAACTTACTATTTGGGAGTAAATTGATACATTTAGAAGGTAGGAGTTTGTATTGTAATTTCCTTTTGTAGCATTAGTAAGTTAAATTTGGGGGTATGGGTGTAGTTTTGAAAAGCTAGGGTGGCAAAAAACCAACACTGTCTAGGCAAATTGTAAGAAAGCCCCTAGCTTTTATATTGATGATTATTCCTCTCATTCGAAGTTTGGCATGGAGGTGCATATGCAAGTTTGAAAAGCCTAGGAGGCTAAAACTAGCGCCAGCAGGGAAAATTTTAATTCTAATATAGAATTTTTCAAACCAAGTGACCAAATGAATGTAGCTTGAAATGAAGGAAAAATGATAAATAGTTTTATCAAGTTTTGTTAATGTGAAAAAAACATTTGGGTTGCATTTTAATTCGTTTAGTTTCGAGGAGAATTAATCAAATTAATTTTTTGGAATTTTCCTTTTGAAGAGCATGGTTAGAGATGACAACTGGGAGAAGATTTTAATCTTGGTCTCTATTATGACGATAAAAATGATTTTTCATTCCTTTCCCATAAAGAACAATCCTCTTCTCATCTCGTTTTCGTTCTCGTCCCCGTGCTTGTCTCTGTTTTTGTCTTCACAGAGAAAAATTCTCTTTTCGTACCTTCTAAATATAACATAAATATATTAAATAATAAAATTAGTTAAAATTAAAACTAACTCATTATTTCAAATGTCATAAATATTATAAATTGACCACTTTAATATACACAATAAAAATATAAATAAATTTGAAAACCATAAATAATTTAAAATATGTTAATATTTTAAATAAAGATATTAATATAAAAGTGTGAGGATGAGGGTAGGGCAAAGAGGAGATACATGTATTTTATCCCTGATTACAGAGAGATTTTTTCATCCCTGTTAAGGTCGAAGACTTTAAATTCGAACTGAAATTATTATCTCTAAGAATGATATTAACTTAGAAAATAAGACTCAAGTGTTTTTCCATAGACATAATTACAGTGTGAAAAGTATCAAGACGCTTATTAGTTCAAGGTATATGTGATGGTTAGGGTTTAGAATAAGGTTGTCACAGGGTTTCGATTGAGATTGATTGACAATCATTAGAGGATGTTCAAGTAAACAATATTGGGATATTTTCTTAATCATAACCTCACCCGGTTCTATAGTGTACTAACTTGTTTAATCTTGCTACGGAAGATTAAGAAAGGAACCTCGAGAGATGAGTTTTGGTTCCGACTTTCGCAAGTTGGTTGTAAGATTTAGTTGATAATAGTTTGCCTTAACAACAAGGCTATGGTTTAGCCAAGCGAAAGACATTAGCATACATTTCATCCTCATCGAAGCAAAGAATAAGGGATGTCTTTTTTCCAAATAAGAGGTCTGTCGTATATTAAAACTTGATTGAGGTATATGAAGCACAAACATAGGGCAATGATGATAAGTAAATATATTATAGTGTTTGGTTCGGGTTTTTCAGTTGAAGAGTAATTCTAAACCAATTTGTTTAAATGTTTATTTGGTTCCGTTTTGCATTGTTGCATCTCAAAACCAACCCAAATCGTGCTTTGGTTTGGGTTTTGGGGTTTGCACATTCCTGCCTGGGGCAGAAAATGAAGTACTCTCTCTCTCGCTCTCTCTGTATTGAGAGCTTGAGACTAGAATTTTTGGCCATGGCTAGGTGGGGACTTCAACTGTGGACAAAATTTATGCAAATTCCTTACCATGTTATCAACTATTTACAAGCCCAACAAATAGGGGCTACAAAACTATCACACAGAAGACGTTTCCACCGTAAAACGTCTCATGCTTCAAGGACTCTACTTTTTTGGGCCCGTTAACTTAAAGGCAAACAACTCCATTAATTATTGATTTCAAGTTCAATCGAGCATCTGTTTTTTGAACAATTTATGTTCAAGCCAAAACCTGAATAAATTTTTTGATGGGATTTCTGTCTCAACTTCGTTTAAGTCCAAGATTTGCTTAGTCTGAATCGCCTTTTAAGGTTTTTTTTTTTTTAAATTAAATTTTTGACTTCAAATTTATCCAGTTTAATTAATAGTGTTACAAGCTCTACTATGCCCTATGGTGAATAACCAAGCCAATAATCACCACCAAAATTCTATTACTCACCAACACATATAGACAATTAATCAAGGAAAAACAAAATGTAAAAAAAAAAAAAAAAAGCCCACAAATTTGTATGGCTTTTTTCAATCAAACTTACTTTGACGAAGTTTAACTAATTTGATCGATTATCTATTCACTAGATTGATTAGACACAATTTGACCATCACTTGGTTAGGTTACGCCATAAGTTTGGTGCAAATTTTTTTATACTGGTGAGTGCATGCATGTTGGGAGAGGTCTTGTATGAAAAAAGGTAAAAAGTAGGAATCTTATGAGGTGTTGAAAGAGTCAATATGATGATAGAGTTACATATAAAAGAATTAACATTGTTTGAAACCATTAGGGTGTGCCACAAATTCTTGAACGATCGTCTAATGGTTGTTTGTAAGAATGATATGCACACAAACGAGTGTTAGAGAGTGACATAACTTGATTATATAGTGTCGTGATAAGAACAACAAGTGTGAAACATGTATGAGCTCAAATGGTTTTGTGAAACATCCAGAAGAGGGGAACAATTGAGATGTGAAGATGTTTCGTAAGATTCTTTAGGAGGGAGGTGATATAGAGAAGGATAGTGAAAGATTGAGTCGAGATAACTTCTTCACAATTGATAATGAAAAATGATTAGATTATTCTAGTATAAATTAGTTAAAAGTTTGAGTCACCTTTCTCACGAGCCCATAGTCAGGCGAAACAAATGAATCTTAGACAAATGAAATGACATATATGTAAGTCAACTCTACTTTATACTAATGTCGGGATATTGTATAACTAATCTATTGCAAAAAAATAAGGTTTGTGATAAAGAGTAATACTATATACGTAAATAATAATATATCATTATATGATTAAATAATTTTAAATTAAAAAAAAAAGTAACCCTCAATGATATAAAGATACGTTATTGATTATGTATAAAATTATACACATAATTTTATCATTTATCAAATTGTCTAATTATTGTTTCTGATGCCTTCCACTATCAAGAAATGATTTAAAAAAAAAAAAAACAGATTAATATTAACAAATTACGCAATGGTGTAAAGATTATGTCACAGTGACAGGCAGATTCCCCTTTCAAATTGGGTATAAAAGATAGGCCTAGCCGTTACATAAATATATATATATATATATCTCTTAATCAAATTATGGCAGTGTCCTAAGTGACACGCTTTCAAATTATAATTACCAAAATAACCATCCAAATCAGTAATTATCTAATGGGTAGTATTGCTCCTTGTATAGGGGACAAGATTGAGATTACATCTGCGGGCGGGCTATAAAAATAAATGTGAAAATGAAACGATTTGATTCAGGGATAAAAGTAGAATGACTGAAGTCAGCATGTTGAAAAAACGATGATATTCCCAACCCCCCAACACGTTTTTCTAGATCCTACTAATACACCTGGTGGAGGCTGTTTCCATTTCCATTTCCATTTGCGGTCCTCTGATTATTAGTTTATAATTACATTTTGTTAATTATGATACCAATCACACCTCCCCAACTAAGGGGTTGATTGGAAATTATCTCATTTCTCACTTTTACATCCTCTTTATTCTTCTCCACCGTTTTCAAAAATCAACCTCACTCTTTATGGCGAAATATTATATTTATTTATTTTAAATATGTAAATAATATATTATTATATAATTAATTATTATTTTATTTTTAATTTAAAATTATTTAATAATATAATTAACATATATATTTATTTATTTATATATTTAAAATTAATACACGTAATTTTATTAATCTTTCTATCACACTTTTTTATGAAAATTTGACTATATCCATTAAATTAACTTTCCTGCATTCAAGTTTAGTTGTGTATTTCAAATTTGATAATATTATGTATATTTATTTTTAAAAATATAAATAAATATATTTATGATATATAATCATATGATTAAATAATATTTTATTTTTAATTTAAAAATAATTAATTATTTGATTAAATATATATATATTTATATATTTAAAATAAATACACGTTGATTTATTATTTCAAATTTGTAATATTGTATATATAAATTCTAAGTACAATTTTATGTATAAATAATTAAATATTATTTTAATTTTTTTAAAATTAATTAATTATATAATAATATATAATTATTTTTCTGGTGATTGTGAAAACCAACATATATTGCCGCACAAGACACTTCAAAACTGTGTAGAAATGTTTTACCATCTGTTTCATTTTATTGCCGCACAAGACAACACATGCAAATTGCAATTAAGTTACGTAGGAGAAGAAATCACCAGATGTAGAAGAAATAAAAAATGACACAGAATGGTTGCTGGGTTCATTTAAGTTTAAAGTAAAGTTGTTAGTGGATTTTCATTACCTGCCCTGCCAACTCCTTTCAGCGTCTCCTCCGCTTCCTACTAAACTAGTTTGATAATCACACACTTCACATCTTCAGCTATTTATTTTCCTTAAATCAATACAGAACCCAGAAAAATTCATCTTTGCCAATTCGTTTGGCTCTCTAATTCCACCACTAGCTAAGGTCAGTCACAATGGTTTTATTTGTTTCTTCCTCATTATTTTTAATTTTCTTACTATTAAGTTCTTCTCTGTTAAATTTCTGCTTGTAAAATAGTTGTTTCTCATTATTTTTTGTTGGTTAATGGATCTAAGATTTTCAGTTGATTCTTCTAGATATATTCTGTGTATCCGTATATAGCAAAAATTCAGAGAATTTTGCTGGATGTGTGAATTTTTTCACTTGTTTTAAACGAAACTCTGCTTGTCATTTGGTGAGCCTCAAAATTTTAGTGGGTATCAGTCTTCATACTGTTATTATTTTGATTATTTATCAAAGTTTGAGTGCTTTATTTCTGTTACAGGAATTATGGGTTTGTTTCAATATGGTAGAGCCTTGTGTTTTTGTCTACTTCTAGTGTTCAAAACATGTATTGCTGGATCTCAACATTTTGGGAAGATATATCCTGGCTTTGAGGCATCCCAAATGGAATGGATTGATAACAATGGCCTGTTCCTGCAATCAAACAATTCGGTCTTCAGTTTTGGGTTTTACACTGCCTTGGATCCTCAATTCTTTTTGCTTGTTGTCATTCACATTAGTAGTGCCAAAGTAGTTTGGACTGCTAACAGAGACAAATTGGTTGAAGAATCTGATAAGTTCGTGTTTGGGAAGAATGGGGATGTTTATTTGCAACTGGGAAATGGGTTAGCTTGGTCCACAAACACTACTGGAGAGAAAGTTTCATCCATGGAGTTGTGGGATTCTGGTAACTTGGTGTTGCTTCGGGAGGATGGAGGAGTTGTTTGGCAGAGTTTTAGCCATCCCACTGATACTCTTTTACCCGGCCAGGAGTTTTCAGAAGGAATAAGACTTAAGAGTTTTCCCAACAGCAACAACATGAGTGTTTTTCTTGAAATAAAGTCTGGTGATTTGGTGCTGTATGCAGGTTATCAGACTCCACAGACGTATTGGTCATTGGAAAATGATAGCCGAAAAACCAATACTAGCGTTGGTGGCAGGGTCCATTCTGCATATCTGGAGTCCAATGCTTGGAATTTCTATGATCGGAATAAGAAATTGCTTGAGCAGTTCTTCTTCACCAATAATACTAATCCCAATGCTACCTGGGCTGCCATTTTAGGTTCTGATGGGGCGATTACATTTTCTGACCTTCACAAGGGAAATCAAGTTGATACTGAGGCAATCACGATACCAGAAAATTCTTGTGGCAAGCCTGAGCATTGTGGCCACTATTATGTGTGTTATTTCGAGAATTGGTGTCAGTGCCCTTCGTCTCTTCAAACTTTCAACTGCCAACCTCCAATTGCTTCAACTTGTGATGACTCCAAGGATTCAGCAGAGCTTTTCTATGTTGGCGAGAATCTTTATTATTTTGCACTTCGGTATGTTAAACCCTTTTCAAGATTCACTGTTGAGGCTTGCAAAGAAGCTTGCCTTCATAACTGCTCCTGCTCTGCACTGTTCTTTGAAAAGAGTACTCAAAGTTGCTATCTATTTGATGAAATAGGTACTTTGCAGCGTTCTCAGCAGGGTTCAGCTGGTTATGTTTCATATTTGAAGATCATGAGTGAAACCAGTGATGGAAGAACAAACGGGGTAAAGAATACTCTAGTAATTGTGTTCATGGTTTTTGCAAGCATAATTGTGATTGCTGGTCTACTTTACCTAGGACTATGGTGCTACAGGAAAAAGAGATCAATGAAGCTTTCGCAAGAAAACTTGGAAGAGGACACATTCTTGGACAGTTTTTCTGGCATGCCTATTCGCTTCAGTTATAATGATCTTAGTAAAGCAACTAAAAGCTTCTCTACCAAGGTTGGTCAAGGAGGGTTTGGTTCGGTTTATCTAGGTGATCTACCAGATGGAACCCAGTTGGCTGTCAAAAAACTGGAGGGCATTGGCCAAGGGAAGAAGGAGTTTAGAGCTGAAGTAAGTATAATTGGGAATATACATCATGTCCATCTGGTCAGGCTCAAAGGCTTCTGTGCTGAGGGGGCTCACAGGCTTCTTGTTTATGAGTACATGGCAAATAGGTCTTTGGATAAATGGATCTTCAAGACTGATAATGAAAGTCAATTATTGAGTTGGAAAATAAGATTCAGTATTGCAGTGGGTACTGCAAAGGGATTAGCTTATCTCCACGAGGAATGTGAAGTGAAGATTGTCCACTGTGACATAAAACCTGAAAATGTTCTTCTTGATGATCATTTCACTGCCAAAGTTTCGGATTTTGGTTTGGCAAAGCTGATGAACCGTGAAGAAAGCCTTGTACATACAACACTGAGGGGTACAAGGGGGTACCTTGCACCAGAATGGCTGACAAACAATCCTATTTCAGAGAAGAGCGATGTATACAGCTATGGCTTGGTCTTGCTTGAGATCATTGGTGGCAGGAAGTGTTTTGAGCCAGGGAATGATTCTGAGAAAGCCCATTTTCCTTCATATGCCTTCAAGATGCTGGAAGAAGGAAGACTAAGAGAAATCCTTGACCCAAGGCTAGATGTTGATGAAAACGATGAACAAGTTTTCACTGCTATTAAAGTTGCGTTGTGGTGCATACAAGTTGAGATGCATCTGAGACCGCCAATGACTAAAGTCGTTCAAATGCTTGAAGGGATATGCGTTGTACCTCGGCCACCTATCCCTTCTCAGTTGAATTTTCGAGCATACTCAGGTTGTTTCAAGTGGAGTGATGATGGAACTTCATCAGGAATACTTGGTGAAAATAGTGGCACACTTATGTCAGCTGTTCAACTCTCAGGTCCAAGATAATAGAAGAAATGTAATATACATACTGATAGAGACAGAAGACATTTATAGAGTTGTGAGCTTTCTAGCATAACAGGTTCCATTTTACTCAGCAGCATTTGAACCATTAGCCTTCCTTGTCCTATGTACTTTGTTCATTATGCCTATATCAGGTGAAATCGCTTTCGACCCAATGGAAATTTAGTTTTTTTTTTTGTAAACTTTCCTATTTCAATGTCTTACATTGTTTTGTTTTCGTGCTGATCTTGACTTGTCAGATGTAAGTACTAACTGAAATAATCAAGATCCATGAAGAATTGAATCTATTTCAAACAAAGGTAAATAACATGCCACCACTAATTCGGCAATCAAGCATTGCCATTGTTAACCAAGCTAAAGAGAACGGGCATTTGGCTACTTAATTAGTATTTGTGTTGTACATTAGTTTTTACAATATCTATCCTTGCAAACTTCTTTTATTGTAGATATATTCCATTTACATTTTCCCTTACTATTTTTGTTCTTTGACAACACGTATTTCCAAATCCTTATTATATATAAAATTTGTAATCTGGTTGCCATCGTAGGCAATTATTAGAGCTCAAACAATATGCATTTCAAGAGGTGGATTTTTATACAATTTCTCAAACCATTTATTAATTAAATATAGCTAATTTCTCAGGTATTACCAGCATAAGACCATCTCTTCTGAACTTCTAACCTTGAAAATTTGAAAATAGAGGATGTATAAGTTTGTGTTTCAAACCCTAATTGTTATTTGTATTGCACATTAGTTGACATTTGATACAATTTCTTATCTGCATAGATATATATTTTTTGCTATTTTTGGTTTTCCCCAAGTAATTGTTTCCTGAAATGATTTTCTTTGAAGAAAAGGTCCCTTCTATATATCTTGGTGGTGTTTTTGAGCTTATTATACAGGAAGATGATAATTCAAAGTTGTTTTTCTCTTTTGTACCATTCATTGTAGTAAAATTTGACTATTCATATTGTTGTTATGAAGCTGGAAATACATTGTACTAATTCGAGCTGGTGTTGAGTGTGTTCACTCCTGTTTTTCTTCTTGTAAACAACTTTTGGAAGGTGAGTTTCTGATAAAAGGGCATCCCAATGGTAAGGCATTCCAGAGTTGAATACATGACAGAGTTAATAAGAGGAGACACATAACACCTTTCTTCCGTTTTAATATATCAACAAACCCACTTGAACAAAATAAAGGCACCCCCTTTTAACTCTGGAAACAAATTTATTTGTTTCTGTGAGTCAATCAACAAAGGAGATTAGTCACTTTGTTTTTCTTTCTTGGGTTGTTTTCTTTGTTGCTCTCTGTTAGGCTCTATATGTAGAAAGTTTGCTTTTAGTTGTTTGTGGTTAATACTCATATTGTAATTTAGCAGTTTTTATAATATTCAGAGTTTCTTGTGTATTGAACTTTCCCTCTCTTATACTAAATCCAAGGATATATAACTCTTTGGTACTAGATAGAATTTGTAATTTAAGTAAGCCCCTATATTTCAGAAGGTTTATAAACAGATTTTCTTATGTTTATTTGGCAAAGCTTAGTGTAATTTTTCAGGTATAGAAATTATGGGTTTTTGTCAATATAGTAGAATTTTGTGTTTAAGTCTACTCCCTGTGTCTACAACTTTGTATTGCTGGATCTCAACATATAGGCAAGATACATGGAATGGATTGATAACAATGGCATATTCCTGCTATCTAACAACTCGGTTTTCAGTTGTGGCTTTTGCACTGCCTTGGGTTATCAACACTTATTTGCTGGTAGTCATTCACATTAGCAGTTCTGAAGCAATTTGGACTGCCAACAGAGACAAACTGATTTGAGGATCTGATAAATTTGTGTTTGAGAACAACAACAAAACTTATTTTCAAACAGCAGAATACTTTTGGGGAGGATGTTACATCCATGGAACTGCAACGCAGGTAAGTTGGTGTTGCTTAGGGAGGGTGGAGTTATTGTTTGGAAGAGTTATAGCCATCCCACTGATACAATTTGTTCTGTGTTTAGATGAAACTTCAAGAAATTTAGCCACTTAAATCATTTAGTGTTTATCATTCATCGGTTTCAAATTGCTTTAACCTTGCTATTGGTTCTTGTTTTGGTTCAGAGTAGAGAGTATATATTAAAACTCAAATTGCTGACTGTTTGTCGCAGGCTGATTGTCCTGTCGTCAAACCTGCATGGCGATGACTTCATGTTTGAAAATGAAAGTGTAATTCAGATTATTTCAATGCATCTTTTCAACCATGTTTGAATTAATGTGGTCTTTAAACCTGCTCCCAATGAAGAGGAAATATTCAAAAAAGGGGAATTTCTCAACACCTCTAAGTCAACAAGTCAAACCATAAGGTATTATATATTAATTTTAGTATAAAAGATATGTCATAGTTTATATATTAAAGGGGGCATTACATAAAATAAAATCTCCCGTCGTTTTTGTCTTAAAGTAAGGGTTGTTAAGCTGTGTTGACTTATCTAAGTGCAAAGTCATTTTCTTTCCAAACAAACTTGACCCGTTTCTGTGTGATATTACTATTATACTCATCAACACTACTAAGGATGTATAACAATACCAAAATATTTCATGAATTGTACTACTAAGCATAATAGTGACAATTGATATACAAGCTCTTCATCTTGACCAAAATGGTTAGAAAAAGTGGTAAAACATTAAAACTTTTAAAGTAAAGGTTTGAGTTTGAGTTTGAGTTTTTTCTATATTTGTGAAATCTTAATTTATTTAATGTAGTAGTTATGGGTCTGATTACTGTATTTAAAGTTTATTTATTTAATAGATACAAGTGGAGTCTCCAGTTATTAAAAAAAAAAACTTTTCGTCTTTTTGATTTGAATCATCGATCTAAGGAATGAGAGATCGTTAGAGGGAGAGAATACATTTGGAGGAGAGACTGTTAGAGGAGTGGTTGAAGATGAAAGAGTAAATCCCAGGGAAAAAAAAATTGTTTTTTAAACCTTAGTATAGGGAGAATTGTTATTTTTTATAATTTAGAGAGAAAATTTTTTTAATTTTTTTAAATATTATAGATAAAATAATAATTTTATTCTTAAAACTAATAAACTTAATAATCTATAAGTAGGTAAATTTTTTTTTCAAAATTAAAAGATGAAAACTTAATAATAGAATAATAATTGGGTGGAACTAAATCCTTTGGCCAAAATAATGACTAAAAACTAGACTGAGTGATTTTTTATATTTTATACTTATTATTTGTCTTTTATTATAATATTACTCAACTTATTAAAATACTCATTTATTATAGAATTTCCAAACTAATAAAAGGGTTATTAGTCTTTTATAATAGGGAAATGGACTATTTTCTATCTAAATTTTAGTCTAATTTTAAAATTATATTTACAATGAATTAAAAATATAAATATTTATTTATGGATTAACTATCATCCAAATTTCTAACTAGAGATAGGGGTAAAATTATCATTTTACTCATAAACTATCAAATTTTAAAATTTATATCATTCTCCACCCTCAGATTTTAAAAATTAACACTTCTCAAAGTTTAAAAAGTTTAAATTTCATCTTTAGGGTTTGTTTCCTTCTCCGACCACCATCATTATGATTAATGATCGATGCTTTTCAACTATCTTCTAAATCTGACCACGAAGGATGACTGTTTAGACATAATGACTAATCATCCTTCATCGTCTGGAAGACTCGATGAAGGATGACTCGTCGTCCTTCGTTGCATCATCAAGATGCGATGTAAAAAGACAACAAAGGGTCACTCTTTATCTCTTCTTGTCAATCTAAATGACGTTTCGTTATTTAGAATTAATCACGAAGGGTTGTCTTTCATCGGAGAAGATCTTCCTTTATTTTTTATCATTGGTCGGTTCTCTAAACCACCTGATATGAAACCTAAAAAGGGAAAAAAATGAATTTTTTAAAGTTTAATCATGAGGGGTAAATATGAGTTTTCTAAACTAAGAGAGAAAATATTATAAATTTTTTAGGATTTAGAGTTTGTAGATAAAATAATAATTTTATTTTTATATCTAACTAAAAATTTGAACGATAATTAGCCTATTCGTAAATATTTAGATTTTTTTATATGTTATGAGTATAATTTTGAATTTTAACTAAAACTTAGATAAAAAATTATCCATTTCCCTTTTTAATAATATCACCAATCTTTATTTACTCCGCCTTGAATTAAATACTCATTCAATGTAGAATTCCTAACTAATAAAGAGGATAATAATGGTACTTCACAATCAACTTTATACCTACATTTCCAAGAAGGGTCAGTCGTGAAAATGAAGTCACACCGACCAAAAATAAATTGCCGCGACTTATCTCCAGAAACATTGACTCATTCCTTGTATGCATATAAAAAAGAAAAATTAATATAGGCCAAAATAACTAATTAATAAAATTATGTGTGTATATTTTTTATACATAATTTATGTACATAAATAAAATATTATTATATGATTAGATATTTTTTAATCATATAATAATATATATTTTAAAATCACTTAATTATATGATAACGTATCACTGTATATATGAATTATATATCAAAAATAGATATACATAATATTATTCTTTTCGACAACAAGAATTAATTATTACAAATCATAAATTTTTTATTTTTATTAAAATTATAAAAACACCCTAAATTAATTTTAAATCTTGATTATAATTATATTATTTTTTAATTTTTTCTTTAGGTTGTATCATAGTTTTCTGACATTGACAAGTGGATGTCTTTTTCACTTGCAATATGGCACAAACAGTGGTTGGATCTTTTCAATCTAGTCAACTTTAGATGTTGGATCTCATGATACCTTTTTTACTCCCTTATGCAAATCCTTACAATTATTGATTCTAAATCCAACAATTCATATTCCTTACTAGTCATTGTTACAAATCCTAACAATTATAATCTCTAATGTCACTGCAAAAATAAACAATCACCCCAAATCGATTCTGATACATTCAAATCCAATATACTCAAATCTTATTTTTCTTACAACCACGATCAAAATCAAGTTTTACATCTTTTAAATGTTTATTGATGTCAAACTTATATGTACTATTTATTTAGTTTCATCATATACTCGACCGCATTGTCAGTTGACAACCCGTGATCTTACTTAGTGTCCTTGTCAAATGTTCTCTTATCAAAGTCTCAACCATTACTGCAAATGTTAGCATATTTACCTATAGAAAATGGTTAGCTGAATTCATCACCTGGGTTATTTTTTTCCCTAATCTTTCAAATGAAGAAGGGATGAGAGATGGAAGAAGGGAGTTATTTAGATGATGCAGAGGGACTCTTGATGATATTAAAGGCCAATAAAAGACTAAGTTATAACATTGGTTATTTATAAGATTATTGAGTATAAATTATTATTATATTTGATAAAATTTAGAAAGTATAAATAATTATTATATTTAGTTAGAGGTAATAAAAAAATACTAATATATTATTTTACTTAAATACTTTTAAGTGTAATTATTCTAAAATATTTTTCATATTACTCGTTATATTCGTTGAAAATGGAGTTATTTATATACTAAAAAATTAATAAATAAAAACATAATTATAATAAAATCAAGATTATCTTAGTAATATTTTAATATCTAAAATAAAAGTGATAATCAGATTATTGTTTATATTGCTTATCACATCATTATTGATAATAAAAAATTATTGTAATATTTTATTATTATAAATAAAATAAAATAATATAAATAATAAAAATATATTATTAAGATAACTTTTATTTACGGAAAACCAAACAATCCCTAAGTATTAAATTTTATTTGATGATCATAGTTTTCTAGATAAATAGACTTTTCAAAAGAAAATTATCGTTTATCAAAGTAGCGTGGAAATAAGTTCGGCCACTAAAATGAACAAAGTGGGATGGGTTTTTCATTCATGATTTGATGTTATGCACTTATCCATTTGTCGGTTTCCATGACCCCAATTCTGTGCAAAGCTTTTCCAATGGGTTATGGCCATTCCACTATAAAGCAATCCAAATTCTCTCATTAAATGAAAAAAGTTTTTTTTTTTTTGTTGGTAATACTTGGATTTCAAGAAAGATTAAATTTTGACCCTTCTGTTCCGTAAGGGTAAAAATTTATTGGATAATATTTGAAAGGTTGGTACCACTTGATCAAAATGTTTATTAATTTCAATTCAAAGATTATATATGAATGGAATGACTTAAGAGATACTGAGACAGGAGGTAAAAATGATATAGAATAATTGTTTAGATTATTTTGGTGACTAGATTTACCTGTACTTTGAAACACAGAATGTGAATTGAATAAACCCAGTGCTGGGTTGGCTAAAGTTTTTCTGTCTTCATGGAATTCATCCTATTTGAAATTATTGTGTATCTTTATTAGTTGTCGAACATGATTGCTTCTTTTCGAGTTGAGAAATTTGTTCCTGGTCAATATTCACGTGTAAAAAAGGGGTTCCCTTACAAGACGTTTGATCAATTAAAAGAATGAAGAAGGACATGCATGACACGCAAGAAGCAAAAGAGTTGCAGACGGATCTCCATTGCAGCACAGGATAAAAGTCATCAGAAAATTTTTGGTGGATGAAGATGTTTAAGTGTAATCAAGTCTGTTCTGGTTAGTCAAATTTCAGTGTACCTGCCCTACCAACTCCAACCCTCTGTCTCTCTCTGTATATAAACCTATTTGAGTGACAGATGAGCAGGTAATTATGTCACTATTTTAGAGCTTTTGCTTCTAAATCAAGAAAAAATCCATTCGTTTCCACAATACCCTTTTGTTTCTGTAACTGAAATCAACGCATGAGGTCAGTCCCCTTCTCGTCTCCTCTTTCATTTGTTCTCAGCAAGCTTTGTCTGTGTTAAAACTTATATTTGACACTGGAAATATTAGGTCCTTTTGTTCATTTGTGATACTTTCTTGCCAATTTTTACTTTAATTTGTAAGTAGTCTCTTCATAAATCATCACTTACGAAGCTAATAAATTCAAGATATGTCTGTTCTTGCATTTAGATAGTTGTAATTTCCTCTTCATTCTGTTCGGTGAACTTTAGGTTTCAGATTATACCTAGATTTGTTGTGTATGGATTTTAATAAGTTATTTTGCCTTAAATTTCCCTTCATTGCATTATATAACAGAACTCAAACAATTGTCTTGGATACCAATTTTTTTCCTTTATTTTTGCAGCTATAGAAATTATGGGTTTGTTCCAATATAGTGGAACCTTGTGTTTTTGTCTACTAGTTGTGTTCAAAACTTGTATTGCTGACTCTCCATATGTTGGCAAGATATATCCTGGGTTTGAGGCATCCCATAGTGACTGGGTTGATCATAATGGCCTATTCCTTCGATCTAACAACTCGGTTTTCGGATGTGGATTTTACACTGCCTTGGATGCTCAATTCTATTTGCTGGTTGTTATTCACGTTAGTAGTGCCAAAGTAGTTTGGACTGCTAATAGAGGCAAACTGATTAGAGATTCTGATAAATTTGTGTTTGAGAATAATGGCAATGCTTATTTGCAAATGGGAAGCAGTGTAGCTTGGTCCACAAATACTACTGGACGGAAAGTTACATCCATGGAACTGCAGGACTCAGGCAACTTGGTATTGCTTGGGGATGGAGGTATTGTTTGGCAGAGTTATAGCCATCCCACTGATACTCTTTTACCAGGCCAGGAATTTTCTGAAGGAATGAGACTTAAGAGTTTTCCCAGAAGTGATAACTTGAGTGTTTATCTTGAATTCAAGTCGGGTGATTTGGTCTTGTATGCCGGCTATCAAACTCCGCAAACCTATTGGTCTTTGACAAATGACAGCAGAAAAACCAATAACAGTGTCAATGGCAAGGTCTACTCTGCAGCTCTGGTGTCCAATTCATGGAATTTCTATGATCATAATAAAGAGTTACTTTGGCAATTCATCTTCTCTGACAATACTTCACAAAATGCTACATGGGCTGCCATTTTAGGTTCTGATGGAACAATTACATTTACTAATCTTCAAGAGGGAAATGAAGCAACGGCTGAATCATTCAAGATACCACAAAATCCCTGCAGCATACCTGAGCCTTGTAGCCCATACTATGTGTGCTATTTTGACAATTGGTGCCAGTGTCCTCAACCTCTCAAGTCTCAATTCAATTGTGATCCTCCGGTTGCTTCAACATGTAATAGTTCCAGGAATTCAGCAGAGCTTTTCTATGTAGGCGAGAGGCTGAACTATTTTGCACTTGGTTTTGTTATACCCATTTCAACATACAGTCTTGATGCTTGCAGAGAGGCTTGCCTTGATAACTGCTCCTGCACTGCCTTGTTCTTTGAAAATAGTTCAAGGAGTTGCTATCTATTTGACAAAATAGGTAGTCTGGAACGCTCTCAGCAGGGTTCAGCGGGTTATGTATCATATATCAAAGTCTCTACTGGAAATGGTGAGAGAAGAAATAACGAAGGGAAAAAAATTCTGTACACTGTCTTCATAGTTCTTGCAGCCATACTGATAATTGCTGGTCTACTGTATGTGGGATTTTGGTATCACCAAAAAAAGAAAAGATTGACGGAATTTCCTCAAGCAAACTTGGAAGAAGATGATTTCTTGGATAGCATATCCGGCATGCCTGTTCGCTTCAGCTATAATGATCTTCATATGGCGACTAAAAGTTTCTCTACAAAGGTTGGCCAGGGAGGGTTTGGCTCAGTATATCTGGGTGTGCTACCAGACGGTACCCAATTGGCTGTCAAAATGTTGGAGGGTATTGGCCAAGGGAAGAAGGAGTTTCGAGCTGAAGTTAGTATAATTGGAAATATACATCATGTCCATCTAGTCAAACTCAAAGGCTTTTGCGCCGAAGGGACTCACAGGCTTCTTGTTTATGAGTACATGGCAAACAGGTCATTGGATAGATGGATCTTCAAGACTGACAAAGAAAGTCAGTTGATCAGTTGGGATACAAGATTTAATATTGCATTGGGTACTGCAAAGGGATTAGCTTATCTCCATGAGGAGTGTGAAGTAAAGATAGTTCATTGTGACATAAAACCTGAAAATGTTCTTTTAGATGATAATTTCAATGCCAAAGTTTCTGATTTTGGTTTGGCTAAGTTGATGAATCGTGAAGAAAGCCTTGTATATACAACACTGAGAGGTACACGGGGGTACCTTGCACCAGAGTGGATTACAAACAATCCCATTTCAGAGAAGAGTGATGTATATAGCTATGGCATGGTGTTGCTCGAGATCATTGGCGGCAGGAAGAATTATGACCCAGGAGTTGATCCAGAGAAAGCACATTTCCCCTCTTATGCATTCAAGATGCTAGAAGAAGAAAAACTAAGTGAAATTATTGATCCGAGGCTAGATGTCAATGAAAAGGATGAGAGAATTGTGACTGCAATTAAAGTTGCATTGTGGTGCATACAAGACGAGATGCATATGAGACCACCAATGACTAAAGTAGTCCAAATGCTTGAAGGTCTCTGTGCTGTACCTCAGCCCCCAACCCCTTCTCAGTTGAATTCTCGTGTTTACTCAGGTTACATCAAGTGGAGCAGTGAAGAGGGTACTTCATCAGGACTAACTGACTACAATAGTGGCATATTTATGTCAGATATTCGACTATCAGGCCCAAGATGACAGAAGCAACGTTATACAGATGAAGATCAGTTTATACTTGTAATTTTCAGCTTTCAGAATTAGCTTCCATAGCATTGTGAGTGATGAAACTTCCTTATCTTTTACTGCCTGTCTTTTTGTGCTGGTAAGTTGTAATATCTACAGAAGCAGCTTTATCCACTGTGAAATTTAGTCTTCATTTTGTGTGAAACCTTGAAGGGGGAATTCCCAGTCTTCTTTCTTGATGTAATAGCAAGTTTTTGTGTGAGATCAATATTAGATTTGTATGATGACATTTTTCTTCCATTTGAAGTCCAGGCGATTCTATGTGAGAAAGATTTCAGGAATGGTAGCTTTATAGAAATAATATATGCTATAAAATGAATCATAACATGGAGCGTTAATTGTATCTTAAACTATATAATTTTGCAAGACAACTTTAACCATCTCATATCTAATGGCCGCCCAAATCTCGTAAATTTGTTCTTAGTGTTTGGTCTGTTTGACACCAGAAATTCTCCTCCAACTTCGCATTCATTTCAGGATTTAAATAAATGCATTAAATATATTTCTCTGGTCCTACTAATGAAAGTATAGTTGATATTAGTAATTTCCTTTTCCTCTTCTATTGAGCTTTCTTTTTCTTTTACATGATTTTGGAGGTTTATAACGATTGCTAAAGTTCATGGTCATTGTAACCACAACCCACATCTTATTTCAAGAATTTTTCACCACACAGCTCTTCCACTCTCAATCAATTCATTCAATAGCTTCATCTCAAGCTAGTCTTCTCCAGAAACAAGAAAATGATTGAACTACGATATCACCCCATTTAAGGGCTTCTTTACTCATTTTAAAAACTAAGTAACATGCAGAGAAAGAGAAATTGCTTAATTTTAAAGTAACAAAATAATAAAATTATACTTCTTAACGTGATAACATACATAAATAAGTATCTATTTGTATATTTAAAATAGGTATATATAATATTATTCTTCTTAAAATCAAAAGTCTCTTTCTAGTAAAATCAAAAGAATTCTAACTTTCATCACCTTATAAAATTTTGAGAAGAGTTGCATTGTATGCCCAGTTATGTAGATATGTAGGACATTATAGGAGACTCTAGATAAATACCTGCTTGATATTTTGGTCAAAATGACCATTTTCCATCCTAAGTTTAATAAAAGAACAATATCTCACTTAAAGTTTCAAAAGTCTACCTGTTATGTGATTGTACTATTATTTAAAAAATATATATATTCAAAAATCTGCCTTCACTATTGCTCTTTTTAATGACCCAGACTTGCTCAACAACCTCGTCACTAACATTCTCCAGGCGCCCTCCTCCTGCCAATGCTGATACAGATCCCATTTTGATCTCTCCTGCCATGAATTCCCAACATAGTGGACCAAGTTAAGAGTGCTTGACAACATCGTTCGTATCTTTTAGGAGTTATGTGTTGGGCCTGTGCATGAGTGAGAGGGCACTTACATCCCGTAGATATTACTGCACAAGAGATCGTGTGTCTTTTTTCTAACATGCTGAGAGTTTTAATGTTTTTATGATGATTTATTGTATGGAGGAATCTGTTGAGTGTTGTCATGCACACACCCATAGTAGGGCTTTAGAGTAGAGTAGTCTTTCAGAGGTTATGTTCATGTACATGGTCAAGACAGTGCAATGAGAGGGGGAAGAATTTTAGAGACTAATCGATAAATAATTTACTTTTATTTCCCATAAAAGAGTTGTAATAGGTAAAAACAACTGAATGGTCTAAGTTTAGAAATCATTTCTATATAATTTCCGTTGTCAGTCCAAAAAGTTTTTACATTCATGAATACATCAATTGTTTCTCACACATTCAATCTGAGATTTCTTCCCTTTTCTGCATAATTTAAAAATTTTCATCACCACATTTCACCTACATCCGATCAATGAAGAAGAAACGTTCTAGCGTAATTTGACATATATATGTTGTATAGAAAACTTCTGTGCTTATGCCAAGTAACCATAAAGCAATTTCGTCATCTCTGGCAATTCAGTTTTTTGCAATCACACTCTTCAAGGCATAGAAAATCATTCAATATGTAGGGGAACCTGACAAGCTCATGACATGGTCTAATACATCATATTTCCTCATAGCACAACTGCAAAAATAGATGTTAAATTGAACAAGTTCTCTTCCACATTTTTACATATTTAGGCTTAGTAAATTTAAAGTAAGTTACAGTCAGCAATTTTTAGTTGCTGATCTTTTATTTGGCGATGTAACATCTCCAGCTAGAGTTCAATACAGGTTCATGATCTTCAAGAAGCCGCAGTAATAGGAGGATAGTAAGGAGCTCCATGGAAGAAGTTTGGTGGAGAGATATGACTGTGTTCATCTCCGTCTACATCCTCTTCTTCTTCTTTCTCAGCATCCCACAGAAATTTAGCATATGATGCAAGCACATAACTACAATAAAATTAATTAAAATTCTCCATATCAAATTTCAGCCATAATGAGAAATGTGAATTAAGAGTTTGATCAAACAATCACCAATCATCAGGGGTAGTTTTGACAGCTTGAGCAAAGTAATCTTCAGCTCTGTGAGCATCTTTATGAGATTGCCATATCAAATCAGCATACAGTGACAAGATATTTCCATCACTTGGGTTAGCCAAAATTGCTCTTCCACAAAATTCCTCAGCTTTAGCAAAATCTCCTTTAACCTACTCATCACAAAAACAAATCCCACTAATATAGAAACAGAAAAGAATGAAAAGATCTTATATAATTCACCTCTTTCAAGAACTTTGCGTAGTTTCCAAGTAAAAGCGCATTTCCTGGATTTGCCTCAATCATATTTTGATAATAAGCATCGGTAGACTTACTCATATTATTCTCAAAGAATCCCGAACCACCAATGCCACCACCGCCACAAATTTTGCCACCATTACAGCCCATACCACCACCCATCACCATAGTTTGCGCAAAACTTTCTATCTCATGTGATTTCTCTCCCAACCCAGAACTTGAAAACAAGCTCTGGATACTTGAACTTGGTAATAATTTTTCTTCATCAAGTTCTTTACTTAACGGTGGAATGATGTTCGTTTTCTGCTTTGGCACATCTGGGGAAGTCGTTACAAGCTTCTTTGTCGAGTGATCATCAGTGGAATGCGTAGAGCACGGAAATGAGCTCGATAAGGAAACCGATTTCGTTCTCTGTAAAACCTGAAACTCCGGCTCAGGTGAAGAGTCCTTGGCGCACTTGGGCAGCCATGAATTCAAGATTGGAGTAGACGAGCTTCTGAGAAGCATGCTTACAGATATCCCTTGATGGGAAGTGAAAAACCCTTTTAACAGAGTAAAGAGACCGACATAAAGCAAGCACCGAGCAGAGCATTTTGTAGAGACTTTATAAGATGAAATCTGAACCGTTGGATTACGTGACAAAAACAATACTGACAATACTGATGTGTTACTATGTGCTGTCGTTACCGTTTAAGCCCATCTATCAAACCTGTAAGTATAGCGGAATACGGACTCCAGTGGAGCGACACGTTGGCGTGATCTTGTGGGAGATGGGCCCACCACTGGATGGGAAGGGGGAATTTATGAAGGGTTTTGTTTGGTTAGGGAGAATGGACGGTGGAAGATTGATATTGGGAAATGACAAAAATGATAGAACTGTATGTATGTGATAATTGAATTATTGTCTAAACAGAGATTGACACGTATGTTGGTACGAGTTGAAAGATGATTAGAAAAAGACTTGCCATGATTTTCACTTTACAATTTCCACCCAAGGTATTTCTCACACAAGGTATGCTGTAATGACAAGTTTCTACCCTTTAATTATAGAAATATCAAATATTCACCCATAACCGATTAAATTTAACAGAACCTTAACACTTAAAAATTTTATCTCTTTTTGGCCCCCTAAACTTTAAAAACTAAAATTTTTTCTTAGTCTAAGTTTTAAAAAATAACAGTTTCACCCTAAGGTTTGGTTTTGAAATCTCTGGTGACCTCTCCGGCTCCATTGCCGACGGCCTCTCCCTCTCGAAGCATCCTTTCCTTCCGGCGATCTCTTTCCTCCCATTTGGAGGGTCGATCCGCATCGGAGACGCATTGGGAGACAAAAAACTTCGTCAGGGAAGACGAAGTTCTTCGTCTTCCCAAACGAAGACAAAGCTGTCCTCTGGGAAGACGAAGAACTTCGTCTTTCCCGACAAAGTTATTCGTCTCCCAAGACGTCTCCGACGTCGATCGGCCCTCCAAATGGGAAGAAAGAGATCGTCGAAAGGAGAGGATATCTCGGGAGGGAGAGACCGTCGACAATGGAGCTGGAGAGGTCACCGGAGATTTCAAAACCAAACCCTAGGGTGAAACTGCCATTTTTTAAAACTTAGACTGAGAGAAAATTTTAGTTTTCAAAGTTTAGGGGGTTAAAAATATATTATATTTTAGTTTATTTTTTAATATTATAGAGAAAATGACGATTTTACACTTACCACCGTTATTTTTAACTGGTCATAGATGGGTATTTAGTGTTTCCATAGTTAAAGGATGGAAATTTGTCATTACAGCATACCTTGGGTGGGAAATAGTCGTTTGGCCTTTAGATTTGGTAGTCGTACCTACACCCCATGTCCCTTAGCAGACTCGATAGCTTTATGTTGTTACGTGAGATATTTATATAATAATCAAACGGCCATAAGGCTTATTCTCATCCAATGTATTTAAAAACACACACACACACACACACACACACACACACACACACACACACACACACATATATATATATATATATATATATATATATATATATATATATATATATATATATATATATATATATATCAGATTTTAAAATTTTAAATATTTATTTATAAATAATTAAAATTAATTAAAATTATTAATTATAAGAGATAAAATTATTATTTTTAACTTGCCCCCAAACTTTTTGAAACTTTTTTCACCCCTCCCCCCCATTTCTAAGGTTCCATCTTTGGTGACTCTATGGAATCCAACTACCGGTTGATCTTCTCATCGAATCATCGACTCTTTCATCTTTGGTGGTTCGAGGCTTTGAATTGTTTGTCGAATCGTCTGTTCTTTCATCTTCGTTTTAGCTATTCTGAAATCAAGGATTAGCTATGAATCATCGATTGCACCGAAAGAAACGAAGATTAGCATCAAACGTTCATCTTTGTTTGATGAAATTGTTATCAATGGGAAGGCCGATGGCAAAAGAAGAAGATGGTACGAAGGCCAATTGAAGGTAGGAACGGATTTCAGTTGTTAGAGAAAGAAGAGAAAACTTTAAGAAAAAAAGTGAATTTTTTAAAATTTAATCTTATAAGAGAATAGTTAGTTTTTTTAAATTAAAAAAGAAAAACGAAATAAACTTTGAAAATTTTAGGATTTAGTAGTAAAATAATGATTATACCCTTTATAACTAATGATTTTGGTTAATTTTAACAAACTATGAGTTTTTAAGTTTTTCAAACTCCGCATGTATGTTTTGGAACTAGGCTAAACCTTAGGTGGGAATAAGGCTTTCGGCCTAATCAAATTGTGAGGGTTTATATTAACAGTAATTAACGGCCCTAATTCTATACATATGTAGTCAAATAATTTAATTAAATCCCTGATCTTTCGATAACCTTTAATCTCTAACTCTAACCCTCTTATGAAGTATTTTACACTTAAAACTTGAAATCAAACATATTAATGAGTGGCCAAATGGTATAACATATACTAGTCTAAGTTGGTAAAGGATTTTCAAGTTGTAAGGATGCATAAATAAGTGAAGAACGATATACAAACAGGGCGCCAAAAAAAAAAAAAACGCATCACATATTTATTTTGTGGGGGTGGGGTGGTGGTGTGGGGCTGGCGGCGTGTTATCCACACCCGTAAGGTCAGGCAGTTTGTAAGTTTATTCATACCCACAGGGTCGGGTGCAGGTTCCGAAAATATTACCCACAAAACTTGATCTGTAATCAACACATATCCATTTTATCTATACACGTTATAACTTGACCCATACTTAGCTTACCTATACACCAGGTATAATTATATAATAACTGGTTAATTTGTTTTGTTTGTACCAGTTTGGACATGTAATATTAGGCACCAATGATTCTGAGAGAGCTTCTGTCTTTCACCTAGGGATGGCAATGGGGAGGGGCGGGGAGGGGATATCAATCCCCGTCCCCGTCCCCGTAAGGGATATCAATCCCTGTCCCCGCCCCGTCCCCGTTACGAGGATAAAAAATAATCCCCGTCCCCTCCCCGTGAAGGAAAATCTCCTCTCCATGCCCACGGGAAAAAATCCCCTCCCCATCCCCGCCCCGTCCCCGTGGGGAAAAATCCCCTCCCCATCCCCGCCCCGTCCCCGCGGGAAAAAATCCCCTCCCAATACCCGTAAATATAAATTTTAATTCTTTTATGTATTTCAATAAATAAAATAAATCATATTCTCCCAAAATATCACTTGCTACAAGAGCTACAAAATATTCATTATTATTTTAGTTCAAATACAAAGTTTTCATAAAATCTAACAATATGCAATAATCAATCTCTTCATTAGTAGCTCTTCATGTATGTGATTTAGGGTAATTTTATAATAACATTAAATTTAACACTTTTTATTCATTTCAATTGATTTTATCAAGTTTATAATTTGTTTTTTTTTTGTGTAAAACCTGGTGGATTGACTAACTAAGTTTTGAAGTTGAAATAAAATTAATTTGGTGCATTTGCATTTTATGATAATAAGATTCTGGGGTCTTTTTAATATATTAGATTAATAGTTCAGAAATTAGTAAAAGTTGATAATTGATAATTCAAAAATTAGTAAAATTAAAGTTATAATTTTAATAAATCATAATGTAAAAATTTCTAGAACTTAATAGTTTAGAAGTTATTATATTAATATATTAGATTTAAGGGGTGGGAAGGGGTGGGGTGGGGTGGGGAGGGGATGGGCCGGGCCGGGCCGGGGAGGGGAGGGGAGGGGAGGGGCGGGGCGGGGCGGGGAGGGGAGGGGAGGGGAGGGGCGGGGCGGGGAAATATGTATCCCTGTCCCTGACCCGTCCCCGATTACGAGGATTTTTTTCATCCCCACCCCCGCCCTTTTCCCTGTTTTTATCGGGGAATCTCCTCTCCGTTAGGATCGGGGAGGGTCGGGGCCCCTAAAATCGGGTCCAAATTGTCATCTCTACTTTCACCATTGAAAATCCGAACGCTGGATTTGAACCAACCAGATTACATTGGCACCGTATCATGCCCTAAATATTTGCATAATAATTTAAAACAGCCAGGCTCCAGGTGCTTTTCATTTCCTCATTTGAAAAATGTAACCAAGTCAAACTGTCAAAGTAGCCTCACCTTCGAGATTTCCCAAGAATTTTATGGGGTCCCAGTCAAGATATTTTATGGCAAAGACCTGGGCCTTATTGTTGGGAAGTTGAAAAACAGTAGACTGCCGACCTTTGGTAATTCCAGCACCACTCAAATCAGCCAGACAGCTCAGGAACCACCTGATGCAACACACAAGAAAATAACACTGAAGCCAGCCCTTCTGGAAATCAATCATATGCCTTCCTTTGCCCTCTACCTGTGATTCAATCTCATTATCAGATATCTTCCGATGCCCAAAGGCTGCATTTCCATATAACCAGAGAAAAAAAAATGTACGACATTATGCAAAAGAATTTTAGCGACAAAAAAGCATTTTGTATTTTATTAAGAGTTTAAAATTTGGTTCACTACAAGTTACACATGCGAATCCCTCAGGAACCAACGGAAGATGAAGTCAAGCAAGTTTCTGATCACCATGCATGTAAACAACAATGAATTTTCCCCATGTAATCCTAAAATTGCTTCAAGTGTTACATATATACAGGATAAATGCTTCTAGTCATCTTCTAAATCTTGATCCCCTGTTTCGTCTACCATTATTCCTCTTATCAAATGCCGAAGCCCAGAAAAATAGAGACATCCAGAATAGAACCGCAAGGAAGATCTGAATACGATCTTGAAGTCTGGAGAAGCCTGTGAAAAGCAATATATCAGAAAATACCAACAAGAGAAACACAGTTCCAAAAAAATACAGCAGTAATTATGAATTTCAAAACTCAAGTGAGAAAGGGAAGATTCAGTCAGATAAAAGAGGCTTAATTTTATCAGCAATTAAACTCTTATACCTAACGACATAAAATTATGAACTAAACAACAGAGCATGCTAAGTTCACTATTTATGTTACAAAAATTGGTTAATTCCTGACCTCCACACCATCCACTAACTCAAATGAAGTATCATGGTATTATTTATCATAATCATGGCAACACACCTAAGTGATAGTTCACATTGAAACCATGCACAAAGTTGGGGTCAGTACCTACTCTCATTGGGACGGTTATCATCTTATTTGGTACTAATCTTGAAGTCACTGAATCTAGAAGCTTCAAGTTCTCACCATAAGATATCATGAAAGCATATATTTCTACAAAAATTGCACGATTCACAAACATCTTCCATGTTACAAACAAGTCAGTACCTTAGTTGTTCTCATTATCACAAACTAATAAACAAGGGGAATGAAACACAAAATAGCATCAGGGCCTATACAAATTTCCCAACTTCTCAATACTTGGAACCACTATTAACCTTTTCTTCCTATATCAGCCACAAATTAATCATGTTTTGGCCCAGATGCTTATGGTTGAGTCAGAAGCTCCAAGCTTTGCACTGACTCAAGAAGATGCTTAATCGACAACAGAAATTCTAGAATCTTGATCAGAAGCTTTACTACATCCATAGTGCCTCTCATCAGCCGTTGCCAGGCTGGTTAAAACGTCGAAAGAGGGTGATTTCTGATATGATAATTTCCGAAAGTTACGGAAAGGTTGGTTTGTGATTAAGAAAATCGAAACTGACCTAAACATCAGGGGTGGTTTCAGAAATTCTCCCAAATTTCTGTGAATATTTCATTTAAAACATTTTCATACATCCATTCGCCACTGTAACTAAAAAAATTCCAATAAATAATTTGCATAAAGCGCCAAATTACGTATCAATTTAAACAAATTAAAATCACAGAAGATGAATAAGAAAATGCAAACTAACCACTGAGCTGGATGGGATCTTGTTGGGGATGAGGGTCGGACGGAGGCGGTCCGGGGCTAGCGGCGAGGCAACGACGGAAACGTGGAGCAGAGGGAGGCAAATGGATAAGTTGGAGAGATGGACGACGGGGATGAGGCAGAGACAAAATGGACGATGGAGGTTGATTTGTGTGGAAATGCGTAAACGGTGATCTAAGGGGTGTGTTTATCTTGATCGTCGCCGTCGTTGGAGAAAGAAGGTCCATCTTGATTTGATTTATTTTTTTATCTTGAGTCTGTGTGTGATATACTGATTAAGCGAGAGTCTGAACTGGGTTGGGCTTACAATTGCTGATTGTTGGGCTTAAATTTTACAAATATTTATGTTTATCAAACCAATAAAAACCCCTATCCATATTTTTTTTTATATATAATTTAAATATATAAATAATAAATCATCCTATGATTAAATAATTTTAAATTAAAAATAAATTAATATCTAATTATATATAATAAATTATTTATATATATAAATTATAAATAAAAAATATATACACAATATTATTTTTATTAAACTTAATTATAATCAATTGATTAAAATTAGATTAGATATCAATCAGATAAAAGAGACGGTTTGGTCTAATAGACGGTAAGAGTGTTTGATGGTCATAATTGTGTGCATCATGCAACTAATTCACATTTACGTAGGAACTTGCATCATACATATTTTCTCATGGTTATTTATCATATGAATCTATTCGTCGATGTTGTATGAATATACAAATTTTTTTAAATTTGGATAATTAATTAAAAGTACCAAATTAAATGGGTTCACAAAAATTGATCAACTTTTTAGTGGCTAAAGGTTATAATCAAAACCTAAATTTAAATACCAAAATATTTGTACCCCACAACCTTTCTTACAAAGTTCTAAAATTCTCATTTTCACATTGTCACTCAAATTCTAATATTGAGATTTCAAAATTAAAAATAAAATTTTATTATATCTAAATATTTATGTGAATATGGACTCAAAATTTTATTTATTTGATAATTGCCTATTATTTTTAGTGTGTTGAATTTATTTGATAATTTCAAAGTGTATTTCTATATCAAAAACATTTTACTATGCGAGAGGTAAATTAATTTTTTTTTAAACTTTGATATTGAAGATGAAAATACAAAAATAATGGTTAATTAGGAATTTTTGAAATGATTAAACTTTTTAGATTATATATATTAAAAATTTTAATTAAGAAATAATATTTTACCATTTAGGGATTAATCAACATGTTAAGTTTGGTTATTATTTCGGTATATTATATAGGGTAATGAAGTAGGACCCATGGTAATAAAATGCAATAAGTTAAAAGCAAAGATAAAATGGTAAAAATCATTTCAAGCACAACTTTTAACGGAGTAGTTCTATTAATGAGCAAACCTCTTTATATTGGCTCTAAGCTTAATGATTTTAATATAAGCATGAAACTAAAAAATTGTCAATGAATGGAGACTTATCAATATCATAGATGATGAAGATGTTAATTGTTTTATTAGTCTTAGCAATTGTGAGAATTTATTCTTATTTATATGACAAGTACCCCTAAATCAAGATATGACTACTAACATTGATATTCAATATGTAAGATATAATTTACACGAACATATAACTTTTATCTAAGTCACAGGATCATTACAGGTTATAAAATACTGAATTAAAATTCTTTATAGTTATATAAATATTTAAAAAGTCATACACTCTGAAAATTTGAATTCGTACAGATATCAAGAATACCTATATCGAATGATTAGTTTTTTGCTCAGAAAACCTCGATGAATGATAATTTTTAATAGGTAAAATTATAATATATTGATTTTATAGTACATATCTAATCGATATATAGTAGGTCATTAAATTCTCAATTAAAGGTTCAATAAACCTTAAGATTCATATCAGTATTGTTTACCAAACTCATAATCTTTAAATGTTTTAAATTTAATTTTATTGATTATTTAAATTCATCTATAAACTGATATAAAACAATTTAATTACCTGATTTTATTAAACTAAAATTATGATCAATATTAGTTTACATTAGAAAATTTCCAACACAATAGTTGTATAATGAAGCAGTAGACAATGATGGTTTACAGGCGGTTGAACATGAAGAGATAAATACCCATATAGATTTTGATAAAGATGAGACAATGAGTTTGCATGATGTTGATATATTGTTAACTATAGTGGATGGGTTCATGTAGATAAAGAAAATATTCTGACTTATGCCTCCTAACGCCTTATCTGTGGCAAATGCTTGATTTCCTAGCCAATTTTCCAATTTCAAGCCAAAAAAATTGACTCGCTCAAATACTTTTTCATCCATTATGAACCAACTTTAACTCGACAAAGGCAACATCCATAGCATCACAACAATCACAAAATTAAAATCTCTAGTATAAATCATTAATCATTTTATACTAAGAATTTTGGTTGAAAAATGGTTACAGTTTTTTGATAGGCGAATTCATCAAACATTATTTAACATTTTTTAATACCTACAGTGTTGGTTGATTTTAATGTACCCCCTAAATTTTGCTATATTAACATTGCCCACTTTTGAAACTTGAGGGTGCAAGTACAACCAGACTAGATTATGTGTTGGATGTATCATGTGCATGCATAGCATTTATTCTCCTATTCATAGCATTTATTCTGTCTTGGGCACAACAAGACTAGATTCAACAACCCATTTAATTTTAGAGTTGAACAATCAGAAGAAGACAGGATGGCTATCACATTTCAATGCCACCTCAATTTAAGATACAACTGGAAAGAAAATGCAGATGCAATAACTTTCATAAAATTAACATGTTAATTTAAAGCCAGGCATATTTTTTATTTTTTTATTTTTTTATGAGTAAATCAAATCAAATTCTAATACATTATTAGTTTTACTTACCTCTAAATTTTAATTTCTTCGTAAAAACTCATATTCTGCTGTCCAGTAAGTGATTTACAAACCATCCATTTGATGGTTTGTAATGTGACCATGAATTTATGATCATCATGGATAGCTCACAGTACTCTGTCTTATTATTAAATTTAATTCATTGAAGCGAAATGGCTATCACATTTGTCTTTTCCCCTGCCAGGGGAGAAAAAAAGAATCACTAGTCTTTTCATTATACAGTATCCATGAATTAAAAATGAGGAAAACGAAGGCAATTTTCTACCCAGAAAAATTCTCTGAAACACCGCATCTAATTTATAAATAGCAATTATTAACATGCATTACATTATCTTAATAAATATACGTCACAGTATCATCGATCTTACACAAAACACACAACAAGATGATGATGAACAGAAAAAGATACCTTCTTCCCACACAGATTCACCTAATCATTGTTCATCTGTCGAAGATGATAATAATAATAATAATAATAATAATATTTTATTTTCTAAGGTTCAAAGAGCTTATTGCCGCATTTGCATTTCCATGTTTGGAGATAGTAACTTTCATCGTCTTCAAGATCATGAAATGATTTTGGTGCTGATCTCGGTCGACCCTTTTTATCGTCATGAGAAATTACAAGAGTTGCAGTACACGGCCTGCAATTGGAGCATTTGTGAACACAAGTTGGAGGCCTTGATCCCAACCTCTTTTTCATCTCAGAAAAACTCTTTCCATCTCCTGAAACTGCAGACACTACAACAAAAGAAAACCAAGACGATATGCAAGTTTTAAGACTAATAACATATGTAGACGATGAGTAGGTTTAAATGTTAATTGATTCTGTACCTGATTTGAGTGACAGAAACGCGAGGAGCAAAAAGATGAAAGCTACAGTGAGAAGTGCTGCTTTTGAGCCAAGTGGGTAGTTTTTTCTTGAAGGATCCATCACCATGATTTGATGGAGTTTTCTTTTTGCTTTTTTTTCTTTTCTGAAAGGTTACAGTGAAGAAAGGGATGTGAAGAGAGACGTTGAAAAAGGATTGGATATATCGATATGGGATTGGGATCAATGATTAAACTAGAAAAGGAATGGATGCGCAAGAGCATATATTTACAAATGTACAGTATTTTCCAAACACTGTTTTGCCTGTAGAAGAGGAAACATGACTCTGATTCAATGGGTTTCTCACCTATCAAACGCCTTCACTGTGTTAAAAATATTACTTCATTCCCCCTCCTCTTGGTCCCCTTCGGAAACTGGTGAAAAACTGCGAACTTTAGGCCTTTCTGAATGACTCCAAAACCTTTGTTCATCAACCATTTAGACCGACTCTTGACTAATTTTAAATGCAACCATTTCATTGACCCAAAAAGATTTGGATTTTCATTCATTTTCATTAAAAATTAACGACAGAAATAATCAAACAAATATTATGTTTTCGTTGAATACTGATAAGAATATATTTATTATCCCAAAAACTCTCTTTTAACTTGGTGAAAGGAACGAAACATGGCAGAAGTTGAACGTGCATACTTACTTTAAATGTATAGAGAAGAGAAATTGTCGTTTTGGAAAACAATTTGCATGAATACAACATAAAGATTATTGATGGATTTGCATATATGTTATGTAAATGTTATATCTCGTGCGTTCAGGTGTTCAAAAGAAGGCCATCGGCCTTTTGTCTTTACGTACTGGAAATATTATCAGTTTTTTTCTTGATTTTGAAAACAGTTCTTGCAGTCTGCTCTATGAATGAAAACAGTTCCGAGAATCGCCAGCCAGGTGAAAATGCTTTTACGCACCACCTCTTTTTACTTTATTTCAAGGGAAATTTGCTTTATATCATCTCTCCTATAACTTCTAATATAAAAAGTGTGTATATATTTTTAATATATAATTTAAATATATAAATAATATATATTATTTTATTTTTATTTAAAAATTATTTAATTATATAATAATATATTATTTATATACTTAAATTATATATCAAAAATATTTACGTATAGTTTTGTTAAGATATAAATATATTATAAAAATTGTCTTCAAACAAGTGCTAGCACCCATTTGATAGAGTTACTTATCCATTAATTATGGAAGAGTGATTTACATTTTCCTCTCAAAATTTGACCTTAAAATGCTTTTTACATTGAATAAAAGAAATTTAATGATATAAAGGCAAAATATACATATTTTTTTTTTGGCCAAATGACTACCTCTCACTAAGGTTTGATGAAATGACAAATTCCTATTCTCTCAAAGTTTCAAAAAATCAAAATTTCATCTATCATTTAATTCTGTTAATAAATTTTATTTAATTTTTTTTAAAATAATTAATTTACTTTTTTATTGACATTATGAAATTGTCTTTAATATCTAATATATGTGTCAAATTATTAATATATCTTCATGAGTTTAAAAATTGATCACTTAGACCCATAAAAATATTAAAATTCTAACCAACTTTAAAATATTATATTTTACTCAATTTTTTGAAGATGTAACTATTATTTTTTAAAATATTAATAAACATATATTTTAAAATTTTTAAAAACACTATCAATTTTTTTAAATACCCTTAAAATATTTTAAAAAATTATAGTACATTTCAAAAAAAATGTCATTTTGATAAGAAAAAATAGAATAAAAAGTCTATATATTTTGCCCTTTCACTTAATAAAATTCATTAATGAAAATAATGATAGATGAAAGTCTTACTTTTTAAAACTTAAAATGGGAGAATTTATCATTTTAGTAAACCTTGGGTGGGAAATAAGTTTTTGGCATTTTTATTCCTTTGAAAATCTTAACCAACAAACCTTTCACTAGAAAAAAATATAAGAAAAAGTGAAATATAAATAAAATTAATACCTTGAAAGTTGTAAACAAATAAGTTTGAAAACCTACAAATTAGCTCCTTCGATTCAGTTCTCTCTAATGGATTTCAAAACTTATAAATTAACCCCTATAATCTTGGTTTCTTCTTCATAACATTATTGAAAACTTACAATTTCTCATCATCATTGAGCAACTCATTGAAATCACTTGTTACCTTTACCCATAACAAAAACATAGATTAAAATACTTAAATTATTACTTTTCCAAAAACATCAATCAAAATCTAGCCTAATATGATGGTGATATGATATAATTTATATCGACACAAGAGAAATTGATGATAAATTCTTATCCTTGTCTCTAAAATTTCAACAACAAAGATGGAGGTGGTACAAACAAATGATTGTGGTTGTGATAAGAGTGATGATAGTGGTGACGAAGATGAAGATAATAAAGGTGGAGATGAAAATGAAGAAGAAGATGGTGTAGTGATGATGGAGGTGGAATTGATGATGAAAGATGATGGTGGTGAAAAATCAAGTTTTTACCCACTTGTTTTTCTAATGGAAAAGAGTGTTTTTAGGCCAACCCTACTGTCGTAGGAAGTAACTAATAATATAATAATATAATATGTAACTACATAAATAAATAATTATATATTTTTTATCAAAAAAAAGATAGAGATACCCAAATTGTAGAAATAATATTTATTTTAGTGTTCAAGGGTCATAGATCTTATTTCCACATTTGCATTTCCACACTTGAGCATAATAATAACTCTCAATATAATCTTGAAGATCAATATTATTTAGTGCTGCTCTTGGAGGCTTTTTACTGTCATCGATAAGTACAAGAGTAGCCATGCAAGGCCTGCAATTAAAGCACTTGTTTGCACAAGCTGGAGGGCTTGAACCAAGTTTCATCTCGAAAAAATTCTTATCATCATCACTAACTTCTCCTGAAACTGCATAAATTACACAAAAACATGCAAGTTATTATTAACCCTAATGAAGCTTGAAAATAATATAATCACTTGATATTCTTTACCAGATTTTGGTGACAGAAACGAGAGCAAAAAGATGAAAGCTACAGTGAATGTTGCTTTCGGCGCTTTCGGCTTTGCGCCATGTGGGAATTTTCTTAAAGGATTCATCACCATGATTGAGGCTTTTTTTTTTTTAATTTTTTCCTGTAAGTTAAACTGAAGAAAAGGATGTTAACTGAAGAACATGAGCTATACATAATGCTATATATGTATAACTATTAATTGCAATTAAATTTAGCTAATTAATGGTACATACTATAAATGTTATAGTTAACTAGACGACATGTTTTGATTTCATTACTTTTAATTATGTTTATCAGAGAATCAAACCTTCATCAATGCTCTACATCACTGATAGCTCTAACGATTATTACTATTTATTATCCCAAAAACTTTCTTTTAAACTTGGCGAAAGGAACAAAACACAGCAGAACTTAAGCATGGAAACTTGCTTTTAACGTATAGAGAAGCAAAAATGAATTGTCGATTTTGGAAAACACTTTGCACAAATGCAATCCATATATTTATGATAGGTAAATGTAATATCTAATGAATCTCTGCAGATGAATAGAAAAAGCCATCTGTTATCTTTATGTACTGGAAATATTGTCAGTTGTTACAGTTCCTACATTCTGCCCAAGAAGTGAAAACAGTTCTAAGAAAGGCCAGGTAAATAAAATTGCTTTACGCCTTCAACCTTTTACTTTATCTCAGAGAATTTTTTCCTTCATAAACCGTCAGTCAATTGCTAACAGTCAAAATGTTATGAAAATTTCGTTTTCTTTTTTCGTAAATAACTTCTCCACATTCATAGAAGATCCAATGAATAGAGTCACTGATTATATATGGCTCAACATGTCATCTCCAACTTTCTTTCTTTTTTCTTTTTTTTAATCCTTTTTTTTTTTCAATCTTACAGTGCCAACAAATTACTCTTAATTAATTACCACAACTGTTATTTACTTCCGACTTCAGCTTCTGGGTAAACTTTAGTTCCTTCTTTGCTAAATTTAGTAAAGAAGAAAAAACTCAGGCATCCAAGCGGAGCTCGGAAAAAGTTGTTTAAAATCAATTCTATCCATCCGTCCTCCAAAGTGAAAACTCTGTCTAAGTACTGACTACAACTGTACATGAACAACTATTGGGGTCAAACTCAATTCTGGCAAAGATTTTATTACTGCAACATTAAATTAAGTTGTATAGCATGACAGACAGTGCAAAATACATTACATAATTGAAGTTTAATTAGGCTAGCATTAATTTAATTTTGATTTAATAAAGTCAAATAATTAAATAGTTTAATGAACATTTACAAATATACTTAATGTGTTTAACGTTTATTAAATTTTTAATTCTATACAATAACCTATATATTGACTAGGTTTCCCATAGAAAACCCAATCAAAACAGTTTATTCCATTGAGAGGTAAACAATGAGAAAGGAACCCTACAATAGTAGACGGCCGCAACAATAAATACTACATTATGGTAGTGTTGCACCACATTCATACAAATAATAACATTTGGCTGTGGGTATTGCATTCATCAAACTGAACTATATTAAAATTTCAAAGTCCCGTTTATTCTCTTATGTCTACTTATCCTCTTATCTCTAATTATGTCTAACACATTGTATCAAGCTAATCAGAGTCATTTCAGATTCAAATCATTGTTATCATTGCCAATCTTATTGATAACGTGCAATTTTATCAACACTCCGGAATCCACATATGGCACATAAATCGAACGAATTCAGAAAGTTGAAAGCAACCAAACATGCCCAGTTCTCGATCATCCTTTCAGTCCTTGAATGAACAGCCAAAGCTCCTGCAATTTTAGCAATGCATTCTCTCGGCATTTGTTTTAAATGCACCTTTTTGCAGCATAACGGTGACATTAACCACTCAAATGTTAAGGTATGAATCATTTGAGAACACAAGAAATAAGGAACAACTTGTTGCTCAAAACAGACCAATATTTTATCAGTTCCAACTTCCATCCTGTAACAAGATCATGTCCGAAGAGGCCTTTAAATTGTAACAAAAATCCACCATAGGGCATATGACCATCATGTTACAACTGATAATTGATATACAGTCCACGGCTTTGCTTCACTGATTTTTTACTATGAAAGCAAATCAAATGTTACAGCTGAGATGGGTTTCAATTTTTGACAAACCTTCAAATATCATATCTTGTAATTCCTTCGCCTCAATCATACATACCCTCCTGCTCCCAAACATCGACAAGAAAATCTACCATTACCTGCCAATATTAAGATCAAACAGAGATAAGCTAATGCATCTTACATAAACAATACCAACAAGGGCAGAGACTCTCACTGAGAGGGGAATAGGCTGAGGGAATGGCTTATTGCTCCCAAGTAAACTATCATATGTTGCATTCCAACTGCAAAGCCAGAAGTTTTTAACCATGCTGAGACAATGAGTGCTGACAAGTAAAAGAAAACAATTTATGAATGATCAATGGCTACCTTAGCGAGGGTAAGCACATAATCCAGAGATGGTTCTGGTTTACAGACATGTGCCTCCTACTTGACTACTCGAGGACCCTTTCTAAATAAATATAAAAGTCACAATATATGTTAACAAATATAAATGCATAACCACACCTACTACAACAATAGGCCACTCATGGAAGAGACTTGAACTTCCCTTTTTTCTTTTTTGAGGCTTAAATTTTCACAAGAATTACTGACATAAAAACAATGAAATAATGATGTTATTTAGGAAAAAAAATATTTAAGTCATCATGAGAAACAGGAAATCATCCCCAACACCTAAGTTACAATAACGTAATACAATGAAATAAGGTTATTTATTATATGTGCAAGGAAAATTTACTAACTTAGACAAGATGCTATAAAAATACTTATTAGGACTCATTTATGTCAGCTGCAAAAGTAAAAATCTAGGAGCACTGATGGCACAAGCACAGAGCAACATCTTGGGAGCACAAATGTCACAAACACATGAGCTAGTAGGATCGCATTGAGGAGATGACTAACGTGGCAAGAGTTGAAAAGGGTAAGAGAATGAGCTGAAATAAAGGTTGGATGATGAAATGGGATAGAGAGGAAATAAATAGGAAATTTAGGGAAACACTTGGGGAGAGTTTAGACCTCTCGAATAGACAAAAGTAGATAGCATCGACCTTTCGAATGGTCGGAAGTGGAGGGCATCGAACCCTCGAATAGCTGGAAGTTTTTGTCTAAAACCTTCTACAATTTTCTGATTTTCATTTTCTTGCAGTTTTGCAGGTTGGTTTGGCATCTGCCTTCCTTGTAATCTCCTCATTGATCAATAAACAGTATCTTTGGGAAAGATTCTTAATCCATTCTCTTGCTCATTTCTGGATTTGTGCTCAAGCAATTCCTACTTTTTCTAGGTTCCTAACAAAGTGGTATCAAACCCTACTGGGGTTGGGTTATAATGAACACTAGGCTGGTATCTATATATGACCCATTAGAGAAAGATCTAACGAAAAGTGTGGATGGTTTAGAAGCTGAGATTCAGGCATTGAAGGAAGGCCTAGGAGAGGTAAAGGATCTCATGACACTGTTGTATAAAAATAATTAGGAGAGGAATCGCAACAAAGCTCCAACCGAGCAATCAGAAGCTCAAGGGGGTGTTGGGGATTCCAACAAAAATGGAGAGGCCAGAATGGGCTAATGGAGACCAGAGGATGCTGGAAAGGAGAGAACTAGAGCCGTTAAACCAAGACATTATTGCCGTTACTGGGAATGTAAGGCCACAAAACATGGTGGTCTCCGAACAACAAGTGAGATGACTGGAATTGCCTGTAATTATTGACAAAGATTTCGGAGTGGTTGTTACAGGTGAAGAGATATTTCTTTGTTAATAATACTGTTGATGAAGAGAAATCACCTCGGTGCAAGAGGTTGGGAATAATATGATGGTCAATTAAGTGACTAAATGAGAGAATATGGAGGGTGGTCGACAAGATGCACCTCACTAGAGATTCGAGTTGTTGATATTTATTGGAGGATATCAAATGGGTTGGCGACTTAGGGCATAAACAATGTTGAGTTGTTTAGAGTTGAAAAAATGAAGGGTACACAAATTTTAGTTTTCAAGTTCAAAAACATAGAAAAAATCAAAACAGAGAAAATCAAAAGAGATTAAAAGGATTTTCCAATTTTCCCACCTTGAGGACAAGGTGGTTCTAAAAGAAGCAACGGTAGGACTCATATGTATGTTAGCTGCAAAAGCAAAAATTTGGCCAAGTGGCACAAGCATAGAGCAACACCTTGGGAGCACATATGTAACAAACACACAAGAAAGTGCAGGACCACATGGAGGAGATGACTAACGTAGCAAGAGTTGAGAGGGGTCGTTAAAGAATGACTTGAAGTAAAGGTTGGATGATGAAATGGGACAGGGAGGAGAAAAAAAAAAAAGGAAATTTTAGGGAAACACTTGGGTATAGCTCTAGCCTCTCGAATAGCCAGAAATGGATAGCACTACCCTCTCAAATAGCCAGAAGTGGAGAGCACCGACCTCTCAAATAGCCGGACATTTCTAAGTCCTACCATTTTCTGACTTCATTTTCTTTCAGATTTGTAGGCTAGTTTGGCATTTGTCTTCCTTGTAATCTGCTTATTGATCAACAAACAATATCTTTGGGTGAAATTTTCAATTCATTCTCTTGCTCATTTATGGTTTTGTGTTCAAGCAATTTCTACATTTTTTGGGTTCCTAACCAAAACACTTTCTCTGAAATTCAGATATTATGTAGGAAAAAAATAAAGAAATGACTTTTCGTGGGCTGAATAATAATAATACGCCCACCCTTGATTTAGAAACAGACAAAAACACTTACAGCCCTATTTATTAAAACGGTTTTTTTTGTTTTTCCTTTTCCCTTTTTCTGTATATGCTAAACCAGAAGAGCTAACAAGTTAAGCAGAAAATGGAAATTTCTCTAAGTTTGTGTGTAAGAAGGAGACTGTCCCTATCCACAATCAATATTTAAGTCTACAAAAGTACTGTTAATTTTAGATTGTGGTGATGGCATACATAGCTGCAACTGCACTTTAGGCTAGACATAAGTTGCAATATAACAGTATATTATCTAATCTCTTTAGAGATGAGACAATAAAATTAGTCTCTCCACTAGATGAGTTAAATTGAGAGAGAGCGGGTTTAAAGTTAGAACTGTATGTGCAGCATAGACAAAAGTATTGAAATTTAAAGACACCAAAACCGCATAAAGTCTCTCCTCTTAAAGATTTTCTTAGGGCTCGGGTCTATGTGAAAAGGAAGAGAAGAGGAAGAAAAGCGAATGTGAAGGAAGGCACCAGCGATATCAATAACAGAAAGCAGAGCATTGGAGCGGAAGGCAGCAGTCCCCTGCACCCTTCAGGTACCTATCAGATTTACACCTAAATATCATAATATGCCTGTTCTAATGGTAAATCTCCTATCCCCTTAGGACAAGGGCCAATCAAAACAAGAATTAAAATTAAGTCATGATAACATATTCAATTCATTGACACACTCATTTCAAAGCCCTTTGTAGCTATCTTAATTTCATCACAAACCAAACCACACATACTCTTCAGAATCTCCAACCCAACAAGTCAGAATGATGCTGAATAACTGCTCCTGTGTTTACACTGTTATGCAGGTTTCATTAAGAGTAATTATAATAAATATCCTAATTAATCAAGATTGTGAAATTGGTTATTTTGCAGCCAGGGCCATTGGCAAACAAACAAGCAAGCACAAAAAGTATTGCATGCAGATACTAAAGTGGACGCCCTAATTAATTGACTACTTCAGAATATTCAAGCAACTCACTTTAATTTGGGTTCCCTCACTTGTTGAGCTCTTTTCTCAGACATTTTATTTCCTACCCAACGTTGTCGAGTTTGGTTCCAGAGAATAAGACCTGCAAACCAAGAGGTCAGAAAAGATAGTGCAAAGGCAGCTTGGTCTTATCCAGTAAACAAAAAGGGCTTCAAATGATGAGGCATCACCAGAGTTCCAATCCACACAACCCAATCAAATTCATCAATATGCAAACACAATTAAGTCACTACACATCCAAGCAATCACAATTTTATTTGTTGGATAAGTGCAATGAGAACTTGCCATGGTTTACAAACTCAGATGGTGCATTAGTGATGCCAGTACCACCATGTGCATCAAGAACCTGGTTGTTTGTGCTAATTGATGAGATGCTTCCCTGTGACATGAATGCACTATTGTCCATATCACAAGTGCTGGTAGTCCAAAAATCTTCTGATAAGCTAGGCTTCCTTGCTGGGTGACTTTTAACTTCCTTCAGCGTCTTATTTTCAGAGGTATTCAGTTCATGCTTAATATAGATTCCAAGACAACCACTGCTCTGTTTCAAATGAGATAAAGTCATAAACAATAAAATACCAAGTAGCAAAAGCTTATACCTAAACACTTCATATAGAAAAGATATTATTTCCCTTCGAATGCCCACAAAGGCACCATGATGTCAATTTACTTGTATGTCAAAATCATTATCATCTATAACTCAATTGAAATACTGGATATTCATTACTAGGCCTGGAGCCAGAGAAACCACCCAAGGTAATGTTTATGCTGCAAATCGGATAAACAACACCTCAAAGCCACCTAAAAAGCATCAACTGCCATGTCTAAATTAATCCCAATGCAGGTGAAGATGACTAGAAAATCCTTAAGACACCCACAATAGGCACCAGGTAATCTCTGAGAAATTTGTTCATCTACCTTGCTGATCTAGCTCTTTTACCATTGTCAAACTAGATAAACCATATAAACTTCCCTGCAAAAATTTGCGATTGTTGGATATATATAGACAATCTATTCAAAAAGATCCTCTAACACACACACAAACTGTAAGGTAAAGGAAACATGTAAAATCATCTATCATTCAAATTGGACCACTAACTGTAACACACCCCTAGTTGTGTTCAAAACTAGTTAACCGAACTGGTTTGACCCTTTTTTGAAACAAACCAACTTTTCAGTTTGGAGAAAACTTTAAACCAAAATCAAACAGGCTGAAAGATTAACCGGTTACAAACCAAACCAAAAATACTGGACAGCCAAATCGAATTTTCTATTAACCAGTTTTGAACCAAATGTCAATTTTTTTCAATGTTATGTTGGTGGTAGTTTTAATTGTGTCATCACTTTCAGCATTGTAACAGCTGTAGTATCTCTTCTTATCTGGGTTATTGCTGCACTTATAATCTTGGCAACAAGAAACCAATTTTTTATTAACTTCACTAACAACCAACAGATGCGAAAAGTTGTGTCTAACTTAGCTTAATTACTTGGTATAACCATGGTTCTAAACAGTGTCCAGTCTGTTATATCTGGTAAGATATACATAAATATACAATTAAGAAATTCAAAACGTGTATATATCAACAGATAGATAGTATTACTATTAATTTTATAATTCTTCTTTTTTAGCCATTAAAAAGTGAATATAGACATATTTCATGTTGAACAGACCTCTAAGCGCATGTAGGTGTGGGGAGGATTGTGACAAAGCTTTGATAATTAGAAGGCTTTCATCTAACTCATCAATCAATTTTGACTTTTAGAGAGGAGAGGGGAAGAGGTAGGGTTCAAGTAAGTAGAACAAAGAGCTTCAATAAGTAGAATTGGCTTTCATCCATCTCTTCAGAGTTCAATAAGTAGAACAAGAGGGTGAGTCTGACTGTTGAAATGAGAGAGGAGAGGAAAGGTAAGGTTTGGTGCCAATTACGAGTTGTGAAGAAGATGAAAAAATGTGTGGCAAAATAAGGTTTTGTGATTATTTTTAACATTTAAAACTGGTTCAATTTGGTTAACTGGTATACAAATATTGCCAAACCGGAAAAAACCAATTTTTCGGTCACTTTGGTTTCTGGTCCGGTTATAAGTTTGGATATTGGTTCATTTCAATTTACGGGTTTTTTAATGCCCATGTTTAATACCCAATGGTAACACCTATCTAGTGAGTTTACATGCCATCAATATTCTTCAACTTTTGCCAATCAACAGATACTAAATGCAAAAGGTAATCCAGAACCACCGATTGTCATATGATGCTTAATCAGTTTACCTCATCCAAACTCTTTACATGCCAAATACCTGCAAGAATCCTAATAGCAATTCATACATGCTCGAAACTAAATTGAGTTAAACCAACATGATAAGCGCCCAAAAGGATTGTAATTGTAAATCACTTTGAACTGGATATATATCCGGATGAATAAGCTTCCCATTAACAGCTTTAAAACACAAATCAGATTGAAGTAGAAGCTCCACACAAGTACTGACATCTAAGGTGATTGTTTCAATCTATAAGACAAAATATAATTCCAAACCAATTTCACTTTTTTTTTTTTGTCCATAAATTTTAAGCAACCAAGCACAACCGCAAAGACTATCAATAAAATCCCCTTAAATTCCAAACCCATAAATAGAATTAGAAAAACTTACCCCATGCATGCAATACAAGAAAAACCCACAGGCCAAAAGTTCCAAATAGATCTGCAAATAAACACTTGTTTCTAAAATGAAAGCTGAAAAAGAATACAGTTCCAGGAAATAAAGATCAGAGAGAAGTACCAAGCAACAAACAGAATCTATTAAGAATAAAAACGTAATCAACATAATAAAATATATAAAGTGTAAAGTTCACAACTTTGAAAATTAAGATTAAATTTTTATTTTACCCTTTCTCTTAATCTCTCTCTTTCTGTATCTTTTTTTTCCTTGCAATGTCTTCTTCTTATTTGGCAATTACGGGCAAATGGGTAGATAAAGACTTTGAAGTTGTTTAGTACTTGAAAATGTAATAAATTTACTGTGAAGTTCACCAGAGCGGCGTGTAAAGTCAGGTTTAAAGAAAATTTTAAATTTTCAAACAAAATTAAACTATTTTATTTTAAATAATAATAATAATAAAAATTTTGATTTGATTTGCTTTAAGTTTTAAATTTATACGAATAAAATTGAATATCATCCACGAAGCATACATTATTAACCATATTTTCAATATATTATTATTATTTTTATTTATTGATAAATAATATTATCCCAAATTCCGCACACCATAGAATTACATATATGTATAATTATTTACATAATTAAATATATTGATAAATGTGATTAATAAAAAAGTGTAAGTAAACATACTTGGGAAAACTTTAAATTTTGATTAATAAAAAAATAATTTTCATTTCAATTATGATTAATATATTGTTGTTGATACAAAAAAAAAACGCATTTCCCTTTTTTCTTACACGAGTATCTTATTTAATATTTTGTTTTCATATTTATGTAATAAAATTAGAGGCAGATGGAAATAGAAAATCATGGTGGGTTTGTGTGCAAATTTTTTAATATATAATTCTTTTGAAGTAATTTAAAATATCAAAATGTATGGATGTTATCATGTATTTCAATATAGTCTATATGTTTTTAACTTTTGTATATCTAGTACTCGTTAAGCATAGCTTATAATTATTGAATTATGATTATGAATTTTCTATTTAACTATACAAAAAATTTTCAAATATTTTACATTATTATGTTTTTCAATATAATTTATACATTTTCATACAAAGACTCCTTGAATATAATTTAATTAAGAAATATAATTGTTGAAGAGCATTTATACATTTTATATCAAGCGCGTAAATTATGTTCATTTGTTAATATATATATATATATATATATATATATATATATATATATATATATATATATATATATATATATATATATACACACGTGTGTATATATATTATTAAAATAATTATTTATGATTTAGTTTGGTTTGAAAACCATCTAAATCACAACTAAATTATAATACTTATAAAAAAAAATTTTCAACCCAAATAAAACTGTTTTCCAAGTATGAAATATCAAAACTGTATCTTTTTTAATACTATTCAAATTGTTAAATACACTAAGATTACTAATAACTATAGTTCGAAACAATATAATAATTAAAAAAATATATAATTAGGAGTAATACAGTCAT
The DNA here is from genome assembly GCF_011075055.1 of Mangifera indica. Taxonomy (NCBI): domain Eukaryota; kingdom Viridiplantae; phylum Streptophyta; class Magnoliopsida; order Sapindales; family Anacardiaceae; genus Mangifera; species Mangifera indica. The sequence goes on from NC_058139.1 coordinate 6,826,112, forward strand.
TTACTTTTTTAACACTATGTTAGAACTTGTTTTGTTTTCAGAGGGAGGTTTTGAATAAAAATTATAGTTTAGGAATTTGTGGGGTGGAAAGTTATTTCCCCAAACCTTGAGTGGGATATTGTGATCGCTCTAATTTTAAAGACTCAACGTCGTCCACTCATTGTTTCCTTGTATGCTTCTCATTCTACACATCATTCATGACGTAATTCTGTTAAGTGTCTCTGGGTTCCATTGGTTCATCCATGTCCATCAGCCCACAAAAATATTTACCATAAAATAGTGAAAAAAAAGAACCTTATATAATAAAATGAAAAGTGTTGAGTTTAAATCTGCAGAAGATTAAAAAAAAATCGAAGCAGTTGTGTCCAAATTTACAGGATTCTTCCGAACTGACTAGAAACCTTCCATGAAGATTGGATTATGCTGGAGAAGTGACTGAATTTTCTGTAGTCAATATAACATTTTTACTCGTCAAACTCTACATACAGAGAGGACTGGAAACAAAGTTGAATATTCAACAACTGATGTTCACATTTTGCCCAATTTTTAAGATTAAAAAAGAAATAATATTTTTTCACAAATTTACATGGTTTCTGGGAAAGTGAAAGAAGGAAATTAAAATTGATTTACAGTGATCAATAAGAGCATTGTGTTGGGTAAACTCTGTCCCTGAGAATTCCATTGTACAAAGCAACTCTATTTGCAGGCATTCCTGGAATTTCCTTTTTGCAATTTCTGTCAGCTTTTTTCATAAAATTCTTCGTGTGTTCTTTTCTGTATTCCTTTCCATTGCCACTCGTCTCCTTCACATTCTCCGCAAAATGCACTCTTTTCTTCTTCCTTTGCCTCTTTTTCCCCTCTACACAACCAAATTAAACCTCAGTTCAAGAAAGCTGCAGAGTTTATTAATTTATAACTTGTAATGTAATTTTTACCTGAATACAAGCAAGAACGCAGACTTTTCCCTTGAGAAAAATCAGGAGATGAAGAAAAAGCTGCTTTTTGCTTTCCGAAAGCAAGGAAGAGAAGGGTGCTGGAGACAACTATGGCAGTGGCAAAAACAACAGCTTGTGAGTTCATAATTCTGCTTATGCCTCAAACACGAAAGTATTTAGGAGAAGGGTTGTGGAAAAACAAGCGTCCATGTGAAATGGGGGCTCTGGAGCTGTGGCATGTAAGGGCGTGTTTGGTTTGAGTGAACCACACGGCAAAGGCAGGGAGAGAAAAGCGCTTTTAGGAGAAGTCAGAGGTTGAAAGATGGGGACCGGTCAAACAAAACTTTCCAAGTGCTTCTTGTGAGAGAGAGAGAGAGAGTATGAAGATGTTTGGTCTATACTCAATAATACAATGCTTGGTTGCTCGGTATTACAATCTTTTATATACAAAATAAAAACTCAAATTCAGTTTATTTTAAAGCTAATTAAACATTTATGGACCGTTTAGATTACCAAAAAAACATAGACACACTGGATAAAAACCTTGTCATCACAATCATCTTTTCTCAGCGTGGATGCAAGTTAGGTGAAGAAGGCCCACGGGTTGCAACCGGTCCTCCACCACAATTCCAAGTAATCCCATAAAATCAGACGTACGTGATTTGACACATTCTACACGTGTTCACCAGATAACAATGCGTTTGAAACTGGAACTCTTCAGAAAATTCACAGCGCGACTGTCAGTTTGGTTTTCACACGTGTCGTCTAGATTTTTCGGTGAGGTCAACCGGTCAAGGTTGAACAAACATGAGTTGATATCAACATTTTTGGCACCCCTCTCAGGTTTCGGTTCAAAATCTCCCCGAGGTATCACAAATCGCAAAAGATACCCCTAACGGAGATATCAAATAGGCAATTGCTTTAATTTTCCTTTCTTATGTTAATTGATCACAGATTAATTAATTAATCTACATCCGCAAATAATCTGATAATTACCAACAGCAAATATGGGACCATAAAACACATAAATGAACATAACACACACACAGACACTTCCAAGTCTCTGTACTTATTGAAATCAACAAACCAGCAGAAAAATAATACCGTATCTAGCAGGCCCTCATACAACATGATTTATTGTTATGTTATGCTACTAAAAACGGTAGCATTAAGTGGTAAGGATAGGAGGGAGATAGTCAGATTTTGTCCCAAGAATTCGAGCTTTAGTGTCCGGAAAGTGCTCAGTTCCCGGCAGCTCAGTGACCTCTCCATTATTGTCAACAGCAATCGGGTAGCGGAGCAAGTGCCCTGGCAGGTCATGCTCCAGTGACTCGCTGGAATACAGATCCCAATATTTGTCAGCAATTTGGTTCAATTTCAAGACACAATCACGGCTTTCTGGCTGGAGGAAGCGATCATCAAGCATGCCTAGGTGCTCATACCACAGTGACATACGGAATCCGTGGATCTGGCCACGTGCAGGCACACTTGTTGACAAATGATAAGGTTGGTAGGCTCCCATGGCTATCTCAGAGTCCCTGGAACCATCCATTGATCGCTGGTTGATGTTGGCAGATCCAATGATAATGTATTCATCATCAACTGCAAAAGTGAAGAGACATCTCTTACACTGAACAAAATTTATATTACTCAACTAATTCAAATAAATGACTTACCAATCATCATCTTGGCATGAACATAGATCATAAAGCGGCGGGCTTCCTGAGCTCTAAAATAATCTGTATCAGGCTCTGGCTTCTCTGAAGGTTCATATTCTCCACTCTTCTTCACCTCACGATTTCCAAGGCAAAAGAAGGTCAAATAGCTCCTGGGATCCTCTTCAAGGCCCTTAGCTCTAAGAGCCTGAGCAATATCTTTATACATCATGTCCATTGTCCTTCTCTGCCAATCTAATATTGCAAGAACAGACGCAGACTCTGGAATCCCTTCTGGCCACATTGGGACAACAATATAAACAGTGAATCTCTCCCCTGCCTCAATTTTACTAACAATCTTAAGTGACAGCTCCTTTGGAATTAAATGCAAAGCATTGATTTCCTCAGGCTTAATACCATCAGCACTCCAATCAAATGAGCTTCCAAGGAAATACTGATTTTCAATATAGATGAAATTCTTTGCACGTCGAATAGCATGGATATAAGCATCCTGAATACTTCGGTCAATGATATTGTCCTTCCCACTGACAAGCCCAGCTCTAGCTGCATCTTCAGGTGTCTCGGGGAAGCCAAAGGCAGCCCCACCATCAATGGATCTAAATAACTGCACATTCCATGTCTCATGGTCATCTGGGAACATAACTGGAGATGGGGAAATTATAACGTCTCCAAGCTCTCTAAACTGAACAAGTACATCCTTCCCACCCTGCTTTTTCCATCTCTGCTCGAAATTAAATAACACATCCCAAGCAATGGGACCCTCAAGACGAGAGTGAATGTCATGCCAAGGTTCCCTTGGACCACCTTTTGTGATTGAAGCATCTTTAAAATTTGGCTGATGGAAATCATTATGGTGTGCTGTGCCCAATGTCCTGAAGAGAGAATGGAAGGGAGTATCGTATCTCCCATCGCAAAGATCAATACCTCCAACAAAACTCACAATTCTCCTCCTTTCTGAATCTCCATTGGGCATCTCGTGGTCCACCACCACAATCTTCTGGTGGTGAGTAAACATGGTAGCGATTTGTAAATCCTGAACAAAGCTACCACCATCATCAGGATTACGTGGGCATAGAACACAGTGCACATCACAATCATGGAAGAAAGCTTCAGTTTCTTCATCATGAGTGGCCATCAGTCCATCCTTTTTGAGTAAACCAACAGAGGTTCTGTCATCCCAAACAAGCATACAGACCCTAACACCTTCACTTGCCTTCTTCTTAAGCAGTTCACCAAGTAAGATGTCTCCTCCAGGCTTTGGCCTCCTTGAGTCCCTCACCAAGCTGATTTCAGTATATACAGACCATCCAGTGATGTAAATCAAATGTTTTGCATTGGTGATTGCATCAAATATATCTTCCCAACATCTGTGGGGCTCATAAAACTTGCCTCCTGCAAGGGGAATATTAGGTACAAATTTATCTGGGACATGAGCATCTTGGTACAGAGAAACCTTACATCCTTTTCTCTGGGAGAAAAATGTAAATGGCACGCCAGGATACTTAGAACTTTTGATACCACGAGCCCAGTTAGGGTCTTTTGTTACATCAAAATATTGAAGCTTAACATGAATCTTTGATTCTATAGGATTCTTATCTTCATCCAAGATCTCAACCCATCTATCAACTTCTTGGCCATCTAAGAGTTCTTCAACAGGTATGTAAGCCCTCCCGATTAAAGTTGCTCCAATAGGATTATCATCTTTAACAGTGAATATGACATTCGATGCCATATGAGCACAGTAAATGTGAAAAGACTCATACCACCTGGGGTTGGAAGCTTCATTGACTAAAATTTTGGTCCTTCCAACCCTAGCCTTTTCTAGATCAATAGTTGCATAGAGTCTACTTTCTCCTCGGCCAAGACCAATAAGCTGTAAGAAGAAATTGTCCATGAGGAACTGAAGGTAAGCAAATGACTGTATCTTTTAATAATGAACAAATATTGCATCATAAAAGCATCATTAGTCGAGTCCAGTGCAAGCAATTTAAAAGAATTAGAGAGTTGTAAAATTGAAAATTAGATTTTCAATTTATAACACAAAATTACAGATGTATGGAACCAAAATAAATTGACAGATCACATACCACGATGAGTGAACAAGTAAAAATCACATGAATCTACGAGCTAAAAAATGGAAATCGAAATTTCGTCTAAACAATTTGCAGCAGTGTCATGGAACTTGAAAAAGGGTGACATGTAGAAGTGTTGCAAAAAGAAATGAAAAAAATAGTACAGATGCCTATATTTGAAGGCAATTCAAATAGTGTAGTATAGATGGATCAAAGGATATGCATAAGAAAAGTCAGTAAAGAAGACAATAAATTGGAGAGAGCAGGAATAAAAATGGGGCACATGAAATTTCTTAAGACTAATCTGTCAAATACCAACAAATACTATTGTTGCAGTACAGTGGCAATTTAGAGTTGTCTTAGAACATGCTTTCTGATCTACAAGTCAAAACAGAGATACCACGGAACACATTAGTATTGTAGTTCAAAAACACATCTCAAAGGTACAAAATTTATTTCTGCAAGTGCTATTGTTAAATTCAGAAACCACTAAAGGATGTTTTCTTTGCTATTGAAAACAGGTTGGGCAAACACAAAAAACATTTACCAAGCTTTGCAAGTGTTGTGTTCTCAGAAGTCATTCATTATATTAATAGATTCAAATTCCAATTTTCATTAATAAAAACGTTGTTTACAAAACTTTACTGAACACAGACTTAAGGTTCACCACAGAGAAAAACAGGGGATGCATTGAATTTTAGGCAACAAAACCATAATTAAAAGAGACATCCACTTCCATTTTTAAAACAATGGTTAAAGTCCCACAAATTCAATAACCAAATAAGTTTATATAGGCAAAAAAAAAAAAAAAACTGAAACTACTTGGCATCATGAGCTAAGCTGGAAGGAAGTGGATCATATTTGTGAGTAAGCAGGGGGAAATAGTTATTTATCGGGATTGAATTTTAATGTATGTATCAATAATCCAGATCGAGCATGTAAACACAGCATATACAAGCTGAGACAGTAAAACTACAAATCTACAAATTGATTTCACATTCACGTACGATTTCTTTAACAATCACAAAAAAATTAAGATAACTTGAGAGTATTTCATCGCAAGTCAAGCTGCATTTCTAGCACGACCAAAAGTTTATTTTTATAGTCGATCAGCACACAAACCACAACTTTATCAATCACTGAAATTCTTCACAGAATCTTAATTCTTAAGAAAGAAAAGACACCACAAAGGCAGAGTACAAAAAAGAAAAAAAAAGCACCCACAAAGCATAAATAGGATCCAGATTTAACACTGAAATCAGCAGAAAGAATTCAATCAATCTGGATCCATCAACAGAAATCAGCAAAGAAACTCGAGATCGTACGAATCTCTTATACCTTTCGGAGAAAGCCTCCACCTCCACTTTTAAGATGATCCACTTCATAGATCGTAACATGTAAAGTTCCATGTAGCAAAATCTGCGCCATTTTTCACCTGTACCAAACACCAAAAAAATCAAGCACAGAATCCAGAAACACACACACACACACACACACACACACATGATATGATCTCCACTGTATAACATCAAAGAAACTATAGAAAAACTTCAAACCCTGAAAAAGGCCAAAAAAGGACTCAAACCCAGAAAAGAAAAATTATTCACAACATGAAACGAACAAAAATAAAACAACTGAATTAAAAAAAAAAACCAAAAGTAGTATCAATTACTAAATCAAAGTGGATAAAATATACAAAAGAACCTAGATTGGAGTGAAAGAGAGAAGGAAACTTGATTTACACTGAGTAGTTGGTTTGAGCAGAATTAGAGCAGCAGAAGAAAGACTGAGAAGGTGAACGGACACTCAATTGAAGTGAGGAAGATCCGTGAAAACAAAAGCTTTGTCTTCCTCCTGTGTGCTATACCTTGCTCAATAGCTCTTTATCTTTTCAGGCAATACAACCAGGCCCAATAATTTCCTTCTCTTTCCATCAACCCATCAAAGGAAAGGAATTGATTATACCTCAAGGAAATATTACAAAATTGTTAATTAGATTTTTCTTTTCCTTTTTGGTGATTTAAATAGATCTAATAATTTCTAATCACGTTTTTACATGATTATATTATAATTGTACATCATAATTGATGTTAAACAGATTTTACAAGTTACATAAATAATTATAAATTTCAATTATTAAGTTTTATGTTTCCTTTTAGAAATCTCCTTTTAGCTCAAAACTTCTTCCACAAATTTGTAAAATTTCTAACCTAAAAAAGGTGGAGGCATATTGTAGATCCCCCAAGTATTTTCATAATTATATTAATAATTACAAATAAATGTCTTTTCAGTCTTAAATTTAAACATTAATTTGTAATCAACACATAAGACTTCCCTTAATTAAAGATATTAGAGTAAATTATTTTCGTAGTAATTCTACAATATTTGTCAAATAGACCACTTCATTATTATATTATTTTTTAATAAAGGGAAGGTTGAGTAAGGAATACAAAATTTTGTTGGGGTGTCGATTGGAAGCTTTTACGAATACAATGGTCGATTATTGCAAAGAAGACTTGATTTTTTTTGGTGCAGTTGCGGCTGTGTAAGATATTGACACGTGTTCGGTATATTCCCCTCCGAAATGGTATTATCATATTTTGGCATTCAGCCACTGGTTAAATTTTTTTATTGAGGAAAAACTGAAAACGTGAAGAAGAATAAAGAATTTGTTTAATTTATTTTTTCAAGGAGAGGAATAATTACCAGTCACTCTGGATCTACTCGGATTTCACACGTTAGAAGACATTTATTTTATTTTATCACCGACAGGTAATTAATAATTAATAAATATTTAAATTAATATTAATAAGATAAAATTTGAAATAAAAAAATTTAATTTCACATAAATTTCTAATAATTTTTTATTTCAATTTTATCACATCTGAACGTGGTTCGCGAATCATGCCTCAAGCAAAGCTAAATAAATTAAACTAGTCAGGAATAATCAGATTGACTTATTTCTAATAAATAATAAACTACGTGGACCCTAGAGATTCGTCCACGTAGAAGATAAAGAGTGCCGACACCTGTGGTGATTAGCGTAACCATCAATCGGTTGAAATGAGAGAAGCTGTCCAAACAAGGCCCCGCAAAGTTAACTTTGAAAAGGATAACGATGGCCCACATTTAATTATGCGGTCCTCCAATCTCGACGTCTCACGTTCCTGTCCGTCCTCTACACTGCAGCAGGAAGTGCGTTATAAACACGATACACGGAGTGGGTTGATTTTGAAAATTTTGGAATGTGAGGTCCCAAAATGTGAGGTAATATATTTGTATACTTTACTGATAGTTTCAATTTACAGTAATTTATTGAGAAACGTGATGGGTTGATTTTGTAAGTTTCGAAATATGGTGTTCCAAAATTTGTTCCACATACTTTTACTCCTGCAGAGCTTCAAAGGGACATTTTATTTGCTCGGAGAGGCGAAATTTCTAAATATAAAAGGATCACAAAATAAAGTGATATTATATTTTCTTATGAGCATAGTTTATAAACCGCCCTAAAAGCATAAATTTATTTTCACCAGAAAAAAATTTAAATTTCTGATGTGGTATGATCAAATTTTTGGGGGATAAATTATTTTCATTCGTTTCTTCGACTACTGATAACATTTCTAAAAGGGTTTAGTGTTTATCAAAGGAAGGTGTTCGAAGAAGGGAATAGAGGTCAAATATTATTTTTTCAAATTTTGTATAGAAAAAAATTATTAATTTTTTAAATTAAATAAGAGAAATAAGATAAAATTTTAATTTTTTTAATATTTTTTATAAATAACAATATTATTCTTAACCCTAACAAAGAATTTTAAATAAAAAATTAATATCACTATATTGATATTAATTTTTTATTTAAAATTATTAAAAACATAAATCAGAACTCATGGTAACATTAAAAAGTTTGAAGGCCCAAAGTATTGACGCAAAGTCGTGCATTGCACACTTTTTAGCTAAGACCCTTAAGCCATACAACTTATGAGCCAATGGGGCCTATTGCCCACTGCCCTTTTTCTCCAAATTAGAAGTCCATCTTTTTAGCAAGCCACATCCACAAAGTGTCCCGTCTTTATCTCTTGAGACCCATCTTCCTCTTTAAGATTTCAGTTAAAACCAGAGCATTGAAATGGTTCATGACCACAAGTGACAAACACCCCCCTCATGAATTTTCAGTACAGCAAAAAGAGCCAACGGGGCTGTTGGAATTGTTGGAGCTTCTCATGTGAACCAAACTACTCTTCGAGATTATCTTCTACGGTATTCTTTAGTCCATAGGATATTTCCTTGAGCAAATCTATGAAAAACAACTGTTCAGTGACTAGCTGCAAGACAAACAACCAAAACGTCTCCCATTTGCTAGACGACAAGAGACGCAGGTAGACATTTCAAACCCAGGATAGCTAGAAGACTTCTGCTTAGTAGATTATTACGATCTTCCTATTGGATTTTCCAATTCTCTTTTGTGATAACAAGGGAGAAACACTCAATATATTTATGACAGAACAATACTATATACGTAGATATAATTTTCCTATGCTAAAGATGGCTTATTTTAATTTAAACTATTGTTATAGATTATTATGAAGACAAATCTGAAAGAGCTGCCCTTTTAATAGCTATATATCTCTTCCCCATTAGAATACTGTAAAGAAGTTAAGAAACACAGTTATTTCCTTAGTCTTCGTCTTCATGCCCACAATATCAAGAGATCTATCAATTAATTAAATAGTACATATGATAATGGTCTACATACATTTATATTTCAAATTAAACCCAAATTGATCTTGAAATATCAAGAGATAACTTATAATTATTGCTAATCCCCTCCACTGTCTAACCCTAATAAACCCAAACACTTGAAAAACTATACTTATATTATACATTTCCAACAATAAATTATTTCACATGGGATGGCTAGAAATATATCAAATCTTGAACTTATACAACAGTGTTTTGGTTTGCTGATAACGGGCGAGAGCTGTAACATCTTATACGGCTGTTGATTAAATGCGATCGATGGCAACTTAACTAGGAAGCCTAGCTTTTGGTGTAAATTGGTGGTCCCTTGCCAATATATATTTATTATAACATGCAATGCAATGCAATGCAATGTTATTCGTAATTCACATGATATGCACCTGAGAAGCGGGCGATTTTCTTTATAATTGGCTTTACCAATTATGGGTATTAGTATCTTATAATACATAATATGTATTTTACGATAACTGGATGAGGAGCATCCTCGTCATTAGAGAAAGACGATCCAGTGATGAGGACGCTCCTCCTCTAGTTTTTGGCATTAGAAAAAAAGAGAGAAAAAGAATTTAGCTGATGACAGTGCCAAAAAAGGGAAGGAGAAAAAGAAAGAAACTTTGGGGGGAAAATATAAAATTTTTAAGTTTAATCCAGAGAAAAATTATTAGTTTTCTAAACTTACGGGAGAAATAGATAGTATTAATTATTTCAGTTAATTTTAATATCTCATGGGTGAGTGTTTAAGTTTTCGATAATTAACAAGTCTTAATTTAAGAATACAATGAATTTTGGGTGTGAAAAAGTCCTTTGGCCTAGAGAATATTACGAAGCTTTGAGTAACATGGTGACTTGGCAGAAAGGATTAAGCAGTCATAAAATTCAGCGACATGATTCATTATTATAACAATTCTGAGTCGTTTAAAGATTAATTGTGCATACAAGAGTTCATTAATTAACGTGAAAGATAGGCAATTGGCTTAACATATATATTATAATTTGGGTATCTGCACGTTGACATATTAAGTTTATATGTTAATGGTTGGTGATAGGACGGGACTCTCCCTATTTATTACTTGGTTTGATCATTTTGTCACAAACAATCTTATATCTATAAGATTTTGCAAAGTTTACATCTAATTAATTCTTGTTTTCTCTATTAATTAACCTAACTTATTGGTAGAATATTGTAGCATTTAATCCGATCAACTAACATCATATGAATTTTGTTATGTAACAATCTTCAATCTCTTGACCCAAAAAATATGTCGGTAGAAATAATTTATTTAGTGTTTTTTATACTAAGTTAATCAATATGATGATTTAAATAACTTCGTCATTGAAATTTTTTATTTTTTTTCAACCTTCTTGTCATGAATTTGAAACAAGATGGACCAACATAGTTGTTGCTATTGCTCTTTTAAAGGTTGTCTCATTTAAAATATTGATTTTTAAGGTGCAAATCTCCGATATATTGGATAATAAAAGAAATATGTGAAATAGATTAATTATTGGGTAATTATCTTAAATTAAATTAATATATATGTATATATAATTAAGTTATTGTAACATAAATTGACATATCCTTCGTGTATGTAAGTCAATAAACTTAAGGGTTTTTTTTTTTTTTTTTAATGAAGAATTTAACAATTTCAAGCCGTGGGATTATTATAAACCAATACTCACGGAACTATATTACATATTGTAATAGAAATGTGTGCTATATAATAACTTATAGTCATACCAATAAATATATATATACATCCCATTTCTTTATATATGATATGTAACACCAATAATAATATAGATAGGACCATATCAAATGTTTGACTATTGTTTCTTTGTCAATATAATTGGAGGATTATTATGATAAAGTTGTGCCATCTTAATGTAAACTAGATTAGGAAAGTAATTAGCTAGGCGTTTGAATTAATGGCCATTGTAAACTCAGCTAGTCGAGCCGACTGGACCAGTGATTTAGTCAACAATCGCCATTAAGGTGATGACGATAATTGAAATAATGGGTTTCTAGGTCACTATTAATTAGGGTTTTTATCTCTCCAGGCATTAATTTATGAAACAAATCAAGCCAAACCCAATATTAAAACTCCCGAACTACCCAAATGTTATCTTATTTCAAGTACCTCCTTTTCATAGACTTCACCACTAACTGAAAGCAACAAAATTTTCAACTAATAATGAATTCAAGTGATTTATTTTAGAATTTATGCAGAGAAAAGACATTCATACATCAATAAGAGATGCGATATTTGATGCGTTTTTAACATGCGAGAGGTTGCCATTCAGCACATTTGCTATACAAATTTGCATATGGCGTTATGAAGTTCCTACTTTGGCTAACAGTACAAGCTTTCTTTCGAAGATAAAACCATGTCTACCACCTTGAAGTTAAAAGTCGCTGCAAAATTAAACTTTCCTGTATGGTAGCAATTTATGATGGACACATGCAGCTTCTTGATTTCTTGTGCACAATACTTATCTCAATTTCTGTGGTGATTGGTTAATGGCTTGATGCATAGAGGTGGCCATTTTACTAACCCTAGTGTCTAGGCTTCAACTAATATCTTATCTTCATATATAATTGTGGTTTTGAGCTTCACAAAAGTTCTTACATCGATTCTCGATCTGTAAAAACAAACACATGTTTGTCTTTATTAACATTGTTGTGAAAAGTGATAGGTCAAAAATGGGGTTTAATTATTATTTACACAAATGATATTATCCATTGTAAACGCATGGAGGCTTAAAAGGTTATCTTTAGTAGCAATGTAAATGGGACATTAAGTGGCAGAATTGAAGGTAGACAAGCGTAGCTACACTAGACGATACTGTAAATGAAGGTTGACCCCATAAGCCACAGGAGGACCACACAAAAACAATTCTTTTCTTGACTAAACATAAGCTGTGAATGTGAAAGTGCAATAAAAGTAAAGGGTTTCATTCATAATCCGAAAGTAAAATTAAAATTTATGTTACAGTTTAACTGTACCGTGATCGATCGATCAACCAACCCCTCAGGCCTCTCTTATATTTTGTCACACAAAGCTTCCACATTTGAACCACAATTCCCTCTTCTGTTTCTTTCCATTCATTTCTCTCTCATGTAAATCAGACATTCTTGACAAAAATTATGGTACAGTCAAAGAAGTTCAGAGGTGTCAGGCAGCGCCATTGGGGCTCTTGGGTCTCTGAGATTCGCCATCCTTTACTGTACTCTCCATGAAAACTACCATATTTATCAACTTCTCAATATTACAACTCTTAGTTTCTTTGTTTTTTTGTTCGTGTGTCTGTATATATGTATATATAATTTGTGTAATTTGTGGCTTGTCTCTTTCAGCTCTATAATCTTGATACCCTTCTGTTTTGACATTGTTTTCTTGGCGAATTTTGCAGCAAAAGAAGGGTGTGGCTAGGAACATTTGACACGGCCGAAGAGGCAGCGAGAGCCTACGATGAAGCAGCCATTCTGATGAGTGGACGTAGCGCCAAAACAAACTTTCCGGTCGCCACTGACCAAGCTAGCAATGAGAAATCGACGTTGTTGTCATCATCGTCGTCGGCATCGTCAATATCATTATCATCTTCTACGCTGCTTTCCTCTAAACTTAGTGCGAAACTCCGCAAAAGCTGCAAATCTCCATCTCCATCTCTCACTTGTCTTCGCCTTGACACTGAGAATTCCCACATTGGAATTTGGCAGAAGCGAGCCGGGCCTCGTTCCGACTCGAACTGGGTTATGACAGTTGAGCTCGGGATCAAGAACAACAACAATGGTGAAGAAAATCAATCTTTATCGGAGCCAAAACAGGCTGATGATCACCAGCCTAATGTTGATCAAAATCATCATCCGGCACAAGAAATAAAAGGGCAGGAAGTGGGTGGCGGCGGACTCGATGAAGAAGAGAGACTTGCATTGCAGATGATAGAGGAATTCTTAAACGGAAATTGATTAATCAACTTCAACCATAAAGGAACTTTCACGTGGAGTTCCAGGAATTGGGTTTGTGTCTGTTTGCTCAATATGCAGGAGTTTGTTGCTATATCCATTAATTTGTTAATAAGGAGTGATATGGATGTGTACATGTTACCCGTTTAATTATGATTAAGATCTCCATTATCAAGTTTCTCTGTAAAATCTATAAACAATTACCAAGATCAGTGTACTCCAAGTCAATCTACAATTCAATACCTCTTGGTCTTGGAGAAGAAATTAAATATATTATATATTTTTACAAATGGAATTGGTTTATTTACTCTCCCTTTCTCTCCTACTTTAATTTATTATCAGTTATGGTTAATTTGTTACTTTGATCTGGTATAATAAATTCTTTTAATTTCGGATTGTCTATAAACTCACTTCGATAAATATGATTAGTCAGTATTTAAAAACAGAATTTCAACAAAATTTTGTCTTTTAATTAATCAATTCTTCTAAGTTCAACCCAGAAAAAGAACATATATATAAAGGCTAACAAACAAAATACAGAAGCTATTAGGATTGCAATATTAGATATGCAAATAAATGATTCATACTTTTTATGAACCCTTAGATAGTGATGCTTGCATGCATGCTCGAGTACTTATCTTTCTCATTATCTATATTTCTATATTAAAGTCACAACCTAATGACAAAGAAATTTCCCATATTCAATCAAACTAGATCCATAATACATATTGATTTGATTTTGATGTCACTGATACTGACAGAAAATCTAAGTTATACGGTAATGTTGAGTTTGTAAATTATTATTAGATTTTAAGACTTAAACGAGTTCATTGTCACCATTAAGGCAGTAGTTCTAGTAAAAGGCACTGAAATTTTTGACACAAAAGAAATGCCTGATTGCAAAAATGAAGATGAGGAAAGAAAAGGAAACATTGAAATATGCTTTATTTTTTACTTGAAAAATAGCTAGCAACCCATGCAATACAACAAAAACTTTGGTTAACAATGTCACTGGCCTTCCATATTTTTACGAATAAAATGTTGAAATTCACCCATTAATGGATATTTATTCAATTATTTCACAGGGGTGATCAATAATAGCATTAAATCCTCTACGGTTTGATGTTGAAAGAAATAACTGAAACTTGTTCTCTCTTTGTTGATTTGTGACTTTTACTAGAAATAAGATCTGGCTTGTGATTGCAACAGCCCACCAAATTTCATAAAGAACTTGAAGAACGATTGAATATAAGCGGTTGAGACTTATTCACCATTTGGCAAAGCTGGCTAGAAGTTTTTGTACATGTATTAATTTCGAAGAACATAAAGGACAAAGTTGACAATTGAGATGAAAACAACCGAAGCTATCATTTGATCATTGATTTTTCACTTCCATTTTGCCAAAGTCTTTTTTATTTATCTATCAGATGTGACTTCTTGTTAAATTATTTGATCATATGGATCAACAATCTGGAGTTCGGTATCTTTTTCTTTCATTTTTCCTCTTTCGTAGGGTCTATTGTACTTGTGTATGCAATTCAGCAATAAATTCATACCTATAATATAATCTGTGATGCAGTGCTAAGAGCCAAACACATTATTTTTAGTAGAACAATATCATTCGTATCTATTTTAGGTATATAAATATATATACACTTATATGTATTATTATATGATTGAACATTATTTTATATTTAATTTAAAATCACCTAATTACATAATAACACATATAAGTAATTTAATATACATATGAAAACTAAGTGAATAAATCAAATATATTATGATTTTTTTATCACATACACTTTTATTATTTGGATTAATTTTGAATCATAATTATAATTGTATAATTCTTTTATTTTTTTTCACCATCTTTATTCTTTTATTATTTATTTGTCATCATCTCCGCAACTTGTAAGGTCTCAATATGAACCATTTAGAGATTAACTTCAACGACAAAACCAAAATTAGTAAAAACAACGGATAAGTGATTTGATGTCATTGGATAAGTGACTAAATGGGATGTGCTTGATTGAAGTAATACTAATTGTTTGTGTATGGACGCTTTTGTAGCTGGCACGAGATACTATTAGATAGTATAGGGTAACATTGGTGAGATCCAACATTCTTCTCTTTTGAATCTCAAATGACAACGAGATTTAACAAAGAGATGACATTAATGAGATCTACTATTCTTCTCATCTTGATCTCACACAATGATAAGATTTAAGCTTCTTGAAGGGACAACATCAATGAAATCCAACCAACACATCAATCATTATGGTATTCAAAGTGAGGGCGATGTAATAAAAAACGAAATTCACGATCATCATTGACAAGCAATGGTTGCCTTGTGTTTGATGAAGGAAATTGTTAAAGATAGATGAGTAAAATAATGTTATATAAGTCATTTTAATGTTAATATAAAAGTATAAAAACAATTTAACTTATTGTATTAATATTAAAATATTTAAAGATTAACTATCAAAGTATTTTATATTTTTTTATATTTTACCCTCTAATGGGAGTTGGAAAAATGAACTTTTTTTTTTCAAGTTTTTGAGGGCGGAAAACCATCCTTTAGACAAAAAAAAAGGGTGGGAAAAACTCATTCCCTCCTTATAATTAAGACATGATTCATATAGTTGATGATAATTATATATATTTATTTTTTATATTCAATTTATATATATAGATAATATATTATTATATAATTAAATGATTTTAAATTAAAAATAAAATAATCTTTAATTAAAGAATAACATATTATTTATATGTATAAATTATATATAAAAAATGATACACATAATTTTGCTAAAAAAACTATGTGCAGTAATTTAAAATCACCCACGGTGAAAAGCACACAAGTTATGGATGACCATTTTCGTCAATTTCTTGCGACAACTCTCCGGTATACGAATATTTTCGTAATTTCGTCAAATGGATTTACTTGGGTATATTGACAAGAATTTTTCAAGTGGCGAAAATAAAGACAAAAACAAATATCAGCTAACCGGAATCTCTGAAACTCTCACGGAGAAGGGAAAGGAATTGGAATTGTCTTCTGAAAATGATACTTGCGGTGTTGTTCGCAAATTCTGAAGGCAATATTCTAATTGAACGGTAAGGCTAGATCTCTTCCCTTCCGTGAATGTTTTAAATCGTAATATTTTCGGTTGAAGTTATTGCTAATCAGCACCCTCTTGGGGTAATTTTGATGGGCCATCGTTTGACTGGCTTTGTTGGTCTATGCTTTAAATTTTTATAGGGGTTAGATCTCAGATGGGTTTTGCATTTCTGCTGAAATTGAATAATTCATAGTTTAATTTTGTTTCTATAGGCTCACTTTTTAAAAAAAAAAAAATATATTTAATGGAATATTATTGATTCTTTTATCTTGGCACCTATTGTTGGGACTAAAGTAATTAGAGTATCTGTTCATACGTATTTGAATGACTCTGACTTTATCAATGGCAAGTACAAATTAATCGAAATCATTGATTTTGTGAGTGTTATCCACTAAACCATGGAAGGAGATAATAATTATAGATGCCTTAATTTTATGACAATTTGCCATAATTTCATAGTATTGTATTGGTTGATTGTGTTGAGAGGTTATATAGAATCTGGAAATGGATTTTAAGCTGAGGATTCTAGTTGATTGATGTAGATATAAGTATTTGCATGTGTGTGAAATAAAATTCTGGTTTTACTACTCTAAGAATCTATATGACTTTATTAGGCTCTGCTGTTAAAGAGTTTTAAAAATGGTCTAATCGAGTTAATATGTGAAACTGGGCAGTGGGTTGGAGACGTCTGTAAAGCTTTTATAGCTTAGGCCAGATTGCTAATGATAGTTTGTGTGCAGAGTTTGATATACTCAAGTATCTTTAGAGGTTCTCGAGGTGATCCTGTACTTTTGGGGCCTCTTTCATAAGTATTCTCATTCAACATAACTATGCATGTAAATGCAATTAGTTCTGCAATTTTCTGAACTTACGAAGTTTAATGGAGAAAGGTCCTTCTACATGCATCATGTTCATATTTGACCACAGAGCCAGGCTCCTATGAGTTGTGTGCCCTCTTTTTTGTGTCAACAATCATTGGGCAAATTATTAGATGGAATGATACTGGCATTTTCCTTTTGAATAAACTAGAGTAGAGTTTGCTAGTCCCACATTTTTGGACGGAAGGTGCTGTATCCCCTCTGTGATTGAACCTTTTGATGTTGATACATGAGAAGTGAGAGCTGTGCTTGAGAACAATGTATCCGTTTATGGGAAATCAATTGATTTGTTCTAGTTGTTACAGCTGCTTCCTTTTTGTTCACCTGATCTGCTTGATAACTTTATAGATGCTCTGATTTGACGGTTAATGTTTTGTGACAGATTTAATGGAGTACCGGCTGAGGAAAGGCTACATTGGCGAACTTTCTTAGTTAAATTGGGAGCAGATAATCTTAAAGGTGTCAAAAATGAGGAGCTCCTTGTTGCTAGCCACAAGTATGTAGATCCTTTTACTTATTAAATCTGTCATCTAGATGTAGTGATAATTTTTGTTTATTGCTTGCATTACCATTTGAGGTGCAGTTTGGAACTACTTTGGAGTGCTAATGATACTGTAAACCGTACCAAATTAAACCAGACTAGGGAACCGTTGAGCTGGGATCCCTCCGATCGAGCAGATTGGTTTATGTAGTGGACCCTTTGAAGGATTGGATAAGGGAAAACCTTATCAAATTTTACATCTATGCTGAACAGCAGGCCTTAGCTAGTCAATGCAAGTCCACTCAACCTTCTGGAATGAGCACAGAATGTAACCTTGAAACCCTTGGGGATGTGATTCAAATCATCCTGAGTTCCTGACTACAACTAGCAAAACTTTGAGCTTGCTTTAATTCTTCTTTTCTGTTGTCATTGAACATGTTATCATGTCGATTCTTGCCTTTGCTTTCTGATATGTACCTCCTTTAGAAATCAACTAAACACTGACACAACCAAGCGAAACTCCTTATGCAATCAAATGGACACTGCAACAACTAAGCTAACCTACAGAAAATTTACTCAGACAACACGGAAGAATACTGGCAAACAACCAACCAACCAAGAATTAAACTCTGATAATCTAGTTTTACTTATGGACTAAGTAGGTTAGCAGCCTATACAAATCCACTGCTATATCCATATTTACATGAGGAATAAAACTCAACAAGAAAACAGGATAATTCCAGTAATTTGAAGAGCTGGAGACCTCCCCTTTGAGCCAACGACTGCCCAAAACCAAAATGATATTTTCCCCTCCCTTCTCTCCTGCCTCACCTTTTATCCCTCTATTGCCTAAGCCTTCTCTAGCCACATTTCCCTCCTTTTCCAAGTGGTCCCCAATTGTCGTTGTGCCACTACCCCAATAATTGTTTTTCCAGCAATGTTACACTTAACCACCCAGGTGTCTAACACTTTCCTTCTCTGTAATAGGGCAGAACATGTTAATGAGATAAGTGGTTCTGTTTTTCAGTAGCAACCTTTACTGCACATTTTTGCATTTACTTGGCTCATTTTAAATTTATGATTGATAAATAATTGATTGTATGGTTTTCTCATATACTTGAAATATTTACATTACTGAGATATTAATATGTTTGTGATGTAAGTGAAAATGTTTGACTCAAATTTCTTTTTTCCTCTTCTTTTCAGGTCAGTCTATATTGTTTATACAGTGCTTGGTGATGTCAGCATCTTTGTTGTGGGCAAGGATGAGTATGATGAACTTGCTTGTAAGTACATATAACTTTCTTAAGCTTGTAAGGTTAGAAAAAGCCATCAAGCTTGTTGATGCCAAACGTATGATGCATTTTATCTTTAGTTTGGCAGATGGACCTCCAGGGTTTTCATTAGTTTTTCTAGTTTTTTTTTTTTTTTTGATAATCTATAGATAAAAGAACCAAGTTCATAATGCCTTTTACATGCTTGCTTTAGCTGGTTCAGCTCTTTGATTATTATTAAAATATCTTTCAAGTTGCATTTGTCTCTGATAATCTATGTATGAATGGATAGTCGATGTTAGTGCTTTTCAAAGGCATAAAAAAATTGTCATGATTGTCTCCTTTTCCTTAGAATAATTGTGGCATTTGTGTAGATTTTGATTGTGATGTACTGCATGCTTTAATTGGCTAGAGGATGGCGATGAGTAATTGTGTTAAGACACTCAGCTTGTTTATTTGATGATCTTTTCCCTGCTTGTTTTTATGTAGTGGCAGAAGTGATTTTTTCTATAACCTCCGCTGTGAAGGATGTATGTGGAAAGATTCCAACTGAGCGCCTTTTCCTGGACAAGTATGGAAGGATATGCTTGTGCTTGGATGAAATAGTTTGGCAGGTGAGTTGAATTGAATATTTTCGTATACAATAAAATTTGATGCAAAACTGGAAATCTTCTTATTATCTTGAGGATCCTTTCATTCTCTAGGTGAACAATTAATGCATCTGTTTTTTTTATGTATAGTCATGCTCGTCATTATAGAAAACTTCGGGAATCAATGCATTTTTAGGTTTTATTTGATAGGCATGGTAGCTAAGGCTTATAGGAAGTAGTTTCGAAGTTCTTTTAGGTAGCGCTGAATATTTCATCAGGTAATCAGAACTGAGTGGCTTGCTCAGTTATACTCACATTTTCGGCGAACTTCAACAACTGGGTAGATCTGGTTTTTACTTCTTGTTGTTTTGCATATCATGTATTATTTCATATGCATTTACTCTCATTGTTTTATCTTTTTAATTTTAAAGGGATTGCTGGAGAATACAGAGAAGGACAGAATCAGGCGACTCATAAGGCTAAAACCTCCCACTGAATTCTAAATTGAAAGCTCTATCCCATCATCAATCTTTTTGAAGACGGGGACAATAATGCTCCAATGGCAATATTTTTCTGAGAGCTAGGCTTTTTAAATCTTCTGTTGTTGAGCTTGGAGTGACTGTTACATAATTTCTTCAAACCTCAGTTCTACTCTATTGTTGTATTTTCTGGAAGGAGGATTTGAAATTGTTGGACTTGTATTTTTTAATTAACGAGGATATCTCTTTTAAATTTTTTAAAATATATTGCATCTCCATGAAACTTGTTTCTTTGTTTTGAGTTTTCCATTTCTTCATTTTCTAGGAAGCCCCTGTTCACTCTCACTTAAATACAATATTTATATGCAGTTTGCAGGATACAGTAAAACTATGACAAAACTAAAATATTTTTCTAGGATACAGTAATCTTATTTACAAAAGAACGAACTAATGACTTAGCACAATATAACATTATGGCAAAAAGCAATGACATCATCTCAGATGGATATGAAGTGCAGCGTCTCGACTTAATTCTTCTTCCTTATTGTTGCTAAACGACATCGTTTGGAGGTTGTCGATTCTAATTCACACCATATGTTCACCTGTTTGTCATCTTCTTTTTGTTACAGCATACAATTGCCTTTCTTCCCTGGAGTCTGATTGCAAGCCTTAGGCAATGCGCCAATGCGCCATTCTTTTCTGCTGGCCTCTGAAGGAACGAATTTGTTGCAAGTGCATGCCTGTTTGTCTTTTGAGTGATTCTATTTGATATTTTCCGTATATTCGCCACAGGATTCCAGTACGATTCCAGGATGGTGCCAGCCGGCCTTGTTACCCTCGAAACAACTAATAAAACAACAATAAATCGCCACTAGACTGGAGTTGGTTGAAGTTGATTGGTAGCTTGACTTGAAAACATTTTCCTACGATGAGAATATCTGCAGGAACATTCCCAGAATATGCTGATATCTCCTTAATTTTTACGCTTGTGATTCCTGAAAATCTTGTAAATATCTGATTTTTTTCAATTAATTTTAAGAGAAGACGCATGTTGACTTGCATATCCTCAAGTTCAGCATATACTTTGGAATCTTTAGGATTCAGTTCTTGTGAAAATTACCCACTGGTTCAAGGAATAAAAGTTCGAGAAATTGACTTGAACCTCAGAATATGATTATAGTACTTACAGAGGAACAATATTTGTCTTGAAATAGTTACGGTTATAGAGGGTAGAAGAGCTAATACTTTGCAATGAAGTACGGGAAAAGGCTTCGGAATGAGGTTGAGAGAAGCTTCCCTGAATGGAGAGGTGAGTTTATATCTTATAAGCAGTTGAAGAAACAACTGAATCTGATTGATCCTGTGTCAAGGCCAAGGAAGAGGCCAAGAATTTCCATTGGAGAAATTTTTGATACTGGGTATGGAAGAAATGATGTGAATTCGATGACGGTTAACGTCGGTTTCACCAGACTGTTAGATGAAGAAATGCAGAAAGTTAATACATTTTACATTGACAAAGAGGAAGATTACATCATCAGATTAAAGGTAACAGTTTCCCACATCCAATTTCTCCCCATTCATCATTACAATTGAAGGATCCGTTTAGGTTCATTTTATTGCATAGGAAAATGAAAATATTTTGGCATTGCAGGAGCTGCAGGACATGGAAGCAAACTTGTCCTGCAGAAAAGAGATGTTAAATTTGCAGAAGGATATTTTAGATTTTCATGCTGAAATGGTTCTGCTTTTGCATTACAGTGTGCTTAACTCCACAGGTACTTTCTCTATTGAAACAAATACACATTGTAGATAAAATAAATTTGTTAACACTATCCAAAGTCATCATTTAAGGCTCAAAAACCTTAAACAGGATTTGTGAAGATAGTGAAGAAGCACAACAAGCGAGCAGGTGCTTCGATTCATGTTTCATTCATGCCAAGGGCGCTAGAGCAGCCTATCTTCTCCACCGGCTTGCTTTACAAACTGATGAAGGAGTGCGAAGCTATGCTGCATCGCCTTTTTCTGGACCAGCCATAAGATCACCAGAAGTATAGCCGACAGATTTGCATCCCAATAAAGAAGTTAAATATAGAATGAATATATATATACATTATATTCATTCACCAAAAGGAAAGAAAAACAGTATTTGTTGGGATTGGCTTGGTGTTGTCGTTGCTCAAACTCTCATTTTGGTATAGATGTATGCATATGTTGTATAAATAAATGCTCTATTGAGTCATATAATTTTTAAACTTACATAGTTGTATACATTGCTTAATTCACAGTAATAATAAGTAAATTTGCTATTGGGATTCAAGGAGCTAAAAAGATTGTTTATACTATTGAAATTCTCTCTTATATGTGCGTATATGCACACACACATATATATAGTTTTAAGATAATATAATTACATAATTTTAAATTAAAAATAAAATATCAAATTATATGATAATTATCTAATTAAATAATTAAAAATTTAAAAATATTTAATATATATTTTTATTATATTATTATTTTTTAAATATATTAATCTTTATTAATAATATATATCATATGATAATATTCATATTATATTATAAAATATATATTATATTATATAATATATCTATTACATCATTTTAATTTAATATATTTTATAATATATATATTTTTATTTATATGGTACCCTATTATAAAATGTGTATGATGTGTAACAGGATACTTATCTACAAAGCGTGTGACCCGTTCTAATAAAGTTGTATGAAAACCTTTCTACGAAAAGACTGATTTAACCCTGTTTCACTAGAAACTTCTTTAACAACAATTTATTTTCAGCCGCCGAAATTCCTAGTCATCACTCACTCTCTGACTTTCTCTCTCTCTCACACTCAGCGGTTTGTGCAGAAAATGATCAAAGCCGGAGCTTTTCTGCTACTTTTGGTTTACATTTTGAACTTATCAGAAGCCAAATCTGTTGTTCTTCATCGGCCTCAGCCTCATACATCCTTCAAAATCAATGCAACCCAGGTAATTTCTTATCTTTTAAAACAAAAAAAAATCGATTCTTTGTTGAATCTTAAAGGGGTAAAAGATCTTTTGATGTGATTATTTTTTGTATATCTTTTAACAGGCTGCAGGCAAATGCTCTTACTCAGTATCGATAAAAACAAGCTGTTCTTCCACCACATATACTCGCGATCATGTCAGCCTTGCTTTTGGCGATGCTTATGGCAACCAGGTTTTCCATCTAAATGCTCTCAACATAATTTTGTTTCAGTGGGAGCAAAAATATAAATTTCAACAATTTACAAGTTGTAGATAGATTAAAAGCAGGAGAGATTAGATTAATACTGCCATTTAGAATAGATTAAATTAGTTTAGTCAGGAGAAAATTAAAAAAAAGTACTTTAATTTGGGAATATGCATGAATTATATCAAAATTTTTTTCTTATTCAATTATAAACTCTATATTCAATCACAATACAACTTTTGAAAAGAGGGATTATTTGATCAAATAATGTGTAATCATAATTAAATTGAAGAGCTTGTGATTGTTGGATGATGATCAGGTGTATGCACCGAGGTTAGATGATCCGTATTCAGGAACATTTGAGAGGTGTTCGACAGATACATATACATTATACGGTCCGTGTACATACCAGATCTGTTATCTGTATCTCTACAGGACCGGATACGATGGCTGGAAGCCGGATTCTGTGACGGTTTATGGCTATTATACCAAGTCTGTTACTTTCTACTACAACACTTGGATTCCTAATGGCGTCTGGTATGGATTTGATGAATGCCATGGCGCCTCGGCATCCGCCTGAATAATGTAACAAGACGAGTTTTTACTTGTTTTGCCTTATTGTTGTTCTTTGATTAATGTTTCATGGATACGAGACTTTGCAGGTATTTCATTTTAGGGGGATTGAATGGTATTTCTCTGAAATTAAACGGGTTCCTGAAGGTCAAATGTGAGAATTTTGTCAGGAATATAATTATTGACATTTAAGAACCAGATGCCAATCTCGAACACTTTGTAGTTTGTCGCTTTGTAAACGGAATATTTTCATATTTAATATTTTTAATTTAGGAATTTAGATTGTAAAATGATTTTTCGGAGGATATATCAGTAATTTTGAGTTGAAATTAAGTGAAAAAGGAAGTTTAAAAAAATTTAAATATATATTTTTTTGGGTTAAAATTCTCTATTAAATAAAAATATTAAAAATTAAATATTGATGTATCAGCCAGACGATAAGATGACATATTTGTTGGAATGTAAAGTTAAGATCTTGATAATTAAATCATAAGAATAATTTAATTAGAGATATCAAATGGTCTGAAATCCAGGTTTTACTCTTCTTAAAAAGCGGAGGGCAGGGATTTCTATGCTTAATGAAACGATTCTATATGATAATCTGTCTCAACTCAACGTACTGAAAACTATTTACCCAAAAAACCATCTAACTTAAACATTTAGAATATATATTTTTCTCCCTTAAAATAGCTGCCATTCTACAAACCGGGCAAGATTTTCTCTTTGCCACCCAAATCCCATCACCCTCTCTTCTCTCTGTCGGAAACTGTTTGTCGTCGTCAGAGCCTCTGCCCAGCCGCTATGGCCAGTCAGCCATATGCTTCAGAGACATGGTGCACATGGCTCGTCCCTCTCATTTATATGGTTTGTGTTGTCATGTTTGGTTACACAATGTATGTCAATAATTGTCCAGAGACTACTGGACCAGAAAATTGTATATTATATGATCCACTGGGGAGGTTTTCGTTTCAACCATTGACTGAAAATTATTTCTTTGGTCCTTCAATCCGAACGTAAGAAAACTATTCATCTCTGAAATTTTCGGATTCATTTGTGTTAATGGTAAACGGAGAGATTTTTCAATATATATTTCTTTCCAGGCTTAAAGTTATGGGTGGCCTTGATCGGAAGCTAGTGGAGGATGGTGAAGTATGGAGACTTTTTTCTTGCATTTGGCTTCATGCTGGAGTGGTTCATTTACTTGTTAATATGTTGAGTCTTCTGGTTACCGGTGTCAGACTTGAAGGCGAATTCGGATTTTGTAAGAGGTTATTGGTATCTAAATGTCAAAAAACTGAGGTGTTGTATGGAAAAAAATTTTCTACTAACCTTAAACATTGTTGTTGAATATTCATGGCAGTAAGAATTGGACCTCTGTATGTGCTTTCTGGGTTCGGCGGAAGTCTCTTGTCTTGTCTTCATAAAGAAGTAAGAAGAGAAACTGTTTCAGTGGGTGCTTCAGGTGCCCTCTTTGGACTGCTGGGAGCCATGCTTTCAGACCTTATCACAAACTGGACAATTTACTCAAAAAAGGTAAATGCTTTTCTTCAAAACCTGTCAAAAACCTTTTCCATAGAGAAATGAGTTGTATTCTATCAGTATGACCTATTTGAAATGTCTATTCTTCAGCAAAACTTATAATGAGATGGAGTCTGACTTCGTTTTCTTGTTTGTTCAGTGTATTGCCTTCACAATTCTTGGGATAGTTATAGCCCTGAATTTGGCTGTTGGATTTGTACCTGGTGTGGATAATTCAGCACATATAGGAGGATTTATTGCTGGGTTTCTTCTTGGCTTTATTTTTCTTCTCCGCCCTCAATATGGATATGTAAGCTCCAAATATATTGCAGCAGGACATGATGTCAAGCACAGGAAACCGAAGTACAAGTTCTATCAAAAGCTGTTGTGGGTTACAGCTTTAGTAACTTTTGTAGCCGGGTATACCAGAACTAAACTTTTCTTCTTTCAGAATTAACTGAAATTTTCACCACCTTAAGAGCCCAACTCTGGCTGACTTTTTCCGATTCGGCAGATCATTGAGTGGCTTGGTGAAAATTTTGAGCGGCTGAGTATATACAGGGCTGATTGGGTAGACAAATATTTACAAAAGCAAGGGAATGCCATTCCAGGACTCCAATCAACAGAATTATTCCTGCATCATTTGAATTGCAAACTCTTCAAAGCAACAAAGATAGGACTATACTCTACCCTTCATCATACATTTGCTGAATAAGGAAGTACAGATATTCACTAGATAATTTTTAGGTATCTACACTTCGTTAAAAAATTTTGTTCAATGTAGCGAAAGGGCAACATAAATATGCCGGCAACATTCCTTTGTATATCTCATGTTTTATTAATTTCCTAAGTATTATGAAAGAAATTTATGCGTTCATATCAATGAAAAAACTTGATACTGATCTTAAGTTCTTCTGATCTATTAAAACTGAGTTGCACTTTTGTTGAGTAGGGCTTGCAAGCCTTGCATGTTGTTTTCTATGTAATATGGCCGTGCAAAAGACGAGCAATGTGTTTCTTTAGCAGGAGGCTGTTTTATAAGATTGAAAAAATGAACTAAATGCTGTCTCCATTTATTTAAGAACTAAGCTACCACATAAAATGTTGTTTAAAAAAAAAAAAAAAGGAGATGATTTATTTGCTTAACTACTTCATAATTAGTGTTAGAGGGCGAGGGAAGTACCTGTTCATAAACAGTTGCTTCTACAGATAAGTTATTACCACGTTAAATTATGCAATCACTAAGAATTGAATTTCTCCATTTTCTACACCTAATTATCAATTAATACAAGGACAGTGAAGAATAAAACTGGTAACAATCCATGAGTCAATGACAAGCTAATGTGGAGCTACAACGAACAATTTATACCAAAGATATTTCTATTTATTTATATGTAATGATTATTTTATTTCCACCAGAACAAGAATTGGTTAACCAATCAAGAACTCTCACTTCTGGGGTTTCCAATATACAATTATTTCTAACAACAACCATCCATTAACTTAATTGTCATATAACTCACACGAGTCTGAACGACCAAAAATCGTGTACCGATTGTTTGCAATGTTGTCATATACAAAATCTCTCGCAAACCTGCAAACATCCATATGAGGAAGAATAAACTCTGGATGCTTCATTGTTTACATAACTGAAAAAACAGCAAGATAGAATAAAGAAACAAAAAGCATGATCCTTACAGAGGTACAATCCGAAGTAAAAAAGCAAGCTGAGGGAAAGGTAAGTCCACATATTCCATTATCTTGAGAACAGCATCTGACTTGATATATGACCTAAAAACAAATAATTAATTAGCAGATAATATGTGCAATCCTATTTCTTTTTATAATTTTCAGAAAGACAGAATTTCATTTAATTGACAAGTAGACAGAGTATTCATCCTTTTCTCTATCTCTACTACCCTCACACAAAATGTATTCTGAATTATATTTAGAACCTCAAAGACTATGTATAGCAAAAAGGAAAAATGAAGCTCAAAAGGTAAATTTAAAAACAGCTGCTGGGCTATGGAGTTCAAACCAATTTAACAAAAATCTTTACAATGGTCTGAACGTGTATATTTATACCTGTCCTTTTCAACGAGTACAACACTCGAAATATCATCAGGAGCTCTTCCTGACCTCCTCAGTAAATTTTTGCCTGCTTCACTTTGGAGTGCTTCATACCTGATTCTCCTGTCAATTTTGAGTAAAAAGTGGAAACAGAATAGACTTTAGTAAGGAACACTCTAGCGACACAATAACAGAAATTTATGCCCAAGAAACATCCAAATATACAAAACAAAGACTCGCTACATATTTGTCCTATGAAAATCATTATTTTGATCATCTTCCTCATACAGGTCATATAATAGATGTATACATCTTTACAGCTGAAAGATTAAACTACAAAGTAAGACAAATTTTACCAATAAAAAGTCGTTAAAAAACAATAGAAGGTAAAGTGTACATATTAATCAAAATCCTGCTCATCATTGCCAACACATAATTTTGATCCATCCAACTTCTAATACTGTTACTGACCTCCACTATATAGAATTAAATTCATCCAATGACTGTGAACCATCTAAATTGAGGATACAAATTTACTTTAACATAAGATGCGAAATCCACAATTATTATCTAAAACACCCATGAAATATCAACGTATGATGAAATTGAAACCACCAATTATTTCAAGTGTATAGATAGCTTAATTATGATAAAAGAAAAAAATAAAAAAGAAATGCACAGGTAGGAAGTAGTCACTGACCCATTTCGATCAATGTCACGAACAAACCTCACACCTCCATTACACAAGTTGCAAACACCTGTTGAATCAAACAAAAACCGTAAATTAATAAATTTATCATCAACCCATTTTCAAAAACGAATTAAGCTTGTTCATTTTACTAATCAAATTCTAAAACAATATACTGAATCACTGCATATCTGCACAACAAAAAGAGAAAAAAGAAAAATAATAATTCTTATCGGAAAATTAGCAAACACTTGAAGGGAATCAACATTTTAGCCAGAAAATAGAATTTTACCGTCATATAACATGATGGGTCTGGAGTCACGTTCAAAGAAGCTCGCAGTAGCCTCCACCCAGTCCACAGTGTCACGTCTAGGAGGGGATAGAGTAGCAACTATGACAGTCGCACGGCTACCGTGCGCCGGGCGTGAGAAGCTTAAACGTGCGCACCCGCCGGGAACCAGAAGCGCCATGAATAGGAAACACGGATTAACTTCCTAGACCGAAATTAAAATTTCGTTTTTAGTGAATTCAAAAATCGAATTACTATTATATCCCTCCGTTGTTTCTGAATTGATGGCTGTAATTTGGGAGGATTTCTGTCATAAGTTAGATATTTGCTTCACGTGTGTGTGATGTGGCTTCAGAAGATGGGGGTCACGTGGAAAATTGAACGCCACTGGAACATGAAGATGAAGCTTAGTGGCTAAACAAGACTCCAGAGGATGATAACAATAAAACTAGGCTTATTTATTTTGGTATATTCACATTTATATATATTATTATATAATTTATTATTATAAATTAATAATATAATAATATTTAATTATATAATAATATATAAATATATATATATATATATATTTATATAATTAAAATAAATATATATAATATTATTTAAGGATGATAATTTCTTGTGGTTTAATTACACTTTAGTTGTAGAGAATGTTTTAGTAAATTTTTGGCATTCCAAGTTTGCACCAAAATGTTAGTGACGGTATCGGGCCAGGGCCGGATATGAAATGAAAAAGTTATTTAAAAGTGTTATTGAAATAAAGTATTACCTAAGGATGATAATTTGGGTCTGACTTTAAAAGTTACAATCTTAATGAGAAGAAAATTCTCTGATAAAAACAAAAAATGAGATTGAGATGGAGATGAAAAAAATTCCCGCAGTCGAGGATAGGGATATGTGTCACCTCCCCGCCTCCCTTCCTCTCCCCATCCCTTTATATTAATATATTTATTTAAAATATTAATATATTTTTATAATTTTAAATTATTTATGTTTTTCAAATTTATTTAGGTTTTTGTTATATATATTAAAATAGTTAATATATTATATTTGTGATATTTGAAATAGTAGATTAATTTTAATTTTACTCAATTTTGTTATTTAATATATTTATATTGTATTTAAAAGGTATAAAAAAGAGATTTTTTTTGCAAGTACGAGGGGAATTTTTCCCTGCGAGAATGGAGAGGGGATGGAGAATCATTTTCATTCCCGTAATGAGGACGGGAATTAACATTTCCTACGGGGATTGAGATCCACTCTCTACCCCCTCCCCATTCTCATCCTTAGTATTACCTACCCCAAATATTGGGGAGGATTTCCAATATAATAAAATTATATATATAACTTTATGTTATTTTATTTTTAATTTAAAAATATCAAATTATATGATGATATGTTATTATTTATATATGAAATTATACATATTATTTGTACATAATTTTGTGTTACTCTTTGGAATAACAGCATGGGATATCCCTGTTGAATGGCAATAAAATTTTGTTTTGAAATTGGAATTATGTAACATTTTCTATGAACGTTTTTAGTGTTTCTAAATCTTATGTTAGAGCAAGGGCTGGTGTGGTAGTGTGTGATGAACCCTACATAATTTCGTAAAAATTGTACAGTTTTTAAATAAACTTAAGAAAATATTGAGATATACAAACTTAATTAAAAGTTAATAACTTTATTACAAGTTATTCTCTTTGAAATATAAAGATTAAAAAAAATGGGATTTTTTCTTTTTTTAATAAATTATAAAAGTTATAAAGAAAAATTATAAAAAACACTAATGAAGAGATAACATTATTTATGATCACACGGTTGTATATTATAATTTTATGTCACATTTCAAGATTATTGATGTTGATTAGTTTGAATTTTAATAATTAAAATTATAAATAATTTTATATCGATTAGAGATATTAAAAATTTTTTAGTTTATGATCATTTAAAGTTAAAATGTTTGTTATTTGAGACGTGAAAATATCTATTTTTCCTTTTATAAAAATAAAATAAGAGTAATTAAAGTTGCGTGTATTGGAAAATTCTAATTTTGGAAATTTCTAATTTGTTTACTGTCCCAACGAAAGTTTACAAAAAGACTTGATACACCTCACATGTTATAATCTTGGCTTTATAGTTTGGTGAATCTTTGATAGGTTTCAATTTCAATAATCTATTCTACATTAGTCCCATCACCTAAACTTGATAGTGAATCCAATAAATTGTTGCTTAATAAGACACTTAGATGGAACCTGCCTTATCCCTCATGGCTGCAGATAGCCCCGGGGGAGGAAAATCCACAATTCACAATCCATAAATTCGTATATTGTCAAACAAAGGAGGTAGAAGAGGCTGCGTGGATTCTTATTTTAGGCAACTGACTAAATATGGCTGGCGTGCAGCCAAATCTGGAAAAGTGGACCACACAAAAAGATTATCACTTTCGCTGTCATCCATACGCTTTCACAGGATCGTCTCCTGGTCTGCGCCTGACTGAGCTTTTTAAGGATCTAATGATCTTTATGTTTTTTCTATTCAAAAACATTGAAAAAGTTAAAGGACTATAAAACTATCACGATATAAATTGATTTGAATAATTTAGCTTTACATTTATTAACGTTTAAGACAATCTACAGCCGGGTAAGAATTAAGAGAGTCTCCGTAAGCGTTGATACATGAGGCTTCGCTAACAACTCCAGACTTTGAATTCTGTATTTTAACGTCGCTAACTCTAACATTGTAACAACCGGTAGTATGGCTGCAACTCAATATAACTGCATCAGGATAAACTGAAGTCCCCCGGAAATTATGGTACGTGATATCGCTTAGTCTAACAGCTGACGTCTATCATTGAAACAAATGAATGCATGGTTAAGAGCTAAAGTAATAATCAAACTTAGCATCGTTTTGGACTGATGTTATACCTGATTTTGGCAGTTTCTATGTGGACAATAATATTGGTCTATGATAATAGGGTTCTGAACTGACTCCAGGCGAATTTTGTCAAAGGTAATGTTCTTGGCAGACCCAGATCCTCCCTGGAAAAGTTACTTGCACACATAAATAAATCAATTCGTTTAGGGTTTATTATTGAATTTTCTTCTTTACCTGCCATGTTTTTATCCTTACACCATTAGTAGTCCCTTTGAAGATAGAGTCGTAGACTAGTATGTTTTGAACTCTAGCAGAAGTTCCACGTGCTCCCAAACTTCCAATACTAGAAAAAATAAAATCAAACTAATTATATGTGCAGATGAATATTATAGAAATTTGGGTTTAGCTTATTGACATCAAAAACCTTATGCCATGGCCTGGCCCACATGTGATACGATTAAAGGTGAAGTTGAAGGATTCAGTACCAACTGCAATACAGTCATCACCTGCAGTAAAATGAAGAGAAATTAAGTTAAAAAAGTTGTAATGGCATATTATTAACATACAGAATCAGAGAATACCAGTTCCAATGGTGCAGTCTTTTACAATAACATTGCTTGACTGGTCGAGATCGATGCCATCGGTGTTGGGGCTGCTATCAGGAGCAGTGATAGTTAATTGAGAAAGGACTACACTCTTGCTACCAGTTACAGTAATATGGTTCCGTTGGCTGTTGACGTGATGCAATCCATTCACACGCAGGTTATTGCAATTGTTAAATGTCAAAGCCTAGCAAAATCGCCAAAATGATTTAGTACTGACTGCATTTTATCATAAAAGGTTAACATTATTGTTCTTCTTTAATTGAAAATATACGTCAGATTAATAATTGTTCTTACGGAGGGTCTATTATAAGGACTATAAGCATTCTTCCACCAGCTTTCACCGCGTCCATCAATTTGCCCGTTTCCATCAATTTTAAGCCAGTTTATGCTATCAAAAAGAAGCCAGGTTTGCACATCTTTTCCTTTCCAAGCTGAATATTCCGGTGCCAGAATATTTCCCCAAATCTGCGATACCATGATAACAACACAAATTATTTATAAAATTAATTTTTCATAATAATCTTAAGCCGAAATAGTAACAAACTTTGAAATTTTTTTTCACAAATGTTCAATTTACCTGAATATTAACTGATGAGGACGAGCATGGACCTCGAAACGTAACTGGGTACAAAAGGAATGTTTTCCCACCTGGTATAACCAGAAGTGGTTCAGATTTCTGTGCTCCACAAACAGCTGCCCATGCTTTCAAGAAAGCCTTTACACCATAAATAAATTCAGTGTTTATATTTTTAAAACTTGAATAAATCATTAGGAAAGGAAATAAATAAGATGGAGACAAAAGAATTTACTTGTGAATCATCTGTTGTGCCATCACCAACAGCCCCCATATTCATCACATTCACGGAGTATTCAAAAGCACGTGGTTTAAGAGAGAGTTGAAGGCTCGATCCGCAGTGTGCCATGGATAAAACCATGAATGTAGTGAAGATTTTCTGTAATGTAGAAATGTCAGACTTGGAAATGATTCTACAGAATTTTTGTAGTATAATTTCAATATATGCTGATGTAAACAAAACAATCGAAAACTCACGAGTTTCATTACGAAAAAAAATTGCTGATAAAAACGTTTAATTTGTTTTTTGAAAACAGAAACAGTCAGTTTTGAAGTAAATGAAAAAGTGTTACATTTATTTATACATGCATATGTATATATGCAAGTTTGAAGCCTATTGAGAAAGCTTACCAACATATTTCTATATCAGTAGAAAAGATGAAGAATAAAGTGATGAAGTTTGCTGCTAAAGTATTAAAGGAAGGGCAAGCTAAGTGTTAATTGTAGTGTTCATGTGAATTTATAGCTCAAATTACCAATAAATGTAAAATTAATTTACACCATAATAATTGGATTTTTTACTACTTGATTGAAAACATACAGAAAATCGTGTTGGAAATGGATAAAATTAATTGATTAATTTTTTTAAGTTTGTGATCACTTAAAATTAAAATGTTTGTTATTTAAGGAGTGAAAATATCTGTTTTTCTTTTTATAAAAATACTTGAAGTTGCGTGCATTGGAAAATTCTAATTTTGGAAAATTCTAATTTGTTTTAATATGCCAACGAAAGTTTACAAAATGACTTGATACACCTCACATGTTATAATTTTGCTGACTTTAAGGTTTGGTAAATCTTTGATAGGTTTCAATTTCAATAATCTATTCTATATTAGTCCCATTTCCTAAACTCGGATAGTGAATCCGATAAATTATTGCTTAATATAACAATTGGTTGGAACCTGTCTTATCCCTCATGGCTGCAGATAGCCCAGGAGAGGAGAATCCACAATTCACAATCCGTAAATTCGTATATTGTCAAACAAAGGAGTAGAAGAGGGGGATACACAAGATGCGTGGATTCTTATTTTAAGCAACTGAATAAATTTTGTGCCAAACTTGGCCATTATAAGGTCACTGTAATCTGTAATTGGCTGGCGTGCAGCCAAATCTGGAAAGGTTTACCATACAAAAAGACTATCACTTTCACCGTCATCCATAAAATTTCACAAGATCGTCTCCTGGTCTTCACCTAACTGATTTTTTTAAGGATCTTACGATCTTTATGTATTTTTATTCAAAAACATTGGAAAAAGTTAAAGGATTACATAACTACCACGACGTAAATTGATTTGAACAATGTAGCTTTACATTTATTAACGTTTAAGACAATCTACAGCCGGGTAAGAATTAAGAGAGTCTCCGTAAGCGTTGATGCATGAAGCTTTGCTAACAACTCCACGCTTAGAATTCTGTATTTTAACGTCTCTAACTCTAACATTGTAACAACCAGTAGTATGGCTGCAACTCAATATAACTGCATCAGGATAAACTGAAGTCCCCCGGAAACGATGGTACGTGATATCGCTTAGTCTAACAGCTGACGTCTATCAATGAAACAAATGAATGCATGGTTAAGAGCTAAAGTAATAATCAAACTTAGCATCGTTTTGGACTGATGATATACCTGATTTTGGCAGTTTCCATATGGACAATAATATTGGTCTATGATAATAGGGTTCTGAACTGACTCAAGGTGAATTTTGTCAAAGGTAATGTTCTTGGCAAACCCAGATCCTCCCTGGAAAAGTTACTTGCACACATAAATCAATCAATTCGTTTAGGGCTTATTATTGATTTTTCTTCTTTACCTGCCATGTTTTTATCCTTACACCATTAGTAGTCCCTTTGAAGATAGAGTCGTAGACTTGAATGTTTTTAACTCTAGCAAAAGTTCCACGTGCTCCCAAACTTCCAATACTAGAAAAAATAAAATCAAACTAATTATATGAGCAGGTGAATATTATAGAAATTTGGGTTTAGCTTATTGACATCAAAAACCTTATGCCATGACCTGGCCCACATGTGATACGATTAAAGATGAAGTTGAAAGATTCAGTACCAACTGCAATACAGTCATCACCTGCAGTATAATGGAGAGAAATAAAGTGAAAAAAGTTGTAATGGCATATTATTAATATACAGAATCAGAGAATACCAGTTCCAATGGTGCAGTCTTTTACAATAACATTGCTTGACTGGTCGAGATCGATGCCATCGGTGTTGGGGCTGCTATCAGGAGCAGTGATAGTTAAATGAGAAAGGACTACACTCTTGCTACCAGTTACACTAATATGGTTCCGTTGGCTGTTGACGTGATGCAATCCGTTCACACGCAGGTTATTGCAATTGTTAAATGTCAAAGCCTAGCAAAATCGCCAAAATGATTTAGTACTGACTGCATTTTATCATAAAAGGTTAACATAATTGTTCTTCTTTAATTGAAAATATACATCAGATAAATAATCGTTCTTACGGAGGGTCTATTATAAGGACTATAAGCATTCTTCCACCAGCTTTCACCGCGTCCATCAATTTGCCCGTTTCCATTAATTTTAAGCCAGTTTATGCTATCAAAAAGAAGCCAGGTTTGCACATCTTTTCCCTTCCAAGCTGAATATTCTGGTGCCACAATATTTCCCCAAATCTGCGATACCATGATAGCGACACAAATTATTTATAAAATTAATTTTTTATAATAATCTTAAACTGAAATAGTAACAAACTTTGAAAACTTTTTTCACAAAACCTGAATATTAACGGATGAGGATGAGCATGGACCCCGAAACGTAATCGGGTACAAAAGGAATGTTTTCCCACGTGGTATAACCAGAAGTGGTTCAGATTTCCGTGCTCCACAAACAGCTGCCCATGCTTTCAAAAAAGCCTTTACACCATAAATAAATTCAGGGTTTATATTTTTAAAACTTGAATAAATCATTAGGACAGGAAATATATAAGATGGAGACAAAAGAATTTACCTGTGAATCATCTGTTTTTCCATCACCAGCAGCCCCCATATTCATCACATTCACATAGTAGTCAAAAGCACGTGGTTTAAGAGAGAGTTGAAGGCTCGATCCGCGGTACGCCATGGATAAAACCATGAATGTAGTGAAGATTTTCTATAATGGAGAACTCTCAGAGTTGGAAATGATTCTACAGAATTTTTGTAGTATAATCTAAATATATGCTGATGTAAACAAAACAATCGAAACTCACAAGTTTCATTACGAAAATAAAAAATTGCTGATAAAAACGTTTAATTTGTTTCTTGAAAACAGAAACATTCAGTTTTGAAGTAAATGAAAAAGTGTTATATATTTGTATATATGAAAAGGTGGAAAAGATATTTTATTTATTACCCAGGTATCTTTTGACTTTCCAACACCAATCGCTCCATAATTCACAACGTTAAATGCTTTCCCATAAGCAGCATTCACATTCGTGAAAATTGATAGTACAAAGATCAAAATATATATTCTTCCCAACAAATCCTGCAAAGTGAAAAGGAATTATTAAGTTACTACTACTGTTTAGATTTAAAGGTAAAAGCTAGTTACTAAATGGCTGGCATAAGAAACTTCAATCTCTTTGATATTACAGAAACATGACTCGCCAACATAGCTAGCAAACGATGCTGCATCGAACGTCAAATTTGTGAGAATCAAGCTAGAATGGCTATGTTTTTCACACTTTTAGATATATATATAAAAAATTTTGGTATGTTAGATATAAGGAATAGAATCCAGTTATAATACGTACACACACACATATATATATATGTACGTATTATAACTGGATTCTATTCCTTATATCTAACATACCAAAATTACATAATTGATTAATTAGAAATATAATTACCAAATTAAAAATATCTTATGATAGTATCACTTTTAAATATATATATATGTGTGTGTGTGTGTGTGTGTGTGTGTGTGTATGTCTATATGTGTATATATGTATATATATGTCTATATGTGTATATATGTATATGTATGTCTATATATGTCTATATGTGTATATATGTGTATATATGTATATATATGTCTATATATGTCTATATGTGTATATACACACATATAGACATATATATACATATATATACATATGTATATATATGTCTATGTGTGTATATATGTGTATATATGTATATATATGTCTATATGTGTATATATATGTATATATATGTACGTATATATCTCATAAGATCATGTTTAAAAACATACCAAAATTCATAATTGATTAATTAGAAATATAATTACCAATTAGTGATTACCAAATTAAAAATATCTTATGATAGTATCACTTTCAATGAAATGATAAATTACTGTTTACATAGAGTCCTAATAAACCAATTAAAAAAAAATTTGGTTTGACAGATGAGAACTTCAAATTTTACGCATTTGTCTTGCAAGGAATTCATAATTAATTCTGTGTTTTCCTTATAAGTTTACTAAAATTTAATAGCTTTTCGGACAACTTATTAGATAAGTGAATACAAAATTAGGTAAAAAATATTGTATCATAATATGAGCGTTATTTTATTTTTAAATTAAAATAAGATAACTCACATTTACTAATCATCTCAATATTTCAAATTATATATAACTACAACTAAGAGAACGGCTATTTTGGCAATAGACCAGAAGATATTTAGCCTGAGGAATTATTTGAGTTTCCATAAACAATTACCCCATATTTTTGGCTAAAAATTGTTGATTGTCTTAGACATCAACATTCGCATTCATGTAAATTAATAACAATTCATCTATAAAGCACAAAATTTTATTCTACCCAAAAAATAAAATAAAATAAAATTATGAATACTTTTTGGATACACAAATATTTACAAATTTATATGTGTTATCATATGATTAAATAGTTTTAAATTAAAGATAAAACAAAATCTATTTTAAATATTTATATATTTAAAATAAATAGATACTTATAATATTATTTAAAAAAAAAATCCTTCAAACCGAGTAATTGTTATATCGAAACAACAGCTACATTTGTTATATCGAGACAGATTAAATAAATAAACAAGAGGATCAAATAATTAGACCAAAAAAATAGAACAAAATTCACTGACCATATCTGGAATAAAAAGGGGAATACACGAAATCGTACCTCTGCTAAAGGAGATGAACCAATGCGAAATAAGCGACCTTCCTTAACAGAAGGGTTTTGGAGGGTTTAAGTCTATCGAGCTCTGCGTTGTTAACTTCCCTGGCGAATTCTTTTTTTTTTACAATCGAAATCGCATGCCGATAGTGTAAAACAGATTTAACTGTAGTAAAATACTGGATTTATTCGATTTTTAACATGAGCTTCTACGAAAATTCTTCTACTTTTTAATTATTTATAAATAAAAATCAAATTCCTTTAATAAAAATTCTATAAATTAAACAAGGCTCGTGCTCTCAATTTTTTTTTTCTGGACCGATGATTCGAATGCCACAATTTCTTTTAACTAAATTATTCACTTGGAAGAAGGTTGGTTTCCGAGGCCAAGCCCAAATAAGTGTTAGACTGAAAATTAATAAAAATCCAAAATATCCAATTTAAAATTGACACATTAGATAATTTAAAATTCAAACTCAATTTAAAAATAATTTTATTTTAAATTTTATCCAAACCAAACTTAAATATTTGAATCAATTTAAACTCAACCTGTTAAAAACAAACTCAATCCTTTTGGTCTAAAGCATGATATGAGTTCAGACAACCCAGATTGAACCTAGCCTAGATGGATCTTTGTGCACTTTCTTCACTTTCATTTTTAACATACAAGTCCCCGAAACTAAGTAGTAGTAGGTGTGGAACAAAAATCCCATGTATAATCGATGGGTAAAAGCATGTCACTGAAACAGATGTACACAGTCTTCTATTATGGTTTAATTTATCTGATCAATTTATACTATTCTTTGGGTCTGGTGTACAAGGATAGAAAAAATGGCAAATTCAAAGTGGTGGTGGTTGCAGCATTTGCTCACGATGGAACAATATCCTTGAACCATCCATCTTTCAGTCCTTTGAAGTTAAAACAAGCAATCCCAATACCCCGATAAGAATATACTGCAAGCAAGAACAGAAAAACGAATATCAAAGTAAGGTTCACAGAACAAAGTGCACTTTATGTCTTTCATGAACATTTAGAACTTGGAAGCAAGGATCCAGAGGGCAGAAGGGCATATAATGCACATTACATTAGCCAATGAACTTGAAATATTAACCTACTGTGACACCCCTAGGCAAATCTCACATCGGCAAGCTTGTGGCGAGTGAAGTGCTATATATGAGTAAGGCCCCCATTACCAAGCATGACGCGTTTTAAAGCCGTGCGGGCCAAGGGTTGCCCAAAGCGGACAATATCATGCAGGGGGGCAAGGGCCCAAAAGTGTTGGTATCAGAGCCCGGCCCAAGCCTCTGAGGGATGGTGGGGCAAACCTCAGCGAGGACGCTGAGTCCCGTAAGGGGGGGTGTATGTGACACCCCTAGGCAAATCCCACATCGGCAAGCTTGTGGCGAGTGAAGTGCTATATATGAGTAAGACCCCCATTACCAAGTATGACGCGTTTTAAAGCCGTGCGGGCCAAGGGTTGCCCAAAGCGGACAATATCATGCAGGGGGGCAAGGGCCCAAAAGTGTACCAACACTTTGGGCCCTTGCCCCCCTGCATGATATTGTCCGCTTTGGGCAACCCTTGGCCCGCACGGCTTTAAAACGCGTCATGCAGTGGAAACGAGTGGGCCCTCACTCAACTGGCATGATATTGTCCCCTTACGGCCCAGCCTTTTCGGGGTTTTGTTTCGCTTCACCTCGACCTCTTGGGCCAGGTCCCTCACGAACGCGTCTTTTTGGTAATGGGGGCCTTACTCATATATAGCACTTCACTCGCCACAAGCTTGCCGATGTGGGATTTGCCTAAGGGTGTCACATACACCCCCCCTTACGGGACTCAGCGTCCTCGCTGAGGTTTGCCCCACCATCCCTCAGAGGCTTGGGCCGGGCTCTGATACCAACACTTTGGGCCCTTGCCCCCCTGCATGATATTGTTCGCTTTGGGCAACCCTTACGCCCGCACGGCTTTAAAACGCGTCATACTTGGTAATGGGGGCCTTACTCATATATAGCACTTCACTCGCCACAAGCTTGCCGATGTGAGATTTGCCTAGGGGTGTCACACCTACTGTTTCCGATGGCAATACTGTGGACAATTAGCTGAAAGCCTGAAACAGTATATTTCCAGGAAATCTTACCTTGATAATAGGCTTTTCGGTCATGATAATAGTCACCCATCTAACATAAGGCAAGAACCTGAAAAACGGAGAATGTAAGCTGTAAGCAATACGATGGCTTATTATGTATATCTTGAGACACAGACTGGTATTTCTTTTCTTTAATATTCCAACCCATGAAGTAAACATGGCTATAGAATATTTCACACACATGTATGTATATCTTTTCCGTTTAGAATATAACCAGTAACCAGCATTTCCCTTCAATTTCTCCCACCAATGAAACTTTAATTGAAGGAAAGAGGGTTCCAGCAGTCCTTAAGAGGCCACAAGACATCAAGCTAGGTTTGAAACTAACCTAGAAACCCAAGATCTCTGGAAATCTCTCTCTTCCGACTGACTAAAACAACTACTAATTCGAGGGATTAAGATAATATGCATGATGTCAAGGGAACTAGATATATTAGAGAGAGCATAAACCAAGCACTTGAGAACCAAGGTTTTACATATCTCTCCATACCCTTGTTGAAGGCACACAACACCTCTCCGTGACAATCAACATGGTAAAGCAAACGGGTGTGCTGACTAATCCTATTGTTGCAGTTCAAGTCATAGAAGGGCTTTAAACACCAGCACAATTGACTAACTGCTAACCACTAAGTAAGCTAGCAAAAACATGAGAAACTATCAAAGACATTAGAACAATCTTCTAAGGCCCTTTCACTCTTCTGACAATGAGAAATAATTCACAATGAAGCACCAAGGTGATTATAAAAAGGTCAGGGAGGCAATGGTGTTACTGAATGAGTTGCTTCCAGTCATACTTAGCTAAATAACCCAAAATTTATTTTCTTTACCAAATTTTTATCAAGCATTTCTCCGCAGTCCAATATGAAAATGCACTGTACCATCACACTACATGATACTATTCTCCTAATTAAAGCACAGAAAAAGACAACTTAAATCATAATTAAAATATGACATAAATATACACTGTTCACAACTCCCTCTGTGTGCATGTCATACGCTAAACACAGTACATGCTATTGTTTTTCATCCCGGCCACACAGTGATATCTCTGTAATATCCAAGTAGTCCAGAAAAAAAGAAGGATAATACCAGAAAATCAGAGATTTTACCCCACAGCTCTGCCCATAATATGGTTCCTTTGAAGCCAAAGTTGACCTTGAGCATACAAAAGCCTATCATCCCCATAATTGTTATCTCCTGTGAAAGTAAATTGATAAAGGAAGAATATTATCTACTGAATAACATAACCTTGTAAATTAGAAGAACGAAATATTTATTTCAAGATGATGTCATCTTTTGTGAGGACATCAATTCTCCAACTTGTCGTTCGTGAACCAACATTATAATTAAAATAACAAGATTCACTAGCATGTGTTCACATTCATAAGTTCACTTTAAATTATAACAAGGAAAAAGCAAAAACGTTTTTTGAGATGAAACTTTATTTAGCAAAGGAGCGAAATCTGAGTCCATGTGAAGTAATTGAACATATCAAGAATGGGGATCCTATAGAACTACCAGAGACATGAAAGTTGAAAAGATCAGTGTATCGACCACTGTATCCCAGCAATGAGATTAATGAGCAAGTATTAATTATGATTATGGCCCAAAGATTTAATAAGTGCATCAAGAAAGGTGATGAAACCAACAAAACAACATCCCAGAACAGTGGCAAACCATGGCACTGGGGAAAATCTCATGGCCTATGCAATAAATCATATTTAGGACCTATTCTCTATAGTGATATCCAATAAAGTTAGGCATAATGTTATGGATTGAGTTAACTTGATGGAAAAGTTCTTATTTATGAGCCTTGTAAATCATCTCTCAGGAAATATTGCATGCCCTCGACCTTTCAAGGATAAAAGAAAAGAAAAGAGGCCTTCACCCACTAAACCAGAGACAGATAGGATTATAATCATGCACCCATGCAAGTGCAGAAGTCATAGACAGTATACAAACTGAGTCAATATCAAAAACCATATGCGGTATAAGGTCAGGAAACATTTACCTTAATTACACGATGGACAATTGGAATTTCCCGACCCTGAAATAAATAGAAAATTCAAATAACATGAATAACAACTGAAATTACAGTTAAGAAGATAAAGAAATAGAGAGAATAAAGATAAAAGGTATACAGGCTCCTACGTCAACATTAAAAACAACAATCTCTCCAGCACGAATAGGATCTTTACTCATATGTAAGAACAGTATATCCCCCTGTAAACCATATGATTGTAGTTAGATGAGCAACTTCATAAATTATACAGATATAGGAATGTAAAATGAGAATATAAATTCATATGACATTAGAAATAGCCTATCAAGTGATATAGATATAAAAGCCCAAAAAATAAAACCTGCAGAAGATTAATGTCCTATCATGTTCTCTCGATAATTTAAAAGGATGGCCACATTTACCGTTTGCTTACAGAAGCAGGTTTATAGATATAATAATAGTTCCACACCTAGAGTTGCAACACACTAAAAAATCCAGAACTCTCATAGAACTTTATGCAAAACATAAATACGTTTAGAAGGTAAATTGGCATACCCTCTTAAAGCCAGGTTCCATGCTACCAGAAAGAACAACAACAACAGGAGATTCACTGCCAGTGATGCAGATCAATCCCTTCCAAATTATTAGGGCAGAAGTAACAATCATACCTGAAACAAATGCAGACCACCCACATAAACAAACATTTTAACCAGACTGCAGCATACATCAAATTTTTTTTTACAGATACAGCCTTCTATTACCAGTCAAACAACTGTACCATAATTGTACTTAACTTATAATCCAGTAACATTTGGCTAAAGAATTCTCTTAATTTGTGGGCATAGTTGCTAAAAAGAAACAATATATTGGAGAAAACATTTGATTGACGAATAACAAAACAGTTGAGCCTGTGCAACAATCTCATTTCAAAACTAAAACAGCGATAAAAAATATTCTCAGAAAAACCTCATAAACGGGCATGTCAAAAGACCCCATTGACCCAGGGTCTTACAAAACTGTTTCCAATTTAAAAATCAAAGAAATATATTATCTTTAACACAAGAAACGCGCTAAAAACCCATAAATTCAACCAACTATTCATAACTAAAGCCAAAAAAAAAAAAACCATAGCTTATTCTATTTCGACGTCTCAATTTTGAATCAATGATTTCCCACATGGGAAATTATTGATTCAAAATTGACACATTAAGCACTCAACAAAAACATGCGGACTACTTGCAATACACTGAACGGGGCATGGGTCATCTTATGGAGGTATGTACTAGTATTTCATTCTTATGATTGATATTATTGTGATTGTGAAAATGTTTATGATGTGGTCTGTTGCACTCCAGGAAAGAAGTGCTTCCCTATTAAGGTTCCGGTGCTTCTCTTCATCAATTTTAATAGAGTTTGAATCAAATGATTCTTACTTACAAATATGTTTCTAAATACTATTGTTGGTTCATCTCATATAAGATTAAGCATTCAGGAACCATGGTGTTCCGACATCAATGATCTATTAGGAAGTTCATAATAAAGTTTTCTATATCTGGAGGTATCAAATTTTTAGCGTGGCTACGCTATGGTAGATTATGCCACTTTGGCAAATTAGGTAATAAGGCAAATATATCAAACATGGGCCTAGAATATTTCTTCAATTTTGCTGTGCAATTTTAAATGAACAATTCGATGATAAGTGTGCAAACATGCAATTATTATCCTATTACATGACAACGGTTACATGTGCTTTCACAGTTGACATATTGCTTATCAATGACAACACTTGATTAAGGCACAATATTATAATCTGTAATAAATTGTTAAACCTGTACAAATATGTAAACTAACCTCTTTATCAGCCAATTATATATATGACTCAATATTATCTACAGATGCAGAAATTGGCATGGTACGGTCAAAGTTGCCTGTAGTACCTGCTTAAATCCTGCAACAATTCATAGATGGGCAGGGTGTCTGTGAGCAGAAATCGACTACCTTGACCTCAATGGTTTGTTTCTTGCATGGTCTATTGGCTCAAATTAGACATCTTAATACACCTCACATGTTATAATCTTGGCTTTACAGTTTGGTGAATCTTTGATAGGTTTCAATTTCAATAATCTATTCTATATTAGTCCCATCATCCAAACTCTGATAGTGAATCCAATAAATTGTTGCTTAATAAGACACTTAGATGGAACCTGCCTTATCCCTCATGGCTGCAGATAGCCCCGGGGGAGGAAAATCCACAATTCACAGTCCATAAATTCGTATATTGTCAAACAAAGGAGGTAAAAGAGGCTGCGTGGATTCTTATTTTCGGCAACTTAATAAATATGGCTGGCGTGCAGCCAAATCTGGAAAAGTGGACCATACAAAAAGATTATCACTTTCGCTGTTATCCATACGCTTTCACAGGATCGTCTCCTGGTCTGCGCCTGACTGAGCTTTTTAAGGATCTAATGATCTTTATGTTTTTTTTTTTATTCAAAAACATTGGAAAAGTTAAAGGACTACAGAACTATCACGACATAAATTGATTTGAACAATTTAGTTTTACATTTATTAACGTTTAAGACAATCTA
Organism: Mangifera indica; assembly: GCF_011075055.1. Taxonomy (NCBI): domain Eukaryota; kingdom Viridiplantae; phylum Streptophyta; class Magnoliopsida; order Sapindales; family Anacardiaceae; genus Mangifera; species Mangifera indica. The sequence goes on from NC_058139.1 coordinate 6,870,916, forward strand.
CAGCCGGGTAAGAATTAAGAGAGTCTCCGTAAGCGTTGATGCATGAGGCTTCGCTAACAACTCCAGACTTTGAATTCTGTATTTTAACGTCGCTAACTCTAACATTGTAACAACCGGCAGTATGGCTGCAACTCAATATAACTGCATCAGGATAAACTGAAGTCCCCCGGAAATGATGGTACGTGATATCGCTTAGTCTAACAGCCGACGGCTATCAATGAAACAAATGAATGCATGGTTAAAAGCTAAAGTAATAATCAAACTTAGCATCGTTTTGGACTGATGTTATACCTGATTTTGGCAGTTTCTATGTGGACAATAATATTGGTCTATGATAATAGGGTTCCGAACTGACTCAAGGCGAATATTGTCAAAGGTAATGTTCTTGGCAAACCCAGATCCTCCCTGGAAAAGTTATTTGCACACATAAATCAATCAATTCGTACAGGGTTTATTATTGAATTTTCTTCTTTACCTGCCATTTTTTTATCCTTACACCATTAGTAGTCCCTTTGAAGATAGAGCCGTAGACTAATATGTTTTTAACTCTAGCAGAAGTTCCACGTGCTCCCAAACTTCCAATGCTAGAAAAAATAAAATCAAACTAATTATATGTGCAGATGAATATTATAGAAATTTGGGTGTAGCTTATTGACATCAAAAACCTTATGCCATGGCCTGGCCCACATGTGATACGATTAAAGGTGAAGTTGAAAGATTCAGTACCAACGGCAATACAATCATCACCTGTAGTATAATGAAGAGAAATTAAGTAAAAAAAGTTGTAATGGCATATTATTAACATAAAGAATCAGAGAATACCAGTTCCAATGGTGCAGTCTTTTACAATAACATTGCTTGACTGGTCGAGATCGATGCCATCGGTGTTGGGGCTGCTATCAGGAGCAGTGATAGTTAATTGAGAAAGGACTACACTCTTGCTACCAGTTACAGTAATATGGTTCCGTTGGCTGTTGACGTGATGCAATCCATTCACACGCAGGTTATTGCAATTGTTAAATGTCAAAGCCTAGCAAAATCGCCAAAATGATTTAGTACTGACTGCATTTAATCATAAAAGGTTAACATTATTGTTCTTCTTTAATTGAATATATACGTCAGATTAATAATTGTTCTTACGGAGGGTCTATTATAAGGACTATAAGCATTCTTCCACCAGCTTTCACCGCGTCCATCAATTTGCCCGTTTCCATCAATTTTAAGCCAGTTTATGCTATCAAAAAGAAGCCAGGTTTGCACATCTTTTCCTTTCCAAGCTGAATATTCCGGTGCCACAATATTTCCCCAAATCTGCGATACCATGATAACAACACAAATTATTTATAAAATTAATTTTTCATAATAATCTTAAGCTGAAATAGTAACAAACTTTGAAAATTTTTTTCACAAATGTTCAATTTACCTGAATATTAACTGATGAGGACGAGCATGGACCTCGAAACGTAACTGGGTACAAAAGGAATGTTTTCCCACCTGGTATAACCAGAAGTGGTTCAGATTTCTGTGCTCCACAAACAGCTGCCCATGCTTTGAAGAAAGCCTTTACACCATAAATAAATTCAGTGTTTATATTTTTAAAACTTGAATAAATCATTAGGAAAGGAAATAAATAAGATGGAGACAAAAGAATTTACTTGTGAATCATCTGTTTTGCCATCACCAACAGCCCCCATATTCATCACATTCACGGAGTAATCAAAAGCACGTGCTTTAAGAGAGAGTTGAAGGCTCGATCCGCAGTATGCCATGGATAAAACCATGAATACAGTGAAGATTTTCTGTAATGGAGAACTGTCAGACTTGGAAATGATTCTACAGAATTTTTGTAGTATAATTTAAATATATGCTGATGTAAACAGAACAATCGAAAACTCACAAGTTTCATTACGAAAAAAAAATTGCAGATAAAAACGTTTAATTTGTTTTTTCAAAACAGAAACATTCAGTTTTGAAGTAAATGAAAAAGTGTTATATATATTTATACATGCATATGTATATATGCAAGTTTGAAGCCTATTGAGAAAGCTTACCAACATATTTCTATATCAGTAGAAAAGATGAAGAATAAAGTGATGAAGTTTGCTGCTAAAGTATTAAAGGAAGGGCAAGCTAAGTGTTAATTGTAGTGTTCATGTGAATTTATAGCTCAAATTACCAATAAATGTAAAATTAATTTACACCATAATAATTGGATTTTTTACTACTTGATTGAAAACATACAGAAAATCGTGTTGGAAATGGATAAAATTAATTGATTAATTTTTTTAAGTTTGTGATCACTTAAAATTAAAATGTTTGTTATTTAAGGAGTGAAAATATCTGTTTTTCTTTTTATAAAAATACTTGAAGTTGCGTGCATTGGAAAATTCTAATTTTGGAAAGTTCTAATTTGTTTTAATATGCCATCGAAAGTTTACAAAATGACTTGATACACCTCACATGTTATAATTTTGCTGACTTTAAGGTTTGCTAAATCTTTGATAGGTTTCAATTTCAATAATCTATTCTATATTAGTCCCATTTCCTAAACTCGGATAGTGAATCCGATAAATTATTGCTTAATATAACAATTGGTTGGAACCTGTCTTATCCCTCATGGCTGCAGATAGCCCAGGAGAGGAGAATCCACAATTCACAATCCATAAATTCGTATATTGTCAAACAAAGGAGTAGAAGAGGCGGATAAACAAGATGCGTGGATTCTTATTTTAAGCAACTGAATAAATTTTGTGCCAAACTAGGCCTTTATAAGGTCACTGTAATCTGTAATTGGCTGGCGTGCAGCCAAATCTGGAAAGGTTTACCATACAAAAAGACTATCACTTTCACCGTCATCCATAAAATTTCACAGGATCGTCTCCTGGTCTGCACTTAACTGAGCTTTTTAAGGATCTTACGATCTTTATGCATTTTTATTCAAAAACATTGGAAAAAGTTAAAGGATTACAGATCTATCACGACGTAAATTGATTTGAACAATGTAGCTTTACATTTATTAACGTTTCAGACAATCTACAGCCGGGTAAGAATTAAGAGAGTCTCCGTAAGCGTTGATGCATGAAGCTTTGCTAACAACTCCACGCTTAGAATTCTGTATTTTAACGTCTCTAACTCTAACATTGTAACAACCAGTAGTATGGCTGCAACTCAATATAACTGCATCAGGATAAACTGAAGTCCCGCGGAAACGATGGTACGTGATATCGCTTAGTCTAACAGCTGACGTCTATCAATGAAACAAATGAATGCATGGTTAAGAGCTAAAGTAATAATCAAACTTAGCATCGTTTTGGACTGATGATATACCTGATTTTGGCAGTTTCCATATGGACAATAATATTGGTCTATGATAATAGGGTTCTGAACTGACTCAAGGTGAATTTTGTCAAAGGTAATGTTTTTGGCAAACCCAGATCCTCCCTGGAAAAGTTACTAGCACACATAAATCAATCAATTCGTTTAGGGCTTATTATTGATTTTTCTTCTTTACCTGCCATGTTTTTATCCTTACACCATTAGTAGTCCCTTTGAAGATAGAGTCGTAGACTTGAATGTTTTTAACTCTAGCAAAAGTTCCACGTGCTCCCAAACTTCCAATACTAGAAAAAATAAAATCAAACTAATTATATGAGCAGGTGAATATTATAGAAATTTGGGTTTAGCTTATTGACATCAAAAACCTTATGCCATGACCTGGCCCACATGTGATACGATTAAAGATGAAGTTGAAAGATTCAGTACCAACTGCAATACAGTCATCACCTGCAGTATAATGAAGAGAAATTAAGTGAAAAAAGTTGTAATGGCATATTATTAACATACAGAATCAGAGAATACCAGTTCCAATGGTGCAGTCTTTTACAATAACATTGCTTGACTGACCGAGATCGATGCCATCCGTGTTGGGGCTGCTATCAGGAGCAGTGATAGTTAATTGAGAAAGGACTACACTCTTGCTACCAGTTACAGTAATATGGTTCCGTTGGCTGTTGACGTGATGCAATCCATTCACACGCAGGTTATTGCAATTGTTAAATGTCAAAGCCTAGCAAAATCGCCAAAATGATTTAGTACTGACTGCATTTTATCATAAAAGGTTAACATTATTGTTCTTTTTTAATTGAAAATATACGTCAGATTAATAATTGTTCTTACGGAGGGTCTATTATAAGGACTATAAGCATTCTTCCACCAGCTTTCACCGCGTCCATCAATTTGCCCGTTTCCATTAATTTTAAGCCAGTTTATGCTATCAAAAAGAAGCCAGGTTTGCACATCTTTTCTCTTCCAAGCTGAATATTCTGGTGCCACAATATTTCCCCAAATCTGCGATACCATGATAGCGACACAAATTATTTGTAAAATTGATTTTTCATAATAATCTTAAGCTGAAATAGTAACAAACTTTGAAAACTTTTTTCACAAAACCTGAATATTAACGGATGAGGATGAGCATGGACCTCGAAACGTAATCGGGTACAAAAGGAATGTTTTCCCACCTGGTATAACCAGAAGTGGTTCAGATTTCTGTGCTCCACAAACAGCTGCCCATGCTTTCAAAAAAGCCTTTACACCATAAATAAATTCAGTGTTTATATTTTTAAAACTTGAATAAATCATTAGGAAAGGAAATATATAAGATGGAGACAAAAGAATTTACCTGTGAATCATCTGTTTTTCCATCACCAACAGCCCCCATATTCATCACATTCACATAGAAATCAAAAGCACGTGGTTTAAGAGAGAGTTGAAGGCTCGATCCGCGGTATGCCATGGATAAAACCATGAATGTAGTGAGGATTTTCTATAATGGACAACTGTCAGACTTGGAAATGATTCTACAGAAGTTTTGTAGTATAATCTAAATATATGCTGATGTAAACAAAACAATCGAAACTCACAAGTTTCATTACGAAAATAAAAAATTGCTGATAAAAACGTTTAATTTGTTTCTTGAAAACAGAAACATTCGGTTTTGAAGTAAATGAAAAAGTGTTATATACATTTATACATGTATATGTATATATGCAAGTTCGAAGCCTATTGAGAAAGCTTACCAACATATTTCTATATCATTAGAAAAGATGAAGAATCAAGTGATGAAGTTTGCTGCTAAAGTAATAAAGGATGGGCAAGCTAAGTGTTAAACTGTTGTGTTCATATGAATTTATACCTTAAATTACCAATAAATGTATAATTAATTTACACCAAAATAATTGGTTTTTTACTACTTGATTGAAAACATACAGAAAATCATGTTGGAAATGGATATAATTAATTGATTAATTGTAAATGGAATGAATAAATTAGAGATTTTCGCAGAATATTTCGACAACCTTGCAAGAAAATTTACTTCAAAATAGAAACCATATTGGAAAGTATCTGTATAAATTACATAGTTATTATGATTGATTTTTACGAAATTTTAATTATTTTGACCATTGATTTTATCATTATCCTTCTTTTATAAAATTAAGAGAAAATCAGTGGATTATATATTCCAGAATTTCTGCAATTCCCTAGGAGGAAATTTTTTTTACCAATTTATGTTTGAACATTTTTAGCTTATAAAGAATAAAGGGTTTATTTCAATTTACAATTTTTGCCTCACAAGAATGGTATATATTAAAAAAAAACGAATTTATAATTGGGTATTATAATCATATATCTTATCTTCTATATATTTCCATATTTTACATTTGCATTCGTTTAAAAATCAATAAAATTATATAAACAAATAATATATATAATTTTATACTTAATTTATACATAAATTAAGTATTAAAGGGCTGTTTAAAAATCCCTTTAATACTTAATTTATATACTTAATGTATACTTAATTTATACATTCTTGTGAACCCAAATAATATATATAATTTTATACTTAATTTATACATAAAAAAATTCAGAGTTTTGTAAAGATCAGGTCTTATTAAAGGAATGAAAATGTCAACTTAAGAGAAAATAAAAGTGGAAAAGATGGTTTATTTATTACCCAGGTATTATTTGACTTTCCATCACCAATCGCTCCATAATCCACAACGTTAAATGCTTTCCCATCAGCAGCGTTCACATTCGTGAAAATTGATAGTACAAAGATCAAAATATATATTCTTCCCAACAAATCCTGCAAAGTGGAAAGGATTTATTAAGTTACTACTACTGTTTAGATTTAAAGGTAAAAGCTAATTACTAAATGGCCGGCATAAGAAACTTCAATCTCTATGATAATACAGAAACATGACTCGCCAACATAGCTATCAAACGATGCTGCATCGAACGTCAAATTTGTGAGAATCAAGCTAGAATGGCTATGTTTTTCACACTTTTAGATATATATATATATATATATATATATGTGTGTGTGTGTGTGTGTGTGTGTGTGTGTGTGTGTGTGTGTTAGAGATGGCAATTTGGACCCAATTTTAGGGGCTCCGACCCTCTCCGACCCTAACGGGGAGGGGATTCTCCGATAAAAACGGGGAAAGGGGCGGGGATGAGGATGAAAAAAATCCCCGTAGTCGGGGACGGGGATACATATTTCCCCGCCCCGCCCCGCCCCGTCCCTCCCCTCCCCGCCCCGCCCCGGCCCGGCCCATCCCCTCCCCACCCCACCCCTTCCCACCCTTTAAATCTAATATATTAATATAATAATTTCTAAACTATTAAGTTCTAGAAATTTTTACATTATGATTTATTAAAACTATAATTTTAATTTTACTAATTTTTGAATTATCAATTATCAGCTTTTACTAATTTCTGAACTATTAATCTAATATATTAAAAAGACCCGAGAATCTCATTATCATAAAATGCAAATGCACCAAATTAATTTTATTTAAACTTCAAAACTTAGTTAGTCAATCCACCAGATTTTACACAAAAAAAAATAAATTATAAACTTGATAAAATCAATTGAAGTGAATGAAAAGTATTAAATTTAATGTTATTATAAAATTACCCTAAATCACATACATGAAGAGCTACTAATGAAGAGATTGATTATTACATATTGTTAGATTTTATGAAAACTTTGTATTTAAACTAAAATAATAATGAATATTTTGTAGCTCTTGTAGCAAATGATATTTTGAGAGAATATGATTTATTTTATTTATTGAAATACATAAAGGCATTAAAATTTATATTTACGGGTATTGGGAGGGGATTTTTCCCGCGGGGACAGGCGGGGATGGAGAGGGGATTTTTCCCCACAGGGACGGGGCGAGGATGGGGAGGGGATTTTTCTCCGCGGGGACGGGGAGGGGATGGGGAGGGGATTTTCTTTCGCGGGGAGGGGACGGGGATTATTTTTTATCCTCGTAACGGGGACGGAGCGGGGACGAGGATTGATATCCCCTACGGGGACGGGGACGGGGATTGATATCCCCTCCCCGCCCCTCCCCATTGCCATCTCTAGTGTGTGTGTATATGTGTATATGTGTATATATGTGTATATATATGTGTATATATATGTCTATATGTGTATATATGTGTATAAATGTGTATATATGTATATATATGTGTATATATGTCTATATGTGTATATATGTGTATATATGTATATATATGTGTATATATGTCTATATGTGTATATATGTGTATATATGTATATATATGTCTATATGTGTATATATATGTATATATGTATATATATGTACGTATATATCTCATAAGATCATGTTTAAAAACATACCAAAATTCATAATTGATTAATTAGAAATATAATTACCAATTAGTGATTACCAAATTAAAAATATCTTATGATAGTATCACTTTCAATGAAATGATAAATTACTGTTTACATACAGTCCTAATAAACCAATTAAAAAAAATTTTGGTTTGACAGATGAGAACTTCAAATTTTACCCATTTATCTTGCAAGGAATTCATCATCAATTCTGTGTTTTCCTTGTAAGTTTACTTAAATTTAATAGCTTTTTGGACAACCTATTAAATAAGTGAATACAGAATTAGGTAAAAAATATTATATCATAATATGAGCGTTATTTTATTTTTAAATTAAAATAAGATAACTCACATTTACTAATCATCTCAATATTTCAAATTATATATAACTACAACTAAGAGAACGGCTATTTTGGCAATAGACCGGAAGACATCTAGCCTGAGGAATTATTTGAGTTTCCATAAACAATTACTCCATATTTTTGGCTAAAAATTGTTAATTGTCTTAGACATCAACATTCGCATCCATGTAAATTAATAATAATTCATCCATAAAGCACAAAATTTTATTCTACCCGAAAAAATAAAACAATAAAATTATGAATACTCATTTTGAATACACAAATATTTACATATTTATATGTGTCATCATATAATTAAATAGTTTTGAATTAAAGATAAAATAATATCTAATTATATGATAATATGTATAAATATATACATATTTATATAACTCAAACTTGAGGATAGTTGGTTTCGTATACTCATGAGCTCACAATTCGACTCAAATAAAATATAAATAAACCCTAACTTTTACATCCTATATTTATCCTTGTATGTGATGAGGTTTAAAGAATAATTTAAAAATTAATCGGTTTTAATATAATTTTTTACATGCGCTCAAATCAGTAAATCATGGCTTGAACTCAGGCTACGATCTCACCAGCATGGCGAGCCCAAACTCTGCATTAAAGTAATCAAGCCAAGCTCGAATCAATCAGTACACAGCTAGGCCCGCTTAACTAAATTACACCACCCCTACACACAAGTCAAAACTCCTAAAATAATTCCTGCAATATCACAATTCTTTCCATTCTAAAATTGTTTTTTTCTAACTTTGGAGCAATTGGCAACCCTCGTACCACAAACCAACAAGAGCAAAATTGTTTGACATTCAATCCAGGTGACACAATATATGAAAAAGTTGTAGCTAAATACAGCAAATTTAGAAGTCCAGCCACTTGGTGTAATAGACACAGGTTGTCGGCGAGATTATGCCATCAGGTGTACAAAGACTTATCTGTGGACAAACTCCACAAGGAATGGAAGCCAAGGCCCCTGTCTTTGGTTCACCTCCACCACCTCCCTTACTTACACATTTATAACAAGTTTTTCCAGTCGGAATACTAGCAAACTCCCCGCTTCCAATTATTGTGCGGTTTATGATAGATAGGAGGCAAAAAAATAAGATAAAACAGTTAATATAAAAAAGGAAGTTGTTCATACTCTTAACACCGCAAGCACTGTCAATCTTATTATTGTTTCATTTACTGTAATCTCTTCACAGATTCGAAAAAAGGCATCCCTGAACAGTTTTAAACTGATAAGGGCAGTTCTCATTCACGGAAAAGTGACTATTAAGGGAGTCATTCTAAAAAGTTGCTTACTCACAAAAAAAAAAATTAAATTAGTTGTTTATTGAAAACTTTCCATAATAGGATACAAGCATGTTATGAAGAATGTATACAAAAAATTGCTGTGAATGAAGTAATCAAACACATGATTTAGGTTCAACAATTCCTTTATGGGATCCATAAGCATTGCTGCAGCTAGCAAAGACAGGTTTTCCTTTAGTTGTTGATTGCAGTTGAATGTCCTCTAAGTAGATGTTGGTACAAGGAACATTGCTGCTGCAATTAAGATTGATGGCCACATCGGTGGCTGTTGTCCCCGTCGCATGGGTAAATCGCACGTCGTCTATATGAACTCCAGTTTTCTATAACATATACAGGAAGAATAGCGTCAGTTTCAGAGTAATGGCAAGGATGAATGGGTTTATTTCTCTTACCGTGCCTCTACAGCCACCTTTGACTTGGCAGTAATACTGGTCAATGATTATTGGATTCTCCACATTCACGAACGTTAGATTCGAAAATTCAACATGTTGAACCTTACCTTCTCCCACCTAATAATTCAATCAATCTAATTATTTATATACGTAGTTTTATCCATATAAAATGTCATGAATAAATTTTAATGGTGAAATAACTTTAGCTAGTATGAATATTATAGTGAATAAATCATACTTGCCAAGTCTTGATCCGGGCTCCATTGCTAGTCCCGTCGAATGCAACATTTCTCACAGTGATGTATTCTACTCGTACTTCATTTCCACCACCACCTAAGCTTCCAATGCTGTCACCAATGGAGCAACCAAAGTTGTATATGTAAATGGAAAGTTATATATCATTAATTAAAATTAAGCTTACTTGTTGAAGGATAGGCCAATTGACTATTTTTCACCCTGGTTTGACGAAGTGAAAGACTCCCACTCTTTAAGTTTGGGAATATCAAAGTTTGATGTTTTAAACTTGTGGCACTTACCTTATACCATGACCAGGTCCACAGTTCACATATTTGACTTTAATATTTGAAACCAAATCTCCGATCGAGATGCAGTCATCACCTGTGTTTAGCGTTTAGAGAAAGAAAAAAAATGTATTCTTGAGGATGGAAAGTGTAATTCAAGAAATGAAGGTGTACCAGTGCCAATAATGGAGGACCTGACGGTTACATTGAGGGAATCTGAAACGTGAATTCCATCAGTATTGGGGCTACTTCCTGGAGATTGTATCACCAGGAAACTGAAGCCAACATTTTTACAACCAAGTACAAGTATATGGGTTTGAGGACTCCGCATAACATTAATTCTACTCATTCGCACATCGTTGCAACTTCTAAACCCTAATGCCTGCAATTGGAAAATGCATCCAATTAACAACTTTCATCAGTTTCATATTAATCCATGGTTCCAAAAAGATTCTGATTCAACAATCACTCAGAGACTTACAGTAGGTGCCAGTTTTGTGCAGCCCTGCAAAGTATAACATTGAAAAGTTATTGCAGATGAAAACTCAAAGAATATTAACAAAATAAGCTTGCATGAGTTTGATGTATATACCTTTTTGGGATTAAGTTTGCATGAATTATCCCACCAGCTCTTTCCATTTCCTTCAATGAGGCCATTGCCAGTGATATTGAGCCCTGAAACGCCATCAAAAACCAGCCATTCTCCCATCTTGGTTGCTTCCCATGCACGAAAATCCTCTGGAGCCTTAACTACTCCTGATAGCTACAGTTTTACACTATTGATTTGAGTGTTTTTTTCCTTCTTGTGATGAGTAATAAATTTCTGATGTTTCTTGCTTACTTTGATGTTGATGTTACTGGACTTGCAAGGACCAGCGAAGGTTATAGGATACACCAGAAATGTCTTTCCCTTTGGAATAACCATGGTTGGTGTGTCTTTCCATGCGTTGCAGATTGCAGTCCAAGCTTTCTCAAATGCCTATAAACCAAAACCGTAGAAAAAAGTTCAGAGTTTTGCAAAGATCAGGTCTTATTAAAGGGATGAAAATGTCAACTTAAGAGAAAAATAAAAGTGGAAAAGATATTTTATTTATTACCCAGGTATCATTTGACTTTCCATCACCAATCGCTCCATAATCCACAACGTTAAATGCTTTCCCATAAGCAGCATTCACATTCGTGAAAATTGATAGTACAAAGCTCAAAATATATATTCTTCCCAACAAATCCTGCAAAGTGAAAAGGATTTATTAAGTTACTACTACTGTTTAGATTTAAAGGTAAAAGCTAATTACTAAATGGCTGGCATAAGAAACTTCAATCTCTATGATAATACAGAAACATGACTCGCCAACATAGCTAGCAAACGATGCTGCATCGAACGTCAAATTTGTGAGAATCAAGCTAGAATGGCTATGTTTTTCACGCTTTTAGATATATATATATATATATATATATATATATATATATATATATATATATATATATGTACGTATATATCTCATAAGATCATGTTTAAAAACATACCAAAATTCATAATTGATTAATTAGAAATATAATTACCAATTAGTGATTACCAAATTAAAAATATCTTATGATAGTATCACTTTCAATGAAATGATAAATTACTTTTTACATACAGTCCTAATAAACCAATTAAAAAAAATTTTGGTTTGACAGATGAGAACTTCAAATTTTACCCATTTGTCTTGCAAGGAATTCATTATCAATTCTGTGTTTTCCTTATAAGTTTACTTAAATTTAATAGCTTTTTGGACAACTTATTAAATAAGTGAATGCAGAATTATGTAAAAAAATATTGTATCATAATATGAGTGTTATTTTATTTTTAAATTAAAATAAGATAACTCACATTTACTAATCATCTCAATATTTCAAATTATATATAACTACAACTAAGAGAACGGCTATTTTGGCAATAGACCCGAAGACATTTAGCCTGAGGAATTATTTGAGTTTCCATAAACAATTACCCCATATTCTTGGCTAAAAATTGTTAATTGTCTTAGACATCAACATTCGCATCCATGTAAATTAATAATAATTCATCCATAAAACACAAAATTTTATTCTACCCAAAAAAAAAATAATAAAATTATGAATACTCATTTTGAATACACAAATATTTACATATTTATATGTGTCGTCATATAATTAAATAGTTTTGAATTAAAGATAAAATAATACCTAATTATATGATAATATGTATAAATATATACATATTTATATATCTAAAATAAATATACGTATAATATTGCTTAAAAAAAAAAATATTCCTCCAAACCAAGTAATTGTTGCTTCAAAAATCAATACTTCCAAATATAGCACTTCTTGCTTAGCCATCTACATAAATGTATCATCATCTGCAAAAATTATCCACCTTGTTTCTCCGAAGTTGGGGTTTAAATCCTGCAAAGTCCCTCAAGTTGTCTTTCAAGCGAGCTCAAACTTGAAGATAGTTGGCTTCGTATACTCATGAGCTCACAATTTGACTCAAATAAAATATAAATAAACCCTAACTTTTACATCCTATATTTATCCTTGAATAGATAAATTTATATGTGATGAGGTTTAAAGAATAATTTAAAAATTACTCGGTTTAATATAATTTTTTACATGAGCTCAAATCAGTCAATCATGGCTTGAACTCAGGCTACGATCTCACCAGCATGGCGAGCCCAAACTCTGCATTAAAGTAATCAAGCCAAGCTCGAATCAATCAGTACACAGCTAGGCCCAGCTCATCTCAATTACACCACCCCTACACACAAGTCACAAACTCCTAAAATAATTCCTGCAATATCACAATTCTTTCCATTCTAAAAATTTTTTTTTCTAACTTTGGAGCAATTGGCAACCCTCGTACCAGAAACCAACAAGAGCAAAATTGTTTGACATTCAATCCAGGTGACACAATATATGAAAAAGTTGTAGCTAAATACAGCAAATTTAGAAGTCCAGCCACTTGGTGTAATAGACACAGGTTGTCGGCGAAATTATGCCATCAGGTGTACAAAGACCTATCTGTGGACAAACTCCACAGGGAATGGAAGCCAAGGCCCCTGTCTTCGGTTCACCTCCACCAGCTCCCTTACTTCCACATTTATAACAAGTTTTTCCAGTCGGAATACTAGCAAACTCCCCGCTTCCATTACTCTTCAATTCAGTAATCTCATTATCAAGAACCAAAGCCTTCATGATCTCTTCAATTTGCTGATTCGACAAGTCAACTGCAAATACCCCACTCCTTCTGATTAAATCTGAAACCCCCTCCAAGGTAGCAAGCTTCAACCGAAACACGTGCTTCACACATTGTTCTCTCACTAGTGCTATAAATTCTGTGTCTAAGCTCCCACCAGCATACCATGCTCCGCCAGAGATTTGCTTTGATGGTTCAAATTCTGATGCCATATAGTGTTTCCATCCCTTGCTTTGAATATTCACAACCACTTTGATCAAATTCTTGGCTTGAAGTGACTTGAGGGATTTACTAACCAAATTAGCAGGGACGTTGGTCTCGCTTTTCACATCTTCTGACGACATACCCATATCTTGTTTGCTTCTGATTACATCATAGAGCAGGCGCTCATGTTCTGTTAGAGGATCAGCAGTTGAATTCAAGTCTGGCCTTTTCCGCTTATTGGATGAAGGCCCTTGTGACCGACTCATTCTGATTCAAAGAATAACAGACAACTAACGGAGGCCCTTGCAACTGACTTATTCCTATTCAATTTCAAAGATTATCATAATAAGTAAACTGCAACAAACCGGGAGCTGTCCTAACATGAATTTTATGACTAATGCAGTCCAAACTTCATACATTCGACTTCAATATCCTTTTAAAATAAATCATTTGATGGTTCAGAAAAAGCATTTGTAAAGAACTTACAAGTTGTGTCTTTCATAATATTTGTAAGCCAAGAATATAACAATATGAAAGAAATTAAACTAATACAATGAACCCCAATTTCTTGTTCATTTACTGGCTCAGAAGTTAAAACACAGAACCACTTCTTTTGTTTTCATTTTATTTTTTACCCTCACCAACCAATAAGCACAGAAGAGCACAAGGAAATATAGAGGACCGAGAAAAATTCCACATTTGAAACCATCAAGAGAAGATGACTCATAACAAACTAAAATAAAGAAAAACAATGCCAGACTTTTCACAGTATGACCTTTAATTCTCCAATATGAGATGCACAGAAATCCAAAGTGGTGTTTTTGCAAATTAGACTTCAAAACATAACAAGAACAGAATAAAATTTAGTTTCAAATGTTTAATATTTCATTAGTTAATAAATGTGGGAAAAGAAAAATAAAATAAAATTTAAAATCTAGACACTAATGTTACATAGACAAAGGAACATAAAGAAAATGAGAAAATACCATGTCAAATTTATAGTAAATACTTCAAAAAGAAGTTCTTGAATTTAATTGTGAAACCACATCTTCATTTATAAATCTCTACGTTATAACAAGCCTATACATTGACCTTAAGCTTGAGAAGTAGATGTTTTCTTAATCAAAAAGTTCCGAATTTCAAACGCGATTCAATCCAACAACGGGACTATTGGCAGGTGAGAAGACAGCATTGGTGTTCGCCTTAAAATGAAACAAACCCATACAACAAAATACCCCACTGAGGCATTTTGTCAAACAGATACATGCAAAACAGATAATCAGAACCACCGTCTTGATAAAAACTTTGATTACCCATCAAACAAATTTCAAAACCCAATAACATAAGACTTTGATAAACTTAAACCACATCACCCTGCACCGGAAACGAAACAACAGCTATATTTGTTATATCGAGACGGATTAAATAAATAAATAAAAGGATCAAATAATTAGACCAAAAAAATAGTACAAAATTCACTGACCATATCTGGAATAAAAAGGGGAATACACGAAATCGTACCTCTGCTAAAGGAGATGAACCAATGCGAAATAAGCGACCTTCCTTAACAGAAGGGTTTTGGAGGGTTTAAGTCCATCGAGCTGTGTGTTGTTAACTTCCCTGGCGAATTCTTTTTTTTGTTTTTTCAATTTATTTTTATTTTTTACAATTGAAATCGCATGCCGATTGTCTAAAACAGATTTAACTGTAGTAAAATACTGGATTTATTCGATTTTTAACTACGAAAATTCTTTTACTTTTTAATTATTTATAAAGAAAAATCAAATTCCTTTAATAAAAATTCTGCAAATTAAACAAGGCCCGTGCTCCGAATGTTTCTTTTTCTGGACCGATGATTCGAATGCCATAATTTCTTTCAACTAAATTATTTACTTGGAGGAAGGTTAGTTTCCGAGGCCAAGCCCAAATAATGGTTTAGACTGAAAATTAGTAAGAATCCAAAATATCCAATTCAAGATTGACACATTAGATAATTCAAAACTCAAACTCAATTTAAAAACAATTTTATTATAGATTTTATCCAAACCAAACTTAAATATTTGAATCAATTTAAACTCAACCCATTAAAAACAAGCTCAATCCTTTTGGTCTAAACGGATTGAATCTAACCTAGATGGATCTTTATGCACTTTCTTCACATTCATTTTAAACATACAAGTCCCCAAAACTAAGAAGTAGTAGGTGTGGAACAAAAATCCCATTTATAATCGATGGGTAAAAGCATGTCACTGAAACAGATGTACACAGTCTTCTATTATGGTTTAATTTATCTGATCAATTTATACTATTCTTTGGGTCTGGTGTACAAGGATAGAAAAAATGGCAAATTCAAAGTGGTGGTGGTTGCAGCATTTGCTCACGATGGAACAATATCCTTGAACCATCCATCTTTCAGTCCTTTGAAGTTAAAACAAGCAATCCCAATACCCCGATGAGAATATACTGCAAGCAAGAACAGAAAAACGAATATCAAAGTAAGGTTCACAGAAACAAAGTGCACTTTATGTCTTTCATGAACATTTAGAACTTGGAAGCAAGGATCAAGAGGGCAGAAGGGCATATAATGCACATTACATGAGCCAATGAACTTGAAATATTAACCTACTGTTTCCGATGGCCATACTGTGGACAATTAGCTGAAAGCCTGAAACATTATATTTCCAGGAAATCTTACCTTGATAATAGGCTTTTCGGTCATGATAATAGTCACCCATCCAACATAAGGCAAGAACCTGAAAAACGGAGAATGTAAGCTGTAAGCAATATGATGGCTTATTATGTATATCTTGAGACACAGACTGGTATTTCTTTTCTTTAATATTCCAACCCATGAAGTAAACATGGCTATAGAATATTTGACACACATGCATGTATATATAACCAGTAACCAGCATTTCCCTTCAATTTCTCCCACCAATGAAACTTTAATTGAAGGAAAGAGGGTTCCAGCAGTCCTTAAGAGGCCACAAGACATCAAGCTAGGTTTGAAACTAACCTAGAAACCCAAGATCTCTGGAAATCTCTCTCTTCCAACTGACTAAAACAACTACTAATTCGAGGGATTAAGATAATATGCATGATGTCAAGGGAACTAGATATATTAGAGAGAGCATAAACCAAGCACTTGAGAACCAAGGTTTTACATGTCTCTCCATACCCTTGTTGAAGGCACCAACACCTCTCCGTGACAATCAACATGGTAAAGCAAACGGGTGTGCTGACTAATCCTATTGTTGCAGCTCAAGTCATACAAAGGCTTTAAACACCAACACAATTGACTAACTGCTAACCACTAAGTAAGCTAGCAAAAACATGAGAAACTATCAAAGACATTAGAAAAATCTTCTAAGGCCATTTCATTGTCAGAAGCAACTCATTCTGACAATGAGAAATAATTCACAATGAAGCACCAAGGTGATTATAATAAGGTCAGGGAGGCAATGGTGTTACTGAATGAGTTGCTTCCAGTCATACTTAGCTAAATAACCCAAAATTTATTTTCTTTACCAAATTTTTATCAAGCCTTTCTCCGCAGTCCAATATGAAAATGCACTGTACCACCACGCTACATGATACTATTCTCCTAATTAAAGCACAGAAAAAGACAACTTAAATCATAATTAAAATATGACATAAATATACACTGTTCACAACTCCCTCTGTGTGCATGTCATACACTAAACACAGTACATGCTATTGTTTTTCATCCTGGCCACACAGTGATATCTCTGTGATATCCAAGTAGTCCAGAAAAAAAGAAGGATAATACCAGAAAATCAGAGATTTTACCCCACAGCTCTGCCCATAATATGGTTCCTTTGAAGCCAAAGTTGACCTTGAGCATACAAAAGCCTATCATCCCCATAATTGTTATCTCCTGTGAAAGTAAATTGATAAAGGAAGAACATTATCTACTGAATAACATAACCTTGTAAATTAGAAGAACGAAATATTTATTTCAAGATGATGTCACCTTTTGTGAGGACATCAACTTCTCCATCTTGCCGTTCGTGAACCTACATTACAATTAAAATAACAAGATTCACTAACATGTGTTCACATTCATAAGTTCACCTTAAATTATAACAAGGAAAAAGCAAAAACGTTTTTTGAGATGAAACTTTATTTAGCAAAGGAGCGAAATCTGAGTCCATGTGAAGTAATTGAACATATCAAGAATGGGGATCCTATAGAACTACCAGAGACATGAAAGTTGAAAAGATCAGTGTATCAACCACTCTATCCCAGCAATGAGATTAATGAGAAAGTATTAATTATGATTATGGCCCAAAGATTTAATAAGTGCATCAAGAAAGGTGATGAAACCAACAAAACAACATTCCAGAACAGTGGCAAACCATGGCACTGGGGAAAATCTCATGGCCTATGCAATAAATCATATTTAGGACCTATTCTCTATAGTCATATCCATTAAAGTTAGGCATAATGTTATGGAATGAGTTAACTTGATGGAAAAGTTCTTATTTATGAGCCTTGTAAATCATCTCTCAGGAATTATTGCATGCCCTCGACCTTTCAAGAATAAAAGAAAAGAAAAGAGGCCTTCACCCACTAAACTAGAGACAGATAGGATTATAATCATGCACCCATGCAAGTGCAGAAGTCATAGACAGTATACAAACTGAGTCAATATCAAAAACCATATGCGGTATAAGGTCAGGAAACATTTACCTTAATTACACGATGGACAATTGGAATTTCCCGACCCTGAAATAAATAGAAAAATTCATTCAAAAAACATGAATAACAACTGAAATTACAGTTAAGAAGGTAAAGAAATAGAGAGAATAAAGATAAAAGGTATACAGGCTCCTACGTCAACATTAAAAACAACAATCTCTCCAGCACGAATAGGATCTTTACTCATATGTAAGAACAGTATATCCCCCTGTAAACCATATGATTGTAGTTAGATGAGCAACTTCATAAATTATACAGATATAGGAATGTAAAATGAGAATATAAATTCATATGACATTAGAAATAGCCTATCAAGTGATATAGATATAAAAGCCCAAAAAATAAAACCTGCAGAAGATTAATGTCCTATCATGTTCTCTCGATAATTTAAAAGGATGGCCACATTTACCGTTTGCTTACAGAAGCAGGTTTATAGATATAATAATAGTTCCACACCTAAAGTTGCAACACACTAAAAAATCCAGAACTCTCATATAACTTTATACAAAACATAAATACATTTAGAAGGTAAATTGGCATACCCTCTTAAAGCCAGGTTCCATGCTACCAGAAAGAACAACAACAACAGGAGATTCACTGCCAGTGATGCAGATCAATCCCTTCCAAATTATTAGGGCAGAAGTAACAATCATACCTGAAACAAATGCAGACCACCAACATAAACAAACATTTTAACCAGACTGCAGCATACATCAAATTTTTTTTAACAGATACAGCCTTCTATTACCAGTCAAACAACTGTACCATAATTGTACTTAACTTAAAATCCGGTAACATTTGGCAAAAGAATTCTCTTAATTTGTGGGCATAGTTGCTAAAAAGAAACAATATATTGGAGAAAACATTTGATTGACGAATAACAAAACAGTTGAGCCTATGCAACAATCTCATTTCAAAACTAAAACAGCGATAAAAAATATTCTCAGAAAAAACTCATAAACCGGCATGTCAAAAGACCTCATTGACCCAGGGTCTTACAAAACTGTTTCCAATTTAAAAATCAATGAAATATATTATCTTTAACACAAGAAACGAGCTAAAAACCCATAAATTCAACCAACTCTTCATAACTAAAGCCAAAAAAAAAAAAACCATAGCTTATTCTATTTCGATGTCTCAATTTTGAATCAATGATTTCCCACATGGGAAATCATTGATTCAAAATTGACACAATAAGCACTCAACAAAAACACGACTTTCAATCCCACAAATCGACTTAGCTAAAATTCCAATACCGATAAAGAAAAACTCAGAAGTTCTTTCCTATCAATTCGTAACACCCAATACAGATATTTTACCTTTTTAATACACAAAACAGATATCGTTCTTTCTTATCAATTCGTAATACCACAAACAGGAAAATTTCTTAGTAACATAAAACCACAATAATGTTGAGACATTAAAAAACGAAAAAAGAAAGGGAGAAAGAGACGAACCGAGACTGATAGCCTGACTGAGGAACTGGCGGATCTGCATTGACCTAATTGACTCTACGCTATCTCCGATCCACCCCATCTCTTTCTCCTTCTTCTTCTCTCTGTAGTTCGGTTTCACTTTTGGAGGGTCGGAGAAAGAAATATGAAATACTTTTCAAGACTTAAGACATGTCATATTGTTTTCCCAAATTTTGATTTTTTACCTTTTATAGATGGGTTTATATTTCAAGTGCACTGAGGTTTGAAAAACTTATAGAGGGCGTTTGGTTAGGGGATTTTAAGATTATCTTGGTAATTTATTTTTTATTCTCTTGTTTGGTTTGTCAGTAATAAAAAATTACATTAATCTTTTATTACCAATGTTGATGTAACAAGTAATATAGGTGGTAATCTGATTATCACCTTTACCTTAGCTATTTAAAGATTACTGAGGTAATATTGAGTTTATTATAATTATATTATTATTTATTAATTTTTTTAGATAAAAATAAATTTATTTTTAATTAATATGATAAATAATATAAAAAATATTTAAAAATAATTATATTTAAAGACATTTAAGTAAAATAATTTACTAGTAATCTTTTATTACCTTTAATCAAACACAATAATTATTTATACCTATCAAATTTTATCAAACATAGTAATCATTTATACCCAGTAATCTTTTAAGTAATTTATCTTTAACATAATATTTCTATTTTGATAATAAAATATTACCCAAATCAAACGCCCCCATAGTGTTACCTATATTGTTTTGAAACTTTTTTATGACCTCCCCACAGTGATGGGGGAGTAATTGAAAATTTAAAGTTCTAAGGGAAAAGATTAATTAACCAATTCAAAAGTGCTACACTTTTGAAACTTCTAAATCTTTCTCCCCAATAATCCTTTTCTTTTGAACCATTGATTAGTGCAAATTAACCGCCTTAATAAAGGAATCATTTTCTCTTCTTCCTCATCTTCAAAAACAAAAGCAAGAAAGAAAATACTGAATTTTTCAGATTAAAAATTCTCCAAAGTAAGGATTTAAAAAAAAAAATAACCCAAAAAAATTCAATCACATTCATTTTATAACATGAAAGAAATGCCCATAAAAGAAGATCATTTAGTATAATTTAATTAAAAAAAATTAACATTTAAGAATTAAAACTGAAAAAAAAAATTTTGTATTAACGGAAAAAAAAAAAAGGTGAAAGTTGCTGGGTTTCCAGGGGTTGACGTAACGCCAACCCCTGGAGATATATACATAAAAGGGTTGGCGCCAACCCTTATATGTATATATATTAATATTATAATATATTATTATAATATTATATTAATATTCAAATATATTATATATATTATTATATATTATATTATTATAATATTATATAATATATAATTATATATATAATTATATTATATATTAATATAATATAATATTAATATTATAATAAAATAAAATAATATATTATTATATATTATATTATTAATAATTATATTATAATAATATATAAAATTAATATATTAATATAATAATATATATAATATATTATATATATTAATATAAAGGGTTGGCGGTCGCCAACCCTTTATATATATTATAATATAATAATATTATAATAATATATATAATAATATTATAATATAATAATATAAAAAAATTAATATATTAATATAATAATATATTATATATATTAATATAAAGGGTTGGCTTTTGGCGATTCCGCCAACCCTTTTATATATAAAAAATATATTATATTATATAATATAATATATCATATAATTATAATATTATATTTTATAATATATTCTATATTAATATAAATTATAATTATATAATTATATTATAATATTATATAATTATATAAATTATAATTATATATTATAATATATAACTATATAATATAATTATAATATTTTAATTAAAAATATAATATAATATATTATATAATATAATATATAATTATAATATTCTAATTAAAAATATAATATAATATAATTTATATATAATATAATTATAATTATATAATATTATAATATATATAATATATATATATATATATATATATATATATATATATATATATATGCCTGGGTTGGCGGAATCGCCAACCCCCGGGTATAATATATTATTAATATTATAATAATATATATTTTATATATTATTATATATAATAATATAATATAATATATATTATTATATTATTATATTATATAATATTATAATAATATAAAATTAATATATTAATATATATTAATATAAATATATTAAATACACAGCACAGGAATAATTTTCGGAATTTCACGCCTACATTTGTTTTTTTTTCGGTTAATCGCAAATTTTTTTTTTTCAGTTAAATCCTACTAAATGATCTTCTTTGATGGCATTTCTTCCAGGATATAAAATGGATGTTATTGAGTTTTTTTGTGGATTGATCTTTTTTTTTTTAAATCCTTACTTTGAAGAATTCTTAATCTGAAGAATTTTTTAAAGTAATTTCCTACTTTTGTTTTTGAAGATGAAGAAGAAGTGAGAGTGATTCCTTTATCACTTTGGAAGAAGAGGAAGAAAAGAGAAAAAAGAAAAAAAGTTACAGAGAATAAGAGAGAGAATTTGTGCATGAAAGATTAAAGAGGGGTATTTTTGGAAAGATGAGTACTATTATGGTATATTTGTGAAAGCTTTAGGATAGATGACAATTTTATATAGACAGAATAAAATAGTGCTAAAAATTTCAATTTCCCTTCGAATGCCACAATTTCTTTTAACTAAATTATTCACTTGGAGGAAGGTTGGTTTAAGAGGCCAAGCCCAAATAAGGGTTTAGACTAAAAATCAGTAAGAATACAAAATACCGAATTCAAGATTGACACGTTAGATAATTCAAAACTCAAACTCAATTTAACAATAATTTTATTTTAAATTTTATCCAAACCAAACTTAAATGTTTGAATCAATTTAAACTCAACCCATTAAAAACAAGCTCAATCCTTTTGGTCTAAACTATAATATGAGTTCGGACAACACAGATTGAATCAACCTAGATGGATCTTTATGCACTTTCTTCACATTCATTTTTAACATACGAGTCCCCGAAACTAAAGTAGTAGGTGTGGAACAAAAATCCCATTTATAATCGATGGGTAAAAGCATATCATTAAAACAGATGTACAGAGTCTTCTATTATGGTTTAATTTATCTGATCAATTTATACTATTCTTTGGTTCTGGTGTACAATGATAGAAAAAATGGCAAATTCAAAGTGGTGGTGGTTGCAGCATTTGCTCACGATGGAACAATATCCTTGAACCATCCATCTTTCAGTCCTTTGAAGTTAAAACAAACAATCCCAATACCCCGATGAGAATATACTGCAAGCAAGAACAGAAAAACGAATATCAAAGTAAGGTTCACAGAAACAAAGTGCACTTTATGTCTTTCATGAACATTTAGAACTTGGAAGCAAGGATCCAGAGGGCAGAAGGGCATATAATGCACATTACATTAGCCAATGAACTTGAAATATTAACCTACTGTTTCCGATGGCAATACTGTGGACAATTAGCTGAAAGCCTGAAACAGTATATTTCCAGGAAATCTTACCTTGATAATAGGCTTTTCGGTCATGATAATAGTCACCCATCCAACATAAGGCAAGAACCTGAAAAACGGAGAATGTAAGCTGTAAGCAATATGATGGCTTATTATGTATATCTTGAGACACAGACTGGTATTTCTTTTCTTTAATATTCCAACCCATGAAGTAAACATGGCTATAGAATATTTCACACACATGTATGTATATCTTTTCTGTTTAGAATATAACCAGTAACCAGCATTTCCCTTCAATTTCTCCCACCAATGAAACTTTAATTGAAGGAAAGAGGGTTCCAGCAGTCCTTAAGAGGCCACAAGACATCAAGCTAGGTTTGAAACTAACCTAGAAACCCAAGATCTCTGGAAATCTCTCTCTTCCGACTGACTAAAACAACTACTAATTCGAGGGATTAAGATAATATGCATGATGTCAAGGGAACTAGATATATTAGAGAGAGCATAAACCAAGCACTTGAGAACCAAGGTTTTACATATCTCTCCATACCCTTGTTGAAGGCACACAACACCTCTCCGTGACAATCAACATGGTAAAGCAAACGGGTGTGCTGACTAATCCTATTGTTGCAGTTCAAGTCATACAAAGGCTTTAAACACCAGCACAATTGCCTAACTGCTAACCACTAAGTAAGCTAGCAAAAACATGAGAAACTATCAAAGACATTAGAACAATCTTCTAAGGCCCTTTCACTCTTCTGACAATGAGAAATAATTCACAATGAAGCACCAAGGTGATTATAATAAGGTCAGGGAGGCAATGGTGTTACTGAATGAGTTGCTTCCAGTCATACTTAGCTAAATAACCCAAAATTTATTTTCTTTACCAAATTTTTATCAAGCCTTTCTCCGCAGTCCAATATGAAAATGCACTGTACCACCACGCTACATGATACTATTCTCCTAATTAAAGCACAGAAAAAGACAACTTAAATCATAATTAAAATATGACATAAATATACACTGTTCACAACTCCCTCTGTGTGCATGTCATACGCTAAACACAGTACATGCTATTGTTTTTCATCCCAGCCACACAGTGATATCTCTGTAATATCCAAGTAGTCCAGAAAAAAAGAAGGATAATACCAGAAAATCAGAGATTTTACCCCACAGCTCTGCCCATAATATGGTTCCTTTGAAGCCAAAGTTGACCTTGAGCATACAAAAGCCTATCATCCCCATCATTGCTATCTCCTGTGAAAGTCAATTGATAAAGGAAGAACATTATCTACTGAATAACATAACCTTGTAAATTAGAAGAACGAAATATTTATTTCAAGATGGTGTCACCTTTTGTGAGGACATCAACTTCTCCATCTTGCCGTTCGTGAACCTACATTATAATTAAAATAACAAGATTCACTAACATGTGTTCACATTCATAAGTTCACTTTAAATTATAACAAGGAAAAAGCAAAAACGTTTTTTGAGACAAAACTTTATTTAGCAAAGGAGCAAAATCTGAGTCCATGTGAAGTAATTGAACATATCAAGAATGGGGATCCTATAGAACTACCAGAGACATGAAAGTTGAAAAGATCAGTGTATCGACCACTCTATCCCAGCAACAAGATTAATGAGAAAGTATTAATTATGATTATGGCCCAAAGATTTAATAAGTGCATCAAGAAAGGTGATGAAACCAACAAAACAACATTCCAGAACAGTGGCAAACCATGGCACTGGGGAAAATCTCATGGCCTATGCAATAAATCATATTTAGGACCTATTCTCGATAGTCATATCCAATAAAGTTAGCCATAATGTTATGGATTGAGTTAACTTGATAGAAAAGTTCTTATTTATGAGCCTTGTAAATCATCTCTCAGGAAATATTGCTTGCCCTCGACCTTTCAAGAATAAAAGAAAAGAAAAGAGGCCTTCACCCACTAAACCAGAGACAGATAGGATTATAATCATGCACCCATGCAAGTGCAGAAGTCATAGACAGTATACAAACTGAGTCAATATCAAAAACCATATGCGGTATAAGGTCAGGAAACATTTACCTTAATTACACGATGGACAATTGGAATTTCCTTACCCTGAAATAAATAGAAAAATTTATTCAAAAAACATGAATAACAACTGAAATTACAGTTAAGAAGATAAAGAAATAGAAAGAATAAAGATAAAAGGTATACAGGCTCCTACGTCAACATTAAAAACAACAATCTCTCCAGCACGAATAGGATCTTTACTCATATGTAAGAACAGTATATCCCCCTGTAAACCATATGATTGTAGTTAGATGAGCAACTTCATAAATTATACAGATATAGGAATGTAAAATGAGAATATAAATTCATCTGACATTAGAAATAGCCTATCAAGTGATATAGATATGAAAGCCCAAAAAATAAAACCTGCAGAAGATTAATGTCCTATCATGTTCTCTCGATAATTTAAAAGGATGGCCACATTTACCGTTTGCTTACAGAAGCAGGTTTATAGATATAATAATAGTTCCACACCTAAAGTTGCAACACACTAAAAAATCCAGAACTCTCATATAACTTTATGCAAAACATAAATACGTTTAGAAGGTAAATTGGCATACCCTCTTAAAGCCAGGTTCCATGCTACCAGTAAGAACAACAACAACAGGAGATTCACTGCCAGTGATGCAGATCAATCCCTTCCAAATTATTAGGGCAGAAGTAACAATCATACCTGAAACAAATGCAGACCACCCACATAAACAAACATTTTAACCAGACTGCAGCATACATCAAATTTTTTTCAGGTTGAACATAATCCAGTAACATTTGGCAAAAGAATTCTCTTAATTTGTGGGCATAATTGCTAAAAAGAAACAATATATTGGAGAAAACATTTGATTGACGAATAACAAAAAAGTTGAGCCTATGCAACAATCTCATTTCAAAACTAAAACAGCGATAAAACATATTCTCAGAAAAACCTCATAAACCGGCATGTCAAAAGACCTCATTGACCCAGGGTCTTACAAAACTGTTTCCAATTTAAAAATCAAAGAAATATATTATCTTTAACACGAGAATCGAGCTAAAAACCCATAAATTCAACCAACTCTTCATAACTAAAGCCAAAAAAAAAAAACCATAGCTTATTCTATTTCGATGTCTCAATTTTGAATCAATGATTTCCCACATGGGAAATCATTGATTCAAAATTGACACATTAAGCACTCAACAAAAACACGACTTTTAATCCCACAAATCGACTTAGCTAAAATTCCAATACCGATAAAGAAAAACTCAGAAGTTCTTTCCTATCAATTCGTAACACCCAATACAGATATTTTACCTTTTTAATACACAAAACAGATATCGTTCTTTCTTATCAATTCGTAATACCACAAACAGGAAAATTTCTTAGTAACATAAAACTACAATAATGTTGAGACATTAAAAAACGAAACAAAAAGGGAGAAAGAGACAAACCGAGACTGATAGCCTGACTGAGGAACTGGCGGATCTGCATTGACCTAATTGACTCTATGCTATCTCCGATCCACCCATCTTTTTCTCCTTCTTCTTCTCTCTGTAGTTCGGTTTCACTTTTGGAGGGTCGGAGTAAGAAATATGAAATACTTTTCAAGACTTAAGACATGTTATACTGTTTTCCCAAATTTAGATATTTTACCTTTTATAGATGGGTTAATATTTCAAAGTGCACTAAGGTTTGTAAAATTCATAGTGTTACCTATATTGTTTTGAAACTTTTTAATGACCTCCCCACAGTGATGGGGGAGAAATTGAAAATTTAAAGTTCTAAGGGAAAAAATAATTAACCAATTTGAAAGTGCTACACTTTTGAAACTTCTAAATCTTTCTCCCCAAGAATCCTTTTCTTTTGAACCATTGACTAGTGCAAATTGACCGCTTTGATCGAAAGTCAAAATAGTGATGATGACTTTGAATTTTCAAAATGGCGAAAATGAAGGGAAATTTGGTTTATATTATTTTCCATCAAAATTCAATCAGATTACGTAAGCATGGAACTGAGATTCCCAATTATTTACTAAAAGCCCCTCAAATTATGGTTATTTGATTCCTAAATATAGGATAGAGCTTAGCAAATACGGGCCCACAACGAGCCTAGATTGACCCTACGCCCAGAGCCCTCGTCGATTCGGTCCCAAGACTGTGCCTTCGGCTTTGTCATTAATATATTTTATTAAATTTAATATATTTTATAATTATATTATATTTATAATTTTTTAAAATATTAACAAAATATTGACGTTTAAAAATCATATATTTATTTATATGCATTTAATAAGTATAAACACAAAATTTGAAGCATGTTGTAACTGAATAATTTATACATATTATATTAATTTTTTTTAAAAATTGTTAATTTTCAAAATTGTATAACATTAATGGTTGGTGTGACATTATTTTTCAAAGTTGTGTTTTGGAATAAGTTAAATAGTTCAAAATATTCAGACTAATATTATAATATTTTTATTATCAGGTATTCAATTGTGCAAACATATAATAATTTTAACAATCTTATTAGTAAAGCATCTTATATCTTCTACGATACGATTACTAATTAAAAATATTAACTTGAAGATAATTGTAGAAATTCAGATAGATAAAATGTCATATCTTAATGTGTCATTTGGGTTACAATTAGGGATGAGCAAGATTGAGAATCTTGCTAAAATTTAGGGATTCAAAATAGACAATTCCCATAAATTGCAATTGAAATCAAAATCGACTAAGGTCGATTCCTAATTGGAACCAAGATGATTGATTTTGGGTAGGATATGGTTCATACTCAAAGTTGTAATTGTATATATCCTAATCAATCTTACCAAGTAAATTTGTCAATCTTAATTTGTCCAATTTACCCAATTCTAGACCTCCTTGTTGAGCTTAAGTTGAATTTTGAAATTTTTTTTGGGTTGTTTGTATCATAGTTATAAATAACTTACTATATACGATTTATGCTTTATTATATCATATAAACAGATAAAAAAATAATTTATATCATTAAATATATCAAATTAATACGATACATATTTTTAATACAAATTAAAACACTTTTAAAAGAAATTAACGATATAATAAAAATATATATGGAGAATCATAAACATTTAAAGATATTTATAATAATTTTTTAAATAATAATGTGTTAATTAAACTTTTTAATTATTTTATTTTTTAAAATTTATATTATATAATATAATACTATATTTAATATATAATACAAAAAAAAAAATTGATATATAATTTAATTACTGTAATTGGTATAGGCATAGCCTTATTAAAATAAAATCCCACATAAACCTAGACCCAGAGCCCCTCAAATAACTCACTTGGATTAAAATCAAAACATCTAAGCTGATCAGCTCTTCTTCTATGGTCCGTTCTTCGTCTCTCTGTTGGTAAAATCTTGGCCTCTCAATTTTCACTCTTTTAGCTACCCAAATCAGTCGCTAATTCATATTCAATAAATGTGACGAACACAACTATGTATTGTTTCATCTTTTGGTGTTTGGCGTTGTGTTAAGTTTTACTATTGATTTTGAAGTGTTTTGTTGTTGGGTTCTTCATTTCGTGAAATGGTTATTGAAGTTTTGCTCAAGATAGTTGTTTCATTGACAGTTTCTTTCTATGGGATTGTTTCTATTTGATAAAAGTCCTTTCATATTTTCGGGTTTATTCAAGACAATGAGTCTGAGAAGATAATAAGTATATAATTTTGGAATTTTTTCGAATAATGATATCATATGGATGGGTTCACAAGGCTACTATCTATAATGCCATTATCATCTGCCTTTGCTGCCATGGAATGGTTAAAACTGCTTTGCCATTGCATGATAAATTGATAGTTAAGGGCTTTTTTCAGGGTCCTGTATCTTTCTTTGCCTTGCTTTTTGGTTTTTGTTTGGAAGGAAAATCAAAGGAATGGAAGAACTTTATACCCTGTAATTTGAATAAACAAGAACTCCAAATTGCTGTGAAGTATTTACAGAGATTAAAACAGTGTCTGCCCCAAGGAAGGACTTCCGAGGTTGCACTTTGTTTGCAGAATCTAGTTGAAGACCTTGAGTCTTAGGACCAAAAACTGGATAATTACAAGGTCTTGGTGAGATAGGGTTGGGGAAAAATGTAAAAAATTGCATCTGGGTTCCATGTAAACAAAATAGTATTCTTTGTTGGCCTTGCAAGTGAGCTCCTTGAAACGCATAATGCTTCTGTTCCATTATTCCTCAGCACGGTTAATTTCTTGATAAGGGTCTATGGATGAATGCTTTGAACACTTTGGTTGTCATCTGACTTAACAGATAGCCGAGAAGAATGACGAATATTCCATTTCCGTTGGTTTAACACTATATATTTGAAGAGTCTGCTATGTCACCCCTGTGTTATTGAGCTAGTCTTGATATATGATGCTAGGCTGGCAGTTCAACGTGATGTATATTAGCAGTAATTTTGTTGCATCAGAGTGATCATGTGGACTACTTCCAATACACTGAACGGGGCATGGGTCATCTTATGGAGGTATGTACTAGTATTTCATTCTTATGATTGATATTATTGTGATTGTGAAAATGTTTATGATGTGGTCTGTTGCACTTCAGGAAAGAAGTGCTTCCCTATTAAGGTTCCGGTGCTTCTCTTCATCAATTTTAATAGAGTTTGAATCAAATGATTCTTAGTTACAAATATGTTGCTAAATACTATTGTTGGTTCATTTCATATAAGATTAAGCATTTAGGAACCATGGTGTTCCGACATAAATGATCTATTAGGAAGTTCATAATAAAGTGCTCTATATCTGGAGGTATCAAATTTTTAGCGTGGCTACGCTATGGTAGATTATGCAACTTTGGCAAATTAGGTAATAAGGCAAATATATCAAACATGGGCCTAGAATATTTCTTCAATTTTGCTGTGCAATTTTAAATGAACAATTCGATGACAAGTGTGCAAACATGCAATTATTATCCTATTACATGACAAAGGTTACATGTGATTTCACAGCTGACATATTGCTTATCAATGACAACACTTGATTAAGGTACAATATTATAATCTGTAATAAATTGTTAAACCTGTACAAATATGTAAACTAACCTCTTTATCACCCAATTATATATATGACTCAATATTATCTACAGATGCAGAAATTGGCATGGTACAGTCAAAGTTGCCTGTAGTACCTGCTCAAATCCTGCAACAATTCATTAAAGGTCAAAGATGGAAGAGCAGTATTGTTCTTGCAGCAGTGAAATGAAGATTAAAAGAGGACATACTGTATATATTCGACATTGATTTTCCTTCCATCGTGATTGGAAATGGCTGCAAAGGCATCTGTAGAAAGTTGGATAGTAGATGGGCAGGGTGTCTGTGAGCAGAAATCGACAACCTTGACCTCAATGGTTTGCTTCTTGCATGGTCTATTGGCTCCACTTAGACATCTCAATCTATACCGCCTTCCACAAGCAGCTCCATTATCCCACAACCCTTCACTCACCGCAACAAATAGCTTGCTTGGAGGGAACTGATCTTGACTATTTCCATAACATCTGGTAGCTGCAGAAAATCGAAAAAATCACTATGCATAAATTAGAGAAAACTTATGCTGTTTTTGTCATTAGAATCTTGTAAACTTGAACCCTTTGCGAGTTTATGAATGAAAAAGTGCAGTTTACTCACGTATATATGGTGGGTGATAAGATGTTGCGGTGCCGAGATCCCCATAGGCTTCAGGCGTTGCACTGATTGTTAAAGCTATCGCAATTGCCAAGATTAAGAGCTCCATTAGAAGAGAAGAGGTGGATCATGATGAGGCCTCAGCTTGTGTCAAATTTATAGATGAAAAAGCCAACTTACAGGTAAAAATTTTCGGTTTATTTCTATCCTAAAGATGACAAAGAGGTAGAATAAGAATCCTGAGGCTTTGACTAATGTAATTTCCTTTTTTGGTGGTTTAACCTTTAACATTTCAATTCCAGGTTGCGTGCACTCCTTCACATCGCCAGCCTTGAAAGGATGATAATAATAATCTTGCCTCACAAATCAAATAAGAAGAAGTACGTGTGAAATTGTTCCATTCCCATATAGGATTTTCCAAAAGGGGTGGAGGAAAATGAGTGTACATGTAAAATTTATATGCAAAGTTTTGGGATATGGAAGTATCTATACTGACGAATATGCTCCTGTGTATATTGGATTTTAAAAAGTTTTCTATATGTTTCAATTTTACAAGGAACCCTATTCCATATTGGATTTTAAAAAGGTTTATATATGTTTCAATTTTATCTACCCATGTATTTTGGCTAAGCAATATGTAAATTTGATTTTCCAAATTAAAAATACTAGGTAAAGAATGCAATGGGATGTCAAGAAACCCTGACCCGAAACATGAGATCATAACTTGAATTCACAAAAGCAGACCCTCGTCCCATAACAAAACCATCCCTGTATGCTTTCCATAAGGCTTGCTTTTGTTTCAATTCCTTCCCCTTCAGTCCAAGTTGAAAAATCTCTTCTGCTTAAGAAACGTGTTTTATACAACCCTGAAAGCTCGCATTGCTGCAACCATCTTAACCATGTTTCCAAAATATGTAGCCATTTACGAGTCACTGTTTTTAGATACGTGATAATCCAAAGCAGGTTTCGTGTTCCCATGCATGGTTGTTTATAGTTGTTAGCCCTTCGAGCTCCATCAGGCCATCCCCCGCTGCTAGATTAATAGTTGTGATTGTCAGGATAGAAAATACCTGAATTATGAATGCAATTTCATTTGGCGTCAGAGTACATTTGCCTTCAGATGACAGCAGCTAGCTCCCCAGTCCATGCCCCGTGCAGCCTCGACGGAGGCAGGGGAAAGGCCTGCATATTCACATTGGCTGTAGCCAACCATGTCTGGTTCAAATCGAAGATGAAGTAAGAGAAGGGTTTTGATATGGCCTGAAAAAAGCTCAGAGGCCTTCTTTTCCAAGGATTTAGTGAGACATAATGCACACTAGCATGCTTGACTAGGGGCAGCTTTTTGCATATTGAGGATACCTATAAGATGTAAAATTTGAGCAAGGTTTAGACATAGATACAATAGCTTTCTTCCATAGAAATAACCATAGTGCAATTCAAAGCAAGAAAACTTAACAGTCAGATGTAATACCTATCTTTCCTCTGGCTCATTGCTGGTGTCAGTAAAATATATTGATGTTCCAGCAGGAATGGAAGAACACTTTCAACATTATCACTGGCTTTTCCACTTGCTGCAATCCACATGGAATGAAGTAATCAACAACAAATACATCTGCAAAACCACTGAGGTAAAATTACAGATTTATAAAAGGGCATTAAAGACAAAATCAGTTCCTACATGGATTATGTATAACAAGCAATATTTAAACTGAAATAACTTAAAACAAAGTATGAAAAATGGTCTTTCTATTCAGTTTTTATGCAAAATCTAAATAAAAAAGAGATCTCTCTCTTTTTAATTGTCCTTTTTCCCATTATAATTAATTTATTTTTTTGGGGTTGAACATTTATTGTAAAAGTTATGTAGACGATTTTGAACTGCACCACTGGTTTTCAGCAGATCACCCTTGCCATGCCTTGGCTACCCTAGCAAGTTAAGACTTCTGATTTTCTACTCAAGTGTTTGGATTCGAGTTGATCCAAGCCAAATTTGAGCAGATGGAGTTTGCTTTAAAGTTATTTGAGTTTGACTCATTTAAGGAGAGCGAAACTCAAGTCAAGCTTCGAGTTTGGTTTAGCATTGTAGCCAAGTTTAAATGACTATAACAATGTTGATTTTGATGTGTATTAATCAAAATAATATCGTTTTTTAACACTCATAAAACTCAAGTTTGAGTTTGAAAATAATTAATTTTCAGACTTGAAATTGAATTTGAATTCGCTAGAAATGAGCTCATTTTGAATTCATTCAAACCGAGCTCATTTTTAAACTTAAACAAACTCAACTCAAATTCAACTTAAATGGCTAATAAACAAAACCGTAATTACCCCATTCATTCCAATATGCTGCCACTTCAAACTTGGGCAAAACAAGAGTTGCATATAACAAACAGGCAACACCAACACCATCACATAACTGCATAAATCATTAGTAAGCCCATCATTTAGCCCTAAGAAACAATCTGAGAACGGAGAACCCAAGATTTGTACACCTTGTCAAGACTTGTTCGACCAAGCTTGGGGATATTCTTGAAGAGAATGTGTTCAGTGAAAACTCCAAATCGTACGTGGTCGCTTATATCTCGCTTAAGATGCCAGGTAATGGTGGGTTTAAGGTGGTGGGATTGAGAGGAGATTGGACTGTGGAGTTTGGGTTTGTGAAAAGAGAGGGAAAATGCCCAATATAATAATAGGTTTAACTTCAACCCTAAATACTCATAAACAACAACAAAGAGAGAAAAGTACGGATAGCCCATTTTCGTGCGAAATGGTTCATTCTATGTTCGAAAGGCAAGCAAAATGTACAGAGTACTCACTCTTTTCCCTCTCCTTTCATATCATAAATTTCTGTACCGGTGAATACTTTATCAATCTGGCGGTGTAGCTAAAGATTTTGCGTTGCCCTAGCTGATTCTTAATCGCCATGCATTATTTTACAGTGATTTCCAACTGAAGCTATAAAACAATAAAAATCAAATAGAACTACTGCATGCATAAATTGCTTTTGTCATTTAACATGAATTATGATTTTTGATGAAGATCTAAGTCCTCCTTTTTGCATAAAGCTTCCCAAATTGATTGTGCTATTAGTACTCGTGATTACAACAATCTGGAAGTTGATTGAACCTTCGATTATTCTAATTTCTGCATTAAGCTTCCCAAGTCCCTTTAATTGCCACTACTTGCTCTTTATTTAAACCATTAATCATAAGAAACAGTCATATATGTGATTAATTTATATGTTTAATTATTCCCAGTTTGATGTATAAGTTCTCACTTTTTTGGCTTTCATTCACTATTGCTTCTCCAGTTCTCCCAAATAAGATGTGCAAATTCAAACATTCAAGATGTTCGTTCATCCTTCTTTCTCTTATCTTCTAAACAACTTCATGTGTATTTGGTTCTGATAATATTTTATTATTAAAAATTAAAGATTATCATAAAGATAAATTATTTAAAGGATTGCTGGTATGAATTATTATTATGTTTAATAAAGTTTGATAAAAATTTATAAATATAAATAATTATTATGTTTAGTTAGAGGTAAAAAAAATATTAATATATGATTGACTTTATATATAATTATTCTAAAATATTTTACATGTTATATATTATATTAATTAAAAATAATTTTTGTCCTAAAAATTATTAAATAAAAATATAATTATAATAAAATTAATATTATCTTGATAGTTTTTTAATATCTAAAATAAAAACAGTAATAAAATTCTTTTTTATATTATCTGTCACATTATCATTGATAATAAAAAATTATTAAAATATTTTATTACTTATCAACCAAACAAAAAAATGTAAATAATAAAAAATAGATTATCATACTAATAATTTTTATCCTTAAACTAAACCCACCCTTAAAAGCATCTAACAAGTATTTAATCACCATCAAAATCACATATGTTTCTCATTGATGAATAGCACAAACGGATTCTTCTTGATAAGTAGGAATCATACTTTTACCTAAAGCATATGACCCTTTTGTTTGGAATAAAATTTTGCATACAAACAAATCATAAAGAATTATTTATACAAATTAAAATAATAGTTTATGATTGGATGATATAATTGTTTGTTTTTTCTTTCACTTTAAATCATCCAATCAGATGTTAACATATCGTTTTTTTTTTTTTACTTTAAATCATCTAATCAGATGTTAACATATCAATTTGTATAAACAAATTTATACTATTAATTTATACATATAGTATCACTCATTTATTTGCAAAGATTTCTCTTAAAACAAATGAGGTCTCTCTAGAACCTGGTTTGCGGTTGATGAAATTAAGCAAAAGCACGTCTTAATCTTGCATATCATTGTCACATTTCCCGTTCTAAATTATTATAATTTCATAAGTTAGTGCATATTGACTAGGATTAAGCATGTAAAGGTGAAAAGACTTGTAATGCATGGATGGGTTAAAGTTAGAGTTCTCGATTACAAGAGAAAGAGGGGAAAAAATATATATCTTATGATTATGCATCATCGCTTTTCCTTGATTGCCACCATTAGGTTTTGAGTTAGTGGCAGCCAACTCAAAATGTTGTCACTGATATTAATTTATATATATGGCTGGTCACATCATGCGCTTGCAATCTCCTAAGTCCTAAGTAATAATATTATATATTATATTATAACAATACTGGTACTAATAAATATTGGGTACATAAGGTAATACATATATGATAGGAACACTTAGGCTTTCTCTTTCAGTCAAAATTAACCTAGTCACAAAGTCATTAGGACAATAATTGGTGACAATTCAACAAATCTAAACTATTGATATTACTTTTGTCTTGCAAAGATTGCACAAACCCACCATGGCAAAAATTAATCATAGCTTGCTTGAGAAAATACATAAACAGACATTTCTCCTATATTTTATAAATTAGCCTATTATGATTATTTTTTTTAAGCTGTCTAAATTAATTGCTGTATTTTTGGAGCAAATCCATCATTAACTTCGTCAAATCATAATATTAATTACCATTCTTTTATATCCTCATCATACAGATATGCTATATCTATTTTATTAGATTTCATATTCAACAACTTACCGTATTAGCCGAAATAGGATGAGAGAATTAAAGTCATGGTCATTATGTTATAATTTCAAAATCAGATGTCCTAATTTCATTACATGGATCTTCTAATGATTATGTTAATCTGTCCCATTAATTTTATTAATTAAAGAGGCAGACCAAAAGTCCTTGTTATTAACCCTATTTTCCTCTAAATTAAATTATATTTTCATTTAATTACAAATATCATGCCTGATATTATAAAATATTATACTCAATTATTGGATTTTGCCAGCCAGCATATATAATTGATTGAGAATCAAAAGAGATTACTCATATTTTTCAATTAAATTCATTGTTCAAGTAATATAATTTTCTCAAATTATCCAATTTAACTGTAGTAAAATAATTTTTCATTGTTAAAGTAATAATTTTTCTCAAATATTCCTGAGGTAGATCAGAACCAACCATTTGGTAGGGGATGGTAAGTGTGCTTAGCTGGCGCATGCATTGAATCTGAGTCAGCAACACGGAGTCTACGTGTCAAAGTCATCTTTATCTGCACGATTCATGTATGGACACGCGTCGTGCATGAAAGGCCCTCCTATTCTATATATACTCACCCTCTTCCTCTCTATCTTTCCATTCATTCATATTCATTCACTTAATCCTGTGACTAATTCAACCAATTTTTCCTATTCTCCAAAATATTCTCGCTTCCCTGGAAAATGAAGGAATCCGTGGCAAACCCTTTGCACCTCAAGTCTTTGAACCATGTCTCACTCGTTTGTCGATCGGTTGAAGAGTCCATTGATTTCTACCAAAACGTTCTCGGTTTTTCCCCCATAAGGAGGCCCGGTTCTTTCAACTTTGATGGCGCATGGTGATGAATTAGTATAATTTTATGGATTAACATCAATTAAAACATGCTTTATCACCTTTTTTGAATTTATGAATATGTTTTGTGTTTCCTAGGCTGTTTGGCTATGGAATTGGAATCCATTTATTGGAATCAGAGGATCCTGAGAGCCTGCCGAAGAAAAGTGAGATCAATCCAAAGGATAATCATATCTCTTTCCAGGTGATAATTACTTTCCTTAATTAAATTATTCAAGGAGTTTGATTTTGTTACGTCTCTGACTTTTTAAGGGATAAGTTTTATAATTTGTTGTTTAATGGGTATAGTGTGAGAGCATGGGTGCGGTGGAGAAGAAGCTGAAGGAAATGGGGATTAAGTACGTGAGATCGTTGGTGCAGGAAGGCGGAATAGATGTAGAACAGATGTTTTTCCATGACCCAGATGGCTTCATGATCGAAATATGCGACTGCGATAATCTTCCGGTGGTTCCGCTTGTCGGCGAAATGGCTCGGTCGTGTTCCAGGGCGAACCTCCAATTAATTCAGCAGCAGCAGGTACGAATGGTGCAGCAGTGACGGATAAACCCATTGTATCATTCACATAATAAAAACCATCAAGAGAGAACAATCCGTTTGATCTCTTTTATTATTATTATTACTATGTCGTCCTCTTTTTTCTTATTAATTTTTTTTTTTAATGTTGTGTTTCTAAGGTTTTTGTAATAAGACATCATAAAATGGAATCCATTTTGTTAAATTTGAAGAGACTTTCTGTTAAATTTGTTTGTTTATGGCGTGATTAGTTGTAAAATATGCAAAATAGTTACAAGTATTTGGGCAAATGAAGTTACAGAAATTGAGTGAGAGAATTGAATTCATTATTACCATTTATGGGGAGTGGACGGATAGGGTTTTCCCTTTTAAAATTGGCAATTAGCTGAATGGATGTCGCCAAAACAAAGTGGCTTCACAGTAAGCTTGCAATAACTTTGTTTAGAACGTTGGAGGAGTTATAATATAATACTAACTACATTAACAATGAATATATACATTAAGTTTATTATTATAATAGTATATCCAAATCTATACCGTTTGTCTTCAGCCAAACCCTAGAGTCTTCTTCTAGCATTCAATCGAGGAGCTATTTACACTCACTATAATACAGTGCGTTATCTAGCCTTAATGTATCTCTGTTGTATGATCTTTTGGATGGTAATAGTTGACATTCTTGTAATTTATTTTTGCTAAATTTTATTGTCTTTTTCGTTGCGCAAATATAAGGAGTCTAATGTTGCACATTGTTCATCTAACTATAGAGGAGAAGGAAAGGTCAAAGTCTAATTCCTCTTTTGAAAGAGAGAGTTTTATAAACATGCATTCTACCCTTTCTTTAAAACATCCAAGTGGGGGGGAAGCGTTCCCCTAATATCATAGTGGATAACAGTAATCGTCTTATGGGGGCATATAAGAAAATACTACGATATGATAACTTTCCTAACATGGTTGCAAAAGTTAGTCTACTGTGTTCTAGAAAATGTTCAAATAGAGTGTGTATTGTATTTGGAAGGGATCAATAACGAGGATAGATAAATCTTTCTTAGGAGACATTTGGTTCTTGGGATAAAAAAATTATTTTGATAATCTATTTTTTATTACTTACATTGTTTTGTTTGGTTTGTCAATAATAAAATATTATAGTAATTTTATATTACTAATGGTGATGTGATAGATAATGTAGGTGATAATTTGATTAAAATATTCATTTTAGGTATTAAAAAATTATTAAAGTAATCTTGATTTTATTATAATTATATTTTTATTTATTAATTTTTTAAAACAAAATAACCTCATTTTCAATTAATATAATAAGTAATATAAAAAATATTTTAAAATAATTATACCTAAAGATATTTAAGTAAATTAATTTATTAGTATTATTTTATTATCTCTTACTAAACACAATAATTATTTATATATACTAAATTTTATCAAACAAAATAATCATTTATACTCAGTAATCTTTTAAGTAATTTATATTTAAGGTAATTTTTCAATTTTGGTAATAAAACATATCAAAATTGAAAAATTACTTTAAATATAAATTACTTAGAAAATTACTGAATATACATGATTATTTTGTTTGATAAAATTTAGTAGGTATAAATAATTATTGTATTTAGTAAAAGATAATAAAAGAATACTAGCAAATTATTTTACTTAAATGTCTTTGGGTATAATTATTCTAAAATATTTTTTATATTACTTGGTATATTAATTGAAAATGTGGTTATTTTTGTCTAAAAGAATTAATAGTTAAAAATATAATTATAATAAAATCAAAATTATTTTGGTAATATTTTAATACATAAAATGAATGTTTTAATCAGATTACCATATACATTATTTATCATATCACCATTGGTAATTAAAAATTACCGTAATATTTTATTACTGACAAACCAAACAAGTTAATGTAAGTAATAAAAAATAAATTACTAAAATAAACTTTATTAACCAAAAACTAAACGACTTCTTAAGGTAATATTTCAATTTTGATAATAAAATATTTTCTAAACCAAATACCCCCTTAGAGTCTCTTTGTTTATTTTAAGTATTCCTCCACACTAGATCATGATGAATCCTTGCTTCTTCTAGGTGATCTTTTATATTTATAAAATGAATTCAAATTAAAATTTAAAAAACAACTTCTTGTTTTGTCACATTAGAGGCATGGTAAAAATCTTATTTATATTTGATGAAAAGTTATTATCTTCCAAAATTGACACGAGATAAGAATGAAATGTAGATTGACATGTCACTTAATCTAGATAAGAGACTTCTATCCGTTTGTCAAGTTGTTAATCACTATTCTTATATATCCTAAATTTGATCAAATAAAAGTTTAACACATAACAATAGTACAATTATGTATAAAGTTAAAAAAAAAAATTACGTGTGATAGAAAGTTGGGAATACTAATTTATTAATTCATTAAAATTGAGATTAAAAAATTATATGAATTAATAAATTATTATAAAATATTCTTAAAACCATGTGGTGATATATAGGTTAGTCACCCATTTTGGATTTATGAATTGTAAGATAAACCAGTAATGAATGTCATTCCCGAATTGTTTGCTTTTCTTTTATTTTTTTCCTTTCCTTAATCTTTCAATTTTAGATAGTATTTATGTAAATAATTTTACATATATAGGTTACATAATTTGGATAATATTATATACACAACTTTTATATATAATTTTATACATAAACAATGATATATCATCATGTGATTGAATAACTAAAAATTAAAAATAAAATAATATTTAATTATATAATAATATATTATTATTTGATATAAAATTATCCAAATAATTTTATTGTTAGAAATATAGCATGTCAAACGCATAAACAAAATGCCTGCGAAGTAGACAAGAATTTGTGGGTTTAAGGCCCTCTTCGGCCTATTATGATAGTATAATATAATACAATAAAACTATTTATACTCATTTTTGGTACATAATTTACATACACAGATGAGGTGTTATCATGTGATTAAATGTTTCTTTATCATATGATGACACATAGGGTTGGATTCGAGCCGAGCCAGCTCGAGCATGAGTTCGGCTTGGCTCGGTTCGAGCCCGAAACGAGCCGGGCTATGCTCTGCTCGATCGAGCTCGAGCCGAGTTCGAGCTGGCTCGGGTTGGCTCGGTAATTTTTTTTTAAATTTTTTATACAAAACGACATCGTTTTGATCCATATATATACAAAACGGTGCCGTTTTGATATGAAAAATGAGCCGAACCGAGCCATAAACGAGCTGAGTCGAAAACGAGCCGAACTCGAGCCGGCCATAAAAAAATCGAGCCGAGCCCGAGCTGGCTGCGAGCCGAGCTAGGCTCGAATCCAGCCCTAATGACACATGTTTTAAAATCACCTAATTACATGATGACACATCACTGTGTATATGAATTGTGTACAAAAAATGGGTACACATAACATTGCTCAATATAATATGTATACAATTTTA
Source organism: Mangifera indica (assembly GCF_011075055.1). NCBI lineage: Eukaryota > Viridiplantae > Streptophyta > Magnoliopsida > Sapindales > Anacardiaceae > Mangifera > Mangifera indica. The sequence goes on from NC_058139.1 coordinate 6,912,002, forward strand.
AATCTATAATTAGATATATAAATAATGTATTTTAATATAATTAAGTGTTTTTTTATAAAAACCTTAAACTTTTTAATCAAAATCAATCCATCACATAATAAAATATTTTATATATATATATATATATCTAATCATAAACTCTAAATACCTCCGCCCTAAATATTATTAGGTGCAAATGATCAACCAGCCATACATTCATAGTTTTTTTTAGTGTTCGATTTTTCTGTTCAGTTACAGTATTTGATCCCCATAGAAGGAAAATATTCTTCATCTCTTTCAAATCTAATCCTTTAAAATTTTTTTACTTAATTGGTTTTATAACTCAACTTTGTATACTCAAATCGTGTGCACTTTAGTATATCAAGAAAAATCATCAATAAAGGTCACATCAGATTTTGACCACCTCTAGTCAAAGTTTGCTTCAAGTCTCCCAAAAAAGTGTAGATTAAGCCAAATAAATCAATTTCTCTTTGAACAAAATCGCACGACTTCTTTGTTAATTTAAATTCAGCACAAAATTAGTATTTATTCAAACATGTATTATTAAGGCCGGAAATAAGACCAACAGATTGCATTTTCTTTTAAATGTAACATACACTAAGATGTCTTAATCTAGTTTATCATATATCAAAAAAATCAACCAAATAAAAAAAAAAAATGATACGTTTTCATTTATAATCTTAATAATGGTATGTATAAAAAGTTCTTGATTGTAATAACCTTTCTTTATAAAAATATTATTTGTATTTATCTAAAAATAAAAAAGGTAAAAAATTACATTATTTGAATATACAAATTAGTTTCTTTTAGTAATACAAATACAACATGTGATTGGTGATTTTTTTAATTCATGAAATAGCCTATACATGGGATTAATAGTAATTGAAAATTAACATATTTTAAATAGATGAAATAAATATATAAATAATATATTATTATATAATTACAAATTATTTTATTATTAATATAAAATTATTTAATTATATAATATTTATTTTGGATATTTAAAATATGTACTACACTTTAGTTAATGTGTCGGCACCCAATAGTATAACGTCCTGTTGTTTGAAGCGCATGCATTTGCGTCACATATGCATGGAAGCTTCTACTCATGATTGTTACAAGCATTTGTTTGTTTTTTGAAGCGAATGCCTTTGCGTCATATTTGCATAGAAGCCTCTTGTCTTGGGGTAATTTCCTTTTAATTTTTTTTTTTTTTGGAGAAATTGCTTAATAAATTCATGAAAGTAATTATTTAATTTGTTCGGTACATTCAGACATTATTGTCTCAAATTTTAATTGCTTAGAAGTGTAGGATTAAACTACACGGATTCTCTCTAACATATTTATATTTTCAATCAATTTTTAATAAAATTATTCAAAATATGTCTATAAAATTTAATTTACTGAACGATATATTTATCCAAATTTTATTAAATTAAATTATTAATATTTGCTCACAATGGAAAAATTTTCGATAAAAAAGAATAAACATTATAAAGAAACAATGCTACCTTATTAATTTTTAAAAGTGAAAAAATTGTAAGTGATATGGTAATTAGTCGGGTTTTGGATAAGACTTTGTGATTTAGAAATTTAAAGGTAGAAACAGTTTTGCCAAACCTAGAAAATTCATTTACTTTTTTAAATTTAATTTGGCTTGTTGCCTGCCACCTATCCGAGAGGTATATTTATCTATATTTAAAAATAAATTATTAATATAATTTTATGTATAAATAATAATATAATTTTATTTAAAAAATTAATTATATATTTTATACTTTTATATTTCAAAAGATTAAGAGATATATTTTTTATCGGAGATAAAAGGGTAGAGAATTCTTTATCATATATCAAACTTTATCCTCAATCAATCTACACAAGATAGGATACCTAAGGCCCTATGTTTTATGTGCCTAATCCCAATAAAATTAATTCACTAAATTTGCACGGCGAAATTTTCCCAGGAACCAAACGGTACACACATAATTACATCCACCCAAACCAAACTAGGAAAAAAATTATAACAAGAACATGAATAAGAACACCAATAGACAAATAATAAATTACCAAAAATCTTACCGGGATATTCCATCTCCGGTAATCCTAAAAACTTTTTTTATTATTTATCTAAGAGCTAGTGTGATCTACGCTTACCGGACTTCTTCAACTGATTCTTCTTTGACGTTTTACCAAAAGCGCCGCAGAACCCACATGCAGATACTTTCGGAGACGGCGGTTCTATCGCCGGAGACACCCTACCCGTCCTGTAACCCCGTCTTTCGCCGTTGGATCGGCTTCTTTCCATCGTATTAATTGATCTCGTGGGCTTACCGTCTTTTGTATTGTTATTATAGTCGTGTGATATTTCTTGGCCTTGTGTTTCTCGTTCTTGACGACCACCGCCGCCGTGCAGCTGCGGCTCTGAAGCTTGTTCATCTTTTTGATTCACTTTGTTTAACTCTCCGGATAAAAATCTATCGTCCCATACAAGCCCTGAAGACCCTTGTCGCCGAAAAGAAACTGCAGATCTCTGTAAGCCCGCCATGTTTAGAGAGCTAACCCTCTTTTAGATCAAACACAAATAAACGAATTACGAAAGTATAATAATTATAATGAGTAGTTGATCTCTCTTCTCTTCTCTAGTCTGGTTATGACTTTGTCATTTATATACATAGAAAGAGGAGAGAGGTTGAAGAAGAAAGATAAATATAAAGAGTTCATTATTAACACTTCCTGCTCAATTTTAGAAATATCAGATACACCCACAAGTTTTAGATACTACGATACACCCAAAAATTGATTATTTGTCTTATTATACCCCATATATATTATATATATATATATATATATATATATATATATATATATATATTTATATTTTTAAGTATGCAATCTATTTATTTTTATTATAATTTATTGTGTAAATTTAGATAATAAATTTAATAGTTATATGACTAAAACAAAATTTATAAAAATAAAATAAAATTATCTATACATATATTGAGTAATAATATTCTAATAATAAAGTAGACAATTATTTGAATTCATTTGTTACTTTCCAAAACACATGGGTGCCTTGGGGTTGCCCTGAAACCTTGAGGAGTAAAATGAAAGTCGTAAAAGAAAAGTTCTGATGGGATGAGGTGAGATGACGAGGAAACTCAGTCAAAAAATTCAAAGTTTGTTAATCAATATCAATCTTTCTGTTAATATATATTTATTATTAATTTGTTAAGGACACTCATTTGCTTTTTACACAAAAGCCGCTTCCTTTTAATTGTGTGAATTAATGTTTTAATTATGATTCAACGAAATTTTTGGAGATTTGGAATAGCGTGGTGAATCTAAAGGCGGAGTTATTTACTGGGGGCGAAATTGTCAGTAATTATAATTTCCCACAGATTGCAGTAGTTTCAATAAATGATAATCTAAAGATGAAAGTCAGATGTTTTAGTTGGACTTGGACGCCACCTTTCTTTACTTAAATAAATTATGAGACAAACGGCTGATGGGTTCACATGGGATTTGAAATTTGAATTAATTTAATTTTAATTAATCATGCTTTTTGGTCCCTCAAGTTTGACTTAACTATCAGATCCTCTTCTGAGGGGTTTTAGTGAAATAAATGGCCTGAGGGCATTTCAGTACTTTTATCATTCTCATTAATGTTGGCTTGTGAGTGTGGTGTCGCCATGGAGACGGGAGAGACTGCGGCGGTCGTGAAGATGGGTGGGGAGGCTGTGATGATGCGGTTTTAAGTTAACATTACTTAGTATATTATTACTAAATTAGTAGTATCAATGGGAAAATTAAGTATAAATTTCATGTAATATATAACATATGGTTTAATATTAATATAATTTATTAATATTTTTTTTAAAATTAATTATAACCTCACTGAGTTAATATTAAATTTGATATTTACTAATAAATTTTAATTTAAAATTAGTATTAATATCTACATTTTAAATTTTAAATTTTAAATTTTAATTTTAAAATTTTAATACCTTACCAATTTAATTAATTTTTGGGTCTCATTGACATTATTATTTTTTTTACTTTTTATAAATATTTATTTTATAACTGAAATAATAGGAGTGTCATGAAAATTTCACTACGTGTCACAAAATCGGGGGATTAGATAAACAGGAGGTGGAGCAAGTAGGGTCAATGAACATAACCGGCACATCAACTTCATCTGCAAACGCCTTGCCTCGTCACTCCCCACCAAAACCTAATCTCTTAATATTTCTCATGATTCCATGTCCAGGTTTCTTATTATTCTGTTGACTTAATTACAGAAATCCCCAAGTCTTAGTTAAACAACAAAGGCCAACTAACTATGTCCCACCCAAGGTCTGATTCAATGATATGCTCACATTTAAGTTTGAAAAAAAATCAATTTCTCACCCATTTATCAAAGCCTACGGTTAGTTTTAATAGTATCTTTGAGGAATTTTTTTTTTAAATTTTTTGAAGGGGGGATAATTTAATTTGTGATATAATCCTTGACTTGGATTTTGATGTATAACGTTGCAGGACGAACTGTTAAATGAAGTAACTAAAGTGCGTAGTGAAAAGTGAAAACTTCCTTGCGCTTCAGTCTTTGATAAGGTAATTATCACACTGTTTCTGTCTGATCATGCATTTTGGGGACTCTTTCAATGATTCGGATAATTGTTTATATTTATTTTACTATGTGAATTTATCTCACTATTCATTTGATTGTTATATTTTAGGAAAATGCAGGAAGGAGGATTGGATTTCCAAACAAGAAGAAACGCAGACCTTTATGGAGCATTCATCAACCACCTGTCTTTAATTTGGAACAAGCTCTGCTTAATGGCTTATGTTTAAGTATTTCAGCAAGATTATTTTAGCTAATGTGAGTTTTTTCATTATGAGCAGCGACTCAGGTTCATGATTTATGACTATACGGTTACAACAGAGCAAAAATGATACAGAACTTGGCATGGAAAGTAGCCCTCTGAACTTCCAGGAGAAATTCAAGGCAAGCTCAGTCATTCGGCGAAAGAGTATTTTAAGAGACATTCTGCTGCTCTGGAATCATACATGTCGAGAAGGGATCTTGATTTGAATGTGGTGAGTTATCTCTCTGTCTCTCATCTGAGTTAAACATTATATTGCTAAGAGATCTCAAGTTGTGGATCTTGATTATGATGGATGTTGATTGTTGACACAACAAAAAAAATCATGGAAATGGTTTAAGGAGCCGAAGGTTATACAATAAGATTTTTGCTTTGGGAAAGAATTGACATTTTATTACTAGCAAGTTGGAAATGTTGGTGAAACTAAGAAAAACCTGGGTTTACTTTAATTTAAATTACTTACCAACCAAAAAAAAGTAAAACATTGATTTGAATTACCCAAAAAAAAAAAAAAATGTTGACAAGAGACAAAGAAAGTGTGTGCGCCCTTTCAAGGATCATTATTATTTTAACAATTCTTTGAGGATATTTTCCTTGATCGACAGGTTCTGATTTGTTTTGGTAAAGAAAAGGAAGGTGAAGACCATCACAAATTGACAAAGAACAATATTAATTTTTTGAATTGATATAATGCAAATAAAATTTTACAGAAGACCTCAAGCTTTGAAAAGCAAGCCTGGATACAGTCATATATTGAAATAATCATTTACTTTCTGTGTTTACTGCTACTGCTATTACTACTTGAACCTCTCAAACCCTCGGATAGAAAGGTATCTAATGCAGCAACAATCTGAGTTTCAAACTTATGTCCTTTTAATACAGTTCTTACATTCCGAACTACTTGCTGCTTCATCACCTTACGTTCAGCTATTGAAAGACGCTTGCACTTATCCATCCCCTTGAGAAATTCTATCAGGGTTTTGCCAGAGCCACCTTTGGATTTTTCTAATTTCACAAGCTTCTCCACCACTTGCAGTGATAGCATCCGCTCTAAACAGGCTTTGTCTCCTAATTCAATGATATCCATAATGCAGTGCATGTTCACTTCCCGTGTCTTCATCGATCTGCTTTCAAGTGACTGAGCAATCCTTTCTATTAGACCCATCTGCATGATTTTATTCAAAACAAGGAACCCACCATTACTGAAGAGTATCTGGTGTAAAGCTGTGTAGGCTGAATCCTGGACCTCAACAGCATTGCATTGCATTAGCTTAACTAGAACAGGAATAATGTCATACTCCATAAATTTCTTTATGCAAGGTTCCCCACCTGTGCAAGCAAGCTTTGTCAGTAAGAAGGCAGATCCAGATCTCATTGAATTTTGTTCTGGATGCACAAATTGCATAAGCTCTGATAGTTTTTCTATAAGTGGGCTTCGTAAAATCATTTCCCTCATTTTCGGATCACCTGCTTTCTCGAGGAATGGTATGAGATCTTGCATTGCTTCTAATACCTGCTTGATATCACTTTCTAGTACTCTATGAATGACATCTTCAAAAGTTTGAGGCTTCAGGGAATGGGGAACACTTCTGTCTGACAAAACAAATCTTTCCAAACGAAGCCTTGCTTGCCATGGCAAAAGGCTTAAATTAGCAGGTCAAAGGGAACCATTAGCATGAGGGCCAGCCAGCTCATAAAATGCCTTCAATGTGACAATTGCATGGTTTTGTATTACTTCTGATCCATTCTCAAGAAGTTTAATAAGGTTCTTCTCAATCCCAAAGGCAAAAATTTTCTCAACAGCTTTTGATTTTCCAGCTTTGATCAATGACATCAAAATAGCAAACATGCTCTCGAGCCATTCTTCAGCATTATGAGAGAGCAAATTGGCAAGCTGATCAAAGTGAATGCTCTCAAGCACCTTGTCAACTGTCTCTGGACTTCCAAACTCTGCAAGCTTTGTGAGGACATTTAAAATGTTGGTTTGGATCATTGGATCCTCACATTTTTCTAATAGACCTGCCAACTTATCAACTGCTCCAGTAAATTCAAGGGATGGAACATAACTGCAATAATCAGCCTTACAAAATATATTTGTGATAGCTTCTGCAGACACAGCAATTAGACTCTGTGAGTCTGTAGAGATGAGGTTTGCAATCCTCGGCCCCAATATGTGACTGAAGTTGGCTCTGCTAGCATCAAGTTCAGAAATTGATTTGCTAGCCATTAGAGCCTGCAGGATAGCTTCTAAGGTGATAATTGCCTGGTTCTCTCCTAAAACACTGAGGTTATACTCTACCTTTTGCTCTGCAATTTTTTTGATGTCCTCTTTCCCAAAAATAAGAAGCCAAGGCCAAATAAATGCAATTTCTTCAGTTTCTGATTCACTTAATAGTGTCTGAACTGAATCACTTTTCTTGCTATCAAGGAACAAAGAAACCATATCATGCACATGGTATAAGGGATCTGTATCATCTTTCATAAGCAATGAGCCTTCAACAAGCTTGCACACTATTAGAGGGAACATGCTTTTCTGCCCAAGAATTGACCACATCGCCTCTAGACAAGTTTCTGGAACAGGTTCTGCCCATGAAAGTGCAGCAAGAGCTATGAAAAGCCTTCTGGGATCTCCAGGCATAGCTTCAAGACTGAACTCAAATGACCCGAAAATTGTTAGGGTATTCTCAGCTTCTTTCTCATTTACATATGAGACAGGACCTGGTGCACAAGTGGCAAAGGTGGATAGATTTGTGATGGCTTTCTCCCATTTTTCAGCTCTTACCTCTTTCCTGAGAGCTTTACCCATAACAGCAACCGTTAGAGGATGGTGACCACAACGCTCGAGCAAGTTTTCAGCTATATCCTGTGATGTTCTCAACACATCAGAAAGTAATTAGTGAAAAAAGTAACAAAAAAGTTGGACAGTGGTGATAATGAAGTAAGGCACATAACTTCAGCTCATTTGTCAGCTTTAAAAGAAGTTTTCATCATTACCTATTCAAGCTGTAAATTCAGGAATAGTATTAATTCATTCAAAATAGATTATACAATAGTTACATCATAGCCTAGTCATCTTTGAAGTGATATGTTTGAAAATATGAGTAGCCATCTTCCGTGTGAATCATCTTTTTGCAGACAGAAGGTTGCAATTCCCCTATGTGCTTTTCTAAGGCATTCCCCGTCAACTTGATAATTGTATTTAAATTGAAATTTTAGTATTATCATTATATTTATGTTTTAGAAGAAAAGCCAACAAGTAAGTACATAATTGTATCAGATTTACATATGGAGAACCTAGTCTCATTACCAGGATAGAGAACGGTTCATCTTTTCTAATAAGCTCCATTACAGGTGATAGCTTCCCTCTTTAGAAGCCACGAATGATATAATGAGAAATTTAAAACTTACGGGATATGTGGACACAATTTGACTAAGGCTTAATATAAAAGGGCATAATATCCTGTATTTTGAGTTAATAAAGATAAAGATCTGCATCATGACAATTATTGAGTAGTTTAATTTTTCAAACAAAAAAGGCTGCATAATCTACTTGTTTGCAGGCCACACCTTCTATGCTTGCGCTTAATCTAGTGACCCTAGTATGGTGATCCCACCTTGAAACAAGGGATACAATATGACTGGTTCCCTTTATTCTTGGAAGACACAACATATAAGGTTGTGATGACAATTCCATTTAAGTGTGAAAATGATCAGAGAATGGTGTTTGCAATGCATCGACACCTGCTGCATAACCAGAAAGAAAGTAATGCAACGTATTCAAAACTAAGCTGAGACTAATCTACAATGCATGTATTTTTATGTATCAACTGTTTAAGGAATTATGACAGGGTTACATGGAAATTATGTAATAAATTTGGGCAATAGAATTTTAGATTAAGCCAGTTCATACCGGTAACTCTTCTTCTCTAAGGAGAGTATGGTAGAGAAGGATTGCTTTGCTTATCTCCCTTATATCATCTTTGCTCAACTCTACTTTCTCGGCTTCCATTATTTCATAGACAGCTTCATTTCTTGTTGTTACCAAATACTTGCAATCGTTATCATACAGCTTTGCAAACCTCTCAACTATGTCTTGCTCCCACACATCATCAAGAAGGATCAATAAGCTCTTTCCATACAAGGCTTCTTGAAGCAAGCAACAAAGATAGTCAAGATCTCCAATATTCTCTTCCTTAATATTTTTCCAAAACCCTATCTGCACCAAGAAGTTACTGATTTTTCTGGCTAACCGCTTGTGGTAATCAGACTTACTTCCATTGCAAGCAGCTCTACTACACCATTGTCCAAATCCAAGCTCAACTGCCCCTCCCATAAATACTTCAGGAGGATCTGAAGCTACTTGACGAGCCAAACATGACTTTCCGATACCAGATAAGCCAACGATTAGAATGACTCGATGAGATTCATCCCATTCTAGCAAATTTCTCACATAAATAGATTTACTAGATATAGGATAGCCTCGTTCAGCCTTAACCTTCAATCGTATTGGGACATCTTGTGCAGTTGATTCTATTACACTCTCAATGTTTTTAGCCAACATTTGAGACTCAAGCCACCAATTCAAGTCATCCTTGATTGAGTGTACTAGTTTCCTAAGGGGGTCTCCAGCCATAGAAGCCCACACTACATGAGCTAAGTTCTTGATTTTACTCTTTGACATGATCCTTCTTGCCTTCCCGATCTTTGGATGCAGCCTTTCTATCAGGGCATTCAAACTCTGAAGTTGGTGATCTAATTGGGGGTTCTGAACCTTGTAGACATATTTTTGTTTAACTCGACGTGTCAAATTCTCAAGATCAGAAACAAAATCCTGAAGGCTTCGAATTCTCTTAGGAGCTTCTTCAAGATTCCTAGTGGCAACTTCTAATGCACCAACAGCCCCCACCATACTTGAAACTATTTGTGTTGCTGCAGCAACAGCTTGCAGAGCATCCATGACCACTTGAAATGGCACGTTATATTTATGAATGTTGACCTCTAAAATAGTAGTGCTCAAAGCAATGATTGAAAGAATCTAGATATAAACTCCCAATGGATCCACCGTGAAATGCACATAATGGAGAATTCATTATCATAATTTCTGATGCTATGATAGCTCGATTGTCTGTTTCAAGAATACTCTAAAAAAATGTCCTCAACTTCAACTTAGAGTTGAATTAGCACCAACAGAGACCAAAATTTGCAGAAGACGATAACGGAAATAAAGCTTAAAGAAATGCCCCACAGCAATCAGAATCTCATTTTTAAGAACTTTGATGCCTCCATAATTGCCTATGAAAGAATCTTAAGGCAAATAAGCCTACCAGCCTCAAAGCTATGATGCTGCAGAAAAATTAAAATCAGATGATCAGAAGAGGCCACGAAAATTGATGCCCACTTTGGTATTTTGAATGCTGAATGAAAAAAATAAAATGATTTCAATCAAATTGGAATAAAAATTTCCTATTCACTAATATACAATGGTATCAGAATTTCCAGTTCACCATAAAGTAAAAGATCAACAATTTAACTGTAAGACGAATTCCATCGCAATCATACACTTAAAAAATGATAAAAATCCTTGAACAAGATATCCTAGTTTACATAATCAATGAATTGTATGTTCCTCAACATAACATCATATAAAAGCAAATCCAATACAAGTTCTATAAGATCTTGAATAGAAAAAGGAATCCATTAATCGAATACAACTCGAAAGTAAACCAAACCCAGGAATAAACTTATAGAATACAAACATTCATGCCCAGATTGTACAGCAAGGAACTGAGACCATCTAAGAAATATTTCAGAATAAAAGGTTGGTCATACTTGGCTGGCCCTGAACTTTGATGGCTTAAAGAGAGAGCTGTTGAAACCTGGTAAAGACCAGCTTTAGCAGCAAATTATATTGCTGTTGAAGATAGTGTTTGTCAAGTTTAGTAAAAGAATGAAATTGAAAATGAAAAGTAGTATCTCATGAAAGGAAAAGACTGTATATCAAGTCTTGCACATTCACTAGTCAACTGCAGGCAGCTGCACCATGATTGTGTCACAGGTCGGTTGTAAATCTGATATGACAGGCCAATAAAATTGTAACTTGGCGTCGAGGAAGATAGCATGAGGGTATTGATGAACCAGTCAAATTGGAGGGTTGGGTTTATATTTGGTTACCTATTGATAAATCAATCATTTTTATTCAACTTTCAACCATGTCAAATTCAATTCTTCCACAGTGTTTTTCTTCTTCTTAATCATATAACACATGAATTTTTGTTTTTTTACTTGTTAATATTAATTGGATCTAATCAATAAAATTAATAAAATATTAAAATTTAAAAGAGAAAAAATATTTAAATCAAATTTTTATTATATTTATAAAACTTTAACCTAAATTATTATATTTTAAATAAACAAGGGATTATTTTATATGAACCAACCACTAAGTTTCTATTTTTTATTAAAAAATGAAACTCCTATAATTTCAAGGTTATGAAAAATGAAGTTGCATAGTCAGCATCTCTACTCCATCTCATAAATTGATGATATATGACAGCAGTAATATCAACTCTATCCTCTTTTCCTTCAACAGTATGATTCGGATAGGTTAGACCTGGCCACGGGCCGGTTTGGCCCGTGAATCGGACCGAAATCGGCCTGGATAAACCCAGAACCGAAATCGGCAGACCCGAAACCGGACTGAACCGGAACCAAAACCGTGGCTCTACGGTTCGGTTCCGGTTCACATAAATTGAAACCGTGGAACCGCCGGTTCACACCTGTTTTTGAACCGACGGTTTACTGTACTGAACCGAAAAAATTTTAAAAATTTTTTGAAAATTTTTTTAATTTTATTTAAAAAGGCTACGGTTCCCTGCGCAGGGAACCATTGCCTTTTGAAGGAAATTTGCAAGGGACCAACCCCTGCAATTTTCAGAGAAATTGCAGGGGACCACGGTCCCTGCAATTTTCAGTGAAGTTGCAGGGGACCACGGTCCCCTGTAATTTTTTGGAATTTCAATTCACCCCCCCAATTTTTAATTTTTTTCAAAATTTTTTTTTCTATATATACCCCTTTAAATTCTATTCTCTCAAATCTCAATCTCTCTACTCTCTCACTCAATCCTTCAAACTCTCATTCTCATTCTTTAAACTTTTAATATTCTCTTAATCTTTCAATTCAATTAAATTTTCTTAAATTTAATTAAATTCTTTCTTAATTTTTTATTAATTTCAATTTCAATTTTTTTTATACAATTCATATTAATTATAGAATTTATTTCTATAATTAATTTTATTTATTATTTATTTATTATCTTTTATAATTAATCATATAATTTATTTATATAATTAATTTTATTTATTATCAAAAAATGGCAAGTAGTGGAAATTCTTCCGGTTCACGAAGATTTGGTCAATATTCACATATATCAAATGTGAATGAAAATCAATTTATAGATGATTTTCATTCATAAGAAAGTGAAAACCAATATGAAGAGGTGGAACAACAACAACAACAACATCAACAACAGATGGAGATGGAACAACAATCTCAAAAAATTCCTATATCCGATATTTTCAAAATTCATTTCAAGAAAATACAAAAGGAAGATGGTAATTTTGATGTTGCTTGCAATTATTGTAGGCAAATTTACAAATTCAAATAAGGAGGTGGATACGGGACATTCAAAAGGCACTTGGAGTCAAAGCATCCGAAAAAAATGGTACAAAGCCGAGGCCAAACACAAATACTCGGGTATGGTTCTTCTACACACAAATCTTTATTTATGTATAGTGATAATAAAAGTAAAGAAGAATTTGCAAAAATGGTAGCAAAAGATCATTTAACATTTAGTTTTGGTAAAAATTTAGGTTTTAATAATTATTGTAAAACTGCATTAAATCCTGCATATAAAACTATTCCAAGAAATACATTAAAAAGAACATTATTTAGTTTATATAAAAAACAAAAAAAAGAGTTAATTCAATTTTTTACAAATTTTAATGGACGTGTATCTCTGTGTAGTGATATTTGGAGTGACCATTGGCAAGTTCACTCTTATATGGGTATAACTTGTCATTGGATAGATGATGATTTTCTATTACAAAAAAGAATTTTATCATTTAGGGTGTTTGATGAACGACATACGGCTGATTAATATTTATAGAATAATTAAAGGAATATTAGAAGAATATAAATTACTTTATAAAATTTTTTCAATTTCATTTGATAATGCACGTTCAAATACTGCCTCAATAAATAATTTAATTGATATTTGCACACCTAATTTAGGTGGTAGATTTTTTCATATTAGATGTGCATGTCATGTGTTAAATTTATGTGTACAAAATGGTTTAGAATGTCTTAATAATTTTATTAGTCCAATAAAAATAACAATTTCATATTTATAGACACATCCCCAAATTATGAAAGAATGGGGTAAATTTTGTAAACAACATAATAAAAGATCAAAAAGATTTTCTAAAGATGTGCCGACTCGTTGGAATTCAACATATGAATTACTCAACGAGTCATTTGATTATAAGGATTTATTATGCTCATTTATTTCACAAAATGTGCCACAAATTATATTATATCCCCAACATTGGGATATTTGTTCAAAATTTTTAAATGTATTAAAATTTTTTAATAATGCAACATATACTTTAAGTAGGGTTTATTATCCCACTTTTCATTTATTTTTAAATGAAGCTGTTAATATTATTGGAGCTTTACAAGAAGCCGAACAAGATATTATTTTACAAGAAGCTGTTTCTTTAATGAAAACAAAATGGTTAAATTACTATAAAATAATTCCAGAACTTTTTCTTGTTGCATGTTTTTTTGATCCTAGATTTAAATTAGATGGTGTCACAGATTATTTGACATTATATTATGAATGTTTGCAATTAGATGAAGTTAATATTCCATTAACTATAACTAATATTATGAATTTAATTAAAGAAATTTATGCTGAATATGCATTAATTTATGATGGTTCTTCTTCCTCTCTACCACCTATTGCCCCATCATCAACCCAAAATATGAGTTATGGGGATCGTATTATGATGCAAAGGGGCAAAAGACCAAGAGGAACATTAGGTTCCACCTCGGAGCTTGATATTTATTTAACTACTATTTTTGAGTTTGGTGACAGCAATATAGGTAAAGACTTTCCAGTTTTAGAATGGTGGAGTCGACATGCATCAACTTTTCCAATATTGACAGCTATTGCTAAACAAGTTCTAGCAGCACCGGTATCAACTGTCGCAGTAGAACAAACTTTTAGTCAAGGGGGTAATATATTGGATGAGAGATGATTAAGTTTGGCTCCCGAATCTATTAAAGCTCAAGTATGCGTGGACGATTGAACAAGAGCCGAATTACGACAACAAGAAATAAAAGTGGACTTCAATGAAGAATCGCTTGATTTAACTACGGATAGTTCGATGACGACGGGAAATAATACTCAAGATAGTGGAGGTGAATGATAAGGTAAGAGAGTACTGCCAGCTATTAGATATGCAAAGGTAAGAGAACTACGTAGGTTTTGATTCTTCTAAACCCCAAGAAGATACGTAGGACGCTTAATTGAAAAATTAAGTCCAAACGTTTCTTTTAAATTTCAATTATTGTAATTAATAATTTAAAAATTAAATCAAGATCATGTATTAGAATTGACGGTTCAATATCGGTTTCGAATCGAAACCGTCGGTTTCGAATTGGGGCCATGGATCGGAATCGGCGGTTCCGAACTGTGGATGAACCGTCCTGTTACGGTTTTCGTTCAGGGTCCTTATATTTTCGAACCGTGAACCGGCGGTTCCAAACCGAAACCGGCGGTTCATGAACCGTGGCCAGGTCTAGGATAGGTAAAAGAGACACCTATAATATAATTTCGAAATGTTTTCTAGTATGTCTGTTTAGCGATCAATAGCTGGAGTAGCTCAGTTGGTTAGAGCGTGTGGCTGTTAACCACAAGGTCGAAGGTTCAAGCCCTTCCTCTAGCGTTTTGCTACCTTGTGGGCACAGACACAACTTTTGGAAGCATTCGCTAATTGGGATGTACGAGTCTGTTCTTTTCTTGTACCATTGTTGGGTCTTGGTGAGCCCAAAGGCCAACAAATTATGTGAAGAATTTAAATTTTAACTTTATTTTTTAGTTAGGCTATGGAATTGTATTGCTAATTTGGTGAAGATAAAGTTGAAATTAAGAATTTCATTGTCGCATGCTTAGTATTAAGTGGAGTCAGAGAAGGATAAAAAAGTATCCTTCATTCACACCCTCTCTCTCTCTCTCTCTCTCTCTGTATTATTTCAAGGAAATTAAATATTATAATATACAATAT
The DNA here is from genome assembly GCF_011075055.1 of Mangifera indica. Lineage (NCBI taxonomy): Eukaryota > Viridiplantae > Streptophyta > Magnoliopsida > Sapindales > Anacardiaceae > Mangifera > Mangifera indica. The sequence continues at coordinate 6,927,241 of NC_058139.1, forward strand.
TGATAAAATAAAAATAACCTTTGCAGTAAATATCTCAGAATTACAGGTGTCTGGTCCATGGTGTTCCATATGCCACCATCACCAAGCTTGGACAGTTGCAAATTCCATCGTCCCTTTTAATCACCTCCTGTTGATTTCCATTTAATGAAAAATATCATTAATGGCTTCTAAAAAATGGGCATCCTTCATTTCTTCCATTCCTTCTTTTTATTTCTTTCTCATTTTCTTCCAAGTCCCTCTTTTCAGGTACAATATTATTACTGAGCTTACTTGAGTCTAAACAGCTTAAAAGTTAAAACCACTGAGTATATTTTTCTTTCCGAGAAAATTTATGAACATTTGCACATCCATGCTTCTCTGTTAATCACATCCTGCTGTACTTCTAAATTTTTTAAGGGAATTTTCGTAGCACTTTTGCCTCAATTTGAGATTTTTGTTCTTGCTTGAATGCTCACACATAAATTCATATACAAATCTAACACATACTGGTGAACAAACAAATGCAACATGCATGAATTACTCCATTCATGTCCAGTTATTTCTACACTTGTTCATTCCTTGTTGATTTAGGCTGCATTTTCTAGAGTAGAATCTTTTTTTTTTTTTTTCTAAATAATAAGCTATTAATGACATTTAATAAAGGGCAAACCTTACGATGTTGAACTTGTCAATCTCATGTTTGTCAGAAGTTCGATAATGTTATAGCTCTAAATTAAATTGGTTTCATAGGTTAATGAAGTCTCTTCTTTATCCCGGAAGGCGACATCTAAATTAAATTGTTTTTTATTTTGGTGAGTTGTTGGTCATGATGTTGTGTAGAGACAAAAGAGACATTGAGCTTGTGTGTGTGAGAGAGAAAGAGAGAGAAGTGGTTGTGGGTGATTACGGTGCGGTTCGATTCGAGCTAATTAAGGAGCATTGGTTTGGGATTAAAGCTTGGATATGAAGAAAAAAGAGGAGAGGATAGTGTTGAGAGGTATTGTAAAATGAAGATCGTAGAAGAAAGAAATTAAAAGTTGCACATGTAATGTATAGTGTTATGGCGGATGTGCGAAGAAAGAAAGAAAGAAAGAAATTGGGGCAAAAATTGAAGAATAAGTTTTATTTTATTTTTTAAATTATAATAAAATATATAAAATTAAATAAATAAAACTACTTAAATATTTTTATAGTTGATGTTGCATTTCAAATAAGAATAGTTGTTCTTCCCATAATTTAATCAAAAGTAGCTTAGCACTATGAATATACCTAACCACAATATGCAAAGTGTTGAACATTTTGGGCCCAATCGATACATATATATCATATATTTAGTCATTATTGCGATAACAACTTCAATCTAAACTTAAAGATTTCGACTTTGACTGAGAGAAGATTTTTCAATAAAAACTGAGAAGGAAAAGGAAAAGAGGAAAGAGACGGAGATAAAAAAATCTTTACAATAAAAAACAGAGATACACGTATTTTGTTCTCACCCCGCCCAACCCTGTCCCCATTCTTGTCTCTTTATATTAATCTATTTACTTAAAATACTAATATATCTTTATAGTTTTATATTATTAATCTTTTTAAAATTTATTTAAGTTTTTGTTATACATATTAAAGTGATTAATATATTATATTCATGGCATTTAAAATAATGAGTTAGTTTTAATTTAATTTTATTATTTAATATATTTATGTTGTATTTAAATAGTACAAGAAGAGAGTTTTTTCTTACGGGAATTGAAAGGGGACGAAAAATTTTATCATCCCCATAACGGAGACAAGGATTAAAATCTCCTTCTTGTTGCCATCCCTAAGTCAATATATATTTAGAATGATTTAGAATGTGCCAATGTGGGACTTAAGTTAGGTCAACATAGAAGATATGAAGGAAGTAATTAACATAAAGCTAGCTCAAAAGGGAGACAAGAATCTTTCTTAAAGCCATACCTACATATGTAGTGCTGGAGGAGACACACAAAAATGGACAACTGCTTTTAATCCAATTTTATACTGGAAAGACAAGAGGTCAATTAATGGAATCCAGTGTGATTTTATTTCGGTCGTATCTCAGTGCTTTAAACCCTATTTGACTTGCAGTCTTAAAATAAATTTCAAAAACTATAATGTGATTGTATTTAAATTTTATATTACATAAACTATATATTTTTATTAATTTCAATTATAGATTTAGAGTGATCCAGAGGGTGTCATTTTCTTTATGAAGTTCATGCAAATTATTAGTTTCTACTGATGAAGATGACATTGATGAGACGTCACTTGAGAGAAGAGAATAATATCTTCTTTTAAGAAAGCCATGCAACAAAACAATAATTAAACAAACTCTTAAAAACCAAAAAGACAAATGCAATGGTAACTTGAAACTGAAGCACCACAAATGGCTACATTGCTATAACAACAACAATAATTTTTTTTTTTTTTCTGGGAAGTCGAAAACCTGACAAATTAATCCTAAATTGGGAATTTTCCTAAAGTGAACATGGGTTAATTTTAAACCATATTTTTCACCTTAAGAAAACCCTAGCTAGCACCCAAAGAAAATGCAAATATTTTATGACTTGATCTTCTCTTCGTGGCCTGCAATACCTGCAAACATTATATGAACCCAATTTAGTATTTACCAGTAAAAGAATTTTAAACAATCTAAACATATTTATTAATGTAATTGGAAGCCAATTTATAATTTACCTACCCAAAATTGAAGTACTGTTTCTAGTATGATATTCTGCCTCCAAGGTCCCTTGGTGCATTGCATCTAAAGCATTCCATTCTGCTTGCAAAGTTGTGCTCGTTGCATCCAGACCTGCAAAACACATATATAATTAGCTTCATGCAGCCTACTTTTATTAAATTACCAAAAAACAATCTTTTTTTTCTGCAACCTTAAACCCTAAACCATCTTTTCCGATGCAATACAACATAGAATGTTCTTGAGATTGGGAGATTCTTGAATTTAAAGAATGTAGCCCACTTGCAAAAGCAGTCAAAAGGAGAAGGATTATAGACCAAAGTTATTCTTTATCACAGCCTGGTTGAAGTATAGCATCTAGTCAAACCCAAGAAAAAGTTATTTTGATTCTCAGGATTATCTATATTTTATAAAATATTGTATTGTCTTAGAAGAATGAGAGATTATCTAAGATTTTTTTTAATGCAACATAAAATTCACCTGGTGCAAATCCAATCCCCAGATTTCCATCCAGATCGATTGCCACTAAATCCTGAGCCTCTAGAGCGGGGAATGTCGCTATCAAAACCACTACCACCAATGTCATCCTTGAAAGCGCCACATTTGAAGCAGCTAGAACGGCTGGCGAAGTTGTGAGCCCCGCAGTTCCCGGCGGAGCAATACCAGTCGCCGGGCCGGACGTCTGACCCGGTACTGAACCCAAATGACGATCCGACTCTCCCACCGAAACCGCCAAAGTCACCGGACCTGGAGTCCCCGCAGCGTTGGCACGAGTCACGCCTCTGAAAGTTCAAGTGCTGGCAGGACCTGCAATTCCAGTCTCCCGGCCTGCTCATTTTCCTTTTCTGTAAACAAAATGCACAACTAATTAAACAATAAAACATGGGAACTAAAATGAATGAAGATTCGAGAAGTGAAAGAGGTAATTGAAGAAACAAACCTGAAGAAATTGGAGGTGCTTTTGTGTTGAAAAATGAATTGGGAGAGTGATTGGTGTGGTTGAAGCTGAAGAAAATGGGAGAATGGGAGGACAGTTAAATACAAGGAGAGGGGAAAGGAAAAAGGAATAAATGGAGGGCCGTGTAAAAACTTTTTCGTGTTCTTCACCTGGCAACCTTGATAAATGGAATCGAAACAATCTAAAGGAGAATGAAAAAGAGAAAAAGGAAAATTCCACTACGATTCCGAGACAGAGAGAGACCGAAATTTTTGAAACTACGAAGCAATACTACTAACTTTACAGTTTTTAATTGTAAGTCACAAATTAATGCATGCTCATATAAACTTTATCAAGAAGAAAATGAGTTTTGATACAAATTAATAACTCATAATAAAACATTTTATTTATTGAATTTCACAATATCAAGTAAGGATGGCAACGGGGAGGGGCGGGGAGGGGATCTCAATCCCCGTCCCCGTCCCCATCCCCATAGGGGATATCAATTTTCATCCCCGACCCGTCTCTGCTACGGGGATGAAAATGATTCCTCGTCTTCTCCCTACAAAGAAAAATCTCCTCTCTGTCCCCGCGGAGAAAAATCCTCTCCCCGTACCCGCAAAAAAAATATATTCTTTTTACCTTGTAAATACAATATAAATATATTAAATAACAAAATTAAGCAAAATTAAAATTAATCTACTATTTCAAATATCATAAATATAATATATTAACTCTTTTAATATGCACAAAAAAAACCTAAATAAATTTGAAAAACATAAATAATTTAAAACTATAAAAATATATTAGTATTTTAAATAAATATATTAATATAAAGGGACAGGGATAGGGTCGGGGCGGGGAGGGGACACATGTATCCTCATCCCCGGCCCGCCCCAATTACGGGGATTTTTTTCATCCCCGGCCCGCCCCAATTACGGGGATTTTTTTCATCCCCGTCCCCGTCCCCTTCCCCGTTTCTATCGGAGAATCTCATCCTCGTTAGGGTCGGGACCCCTAAAGTCGGGCCCAAATTGTCATCCCTAATATCAAGTAATAAAAAATTATTTATAATTTTTCATATGATGTAATAATAAGAATCCTGTGGCTGTGACAGCTCAAATTTTGGTCTTTTGAAATATCTGAATGCCCTCTCTATCTAAGAACAGTTGTCATTTAGATTGCAAAATCCTGAAGCACACCCTAATATTCTAAAGTTTCCCTCAATCTGTGAATCAAATAGGCCTAAAATGTAATAAATTGGAATGTTCCATTGTCAGACAAATTAATTAGAAACATGACAAAATATTAAGCATGATAAAACATCAATCTCTATGCAACTCCTTCTGGCTTCCATCAAACCCATGAAACCCAAGCGGCAGCCAGCAGTTCAACAGTTGAGGAACCCACATAAAGCAAGCAGAAGATATTGTTAACCTATAAGCACAACAGCTATAAATCAACAATCAATTGAAGCATGAACTCATAAAGGCCATTTGACCATTGCATGACGACCCTACCTTCATCAACAATATGGCGATTCCACCCCACATATGAAAAAAAAAAAAGAACAGCAGAATTCTTTCAATGAAAAAAAAAAAATGCAAGAAGAAGAAACCCAGGTGTCTTCATTTTAATGGAGCATGAGGAATTATTTTATATGAGAATTTTTATCCCATGCAATGAATATTCTAAAGATGACAGTCTAAGCAGGGCCATATCTAAACTCAATTATTTTGGTCAAGTCTCTTTAAATTACTTTGAGAATCAGACATATTTCAGTCAATATTATGGTTAAGTTGTTGCTGCTTTACAAGTTTGAATATTCCTTTATTCCATCGTACTTCATGACCTGCAATGGAATGATAAGATTAAATGCTTTATATTTTTGCTTTGCATATTAACACACAAAATGAGCAATATCTTTTTATGGAAACTACATAAATTGGAATAAAATAAATTATGGGTTTTTGTTTTAACTTCTTGATGAGCACAAAAACTTCAAAGTTATTGAAAAAAAAAAGAAAGAAAGAAACTTGAGGAGAAGAAAAGGAAAGACAAATGGTGAGTTTCAATAAAGAGAGTTGAAGGGTGATGATGGAATAACAAGTCTTCGAGGTTTCATTTTGACCATCTTTTTTTTCCCCTTTTCTGCGGCTGCCATTTCAGTTCTCTCTCTTTAATCCTCTGTCTGTCCCTTTTTCTTTCTCTCTATCTTTATCAATTTACAAATCAAAATGAAAGAACAAAAATATTAAGATCTGGCCTCCATTCTCTTGGAGAATGGTAAAGGGAGAAGAGGCAAACTGTAAAGAGAGAATTTAGCAAATTAAAGGAAAGTGGGCTGATTGATTCGATTCTCCTCGGACTTCACTCCCATCCCATGCATGACCACGACCAACTCCATTTTATTCTTCCCTTTAATTATTTTCCGGTGCCAATCTCTTACTTCTCCTTTGTATCATCATTTCGTCTGTGATTCTGCATGTTTCACTTTTGTCACTTTCACTCTATTAATATCATTGCTTCAATTAATTTCTTGACATCTAAGTTAAGTTGATAATAATAATTGCTATCAGGTCTTCTAAATTCTAATTAACAACAAAAGTATTTAGAGAGCGTTAACCCTGTCAAGTCTTCCCTTTAGTTAACAACAAACCCTTGTTGAAGTCTTTTGATGCCGACATAAGGTGGACGAAGATAAATTGTCTTTGTCCATTTGACGAGATGAAGATGTTTTTGTCTCTTCGTCATATAAAGACAAATCGTTTTTATTCGACAAAAATGCATCTCATTGTTGGAAGACCGATGAGAGAGAAAGATGCTATAAAGGCCAATTGTTGGTCAACCAAGGTGATTGTCGGAGAAGGGAAAAAAAACCCAAATAGAAATGGTCACTTTTCAAATTTTGAGCAAATAGAAATTATTAGATTTTTAAATTAGAAGAGAAATGTGATAAAGTTTTAGTTTTTTAAAATATTTTTAACTAAATGATATTTTTACTTTTAACCATAACAACGCATTTTAACATAATAGTAGACATTTGAGTTTTTGAAAGATAACAAATATGAATTTGGGATCTCACCTAACCTTTGGTGAGAGTAAGTCTTTTGGCCTTATATTGAAGATATTTTGATATAACCTAGCCCATATATATTAAATAGGCAAAAGGACTATTTCCCACCCAAGGTATGCTTTTTCTGCAAATTCCTATCCGTTAACTTTGAAAAACCCATTTACCTATCTATGGGCTGTTAAAAAAAATGTCAGATTGACGGATTCAGGGGAAAAATAGTCATTTTATCTATAATATTAAAAATAAACTTAAATTTAATTTCTTTTTTACCCCCAAACTTTAACAACTAATAATTTTCCCCTAACCCAAGTTTTCAAAAACAACATTTTCCCTCCTAGGGTTTCCAAACTTTCGGATTGAATTTTTCGGCAACGACCGACGATCTCCAGGCGACGTCTCTTCCTTCCCGATGTCTCATCTTTTTGACCGTGCAGCGTCTTCCCCTCCTAGGTGTCGTTGTCGACGAAGACGCATCATCTTCGTCGATGACAATGCCTAGAACTGTCAGAAGTGTACGATCAGAAGGAGGAGCCGTCGGAGAGGGAAAGTAGGTGTTTGGAGATTGTCGGTCGTCACCAAAAAAATTGGATCTAAAATTTGGAAGCCCTAGGGGGGAAATGCAGTTTTTAAAAACTTGGGTTGGGGGAAAAGTGTTAGTTTTTAGGGTTTGTGGGGGAATGATATGATCAACGGACTCAGTTAAGTTTAACGGCCTATAGGTGGATAAATAGAATTTTCAAAGTTAACGGGAAGAACTTTGAGAATTCAGTATAGTTTGAATGGGAAATAGTCCTTTGGCCTATTAAATATACACTCTACCTTGAAAAACTCAAGAATAGCATTATATGTACAAACAATATACACAAATAATGATACGTTATCATGTGATTGAATTATTTTGAATTAGAAGTAAAATAATATTTAATCGTATAATAACATATCATCATTTATACATATTATTTTTATATATAATTTTAAAACTCGATGGGGCTATTAACCATTAAAATAGTTGGCCTACTCTCGTGTATATTTGGTTGAGCTAAACTTGCTTTCTTTTGGCCTTATATTAAGGATATTTCCGTATAACCTAGCGCATATATATTAAATATACACTCTACCTTGAAAAATTCAAGAGTAGTATTATATATACAAACAATATACGTAAATAATGATATATTATTATGTGATTGAGAGATTTCAAATTAGAAGTAAAACAATATTCAATCACATAGTGACATGTCATCGTCTGTATAAATTATTTATACATATAGTTTTAAAACTCAATGGGGCTATTAACCATTAGAATAGTTGGCCTATTCTTGTTTATATTTGGTTGAGCTAAACTTGCTTTCTGTTTTAATATGGTCTACAATTTGAGCCGATTCAAGGTGTCCAAATTTAATAGGTTATTTATGTAATCAACTGTTATATGATTCTCAAATCCATCTAATTCAATTACATTTTTTAGAAAAAAATTAGAATAATATTAATTATATCAAGTTTTACTATTTGTCAAAATGACTATGTCAATCATGTGCTGGTTTGCGGTATTACTAGTGTAATATCTTTGTGATATTGAAGATATTCTATCAACTTCTATGAATTCTTCCAATTTTTATAGCTTGTTGATAAGAGAAATTGAGTTCCACCAAAAGGCATCTAGTAGCAAAGCTAGCAATTTTCAATATGACTTGTTAACCTAACAGAAAAAAAATGGATTAGGGTTAAGTTTTTTGACACAAAATTTATTTCGAGTCAATTCAATACAATTCAAAATTAAATTAGATAGTGTTAGAGTTTACACAAAAGAAATATAATATGACTCGAATGTTTTGGAGAAATATTATTTTAATAGAATTTATTAGAGATAAATTATAAAAATTTTAAAAGACAATATTAACATAATATTATATTATGTGTTTTATTAATGATAGATTAGGGTAATTTGGTGAAAAAACTAAAATGATAAAAATACTTTAAAGAGTGAAAACAATAGATAATTTCAGATTAATTTAGAGCGAATCGAGTCAATTTGAATATTTAAAAGTTGGATTAAAATTAAAAATTTTGATATGATTCTAATTTGGATTAGGTTAGAGTTGAAAATATTTAATACAAAACTTAAATTAATATGATACGAATATAACTAAATATCATAAACTGTCAAGTCCATCAAGTAGCTGGTTAAGGGTTAATCAAATTCTCAATGTGTTGAATGAATAGTGGCAGCTCCTTATATTTGGTCACTGCGAACTAGTACAGTTACTATAAAGGCCGAATGACTAGTTTCCACTAGAACTTTTATGAAATGACAATTTTTTACTTTTTAAAATTTAAAAAAAAAATTCATTTTCCCATATGTCATCTACTCCTATAAAGAAAATCCGTTAAACCTAAAGGTGGGAAAGTGATTTTCATTTCTAGTAGTCAATTTCAGAAGTATTCAAATCGAAATTCTTGTTTTTAAAATCATTACATATAAATAAAAAACTATATTCAAAGAAGAACATATGAATAATCTTATTGTGTTGTGATGAGAAGAAAATTGATCATATTACTAAATTAAAAAATATGTACATTTTTTAAATTTTTTGTAAATAATATAAATCAAAATAAACATTTTTTTTTTTTAAGTTTAACCCTAGACATTTTTTTAAATTTATGTTAACTTTTTTTTTTTATAGCTTTGCCATTACATATTGATACCCAAAGATTTGCACTTGACACTCAAAATATGTTCCTCTAACTACACCTAATATTATAATTTCAATATTTTGAATTTAATTCCATAAATCTAATAACTTTAATACAAATCCATTTTAGCATTGCTTAACATAAAATCATAAAGGCCAAAGGACTATTTCCCACCTAAGGTATGTTTTTTCTATAAATTTCCATCCGTTAACTTTGGAAAACCTATTTACTTACTCATAGACTGTTAAAAAAAACGTTAGGTTGACGGATTTAAAGGTAAAATCGTTATTTTATCTATAATATTAAAAATAAACTTAAGAGTCTTAGTCGTCTACGAAGACGATTCGTCTTCGTTTAGACGAAGACACCTAGGAGAGTCGGACGCCGCATGGTCGAAAAGAGAGGCCGTCAAAGAGGGAGAGTAGGTGCTTGGAGATCACTGGTTGTCGTCGAAAAATTTGGATTTGAAGTTTGGAAACCCTATGAGGGAAAATGCAATTTTCAAAAACTTGTATTGGGGAGAAAGTGTTAGTTTTTAGTGTTTGGGAGGGAAAATGATATGACCAACAAACTCAGTTAAGTTCAACGACACATGGATGGGTAAATGGTATTTTCAAAATTAACAAAAAGAACTTTGAGAATTCAACATAGTTTGGGTGATAAATTGTCCTTTGGCCAATCATAAATCTAACTTCAGGGAAAGGCATCCTGAAAATCTTATCAATATGATACACTAAGCTTGGAGCACTGGAAGGTCAAGAGATCAATGGTTGGGAATAAACAATTCAATACTTACAAAACAGAATTTGGGTTTGATTCAACGATGAACACAATGAAGTTGCAAGTTTTCTATTCATGTTATCCATTTCCAGAATTATGTAATCTATGCATGAACGTTTCTCCTTTGTAAATCAAGGATTTCCAAGAACAAACTAACAACATAAATTGCAGCAATCAATATGTCAAGCTAGATACCCAATCTTCATTTCTTTATAGCCCTTTCATTTTCGGGCTAAATGATACACACTACTTCACCAAAATACAAGATAGAAAGTACACGTAATCACCTCCAGGGGGTTGCACTCTATAAACTTCAAAAAAAACTGCCAAGTCCAGAAGAAAATTATACCAAATGAAACCAGGGAGGCAATATATACAATCAGATTCATCTTCACGGAAAAATCCCCACCCACCGTTTCCTCTTGTAGAACCATTCAGATTGATCATCGTGGTGATCAAGAAAACCATCACTTACAATACTGCCATCAGAACTTAAAAAACCATGGATACTATGAAAATTGCAAAAGCTCTTCAGATAGACCAACAGAAGTCAAACCTACAAAAAAGGGATGGTGCATAAGAGGAGAGCAAGCATCAATGGTTTAGTAATCAACATCCTCCAAATCAGACTTATAAGTGGAAGAGCATCTTCAAGACTAACGTTGGTCAAACAATATGTTCAAATTTCATTCTGTGTATGCTTTTCCTCCAGAAACTTGAAAAGATGAAAAGAAAAGGAGTCTTTAATCAGTTGTATTAACAAATTGTTTGGTATCACAATGATTGAGTATTTATAATTTACAATAAATAGAAAAACATAAAACTTACAGTGTATGATCTCAAGGAGAATTATATATGTATACGCGTGTTTGTATTGATAATCACAAAAATGATCATTACAGATAACACTTACAGGTGCAATGTGTTTGTGTTTCTACTAAGAACCCCCTTTTCTGCTGCGGCTACCAGGACTAGATAAGGTCCTCACATTAGCTGAGCCATGCAAGTCCCTGTGACCAACCAAAGCACTTCCCCTGAGACCATGAGATGGAGTATGATGGGGAGATGAACTGGACTCACTCCCCCTAGAGGCATCAGTCTCCAACATCTTAGCTTCATCTGTTAGCATTGCCAACTGTTTTAGAAAAACCAGATCAGTTCCTGAACATAATTTAGGCAAGAAGAAATTAATTATCCAGTAGACCAGAACAAAATATACAACATTAAATTCCATCAAATGGAATCCACAAACTGTTGGGTCCTGAATAACAAAATGACAGTGCCATTGATGAAGTTGGTTCTATAGGAGAGTTCAATCTAAAAGTTTTAAAAATATCATTTCCATCAAAGTTCACTAAAAAGGTTTAAAAACAATAACCATTGCTACTGTCTGCCAAATACATATAACAAACTTCATTCCATACCCGAAGTTCATTCTCTCTCAATCGATCCTGTAACACATTTATGGCAGGACTTAAACTGCAAAAAGATTTAGAATGAATGGTGAGTACAAATAAAAAGTGGACAATATGTAATCAAACAAGATATAGGTTTTTGTTTCTAACCAATATTCAATTAATTTGCAGATTGAAGCCTGATATGTAGATGTGTGATGAATGAAAGTAAGCGGATGCACTTTCCCATCCCTGATTAAAATTGAAAAAAAAATCAAATTAGACATTAAAGGGCGAACAGAGATACAATACAAACAAGTGATAAGTGTGTGCCACATGTATTCAATGAACACCTTATATTTTGCAATATAGCTTGGTTATATGCTGCCTGTTCCTCTTGATATAGTACATGTTGCAAATCCGTAAATGATGTTAGAGGTGAATCAAGTTTCAGAAGAGACGAGGTTGGCAAAACATGAAGAGGGATTTCTTTCCTGATATACTCTGCACCACTGTCAGCAAAGAGACGCTAATTTGAGGATCTCAAGTGGATAGATGCATTTTGCCAATCTATCATCTTGTTTGCAATGATAACATAACAAGAATTGAATATTATGTTATATAATACATACTCAGGTATACCTCATGTCCAAATTTGAACGGTGCATGGCCTCTTGCATACTTTCTGACATATCCATGGGATCTATATCTGCAATGATGTTACTTAAATCACCAGTTTGGTAGTTTCCTCCAACTCTCTCTCTCTCAAGATGGTTGGTATCAGCATTTGCAAAGAAACCACCCAAGTCTGAAGATCTTCCCAGACCCTAACCAATTACACATGATGCATTGAATAAGAAGATAAAAGAATGAAAAAATCTCATGATGTAAATAAATAGACAGACGAAATATGGTATTTAAGAACATTAAGGCCACTCTTTTGCAAGATATATTTTGCAAAGCCGATCCTTGCCATTTTAATTTTCTATTTTCAAATCTAACTGCAATTCTGCTGAAGCTATCTTATACAAATGATTATACCAAAGTAAGCAAGACATTATAAACATATATACTTCAAAATGGTGAAGCAGAATCATTTATATCAATACTCTGACAATTGACTGAAGTATACAATCAGACAATCTTATGACCACAAATAAAGCATATCATAAGCAGGAAAAAATGTGCAATCCTCTATCTTATGAACTCTAAGTTTTCTTAACTTCCTACTGGTCTTAGACCTACTGCTAGTATGATAATCAAGGAATAATGTGAAAATTGTACCTTCCATGATCCTGTTGCTGTTCTGGAATCACCGGTGTCTTGTTCAGGGCTCTCTGCCCTTGCACTTCCAGATCTCACTGATAAATTTTCTGAGGAACTTAAAGATGAGTCCAAATTGATAACTGCATTTTTATTAACAGGTGATAAAGAAATTGGTCTTGGCATTTGATTCTGCTTCCCATCTGAGGACTGGAATGCAATAACTTGGATTCTCCCAACCTGCAATAAGCCCATGTGTTGAGCTTAGCTATGCCAACCAAAAAACAATATGCAAGACCACTAAACATTTAGAAAACATGAAAGACAAACCTTGTTTATATCTTCACTAAAACATGAAAATATCAGCCCAATAAACCCAGAATCTAGAAGTTGATACATTGCTTGTGTCCGCACATCTGCAGAAGGTAGTGAGTAGAACTTTTAATGTCACAACCAACTATCAAAGCAGCCATGGCCATGTATAAAGCAATTCCACCCTTGTCTTCAAGCATTTGGAAATATTTAACAATTGAAATGATTCTTAAAAAAAATATCCAGTCTTATTCGGTTTTGAGCACAGGTTGATAGCGTATAAACAGCTTTAACTGGAGAACTGTAAGCCTTATACTCACTGACCACAGCAATCACTCTTTAATGACAGTATTGCAAGTATAATACAACCAAATCACATTAAGTGTGTTGGTTTTTTTCATACTTTTCTTCCACCTGAAAGTAACAGGGCATTTTATGCTTATCTATAAGCTTAAACATTTGGGTTTAGTGCTAGCTCAACACAATATCAAAGGCAAGTGGAGTAAGAGATACTGTGTTTGAATCTCCCTGTTGCATTTATTAATCATATCAAGTTATATTTGCTTTCTTAGTTGTCATTATGGTTGTTTTTGATAGGAGGCATGTTAGATCTTAAAAACTACTGTTGGCTCATTTTATCTATAAGCACCAAAAGAAAGAAATCAACATAAAGGTGTAGCTAACTTAATTAATCCTGTCACACCTAGTTTGCATTTTGAACATAAAAAGGAAAGATGATTTTTAAGTAGAGCATATTTTTTTCTTATAGAGGGAATCAACAACTTTAACAAGGAGAGAGAGGAAAAAAGGAAAGGCAATTCATCAATACTTACCAACATGGGAAGGAAGAACTGTAATATGTGGATGTGAATGGTACCACCCGATGACTCTTGTTGTTCTTCCAGTCAACATGGTCATTCTGTGCTGTAGAGTCAATTAAAACAATAACGAAACATAATCTTCCACACTTAGCAGCTATATAACACATAAAGGTGCGGGTGGTAAGCCACAGCTTCTGACCTATATGGCCAAGCAAGAGAATTAATTTTTGGTTCACTATTTCATTATCCATGTGGTTAAAGCTTAAGTAGGAATGGAAGCAAATTCTTCTTAATGAACTCCTAATGGAAAAGGTAAGCTTAGTATGTAAAGTGAATAATTATGCTTTGAAAGTTATAAATTATACAATTTATAGTGTCATGAGGGGGAAGAGTCAAATCTACTTTCTATTGTCAAAAAGTTGCAGTAGAAAAAAAATTAAGGCTAAAGAATTGTCCATAAAAGGTAAACAAACACATAAAAATTAAGGATATATCGGCCTGAGCTGACGCAGCAGCCAACTGTTCAGGATTTGTCTCTACTCGATCCTTTCGCCGATCAGATCGAGACTGAGGTGATGCTCCCCAAATTAGTGCAGTGACATTACCACTTTTTGAGTACTGGAAATTGTGAATTTGAAGCAAACCGTCACTAATATAAGAACATAAGAGCCAAAAAGAAAATGCAAAAGAAGCCATCTCATAGTACAGGAAATGAAAAGTCATAAGAATGCAATATTCTCATTTCCTGTAAAATCAAAAGATTAACACCAAATTTTAAGTTGGCATGGTATGATGAAGAAGCAAGAATTCAAAAACATAGGACAAAAATAGCTGCAGCATAAATTCCTCAGCCAAGAGCAGAACAACATAATTTGCACATTCTTCCAATAAAATTATGCATTTCAGTCAACGAAAAAAGGCCTAGTCATATGTGCCCAAAAAACCGACTACTCCAAGGCCAACTTCCATTGAAAAACTTTGCTTAATACAAAAAAACTTATGAGGTACATGGAATTCAGCTAACCTTAAGATACAGCAGCACTCTTACTTATCCTTAAATTTAGGCCTTCCATGCCCAAAAATGTTTAAAAAAATAAAGAGAGAGAATGAGATTGCATTATCACTATCTGAGTATAGAAAGAACAGACTACTTGAAATACCACTACTTTCACAGAACCAGAAGAAGGTGATAATTCTGCAAAAAAGAATTTGCTAAGTTTCTCTCCAAAAGAATTGTCCACCTATATCTATATCAATCAAATCTATATAAAAAACTTAAGCCAAATCGGATGTACAGAATCCAAAAGGCCCCGAATTTGGGAAATGGAGCCCAAATATAGACTAGAAATCGAAACACAAAAAGTTCAAACCATTTTAACACTACTTACAATGAACACAAACCCAAAAAAGAACAAAAACTGCATATGAACAAACATACAAAATTTCTATTAGAATTCCAGAAACACTAATACAGGAAACGGATCAAAACCATCAGAGTCCTGATAACTCCAACTGAATTTGCGCTACAAAGTCCAAAACGTAATTGTAATACATTAAGAATTAAAAAGATTAAAAAAGAATCAAACTTTAGCTGAAATTCCCAAATCTCAATTGATTAACAACCCAAAACTAACAAAAACAAATGTTAAATACGGAAAGCAAAAGAAAAATATTCAAAGCTTGATATTGACATAACACAAGCATCGAAAAGAGGTAAATTTACAGAATGGGAATGAATTTTTAGCCAAAAATCCAAAAACCCAATTCAGAAAACCATTCAAAACACAAATTCCAAGAAATGCCTCTACATGTTCACTAGAAATCCGAGATGAACATAAAAAATAAGAAGAACAACAAACAGCATAAATTGAGAGAAAAAAGAACCTCGATATCACCAAGAAGAAGACCCATGATCTCTTCAGTCTCAGTAGACAATGCGTGCGTAAGACAAGTTAACCAAACATCCTCGGACATTTTAACGGCGGTTAGAGACATTCTTAGAGGAATTTCAATTTGGGATTGCTATACGAGTTTGAGTGAGAATTTCTATGGCCCTTTTCTCGATTTGGTTCCTTGTGCCCTTCAAAACTTTGGGTTTGGGCAGTGGATCTCAATAGACATAATTTTGCACGGAACGATAATATGGTAAGGTCGGCTTCACCTTAAGGTTAACTGTATGCGGTACAGTTCCTGCAGTAAATCTAGTTAATCTGTCGTCAAAATAACAACTACATAATAAACTTTATAGCAAATTAATCGAAATATAATAACATGATTTATTAATTATCATTTCTAACCTGGCTAGATTTAAAATTTGAGTAATATATATATAGATTTTGAGTATATAAATATATATATATATTTATATGTGTTATCGTAAATTTGGGTATTATTTTATCGTTAATTCAAAATCACTTAATTATATGATGATATATATAAATATGTATTTGTATATCTAAAATGGATACACATAGTTTTAAACTCAGAAAACTATCAATCCTCAGTTATTTGACGATTGTAAGTCTCTGGATGTGTTAGCCTTAGCAAATATATGGTGGTCTTCATTTGCTACATTTAATGAGCAAGTGTTTGGAAGAGATGGAGATTGAAATATGGGGATTACCCTAAAAAAAAAAGATAGAAATATGGGTAGAAAGGTTCAATTGAATATATAAATATCAGTTTTTCTTTGTTGCCACAATTACACTGCTCTCTTGATAAATTTGAAAGCAAAAGCCCAACTGTTTAATTTATTCTTAACAAACCATTAAGATAATTAATATGACGATCATATCACAACAATCACCCAAACAACATTAAAGAAAGAAAGAAATCGAACACCATCTCCATAGTATGGAGGGCAGATAATTAATGACACAAAAAGCTTATGAAAAACCAGCCCAAATCAGCATTTGCTTTTTAGCTTGAGCTGGCTTGGAGTCAGCACTTCAGATCCTTGTGTTAGATGGGTTGCTTGGGTTACTTGCGTTGGTTGGGTTGGTTGAGTTGTCTGAGTTCATTCCTAGAGTGTTTTTCACAGCCTCAGTTGCTCCTTGAGCCACGTTCTTCACTTGCTCACCGGCTCCTTGAGCCACGTTCTTCACTTGCGTTCCGGCTCCTTGAGCCAAGTTCATCACTTGTCCTCCGGCTCCTTCTGCCATGTTTATCACTTGTCCTCCGGCTCCTTGTGCCATGTTTATCACCTGTTCTCCTTTCTGCAATCAGACACAAATTATTAGTCACCAGATATTCAGACTCTTCATTAAATTCTACTCACAATAGTTTTCTGATGAAATAAACCACATATCAAACAAATGAATCAATGAAATAAATTTATATTAATTTGGGAGGAATAAAAAAAAGAAAAGAAAAGGTGATGCCTGTTGCAGGAAGTTTGAGGTTTGGGAGGCGTAAGAACTTTCATTTTCAGGAGTTTGTTGGGATGCATTTGGTGCCTGGTTCAGGATTTCATCTCTCTTAACCTGCATTCAACATTATATTATGTCACAATTAACTTGTTTTCACAAGAAGATTGATGATATACAAATTATTTACCTGAGCTTCCCCGGTGATTTGGCCTGCAGCAGCTCCAGCATTGTCTTCACGATAAAATTGTTGGCTTGCCATTACTTAAAAATTTGTAAATTGCTGTGTATTTAATGAATGACTGGAATTGCAAAAGTGAATGATGATCAAAGAGAAAACAAGTGAATTTATAGCTAAAAATGTTGCTAATTTGGAACAAAATGCATGCATTTAATAACACGTGGCATGCTGCAGTAAAAGGTAGGGTTGTGGTCAGGAGTGCTTCCAAAATTATGGCCTTAAGTAGAGAAAACATTGGCTTAGAGATAGGGAAGAGCTTGAGCTCATTAATTAATTAATTAATTATTCTGTAATTTCAAATGAAAAACAAGAGTAATCATCCTGTAATTTCAAATGAAAAATAATTTCATATTTTTTCTTTTTAAGTGACCCTTTTGGAGGGTAAATTTTGTTGGTGTCAACAAATTCTAACACACCCTAAAATTTTACATCTTCTAAACAATCAACTGAGTGCGTCAGAGAAAGGAAAAAGCTTGGTAAGCCCTACAATGCTGCCACGTGGTCACCTACTAGACAGAATGCCACGTGGCTGGATCACACAGGCTGTGTTTATCGTCATGGGAAATTACAAACGCATCATCAAAATACTAATACCAACGCATACCACGTCCCATCCACGTGTTTAAAACCCACAACTTCTCAAACTCTACATACCATCGTGCACAGTCCTCTCTGCTTTCATGGAAAGAAAAAATCTCAGTAAAGCACTACACTTCTTGAAGAAATTTTAGCAGTATTCAGTTGAATTTAAGCAGTTTCAGAAAGAAAACTATCGCATCTGAAGATCAGAGCTATAGAGCCGGTGAAGCCCGAGGCCAGTCTGAGGTATATTATAAATAAGCTTTAAGTTGAAATCGTGATTAATTGGTTTTTGGGTTAATTCGTTTTACTTACGTTTGTATCATGGAGAGTTCGGTGTTTATGAAAGCAGTTAATGCTAAAAAGGGTCTTGTATACAAGTAGTTTAAGATATATTCTAATCTCATTGCATTTATCTGAGAACTATGATTATAAGTGCTTTTTCTTGAGAATGGGCGTGTTTTGGACCATTATCAGTCAGTGGCAGTTCTTCACAGTTAAAAGCAACAAGGAAGGAATCCCTTCTAAAACATTATTAGTTTAGAAATGTCTCAGAAACTAGCTAGCTTAAGTAAGCTTTGAGCTTCACTTTTGAGCTGAGTATAAATTGTACAGAGGCATGCTAACTTTATTTCTGTAAATGGTTTTGGTATAATAACAGGAGAGGACTATCCAGATGATGGAAAGCATGAAGGATAAGGCAAGAGAAACCAAGGATAAGACTGCCGAGACCGCGCACGCAGCCAAAGAGAAGACGGCCCAGGCAGCCCAAGCAGCCAAAGAGAAGATCGCCCAGACAGCCCAAGCAGCCAAAGAGAAGACAGCTCAGACGGCCCAGTCGGCCAAAGAGAAGGGCTCGGAGACCACAGAGGCAGCGAAGCAGAAGACGCAGGAGACAGCCCTGGCGGCTCGAGAGAAGGCCGAAGCTGGGAAGGAGAAGACGGGTGGCATACTCCAGAAGACTAGAGACCAAGTGAAAAGCATGGCTCAAGGTGCTGCAGGGGCAGTGAAGCATACTTTCGGGTTTGACAGCACTGGTGATGATCATGAGTATGGAAATAATAAGACCACAACAAATACCACTACTTAGAGGAGGGAATATTAATAGATTAGTGTTTAAATATGCAACAAGTTGTTCGTTTGTGCTGTGTCTGTTTTAACCTCTAAAGGGCATGTTTTTGTGTCTCTTCATGAGCTGTAAATGAAGGAATATTATCTTAAAATCGTTTGTGTTTTTAGACTTGCACAGAGTCCCTTCTTTACTGGTGAATAAAAGTGGGTTAATTTCTGTTTTTCTTGTCAAGTGTCAGAGATATATCCTGGAGGAATGAGATTGTCTTGTGGCTATTTTTCAGATCATACATAAAGCAATCAAATTTCCCTTCTAGTATTATTAAACTGTGTGATTTGGCTTCTTTCAGAGAGGTGCACATATGACCACTACTTTCAGCTTCAATGCACTTAAAAAATAAAACCAAACTTTCTGTTTGTTTCTTTAGAAACTGAAAAGCAATTGAAGAAGATGGCTCAAGGTGCAGGAAGTAGGGCTCAAACTCCATTGAAAGGAGCCTAAACTGAGTTTATGTGTCATTGAACAGTGAGATCGGATTGAATGCAAATTGCATTTAATCAATAATTCCATTACTCAAAACATAAATAACCAAAACTGACGTTTATGAGTTTTTCCTACAATTTGTTATTAATTTAAATGGGTTTACAAAAAATACAATAGAAAAAGCGCTTTAAGCCATTACCGTACAACATAGGCCTCAAGAAATTCGGCAGCTCAAACAAATCATCAAGCTGCCCAGTCCCCTGTTGATGTATCTGAATTTTGAGAGGGTTTGTGCTGGGCTGCATCGACTGTTTTACTATGATCTTGTAAGCTTTTTGGCATATGAAAAACTTCATATTATCTTAGGCCGAAATTTGGTTTGATAGGGATAACCTTTAATCACTCATGTCATTGGTTCCTTCAAAATCTTTAGTACCATCAACTTCTCGATTGTATTCTTTTTCTTCATTATTTTGATCAGTTTCCATGGCATCGTCAGATTCTTCTTCTTCATCAGTATCCTTGTCCTCATAAATTACAGGTATCATGGCATCATTTTCTTCCAATCCTTCATTAACAATCTAACAAAAGAAAAACAACCCTTATAACTTGACTCTCGAAAAACTCCATTTACTATAAACTATAACATTATGAGCAAACATACCCCTCCATAAAGGAAGTCTAAGCAACTTGATATTTGAAGAGCTGATTGGAATGTTGAGACTCTTGATTCTATCAGCTGCACAATGAATAAGAAACACAATTACAGGAGTTCAATAATATAGATGTCCAATGACATGGGTATATAAGAAAATTTACTGCAACCCATGTTCAGTCTTGTAGATAGGAGAAAAAATTGGCAAAAGATTGAATGTGGTAACCAGAATGTGAGAAGTACATAAAACATCAATCTTCACGGAAAAAAAAAACCCTAAATGGAATCATTCCAACGGCAACTTCGAACAATTTTTAACTCCTCTTGGGGTTCCTCAAAGTGATGCCAATAGAAAGACATCAAACATGTGCGATTGAACAAATCCAGTTGTAATAAAAAATAACTTGGCAAATTACAAGAACATAGATATTTATTTGCAAAAAAGCTAATAGTGTCACTCATATAAAATATGCACAAAATTATCAAACATATCTGTGCAAGTTAAATTTATGAAAGAGTAAAATAATGTGGTATATGAGATAAATCACCATTTTTTACCTGGTATAAAGTGTTCAAGGCAAGTAATGAAGATTCCTGGGACATAATTCCACTAGCATGTTGAAGAAGCAAGGTTTTTAGCCATGGAAGGGCACATGCCAACACTGCACCCCTGCAGAAAAAATGAAACAGAGAAACAGTGAGCTTCAAAATTTTAGGAATGTAAGTTTGTCTGACTTAGACTGCAATATCAAACACCAACTCGACATGGAAGATAGCAAAAAACCAAGCTTTCTCATCCACTACCGGAGAATCAGTTAAGAGCTAATCATTCTTTACCTTGACTGAATTATAGATACAAGAGAATGTAAAAGCTTGAGAACATCAGCTGGTTTTAACTGTGATATTGAATTAGTGATAACCTGCAAAAACAACATTTATATTACCAAATTCTTACAAAACAGCTAATATGCCATTCCTCATCCAATAATTATTGAAAACAACCTTCTTATCTTGGTTGTATAAGCACTCTAAGAGAAGAGCTCGATCATCTGCACGTAGTGCCTGCTTAAGCAGAACATTAACCGAGTCTGCACTTGGAGGCTTTGCAGGAGAGGAATCTTGTGTTTCATGGCTCTTGGATTTATCGTTATCAAGTAAATACAAATCTGCAAGCTTCTCACCCATTGTAAGCTCATTCAGATCATCATTAACAAGGACTCCATCCATATCCTCCCCATGACCTATAATCAAAACTGCCACTGAATGAATAAATGTACACCATAAAATCTGCTGCATGTTTTAGGGCAAGAGATATTGAAAATATACTCTAAGAAGACTATCACCACGATATAAACATCAAAATATCCAAAAGTATAAATGATAATAAATGTGAAAATTCAATTTGGAACCACCACATTATTTTCCCTTTCACAACAGTACTTAAACCATGAAACTAGAACCTCTCTGAATATTACACTGCTTACCAGTATCTACATCACTTCTAGCGGCTGCAAGATCAGGATCAGATGCAGCTCGTTTCTTATTTCCTTTTTTACTTTGGGCTGAAGTGGTGACTGCATCTGACTCTGCATCACAGAGACAAGGAAAAATTTTCTTTGATTATATTACAAAATAACTGAAAAAAATTTCCATAGGATGACAGAGTGTATATAGATGATAATCACAAGGGTGTACTCAACTTTAGCTTTCATCAAAATAAATTTAAGAATAAACGAAATGTTCCTCTTACGCCCTAAGGTTCAAGGTGTGAAATGCTTAACCAAAGTATATATTAATAAAAAAGAAGAAAAAATATTGTAAGAAATTGAAGCAGGCGTACAAAAATTGATAATAATAACAATAATAATAATAAAAGGTGGAGAAGAAGAAAACTAAAACAATTTGCCTGGATATACTATAATTTTTTACTTCGCAAAATCCTCTAAGATTAAAACGAGGTTAAGACACAGAGTTATTTAAGATGGTTCCTTATCACTCCACAAAACAATTCCATCGATAGAGAGAAATCACTGAAGATCAACTGCAGAAGAAAAGAAAATAAAGCACCAAGAAAAAGAAAAAGAGAGAAAGCCAATGGACTTAATTGCTAGCGAACACAATTATCTTTAATGCATTTAAATTATTCAAGTGAACAAGCAACCACTTGAGTAACCACAGAAAACGAAATAAAAATTGCCACACCTTTTCTGGTAGGAATTCCATTTTCTTGAACAGTTTTAGTTGTATCTCCATCAGTAATAACAATATTCTCCCCTGGGTTACTAATATTCACAAGACTAAACTTTGGAGAATCTATTGAACCATAACTGATGAGGGCTGTCACCTGTCCATCTGCTTCTACACCGATCAATCTGGCAGAAAAAACAGAAGTGCGAGTCTTCTTCACATTCAAACCGTTTTGCAGATGTGCATCACCTTTGGTAGCTTTTACAGTGATCTTTGTTGGATTTGTTTCTTCATCTTTTGAATCAGTATTCAAATTCCAAATATAAGCGACACCAGATTCTGAAACTGCCAATATGACTTTACCACCTTCTCCATTTGAACTATTCTTGCATTCAATAGTTAAAGGAGGATGTCGCATTGAAAGAGCAGGACCGCTACTGGCAGATTTGGAACCAAAATCAAAACTCCACACTTGAAGATGTTTCTCCCCAGAACATGATGTAACAATGGTCTTTGCATCATCAGATATAGATAGGTACTGCACTTGACCCTGCAACAACAAAGAAGCCAAAATGACCAAGATTTGAGAATATAAATGAAACATCAAAATGTGTCAGCTAATCAAATAACATACCACATTATCTGCACACTTCAAAACCTCTTTCCCGCTTTCCATGCTTAGAACCCGTATCCCATCACTGGCTAAAGCAACATTTTTCTCGTCTAGAATATAAATGAAAAGAAAGAGCATATAAGAACAAAAATTACCAGGTTAACCAATGCTGCAGACTCAAGATAGCTTACCACATGAAAATGCTAAACAAGAGATAGGCTTTTCTGAAGCTCCAAACTCTCGTATTACTTCTCCACTTTCTGATTTCATCACGAAAGCCATTCCTCTTCTTCCAACTACATGTAAACTACGGCCTCTATTTGCAAAAGATAGAGCAGCAACTCCACTGCAGAAAGGAGGTGAGAATATTACCCATCTATAGAATCACTGCATTAACACGTATCAGAGCACACAGGGAAACTCCTTGCAAAAGATACAAGAAGTTTACTTACATTAAGAAAATTGAATAACTGTCAAGATTGGTAGGTGACCATGCAAAAATAGTAGAAATAGAGATTCTTTTACATCATACTGCAACTATCATTACTCAACGCAGATTTCTACACATAACATGTCTATAAGAGCAGGCTATATCAGGGAAACCATTAATTTCATGCACTTCCAGTAACATGATTTAATAGAAAAACTAAGAACCATACCCAGAATGGTGTCCAGTAGATTTCCACTTTGTCTCACCAGAAAAGGCATCAATCACCAACATTTCACCCTCACTTGTACCAAGAGCTAATAAGAAAGTACCACGTTCCTTTCTACGCTATAAATTCAAAGACAAAAATAAAAAATGAATCATACAACCAATAAAGTAAGAGGTTCACTTCAAGCATGGAATATAAAACGTATCAAACAAAGAGGAATTTCCTATTGAGTTGAAGGCTACCTTCTTTCCAACAAAACTACAAGCCATACAGGAATAACCAACTATGGTATCTCCATCTGGATGCTTCCACTCTGCCAACAGAGTTCCATCGCTTGTGCTCCATATCTACAAAATATGAACTTAATATTCCTCAGTGTATGAAAACTTAAAATACCTCCACACACCATAACACAAGAAAAATTGTTCCAATTTTATCAGCCACCTCAGCATTCACCTATTGGAGAAAACTACAGTCTAACCAGTAATGCTAACTCTCCAGTACATCACAAAAATTGTTAACAATCAGACATTGATTGTTATTATACATACAATTAACATTAAATTACAACTCTGATTTTGATGTTTTTAGTATCACACTTCACATCACTAAAACGAAGTTCTGAGGCACCAAAATAAAAAATTAGAGTTACAATACTGGGAATTGCATCAGACTGCCACAGATTTTCTTTAATTTTGTAGTCAAATGAAAACTTTTTTGACTGAGTAGCAAAAATTCAGAAGTTAGCACAACTTGAATCCTCTCACTCAAAGCTAACACATACAGTTAATTACTAGAACACAATCCTTGGAAAATAACAAACACCAATCAAAATATACAAATATGAGTCCATTTGTGATGGCAACAATACAAAATAGCCTCACCTCAATTGCCTCACACTAAATTAATAAAGCTCAATTCATCACATGGAACTCCCCTTATTCTAAAAACGATGCTTTCAACAACATTTGAGTTTCAAAATATATCTAATTTAATGCTTCAATAACATATATATAATTATTATAAACACAAACCAAAACAAAAAACAAAAAACAGATTAAACTTGGTTTTTCTTTTTTAACAATAAAAATACTCCCAACATTAAACAGATAGAAAATTTTCCAACTTCTCTATGACAAACGTTGATATATTAACAAAAAAATATTTTTTTTTTTAAAAAGTTATTATTCACGATGTTACTGAGAAGGGGAGATGGAGTGTGTACTTTAACGACACCGTTCGGACTCAAGACGGCGAAGAATTCACCGTCGGGAGTGAAAGAAGTCATGAGAGACTTGAGCTTCTGCTTGGCCATCGTCGTCGTCGGATGCTGAGAGAAAGAGTGTGTTTTAAGAAGAAAGGGTTTTGGGTTTAAATAGCGGGGGGAGTTTTATAGAAGTACCCCACGCGTAGGTTTGCTCTAAAGTAACCCTTGTGACGCACTAAATTTTTACTATTTAGTTTTTTTTTTTTTTAAGTTAACAAATAAACTTTTGAACAAATATAATTTTTAACAAAGATAAAAGATCCTTAATGGAGGTCTACTTTTATCATAAAAATTTGTTATATTTGAATGAAAATTTTCAAAATCTCACCAAAATTTTAATTCATATCAAATAATAAATACTTTAATCCTATAAATTATACAGAACTTAAACTAATTATAAATACTACTATATATATTTAAATATATACTAATATTTTTATTTAATTAATTTTAATTGTTTATCGGTAAGTTTTTAAATTTTTTAAAGGTAGGGAATGAAAACTAAAAAAAAAAAAAAGGAAAACTTTCAATGGGAATAAGTCCTTTGGCCTTTTTTATACTCTTTAAATATACGTACATAATCACCTGCAACTCACTCACAAATTAGAAATCTTATAAATATTAACTATTTTATATTCATGATTTTTTGTCTTAACTAACTCAAGAGTGCTTGGGACAAGCCATATTGCGTTAGTAGCACATATAAATGAATCCATTATACAACAAATTTTTCCTCATCAGTTTCAGGGACTACAATTTCAAGCCTCAATGGGCTTGTATGTTTCAGGAACTTATGCATGCAAACTTCATCCACCGCAGTTGCCTTACCATAAAACCTCTTCAGTTCCTCTGGATCTTGAATATGTCCTCATCAGTTTCAGGGACTACAATTTCAAGCCTCATCATGGGCTTGTATGTTTCAGGAACTTGGGCATCCGCCTGCATGCAAACTTCATCCACCGCAGTTGCCTTACCATAAAACCTCTTCAGTGCACTCCTCAAGGGAGGCCCCAGTGGATCTTGAATATGCCATACATAATTCGGTGCGAAAACTTCATCCATGACTGCAGGTTGCCATCCATGCTTACCATCTCTATGATCGTGCTTATATGCTCCACATTGCTTAGCATTGTGACCCCATGGTCCAATGTGAACCTCTGAGCAGTAACCACATGCTTTCACAGAGTATTTCCTCATCAACTTTACCACACCTGACTTGACAACCTCATACATGTCCATTGTCTCTTGTGCAATCCTGGGTACATCCCCCAAGGGAGGAGGAGGATGCCGCCCATAAGCTCCAGCTGTATCAAGATCAAGTAGTGGTGATTTATCTCTAGAACGCCATAGCTTTGCCTCCTCAAGAATTCCACCACGCTAAATTACTTTCTTTCCAAACATTCGGATAGGACTGGTTCTTCACAAGAAGGGTATTCTGGTATGTCCACAACAGCTGGAATCTTGTCATAGTCAAACCTAGTCTCATGTTTAATGCGATGACCAAAAGGGTCAAACATGTGATATGACTCAATTGGGAGAAGTACATCATCAACAGAACCCTTGACCCATGCGTGAAATTTTTATGTGTTCGGCTGGTTGCACCATAAAAATTCTGAATGTGGTGACCACTGTGGCCAACATGAATTTCTGAGCACTCACTGTCAAAGTGTAAAGATATCAAATTCAAAGATACAGGTCAAAACTATGAACTGCAAATTGAATTAAGAGTGTCTGTGCATATTTAAATCCAACTTACCAGCAAGCATGTACAGGAACAACATTCAACAGTTGTGCAAGGCCTTTGATCAAGCTTTTCCAGGCATCTAATACTTCATAAGCAACAGGGATCAATTCGGGAACATGTATTCCATTCTCTGGACGCTTCAGAGGCTTCTCTATACCCATTTCTACAAGTTCTTTATCCTTCCTCGCAGCCCGCTTCATCTATCTCTTAGGTAGTACAGGCGGAAGATCCACATTTTGGGGATATATCCTTCTTGTTTCTTTACAGTTTGACAATGTCCAGATCTCTGACTAGCACATAGGAAGGTCCTATTACTTGTTGACTCAACTTTCTGAAGCTGCCCCAGCCCAAACTGCATGTAGAATGAAATTTAAATATGAGCTTTTAAAACAATTATCCATAAAGAATGTCATAAAGGACAAAACACAAACTTATAGATTCATTAGTAGGTCTACAAAATTTTCTCATGCAAATACTCATAAATTCAACTAGCAATGTTTTTTACACATTTAAAAAAAGAGAGAGATAGGCAAATCATTTTATACATCACATATTTACAGATTTACTTCCAACATGATATATGATTAAAATCGAAAACCCAATAGGACACAGTAGAGAGAATATAACCTGCAACCATAGTGTGAGAGCTACTACCTGATAACTTGAGGCCTCAACTCCATGGCACTGTGCTGAAAACCTATAAAGTGAAGCAATGTCAAAATATACTGTCATTGACTCATTTCCCCAAACACATGGTGACTATAATGCAAAATCATAAATACAGTCTCACAATCTTCATACTATCAGTACATTATGTAATGGAAAATCTACCCTAGCCATGAAAGAAGAAAAACATGAAGCACATAAGTTGATTAATATAACTACAGTTATCTAATTACTGTAATTTACAGCATACCCAGCTCACGAAATTCATGAAACTCACATGAAAGCAATGTTTAAGGATCAAACATGAGTTCTTTAACTTAAATAAACAAAAACATGAAAAACCAAACAAAAGATTGATAAATTAAAAAAAATTTGATGAGCTGACCGAGGAAAGGACTTTCCGGTATCTCTCCCCTGTGTTGTTGACTGTTGTTAACATCTTATTATCTTTCGATATGAATTTTTCACATATACTATGGCAATCTACAGTAAAATAACTCATAAATAATTTTCCGGATTTTCTGTATTGCATTAATCATCTGATTGTTCATCAATGAAATTATAACCAAAATATTTAAAAAAAAAAAAACTGTAAAACGGTGATTTTTCATCATCTCATCTTTGAGTTGATTATTGGTATTACACTGATTTTTGTAGAAATGAAAACTTAAGCACCTATATGATTTCTTTTTGTTATAGAAATCAAATTTTTTATTTTTTTTCTTTTGACAAATAAAAAAATATAAAACTTAATGCAAAATCAGAAAAATAAAAAATTGTTTCATTTATTTTAACAGTGTAGCATTTTTAGTTTGCCAATTCTTATTTACCCCAGAAAAAAAAAATTTCCTTTTTAAGAGCAAAAAAAACGATATAAAATAAAAATTAATGATATATATTTTTTTTGGGTCAAAATTAAAATAAAACACGTAATTAAATCACCAAATTGTTATTTCAATATAAATATAAAGACACGTAATACAGATAGGGTGGAAGAACTGAGCTGAAAATTAAAGCCAAAACCCTAACAGAGAGCGCACTTCAACTCTTTGGTGTCAGTTTCGGGTAACAGAATCTTCACTTATATTAAACCCATTATTCCAACTTGTTTTTTATTTGGAATTGTAGAAATCATGTACCGTTGTAATTAATACGAGATGGTTTTTGATTTTTTTCAGTTTCTAATAACATGACAAGATCATTATCCAACTTCATCTTGAAGGGGATTGCAGGTTACCCACTTGGACGTTCTGCTAGACTTGTAAGAATTAAGATTCTATCGTTCGTTTAAGATTTGAGTTTCGTAGAAAATGAATGAAATATTATGGGCTAACTTGTGATAAATTGAATGTTTTGATGTTTGATTACCAGAATTTGCTTCGTAGGGATTTTGGTCCTTTCATGTTTCCAAAATACATGCGAGTTTGTATTGGTTGAAATCAGATTTTTAAGTTTTGGGGTGTTTGAAGGGTATTTTGGGAGTACTTACAATGCCTCCAAAAGCACTTCTAGATATGCTAAAGATTTTTTTATTTATTAATTTTTTTTTTGTGGGTTAATGTTTAGTTTAGATGTTCTGGCTGAAATCATAGGTGCTTTCCTCAAAACATTTTCTACGAAAGAACTCTCTGATATGCAAGATGTTAGAAATTTTTGTTTCGCTATTTATCTTGTTCTAGCTCAGAATTGATTGATGAAATCAAAATTCCTCTTCCACAAAGCATTTTCTACAAAAACACACTCTCTAATATGCATGAGGTTAGAAAATTTTATATTGTTATTTTTCTTCTTCTAGCTCTGAATTAATTGCTTCTTTTGATGGTTAGGTCGGGTAAATTCTGTGTTCACTTTAGTTGAGGTATGAATTGAATGGTGCCAACTTAGCCAAGTGATGAACATGTTGAAGTCATGGATGTGTATAACTGTCAGACATGACATGCTTTGTTCAGCATATTAGTGTTATCAGGACAATAACATATTGTAATAGTTTTGCATTAATTGTTAGTAGGTATCTGGATCCTTTTACCACAATGGAATGAAGTACTCCACTTCTGTGCCCAATGATACTGACACACATGAAGATTTTAGACCTACTAATAAAGTTGAGAGCTCGGGCCTTTCTTTGAAGGATGTTGTTGAACAGGTTAATTTGTCTTCCGAATCTACTTTGTGTTTTGCTTTGTTGGCTCAAATCATTATTGTTATATGATTTTCTATATTAAATTTCTTTAAAAACTGTGCATTCAGTAATTGGAATTAGATTCTTGCTGTAGGATGTCAAAGAAAACCCTGTGATGATTTATATGAAAGGGATTCCTGAGATGCCTCAATGTGGATTCAGTGCACTGGCTGTGCGAGTGCTTAGTCAATACAGTAGGTGCTCTAGCCTGATGTCCTGAATGTTTTGATTGCTTATTTTTTCCTGTTTAAGTATCTTTGGTTGCCAGTGTTGGATATATTTTGTGTAAAGCAACATTTGACTCGCTATCTTATTCTAAAGTCTAACTGTGAATAAGGACTCAAGATAGACTCTTTATGTTGTATGTAAAATTCAAATACGTTAATTTTTCTTTTTCTTTGTGGTTGAGAATGTTGCACATATCACTGGCTTTTGAGAAGGAAGTCATCTTATTAGCTCAAGGTACAGTACTCAAAAGAAATGCATATTTTAAATTGCCCATGTGTTGTGATTAAAACCAAGTTAAATTATTAGTCTAGATGGCCATCATATTGTATCTAATATTTGTCTTAATTGTACGTGTTCCCTTAGATAGAAAGATCAGTTGCATCTCAGTAAAAGAGAAAGGTTATGTAAGATCAAATAACAAAGAGTTTTAACAATTAAATTTATATAGGGTTGCACAAGTCTTTCCAAAACTAAGAACAAGTGATCGCTGGAGCTTTGTACGCATTCCCTTTGCAGATAGTATAGTTTATTTGTAAACTCTGCTTGTGAAAATATTTCTTTCTATTGAGGCCTTCACTTGTATATTTGATATTTTAGGTACCTCATATATCGGATATATATATATATATATATATATATATACTTTTAAATCTTAGATGCAATAGTCAAATAGTTTGTAGTAGTTGACTATAAAAGTTCAAATTTAGCAATTGTGAATTATACAAGATTTTTAGTTTAAAGTTCAATTTTAGCCGAGCTGCCTCTGCATATATTTTTCCATTTCAGTGGGATTTGTTGATTTCTTTAGCAAATATATTATCTGTTACAGTATTTTATTCATGGTTGGGGCCTTTGCAGAAGTTCCATTAAGTGCTAGAAATATTTTGGAGGATGCCGAGCTTAAAAATGCTGTAAAAGCCTTCAGGTGAGTTATATTAGGCAGGACTTAACTGTAATGTTAATATTATCTTGAAATTGCACTAGAGAGGCATAAATTTATAGCGTGGTGAATTTTTTCTTATAGTTCTTGATACTATTTTTGTCTTCGGCTTTTTACCTATGCAGCCACTGGCCTACATTTCCTCAGATTTTTATTCAGGGAGAGTTTATTGGAGGTTCAGATATAATTCTCAGTATGCATCAGGTATCAGATTATATAATAATATTTATTGAACACAAATTTTACCTATTTACAAAAGTGCAACTCTATCGCATTAAAACTATGGTCTATCCTGTGCAGAATGGCGAGCTGAAAGAGAAGCTTAAAGATATTTCTGCCGACCAGAAGTCAGAATGAATTGCTGCTGTTGAATGTGAAGAGTTGGGATAGGCTAATGAGGCTGTTTTTTATTCCCATCTGTTATTGTACTAGTTTTTTTTTTTTGCCAAAGTTTCTTTCTCATCCCATGAGATAAGCTTGGGATTGGTTTTGATTTATTTATACCATTGAGTCGAAAATAAATTAAATGGTTATGAGAACAGTCTTGAGGACTGGTTTCCATTAAGAATGGAACAAGCTGCTCTATTGCATTCTACTGTTTTCCTTAGATTCCTCATTCGAAACACGATAATTTTATAATCAAACTTTTATATAATGACCTTTCAAATTAATATGTTTTTCGGTTTAGGTTTATACTATAAAGTAGATTCTGCTTACAACGTCAAGTTCTTCTCAAAAAATAAAAAGCCATATTTACTAACTGATTTACTGCAGTACCTATCTGATGTTTCCCTAACAGAAACCAGCAAAGAAACAACACTGGCTAATTCGATGCTAAGTATAATTTGATATAAATAGCAGCAGCAATCGACATCACATTAGAAAAACCTGTAAATCGTACATAATATGACGAAAATTTAGCTGCAAAATGAAAAAGGTGCCTTGCTCTGTCTTTCACAACAGAATAAAGAATACAACAAAAGCATAAGCAATTCCTTTCTATAAGACTGATGTTTCCACAACAAAATTGTTTCACTGGCATTTTCATCCGCAAAAATCTGTGTATTAACACAGTAACGATGAATTGTCAACAATTAAGGTTAAAAATTAAAAAAAGCTGGTATGATGCCGCTTACATATTGTTAAAAGCAGCAGCATTTGATCCAAAAGGCATTTCTTTATCAGATTGGATTGTTGTCAACTTGCCCAGCTCCCGAATGAGAATTATACCTTGTGTCATTTTGTAGCTCAAACACTAAGCATGGACCTTTACATTATACAATAAATAGGCCGAATTCCTAAGCCAATTTCACCTATGTACCAAGTTGCAACCGAAAAAACAATGCTCGTTACTTCTTAGTGCCCACAGAGCATAAATATCGTAGCATATATTCATTGGAAGAACATGTATCCGCCAAATCCTGATGTATCCTGGTGATTGCCTTTTGCAAGGATTTTAAGGAAGGAAGCAGGTTCCTGGAATTCTGTTGAATGGAGTTACCATGAGTTTTGCAAAGCTCCTGACACAACCAGGCAGAATCCAAGTAAGATTTGCTATTCACAGATTTAATGTGGTCTGCATTTAAAATGAACAGGGAGCACTGAAAAAGATTAGTAGAAAAGTACCTGACACCAGCGAAGTATAAATTCCAAATGCGGGCAACTTTCTAGAAGATCTGAAAGTGCCTCAATTAACCTTTGCATGTACCTGTGAGGGATTGATGAGGCAACTACTGGTATATCAACTGGGCTAACAGCAAAAATGCATTTTTTTATTAGACTATCCTCATTTAACCTAAGGCTGAGAATTAAAGCTCTGTTTGGTTCATCTTCATTTAACGCTGCATCAACTGCCTGTGCAAAAAGGCAAACAAGAAATAATGTAAAACCAAATTGGGTAGAGAAGCAACACAACATATAAGATAAGACGATACAGTTGATAGAATTAAAAGTTAAATCACATGTTGGATTTCTATTACTTCAACGTGATTCACATTTGTAATCAGTGACCAACATATGAATAATAGTAAAAAAATAACAAATTTCTTTCTAGACAGTTTTAAATAAGTACCTCTGGTGTGACATCGATGTCAAGATCAGTGGGATCGAAGATAAAAGATTCATCAATTGAATAAACTAGAACCCCTTCTGTTGTTGCTGCTGAAAAGCCCCGACCAGTGGGTGCAAGTCTCAAGCATTTAGTTCGAATAATGGGCCTTCCACGATTAGGCATGGCTCCTGGTAGATCGTAACCCAACTTTCCTCGTGTTTGTTTATCAACCCCTTCTTCTGTGTCACTGTTATCATCATCAATCAAATCCAGTGGGCCTGCTTCTGTCATATTCTTAGAGTTTAAAAAGTCAAGAACTCCGTCTAGAGAGAGATTATAGGTTATTTGAAATCGACGCAGTAGAACCTGTGCAGTAGTAATGAATGCATATCTTGATTAACATAAGATTCAGCAGGAATGTATTTACATTATACACACACACACACACACACACACACACACATATATATATACACATAAACTAACCTGGTCAGCTACATCATACATACAAATATATTTGCTACTTCCCCCTGCTAATATATAGCTTCCATCAGCAGAATAACATAATGTTGTGAAGCACTTTCCTGAACTTGAATTAGCTGCTGATCTACGATCGGTCATGAGACGCCCTCCAGCTATATCCCTACGCCCCTCAATGGTGTACATTAACTCCCCATTTATTGGATCCCAGAAATGAATCAACCCATCCAATGTGCTGCAAGCCAATTGCCTTCCATCTGGGCGATAAACTACTGTAAGAACATCATGTGTGTGTGGGAAGGATTCCACAGAACCTTTTCCTTCAAAAACATCCCACAACCGAACAGTTTTGTCCCATGATGATGAAGCTAAAACGGCCTACATTTGAAAATGGAACAACCTTGTTAAGCCATTCATGAGTCAAAAGTTAAGATAAAATGCCTGACTAATCTATAAGATCTGTCAAATCACTTGAAATCAGTTCGATAAACTAGAAGAATCAAGAAGAAAACCATAAAGAAATGTGAGGAACGCTTTAAGATATACCACTTCAGGTTCAGAGGAAAAGGTTAAATGAAATATTGGCACATCTAACCAGCGTAAGCACTTGGTCAAAAGATAAGTTAACTCACATTTGTAGGAGAAAATGCCAAGCCATGGACAGGACCTTCATGCCCGCTTAGAATATCCAACAAACGACTTGTTTTCATTGACCAAACAAATATCTACAATATGCACATTACAAAAAACTGTCAGGCAAAAAAATTGAGATAGCAGAGCAATATCAAAATTTCGTACTGATAAGAAACCGTACCTCAAATGAATCTAGAGTTCCGGCACAAATAACTTCACCACTTTGATCTGCTGCCAAAGAAACGAACTGTCTGGAAGAAGGGGTGGTAAAAGTCCTAAAATTTCTATAGCGAAACAAATCCCATGCACGAACTGTCCCATCCAGAGATGCACTCAGAAGGCAGTGATTATTAGCCATAAAATGGAGAGCAGTGACAGCATTAGTATGCTCAGTGAATGTCACAAAGCAAAAGCCTGATGAAACAGTCCAAACCTGCAGCAAGCAAGCTCAATACTTCCACAGAAGTTCCAAGAATTCTATGTACAAATTTTAAAATAGGAAGGCAATCATAGGCAAAGATTTAGCCAAATATAGATATACCTTAAGCATCACAACAATCATTTTTTTTTAATTATAAAAAGGGGAAAAGAAAAAAAATCATTGACATAAACTTCCAAAGAATAAATGTTAATACTGAAGCTGATGACAGAATGACTGTGTAAAGTGCTAACTAGTTTGCAGTGAACTGTACATAACATCAGATATTAGACCTTTTATCCAACAGACCCACAAGCACAAATGGAAAAATCAAAATAATTACACATCATCAATGATACTAACAAATTTGGGGGGAAATGACTACGGTACAAGGTTATCTACAATACAATAAATGAACACATTTTATATATAAGGATGGATGTTCCCTGGATAGGTAGAAGTAGCATATGATCACACAATGTACAAATTAATAACAACATGAATAAGCATATAATACCAAATCACAAGATATTTTGCATATTAAAAAAATACCTTGACTTTATTATCATCTGCACCAGTGGCCAATAGTTGTGAGTCTGGTGAGTATGCAAGACAATTAACATCAAAATAGTGCCCCTGCTGCTTTAATATATAACTCTCTGATCGCCATTCCCAAACAAGCAACTGCCCTAGCTTTGCACACCCAAACGTCAACCAATTCCCTAGCTCATTAAAAGTGGCTGTCGTGATCTTCTCTCTTGAAATCGAAAACAAATGAATACACACAAAATCTGGCATCTGATATAAACCAAACACACCATTTGAGAACCCCACAACCATCATATCAAGCCCCCTATGATAATCACATGCTGTTAGCTTAGCAGGTGCCTGTGGAAAATCATCCTTTCTCAACAGCTCCCATTTCTGCTTATGAAGATACTCCTCTTCACCTAAATCACTATTTTTTCCATCAAAATCCTTCCTCTTCTTTCCATCACTCTCCCTCCCTGGAGTACCTGGTGATGGAGGTTCTGAATCTTCCTGTCTAAATTCATCAGTTTTACCAAGATTGCCACTATAACCCCAACTAAATATATAACAATCACGAGCAATAGTAAAAATTCTGTTTACCCTACCACTCTTTTTATCAACACCAAAAAAACAACCCACAACTGAGTCTCTGTGACCTAAAAGTAAAAAAGGTTTATTGCTATAAACACCCTTTAATTTTTCTTTTACATAGAACAATCTTGCAGCCAAATCTTTCGACCCCACAAGCAAATACTTAGAATCAGGACTCCAATTCAATGTGGTAACTTTATCATTGCAATCAGCTAAAGTTCTTATTAACTCAAAGGCAAATACTTCCTTCTTAAAGCCTGGCGATCTCCATATCTGAACTAATTTACCTGTAGATAGATCAAAAACATTCTAACTAAGCCTAAAATGGATCTAATGATTCAATCAACATATATAAGCAAAATAATAATAATAATAATAATAAAGATTTCTTCTAAAACACACTTACAAATTAAAATGCTAAACATATCTAAACAAACATGCTGATAAATAAAGTTGATATAATTAAGGTTGTGTTAGGAAGCTTATTAATCCACCAGAAAATACTACTTCACAAAGTAAAACTGCTTTCAGGAAAATCATGACTAAAGTAGTTTTCAGGAATCACTTCAAATTCTGACTCAAAAAGTTGCTTTCGCAGAAAAGGCATGTATAAAAGTGCTTCTCGAATGCTTTTGATGGCATTTATCAAAACTGCTTCTCCAATCCACTACAATTCTTATTTTGTTTTACCGAATTATAAGAATGAAAAAAATCAAGAGCATTCCCAAAATCACCAGGAAAAGAAAATTCTATTCTCAAACTTTCGCCATTTACCTGTGCCGACGGCGATATATTTTCCATTAGGACTAAACTGAATTGCATTGACGGGATACTTGAATTTGACACGGTGGAGAACCACGTGGCGGTGGAGGTTAATGAAGAGACACCGCGAGTTCTCATCAACTGTCAAGAGAAACAAGCCGTCTGGTGACACGGCAAGGCGACAGACGTTAGACGATGACTGTACAGGGAGGGTTATGGTTTGGGACTTTATTAGGTCTGTGACGGACACTCGGTTCCCAACCGGTGAGATTAGCTGTGAGTTCTGGCTTATGACAACATTGCCGCCTCTGTAGGGGGCGCCCAGGAGATTCTGAAAGCGGTAGTTCATGAGTGTGGTGGTGGAGGAGTGTTTGGATGGCGATAAAGCGAAGAAAAGTGAGGGAGAATTGAAGAATTAAACGGAGAGTGTCACGTTGAGTTCTCGCCTTTGTTCTTAAGCGTTAGGGTTTTTGTTTAGGGTTTATTGATGGAGAGGATAATGCCATGGGCCGGATGACCCGACATAAAAAATGGAACTCTTTTTCTTTAAGCCCATGGGCCGAGAGGCTTGGTTGAGTTAATTTTACAGGAAATGTTTACATTTATTTTTTAAAATAAAAAAAAATCTTGATATTTTTGTTGGTCAGAAATGCTTAAATTAGCTTTAGATATTATCATAAAGTTCAAAATTTTAAAATTTAAAATTCATATATAACCCTCTTTAATTATTATTTAAAATTTGTTGAGGTATTTAGCTTTTGAATTTTCGTTTTAATATAAAAAGAAAAACCTTTTGAGTGATGATTATAAATCCCATATATTATAAATATAAACTCAATGGGCCTGGCTCAGGCTCACAACTCAATCCACTGCAACTGCAAATACTGAACACTTTTCCCAGTGATACCTCAAATACAAGTTTTAATTTTATGTTAATATCAGTGGCGTTTATAGGTTTGACCATATGTTCGATTATTAAGAAGGGTTGAATGTCATTTAACAATTGTGTCAAAGGTGTGATAATGCTATCATAATTTTGGACAAATCCATGATAATACTCTATAAACCCCAATTCTCTTCTCAACTTCATAATATCAGTAAGTTCTACAGAAATAATATGCCCAAATATTCTAATTGCGACATGATGAATAAGCCTTTTTCATCTATTCAACACTAAATTATGCTCAGATAAGAGTCTGAGGGCCGTTTGGAAGTGTTCTAAATGTTCAGAAAAATTTCTACTGAAGATTAAAATATTATTGAGAAAGAACAATATAAATCTATGTAGATGGTCACAAAAAATTTCATTAATGGCCATTATGAGTGCAAAAGTCCGTTTTCTCCACATTGGACTCTACTATCCGGATTTGGTCATAACTGCTCCTTTGCTAAAAATAATGGCTAACCCTGTTTTTGGTCTGAACAAGCAAGACTAGGCTAGAGAAGAAATTCATACTCGGTCGTTCCCAGTGATAGTTCTTCCATCCTAACATCCATGTCCGACACCGTATCAACCATACTCCTTTACTCTTGTTCCAATTCATCAATTCTCCCTTTCATCCTTGTTGACACCATCACCAAGATTCGTCAGCTCGATACCACTTTGATACATATCCGGAATAATATTTCCAGCAAGCTCTATCTGCTGTGACTCTTGGCCACAAGTCTTCGGCAATCGCAAACAATCTCTCACTGCTACTCTTTCCTTGCTTATTTATTAACACCTCCACACAATGCAACAAAACGAGTTTTCATGTTGAGTCGGCCAACCACAATTACATCAGATTTTCAGTTAACAAAAGTTGCAGAGCATGAATACAGAATAAGAAATGGAGATGACAATGGCTAAAATAAGGTAATACTCATCAACAATTTCATTACTTATCATCTGAACATCCATTACAAAGAGATTATAAAATGATACAGAAAACCAGCATAAAAGAACAGAAAGTAAAATAGCAGAAATTAAAAAATATTTCACTAACAATAAGAGGCCAGTTCTCCCCAAAACAAAGAAAATTATAAACCCAATCAATAGAAATGTTTTCTTCAAAAATACCCCTTGCCACTTTCACTCAACACTCCCTCTTTTTATACAAATTGCATAGCCGTTTCAATGATTCCATAAGCAAGAAGGCTGCCACTTGTCAAACACTCAGCTGCTACCCTTGATTCCTGAGGAACACCTTCCCTTCCAGCTGGCATTTCCTCTCACTTGCTATTTCTTCCCTTAGCCCTGCAAATGTAAACTTTAAGTTATAAGGTTTCTACCAGAGAGCAGTGACAGCATAAAAAAGCACAATGAATGTCACAAAGCAAAAGCCTGACGAAACAGTCCAAACCTGCAGCAAGCAAGCTCAATACTTACTTCCACATGAGTTCAAGCATTTTATGTACAAATTTTAAAATAGGAAGGCGATCATAGACAAAGATTTAGACAAATATAGATTTACCTTTAGCATCACAACAATCATATTTTTTTATTAAAAAAAAAAAGGAAAACAAAAAACAATTATTGACATAAACTTCCAAAGAGAAAAACTAACTTTACTAAAATGTTAATGCTAAAATGCTAACTAGTTTGTAGTGAACTATATAAAATTATAGATTTTAATAGTTCACCTTGAGTTAACAGAATCAGATATTAGACCTCTCATCCAACAGACACATGAGCACAAATGAAAAAATCACAATAATTGCACACCATCAATGATCCTAGCAAATCTATTGCTGGGGGCAAATGACTACAGTACAAGGTTATCTACGGTACATTATAGGAACACAATATATATATCAGGTTGGATGTTACATGGATAGGTAGGAGCAGCATATGATCACGCAAAGTACAATTTAATAACAAGATGAATAAGCATATAATACCAAATCATAAGATATTTCGTATATAAAAAAAATACCTTGACTTTGTTATCATCTGCACCACTGGCCAATGGTTGTGAGTCTGAAATAAAATTAACATCAGAATAGTGCCCCTGCTTCTTCAATATACAACTCTCTGATTGCCAATCCCAGACAAGCAACTGTCTTAGCTTTGCACACTCAAATATCAACCAATTCCCTAGCTCATTGAAATTGAATACAAGTGTATACACACAAAATCTGGCATCTGATATAAACCAAACTCACCATTTGCGAACCCCACAACCATCATATCAAGCCCCCTATGATAATCACATGCTGTTAGCTTACCAGGTGCCCGTGGAAAATCATGCTTTCTCAATAACTCCCATTTCTGCTTATGCAGATACTCCTCTTCACCTAAATCACCATCTTTCCCATCAAAATCCTTCCACTTCTTTCCATCGCTCTCCCTCCCTCGAGTTCCTGGTTATGGAGGTTCCGAATCTTCCTGTCTAAATTCATCAGTTTTACCATGACTTTCACTATAACCCCAACTAAATATATAACAATCAAAAGTAATCATAAAAATTTGTTTACCACAAGTAATCCTAAAAAAACAACCCACAACTGAGTCTTTGTGACCTAAATGTAAAAAAGGCTTATTGCTATAAACACCCTTTAATATTTCTTTTGCGTAAAACAATCTTGCAGCTGAATCTTCACAAGCAAATACTTAGAATCAGGACTCCAATTCAATGTGGTAACTTTATCATTGCAATCAGCAAAAGTCCCTTTAAACTCAAAGGGAAACTCTTCCTTCTTAAAGCCTGGTGATCCCCATATCTTTACTAATTTACCTGCAGATACATCAAAACATTGTAACTAAGCCTAAAATGGAACTAATGATTCGATCAGCATATTTTAGCAAAAATAAAAAATAACAAGAGATCTCTTCTAAAACACACTTACAAATTCAAATGCTAAACATATCTAAACAAACATGCTGATATACAAAGTTGGTACAATCAGGGTTATCTTAGGAAGCTTATTAACCCACCAGATAACACTACTTCACAAAGTAAAACTGCTTTCAGGAAAATCACAAGCAGAGTACTTTTTCAGAAATCACTTCAAATTCTGACTCAAAAAGTTGCTCTCGCAGAAAAGCGTGTATCAAAGTGCTTCTCCAATAGCAACTCTTTAACCACCACAAAATTGATACAAAAGCACTTTCCCTTTTTTATAAATGCTTTTGATGGAATTTATCAAAAGTGCTTCTACAATCCACTATAATTTTTATTTTTCTCCCAACTTATAAGAATGAAAAAAAAAATCAAAAGCATTCCCAAAATCACCAGGAAAAGAAAATTCTATTCTCAAAGTTTCACGTTTCACCGTTTACCTGTGCCGACGGCGATATATTTTCCATTAGGACTAAACTGAATTGTATTGACGGGAGACATGAATTTGACACGTTGGAGGACCTCGTGGCGTGTAGGTTAATGAAGAGACACCGCTGGTTCTCATCGACAGTCAAGAGAAACAAGCCCTCTGGTGACACGGCAAGGCGACAGACCTAAGACGCTGATTGGACGGAGAGGGTTATGGTTTCGGACTTTATAAGGTCAGTGACGGACACTCGGTTCCAAACCGGCTTAGGACGGCATTGCTGCCTCTGCAGAGGGCGCCCAGGGGATCCTGAATGCGGCAGTTCATAAGTGTGGTTGTGGAGGTGATGTGAGCTAATCTTCGTTTCAGCGAAAAAATGGAAGAACGCCTATGAGAAATGAAGAGCGGAGATGAGAAGCAAAGTTATTAGAAATTTGGAAAAAGAGAGAAATGGGCAAACAAGATGACCTTTGATTTTTGTGGACTCGAGTTAGTTTAACAAGAATCAGCTTGAAGTTGTCCTGTCCTTTGCCCTCCAAATTGGTTTTATTTACGTTTACTGTACAACATTTCAGTTGAATGTTAAAAAAAACTTAACATAAAACGACACCGTATTACTTTACAATTAAAATCAAATATGAAACGACTCGTTAATCCTCCTTGAAGCCTCGGTGGTTTAATGTTTTGGGTTTTAGACTGGATTTTAATTGCATCTTGACTGGTTTATCTTCAACCTTCAAACTGATTCCTTCCCGCTCAAATTTAGTTCAGAGTGCAATAGGAGGAGTATTTGGATGGCGATAAAGTGAGGGAAAGTGAGAGAGAATTGAAGAATTAAACGGAGAGTGTATCATTGAGTTCTCGTTTTTGATCTTCAGTATTAGGGTTTTTGTTTAGGGTTTATTGATGAAGAGGACAATGTCATGGGCCGGGTGACCCGACTGTAAAAATGAAACTCTCTTTAAGCCCCTGGGCCGTAGGGCTTTATTGAGTTAATTTTACAAGAACGATTAATATCTATTTTTTTAAATAAAAAATCTTGACAGTTTTGTTGGTGAGAAATGCTTATAATTAGCTTTAGATATTATCAGAAAAATCAATTTTAAAATTTAAAATTAATATAACTCTGTATTATTATTATTTCAAAATATGTTCAGATATTTAGTTTTTGAATTTTTGTTTTAATATAAAAAAAAAAAAAACCTTTTGAGAAATGATTATAAATCGCATATATAAAACTCAATGGGCCTGGCTCAGGCTCAAACTCAACCCACAGCAACTGCAAATGGTAAACACATTTCCCGCTCCTTGTTCAGGTTCAAAAAATATTTCGATAGGAAGCATTTTCCTTTTATCCGGAAAAATTTCTCTCACGGAGAGAAAAATTACAATGCGGCGAGAATATATTAGGTTTTCAATCAGTTCAAATCGTCATGGAATCTCCTGAAGGTGACCGAATCAACGCCGGTTCATCATCAACATCCGCTTCATCCCCGGTGGTTCAAGTTTGTCTCCATTTCACTGTTTCTGCTTTTGATTTTTGCGGCGTCATTTATTTAATTTTTTCTTTTTGGTGCCGTTTGTTTGCGTTTCAGTGGTTGTAATAGTTTAATGGTGTCTTTGAGGGAAAATGTTTCATTAAGCGATTTGGGGTTTAAGTGATTAGGCATTGAAGTTTATTTATTTATTTAATAAATTGTTTGGGTTTATTCATGTTATGGTCGATCTCTATAATGTTTCTTAGCACCCAAACAAAAGCAGCAAGTTTTAATTTTATGTTAATATCAGCGGTGTTTGTAGGGTTGACTATGTATTTAATAGTTAAAAACAATCGAATGTCGTATAATTTTAATTTGATCTGTTTTTAGGATAGGCTTTAGGATTTTGTTAATTTAGGAGTTAATTAAAAACTGGATAAAACGATTAAGTTTAATGCGCTCAGTGGTTACTGAAAGGGTAGAAACAAAAATCAATTGAATGAACATTCTGTTTTGTGAGTCAATAAAATATCAGAGCACTTGAAACTGTCAAGTCTGGAATTTCTTCAATGGAAAACGGAACAACATAAGACATGAAGTTGAGAGCTTTTTTTTCTCTCTGATCATTTAAAGATCCTCTCTGTGTAAACGTAGTTGGTGTTGTCGACTGCTTGTCGTCTTAGTGACAGTTCAGAATCGAATTATGGAATTTTGAGTTGATGGCTAATCGTTATTGTTTCCTCCTGTAATTCCAGGAATCTCCTTTTTTCAATTATCTTAGCAGTCTCTCTCCTATTAAGTCAGTTAAAGCACCACGTTATGCACAGAGGTTTTTTGAATCTCGTTTTCCAACTCCACCACCAGTTTTTAGATCACCCCATGTAGATCTGCAGCGAGAAACCAGCTTTTTGAAAAGGTATTAATCAACTAATTCTTTTAGTGCTTCTTAATTATCAAAAAATACTTAATGATAGAGCATGGGGTCATTTGTTCTTTTACGGTGTAATTCACTTTTTAGTCTAAAATTTCCAATGCTTCATTCAGTAAATTGAAGGAATCTATCTACATGTTTTCAGCAATGATGAAGATGCTGGAGGTTCAGATGCTTATGGATATGGCAGAAATCAACTGGATAACAAAATTGTTCCTTGCTTGCAAAAGGAAGTTCAGCCTTCAAGTCCTTCAGCGTGTGTTGATGAATATCTGACAGATCCTGTAGAGGTCGAAGACTCTAAGATCTCTGCGGATTTTCATGTGCAACCTACCAAGAACATCGGCCAATTATTACGATGTGGCTTTACTGGCCCCAGAGAAAACATCGGAAAAGTTAATGATGCTAATGATGGAAAGCTAGAGGATTACGAGCTTATGTTGCCTGAAAAATCTGACGTCAATATGCCTAGTTCGCTGAATTTGGTTGAAACTGCAGATTGTCAGGCTCAGTCTAGTACGTTCCTTGTTTCTGGTGCAGAAAATTCTGAACAGTATGTGACCCAGGTAATTATATATGAAACTTTATCTATTTTCTAATGTATCTGTACTCAAAGAACCATGAAATAATGAATTTTGATTAGAAAAGGCCTTATCCAGTGAGTTATTTTGAAATGATGGTTTCTTAGATTGTTAAGTTGCAGAATGCAGGTGTTCAACATAATGAACAGGATGACAATTGCCAGTTGTTGCCTGAATCTTTGCAGACTGTTGAAGCCTATCAAAATTGTTCAGAGAGTTCAAAACCAGTGCCAAAAGGATTCTT
This sequence comes from Mangifera indica, assembly GCF_011075055.1. NCBI lineage: Eukaryota > Viridiplantae > Streptophyta > Magnoliopsida > Sapindales > Anacardiaceae > Mangifera > Mangifera indica. The sequence goes on from NC_058139.1 coordinate 6,971,035, forward strand.
TAAGGTATATGTCTGTCATTATATACTGCTAGTGATGCATCAATTCTAATCTGTTCTAAATTTATTTGGATTGGTGGATAATACTTTTCTGTTGTCGTGTTAAGATTCATGTTTCATTTTATAGTGTCAAGAGACTGAAACCTTCACCTTCTTCGTTAATGCTTGATTACTGTACTCTTTTGTGAATTCTGAAGTAGACTGAATACATTTACTTTTTCATGACTTCATGATTTAGTGTAAAACAATAATTATTGAAAGTAAGCTACATTTTATGCTGCTTATCATGTATGATGGCTGTGCACATATTGTATTCTGTTCAGTGCTTTTTATATCATTTCTTGAACTTGAAAAAGTGGAAACTGCAGCAGTCAATGCTTAATTCTTTATTACAAAATCTAGATAATAGTAGTTAGACTGCTTCCATTTTTAACTTGTAATTCAAGAACTGAATGTTACATCACGATTCCCCACGCCAAACCCCTCAAATTTTGGTTCAAACTCAACAGAATCTTGATTTTTCAATTGAAATGTTTTGAGTTGCATCTTGAATAGGTATTATTACTTCAAATCAACTGCTTGATTCATAGACCATTTAACATGAGAGGAAGTACTGGTAACAGAAGGAAAGCCAGAGGGTAAATGAGGCCATTTTTTCTATCTAGGTCAATGGAAGTCTTGTCAAGCTATTTTCTTTATCACCTTTGAACCATATTTCTTTCTCTATTTCAAATAGCATTACCACTTCTCTGTTGATGATGTTGACTACCGAACACTTATGCTTGTTGGAGAGCTTGGAATTTAAATGACATTGTTTCATTTTTTATGGAATAAACGGCATCAATAAAACATTCTAGGTGACTCCCACTTGCCATTTATCCACAAGGACTCTTATTCACATAGGAAAATATATTACAAAGTCATCTTTCTAAGTGTTCATGTGCAAATATTTTCTCAGCCAATATAAAAAATTTTTATGCCCAGTTCTCTCTCGGGTTTTATGAAATTGAGCTAAATATCTTCCTTGATAGGTTTTACAGATATTAGCCTTGTTTATTTTACATCATGCTATTTACAAGGTTTCTTTTTCTTTGTTTTTCATGAGACAGAGATCCTGATTATTGAGAGGATATAAATAGTTTTTGTGCATTCTATTTTAAGCGCGATAATAATGAATATATGTGTATTGCTTTATAAAGCACGCTTAGTTTCAAGTTTAAAACACCTATTATTTGGCTGTTTTGATCTTACTATGCAGTGGAGCAAAAGCAAGTGCTTTTCAAGAGCATGGTTTACAATAATTTTAGTTCTTGTCTTGTATCGTTCCTAGGAAGATTATATATGATGACAAGTTGGAAGAAGCTGAATTATATTATTGTAGTGGTTACAAGGATCATTCTTCACATAAATATATTTTTTCAAACAAGGCAGCTACTGCCAGACTGCAATATGTTTTTCTTATCCACTTTGCATCAGGTAACTTTTCTATTCAAATGTAGGAGGCTACTTTGAACCAACGTGGTATACGTAGACATCTTCAATTCGAGGCTGCAGAAGCCTGCAAGAACACTACCACTCATAAGAGCCATGGTTCTCACAATGTGATTCAAGAAGCTGATAATTCAAAGTTACCTGCTAGCCATTCAGATTTGGAGAGTCTGATATTATCTGATGTTGATCCAACAGAGGTGTCCAGTTATAGGGAGGCAATCAGCTACTCCCAAACTATAGTTTCTTGGACTTCTTTAAGCCCCTCTGAATTTGTTGGTTCCAATCAACATGGTGGAAGTCCTGCAATGTCGGTTCCTATTCCATCTGATGTTGGATTGCATTTAAAAAGTATTGGTAGATCAGGCCCCATGGACTCAGATCTTAATCCATGCACAAAATTGCCTGATTATGCGAGTTCCAAAGATCATGGGCAGAGGGATCATTTAACAAAGGACTCAAATGGATCCTTATTTTCACCTGTAGCTGGGGAACTTCATGCTCATGTGGACGACAATTATCAAAAAGATAATCAAACTATTGTGGAAACCGGTTCTGCTGCTTCTCAGTGTACTGAAGGTGTGAAATCACTGTGTGATTCTCTGCGTATGACACCTTCTGAGCAGGGAGTTTCATCTGAGTGCAGGATACTCATTTCACACAATATTGAGAGTGTTGAGGAGTTAAACCAAGCGAGCCCCAAGAAAAAAAGGCAAGTACACATTCATTCTTTCATCATATTGATATTTAACCTTTTATTTATATCCGGTTTAACGTAAGAATCCGTGATGCAACCAGGAAAAAGGCAACAAACACCGGTGAGAGTGATGACTGCAAGCGTTGCAACTGTAAGAGGTCCAAATGCTTGAAACTGTAAGTCTGCGGGAGCACGTATAAAGTCTACATTTAGATGGATTTTAGAAGTTGATATGCTTTTAGACTTCTATCATTGTCCAGCCTCAGATCACGTTTAGAAAATAATCATGAAATAACAACACCCTGTACATTTGCCATTTCTTTCAACTGGTATGTTTGGTCATTGGCAGTTATTGCGAGTGCTTTGCTGCTGGAGTCTTTTGTGTCGATTCCTGTGCATGTAAAGACTGTTTTAACAAGCCTGAATATGAAGACACAGTTCTTGATTTGCGACAACAAATTGAATCGCGTGATCCACTTGCATTTGCTCCAAAGATTGTTAAGCATGAAACTGACTCACCAGCAAGTGTTGTGGTATTCCCTCTGTATCCATCTTGTTCTATTTATGTGAAACTTTAACTATTTTGATTTGAGAAATCTTTGCAGGAAGAAGGAAATTGGACAACTCCAGCCTCAGCCAGGCACAAAAAAGGATGCAACTGCAAGAAGTCTAAGTGTCTTAAAAAATATTGTGAATGCTATCAGGTATATGATACCTTGGTGGGTAGCTAGATATTACTGCAAAATTAATTCAACTCTTAGCTGAGCGACTAGGTTTGAATCTCTAAACATGTTGTTCAATTGGGTCTCCCAGTTTCCAAAATTACTATCATTATGTTTGTCAAAATTTTCTACTATTTCCAAAAGGCAAGCCTGATCCTTTTCACTTGAGTTGAGTTCAGGAAATTGGATGGGACATTAAAACAAATTTTCCCATTTATCATTCTGATTTGATCTGTTTTTTTCTTCTTTTTTAATCTATATTCAAGGCTAACGTTGGATGCTCTGATGGATGCCGATGCGAGGATTGTAGTAATTCATTCGGCAAGAAGACAGGTAAGAACAATGTTTATATTTTTATTTTTTAACCCCTTCCTGTGTATTCAGTAAAATATTAATAGTTAATATTTCTTCATCAGAGTTACTTATTGAACTTTTACAGTACATGAAAGTAAATCAGATATCAGCTTTTACCCACCGAATTTTATAGCAAAAGTTCAGTAGAGAACAATTATATATTATCTGAATTATCAACAGCGATATATGCTTTATAAAATCCATAAGAATCTGTGCGTTAGGAATGTTTTTAGTTGTCTAGGCATTTCCATGGATATGGGTTGAGGGTTGTTGAATTTCAGCTTATTTTGCATCATTCAGTACATATAATGAACAGCGTTATGAACAAACTGATCAATCATTTCTTTTAAAATGAGTATGTTTTTTTTTTTTGTTATTTTCTTCTTACAGGTTCTTACGCACTTCTCCTTAATGTATTGTTGCAGATTTAGTATACCGAAGAGTTCAAAGATGGGAGAATCCTTCTGCTGACAGCACCAAGGTTGGGACCTTAAAACAATTTTCGCCAAGATGGGAAGAACTTCCTGACATAAGTCATCTCACTCCACTGCCTCTTCCATATCCAAAGGCGTTGGCATCTTCAGCTTCACCTATAAGCAACCGTCCAGAAGCTCCACACGCTCAACTGCATCAGGGAAGCACTCTCCAGTCATCATCCGGGCACCACCAGTGGCACAGTTCAATGAATTATATGCCACAATTATGCAAGAGCAATGTTGCCAATGGCTGCAGCTCTAACAGTGCCTTCCATGACTTAATGAAAGACGATGATGATATGCCAGAGACTGTGAAGGAAACTTCTACACCCACCAAGACAATCAAAGCTGGCTCACCAAATCAGAAACGGGTATCTCCTCCACAATCTTCTCCAGGCCTGAGAAGTGGGCGCAAATTCATCTTGCAGGCTGTGCCATCTTTCCCTCCTCTCACTCCATACATAAAGTCAAAAGGTGATGCTGGCTCCAGTGATTCGAAAGGTGAAGCCAGTGATCATTGATTTGCAGAACAAGAGAAGGGGCTAAGTTACAACAGTTTTATAGATTACATTATAATAAAGTATTATATAGTTGGGTTTTATTCTGAGAAGCACTCTATGCAATCTGTAAGTCATTGAATGGTTTCGTGTAATTACCATCTGTATATAGATTTCTAAACATCAAACAGTTGTGTTTTCTGTAACTCTCTGATTTTCACCGAAGAGTTTTAATTTTTATTATTTCTTATCAAAAAAATTAAACTATACTTTATATGATGATATGGATAATTTATGTGATAATTTGGATATTTACAACTCAAAAAAAACTCAAATTGCATTTTTTTCTTAAATATATTTCCAATTAAAAAATCACAATAAATACCTAATCTATAAAAATATAAACAAATAACCAAAATTAATTGTTTTTGTTTTTATTAATAGAGAATTCTTAAGTTGAAATTTTGAAATTTCTTTATTATTTGAACTTAGCAATAAATTATGAACAATGGTAAAAATATTTACTTTGGATTTTAAGAAAAAATTATTCTGATTAAAAATTTTTTAAATTAACAAGATACGCTTAATAGAATTCTAAATATGTAGTATGAACGGCAGACAAGCTGTAGAAAAAAATCAATTGACTAAGAATTTTTTTTCAATTATTATTTATGAATTAAAAAATTCAAATTATTAATATTTGTCGACTTTAAAGGTTAAATCAGTTTTTGTATAACAAAATATAAGTTTTATCTTTCAATAAGAAAATAAAAAATTCGGTCTTACGATCAAAAAACAAAAACAAAGTTATATCATTTTATTAGAAAAAAAAATGATAGTTAAACATAAGAATTACATTTTTTAAAATCCGTAAAGAATTGCAAATGCATAATGAAAAGGAAAACCAAAGAACAGAAGATAATAGCCAAGTTCACTAGATTTATCATTGCATTAGTGAATGCACAAAAATGCTTCAAAAGTAGAACTGACAAGGATTCATTATCATCAACAGTCTACAAGTGAAATATAAGAAAAATGCATACAAAATTTTTATTGTTAGGACAGACAAGAAAATGGGAAAATTAACAAGCTTAATCTAGCTATACCATTTCTATTTACTATCTACTTGTTTATCATTTTTCTCCCATGTTATTGTTTCCTTGTGTCACATTTAACAAGAAACTGATGCTGTGCTAAAACTATGCACCAGAGCCCTCCAGTCCCAATCTTGCAGTAAGCCAATGGCAGACCTCATCCATCTCTTTAGGAACTGTGTAATGGCCAAGCCTGCACAATAAAAACCCAACTATTCAGTGAGTTCTTTTCTGTTTCTGAAATTTAACATGAGTTTATTCTGGCATACAAAGCATTACCCTTCAAAGGATTTGAATGTAAGGTGTTGAAATCCGGCTGTACTGAGGGAGTGGGCTGATTTCTCTCCATATGCAAAGGGGACTACATCATCAGCTGCAACAAAATGAACTTGTCTTAATGCACCATTAAAATTAAAAAAAGGAATGTTAAAGATGTTAAAGTTGTGGTTTTTGCCAGTACAAGATAGATATGCATACAAGTTCCATGACCGAGCATAACAGGCATGCATGCGGCTCGTCTTGCAGCCTCAAGCGATCCTTCTATTTTGTTCCTTAAGATTCTGTGTCATTATAAAGTTTAGCTAACAATTATTATAAAATTTTCTAAACGTGTTAAGATTTAAGAGATATAGATATTATTTTTTAATCTGCTGTAGTTCGATGGATTCTCGTGTAACGCAATAATGTTATCTACCACATGATGATTAGACCAATTCCAAGTGAAGAATCATATCAAATTCTGCTCTGAAAATTAAATCAGGTGCCTCATAATCATTATAGCATGTTTATATCTAAATTTGACAGAGGTAATCTATGAACAGTTATTATATGTTTTGCCAGTAGCTTTCATCTTATACAGAATGTTGATTTGAGAAGAATATATCTGAATGCTGTCATAGTCATACCTTGAACCTGGAAGCCAGCCACTGAGTCCCACAACTGCCCTTAAATTGACATTGTATGGAATTCCATTTCCAAACCTTCCTAGAGCACAACAAGTTGCAGAGTAAAGGGCCATTGCAGCACCCATACTGAAGCCTCCAATGCCAACTTTAACTGTAAAAAAGAAAGCAAAAGTATAAAATGATCTGACATCAGTTTGTGTTAGGAACCCAAATCTTTTCAACCAAAACACAAAATTAAAACACAAAAAACATAATAAATTAAACTATTTCATTAACCAAAACATTACAATTATAAACCGAACAATTCGAAGAGTTCGGAGTCTCCCATTTTTCTGCCGTTCGAGGCGCCGGAGACCTCCCTAAATCAATCAAAGATGGCTGCCTCAAACCAAACCCTAATACATTTTCTTCTCTCCTTCTTTTAAAACTCAAAACATATATTTATTATAGAAATAGACCGTTGGATTAAGGACAAATGTTTCAATTTTAACATTTCCCTCTCCTTCAAAACACAAGATGGATATTTATATAATGATTTTTTTAAAATCTTTTTTGATATTTTTTTTTTTGTTTTTTTAAATTTAGTATTATTATTATTATTTTCTCCTTACCCTCTCTCTCTCCTGTTGCTTCTTCATCCTTTTTTTTCTTTCCAACGCCCAGATCTTCTCTTTTTCTCTTCCCAAGAAGCCTACCTATTGCCTTCCCTTCTATTTTCCCAACCACAGCTCTTCTCATTTTCCCAACAAGCCAACCGCCACTGCCCTCCAACCCTTTTTTTTTTTTCTCTCTCTCTCTTCTTTCTCTTTCTTCTCCTTGTCTTTTTCTTTTCTTCTTTCTTCTCCTTCATCCTTCTTTCTTCTTCCTTCTGCTTTCTCTGCGTTTTCTCCTTTCTGCCTATGTTTTTTTTTTTTCAGACTCTTGCCGACATTCCATTTTCATCCTCCTTCCTCTGTTTTCGTTTTCTTCTTCTTCTCTCTTTTTTTTTTTTTGACACTTTTCCAGCATGTAGCCACCGACTCATTTCTCTCATTCTTTTTCAAGTCAACCTCCTCCGTAAACATTTTCCAGTGACTCTTTCCTTTTCCGACCATCATCTATCTTCTCCGCTTGATCGAATGCTCTGATACCATTTGTTAGGAATCCAAATATTTTCAACCAAAACACAAAATTAAAGCACAAAAAACATAATAAACTAAACTATTTCATTAACCAAAACATTATAATGATAAACCGAACAATTCGAGGAGTTCGGAGCCTCCCATTTTTCGGTCGTTCGAGGCACCGGAGACCTTCCTAAATATTGCCCTCAAACCAAACCCTAATGCATTTTCTTCTCTTCCTCTTTTAAAACTCAAAACATATATTTATAATAGAAATTGACTATTGGATTAAGGACAAATGTCTCAATCCTAACAGTTTGTAATTTAAATAAATATGGATATTACTTAAAATAGTTCACTGGATATAAAGAAGTTAAACAGGAAACTAATATTGGCACATAATGTTTAGAAATTTTGGTTCAGGTCACACAGTAGTAAAGCTCATCTTTGATATGATATTTTGTTGCTTTAGTTAAAAAAACACATAGGAATTTACATAAGCTTATAATCAACCAGTCATTAAGAGAAATGAAAGTAATCATGTAAGGAAGTTAATTTGAAAAACTCAGCCATGTAAAGTACCATCAGCTGGCTCTGTTGACAACAGGTTTGCAATATGCGCTGCCGAAGCATCTAACCCCTCCCAATCATCTGGACTGTTTTCTGAAAGCTCTCCAACATCAAACCCTGACATAAATCAACCAAGCAATTTACATAATTCAATCAATATCAAAGCATGGATATTCTAAGATACTTAAGGATGTATAACACATATTTCTTATTTAATTAACAAGAGAGAGTCCAGAAAGCCAATCATTATTACATGCAGTGCAAGCAAATCCCCCAAGTACAGCCACAGGACGAGTAGGAGCAGTTGGGCAAATCCATTTAATCTGGCATCATCGGCAAATTATTAAATCCATGAACCTTAACCATTACAGGATAAAAGTAGTAAGATACAACACACATAACTGAGAAAATACAAGTATATGAACAACAAAAGTTATATACATTCTTACATTTGGCAGAGGAAGGCCTTCCAACAGCTGGGACCAGCTGCAACCAAGTGGAACACTGAATGAGAAACCTATCTTAAACTTTGTAATTCTTACATTATCATCAACAAAAAAAAATTATCAACTTCCCCACCTCCATAGGAATAGAGAAAAATAGATAAAAAGCAGGAAAAAATTATTTTAACATGCTAAAGCATGATAATCCAATTGTGGATGGAGCTTCTGTGACACCCTTTACAAGTTGACAATCACAACTGCAAAGTCTAGGAGACGGTAAACATGTATATTCATCTAGAGTATAGGGACCGCAATAATTGGCTAAAGTAACTACTCTAGGAAAAAAATGAGAAATATGTAAACATGACCATCTGCTCACTGCTTACCAATGAAAAATATAAACCCATTATTGAAGAATTTGAGTTCACCATGGCACAGTTTCCAGTTTACAGAAAATTTCAGAAAAAAACATGTATTTTAAGTGTAATAGTATGAATATCTCTTGTTAAAAGGTCATGAATGGCTGCTCATTTGGCAGAAGAACAAAGAGAAATTGTGGTCCCCCATTCATGAATACGCATACGCACTTTCTCTATTTATGGCTTCTTGAGCTAAGCTTGGCATCAATCTGAACAAGAAAATGGAAGGAAGAATAATGGAATCTATATCATTTCGCGGCGCTGCTGCTGTCTCCTATCAAACTTATTCGAATTGAGAAAAGAATGAAAAGAATCTCAACAAAGAAAAACTGTAACATCATATGGGCCTTCGATTTGGAACTTGCCAAGATGCTCACTTTATCAGACTGCCTTTCTTTTACTTCTTTTTGGAACCAAAAAGTCAAGCCTTAAAATATAGGTTTTGGATGCTAATACGGAAGTAACAACAAAGTAAGCATCAAATATAGACAATAAAGGTCATGAGTCTGCTTCCAGCCTAATCACAATATGAACAAATGAAGCACCCAGAAACAGTGACCACTGGCTTAATTGCTCTATACACATTTAAGCAACACTGTGAACAACTGGGTGTAAATCTACCCAGATACAAAGTTCCTCCTTATACATGTAAAAGAACAGAAATTCAGATTTGAACAGAAAGAGTTCCTACACCTAAATAAGATTTTAAATGCTAAATCACAACAATCAGCGAATGATGAAATTACAACATTGTTGAAATAGGAATGCAACAATTTGAAAATATGAAGACAATACCTGCAACCATTATCCCCAAGGCCATGTAACCAAACTATAGTAGCCTGGTGTTTCCCTTTGGGCCTCACCACATAAGTCCTTCCAAACTCAAATGTCCTTGCAGCTCTACTACCTAAAATTTGCAGCAACAAACCACTTCTTAGAGACAATTTAAATACAAAGAATAGAACACAACAATCACCTTTGAAAAAAGTGCACTCATCTAGCACACAAAAGAAAGTAAGAAACCCCAATAACTAAGCCGTGAAATTCAGAAGAAAATATTGGAAACAATTAATAGATCACACAAAATAAAATCAGTTCTTCCAACTATTAGCAATCCACACTCCATGCAAGCTATGCATGAAATAAATAAATAGAAATTATTGTTTGGAAGAAAGAGAAGAAACAAACCAGAACTCATAGTATGATGTGAATAGCTCATATTCTGTCCTTGGGAAAAAGTGGGAAAAGAGGGAGCAAAGGCGAAGAGTAAGAAGAGAGTAGAAATGTAATGGGGATGATTAAAGAAGGATCAAGAGAAGGGTCTTTTATAGTGAAAAAAATGGAATAAAAGAGATGAATATGCATGAGTAGGCAAGAGTGATAGAGTGTACACCAGCTAGCTACACAATGTGCAAAAAACCACCTAGAAAATCAAAATTGGTGAAAGGGCATCCTTGAAAAGTAAGAGGCTAAAAGACAATGGCAAAAAGCAAGATATCTTTTTATTAGCAGAGAATCAAAGCAGAGTAGCAGAGGCATGCAGAGCACATTCATCCATATCTTAATTGTAACTAACAGAGAATCTATGCTTGTGCACAACAAAGAACAACGATAAGAATATTACTGAAAACAAGAATAACCAAAATCGGTGAAAGAAAAATATCTTTCTTTCAGTAATTTGTTTATGAATTTTTCATCATTGATTGACACCCATTAACATAAAGTTATCAACTTTCAAGTATCTAATTTGTCTTTTTGACAAACTTAAAACTTGTTTTAATGAAAATTAATCATCAAATTCAACTCTCAGAGAATAACCAGCTGGGGTTTTGGGTATAAAAGTGTTTAGGGTTTTGTATGTTTACACAAATGTAACTACTGTTAAATTAGAATCTAAAATAGTATAAGGTAATTCAAGACTCCAAATAGTTGATAGTTATTACTGATTCGAGAACACAAACAATGAACTATAATAAGAATAATCAAAATTTTAATATGATATGTACTAATTGTTATATATATTTAAAGTCTTAATGATCATATGATTATGAATTTTAATCAGAAAATAAACTTACATATTAATTCAATGTGATGTAGTTGTCCCACCAGTTGAAGATTTTCTGAGAATACCAACTTTTCCCTCACTTTTCATCCTCTTTCTTGCTTGCTATTATATAATTTCTCAACTTGCTCAATCTCAACTCCCACCTACAAAACTTTTCTCCTTTGCGCTCGTGTTGAGGGAAACCATATAAGCACATAATAATTCCAAAATCTACTTATTTTGAAATAATTCTTATATAATCAAGAGTAAAATTTCATAAAATATCTCATTTAATAAAACAAATTGCATTACTCTTATTGGTCCAAAAATAATGTAGTATATACTCCTAGTTTAAATTGTCACAATTTTGATTCTTTTGAATCATAAGCAAAGTGCTAAATTTTATTTCCCCCGTTGTCAAAAATCTTCAACTTTATTCATGCCCAGTTGCAGAAACCAGATTGAAGTTGAAGTTTCATAATGAGATGTACAATAATTAATGTACTACAAATTAGTCACTATAGTTGTAGTCCAATGTGCAGTGAAAAGTGGAAGTGAGCATAAATCCCTTTGCTGCAACAAGAAAAATTTAGAAATGCAGACCCACCAGTCAGTGGCATTCACTTAGTCATAGGTCAATGGTTGTGAAACTGTTAGTCCATCATTTATGCACCACTACACCTGGGTCACCTATAAAATGCAGCTTTAAAGACTTAATGCTTCTGCCTTCTCTGTCTTAAAAAATTCTCTCTACGATGCTTTCACATCCATATACAGTTGTATCCAACCCAATATCTCATAACATAATTTAATTCTTCTTATGAATAACAATTATATCATCCAAATTAGATATTAATATATCATTTTATTTGAAGCCATTAATATTTTTATTATAATTATCTTATCTGGTCAATGGAAATAATACCTGCATTATATGTATATTATTTAAGTTGATGATTGAAAACAAATAGAGAGGATAATAATCTGTTCTGTACATTTATCAGGTTGACCATGGATTTTTTTTTTTGCTGAAATGGCAGATAAAGATTCGTAACAGCAGTAAATGGAGGCATCAGATTTCGTTTCTTGGTCAAAATTTAGGCCATTATCTTTGTTTCCCTCGTCTGTGGAGGGTTTTAATTAAACGATGCCTTTCTGATTGTCAATTCCACTCATCATCCTGCCCAAGAATCAATCTTAAATTAACTAACAAATGGGTTTCTGAGCTCAATAACGTGAGACAATAATATGCTGACTTGCACTAATCTTGTATTTCAGATTATAAAAATTTCCTTAACATTTATAAACCAAAGTGAATTTCGATTTTTTTTTTTTTTTTGTAGAATTTCTAATGCAAACAAGTTGTAATTTTTAAGATTATTAAAATAGTAGAAATTCAAGTAGTGCTACTCAGCCATGCATGCATATTTGCAAAGCTGGCTCCCGCAATTGTTAAAAATATATATATTTATATCTAAACTGAAGTCTATGAAATTAGGGTTAAGGGACATCAAGAACAATAGCTTATATAGAAACATTGTGAATAAAGTGTAGGCATAATATATTTGCCTAGCCGGAAAAGATGGATTGTGCTCTTGGGTTGAGAAGACATTTGTGAACCATATTAATGCAGCTTCAATAAGATCAAAATAGCTAGGGTTCCCCATATCTTACTTGCATCTTCTAATTTATCTAGTCGATAAAATGTTGATTAGACAAGTACATAGTTTGACAGTTGAACAAGGAATTAGCTAGGTTTGTGGAAATTGTGGGATATGGTAGATTGGATAGAATATATTGATATCAGAATTCATATTTTGATGATATGACATTATATAATACAATCAGATTTGCTCCATATAATAAATTTTAATTAAGATACTAATAATATTGTATATGATTGATTGATTTTTGAATTAACGATAAAATAATATTCATGATGACACATCATTATTGGTATTTATTATAAATGTATTTAGTATTTAGCGATTGAGTAATACTATGTATATCTATTTTAAATACACAAATAGGTATATATTTAGATATCATCATGTGATTAGTTGTTATGTTATACTTAATTTAAAATCACTCAACCGTATGAAACACATACAAATATATGTCTATTTATATATTCAAAATGAGTACGCATAGTTTTATCGTTAGCAATTATTATTGTAAATATCATTTAAGAATATATATAGTAATATTTGATAATATTACACCCATTTGGAAGGAAAAAGTGAAATCTCCACCAAGAGGGGAAGAAAATTAAGGCAAATTTTGGACCATTGAAAGTTTTCTTTTCCTTATGGTTTTATAATGATTATAGCCAATTCTACCAGTGATAAATGTGACAAAGTAAAAGGTTGGATTCTGTTCAAGTGAAAGGAAGAAAAGAGAGTTCCTATCATTTCATGCAATCTATCTTATTCCATAACTATTAATCCCAGTGGAATCACAATCAATTTTATTCTTCTTTTCTTTTCTTGGCACCCATCATCACTGTATATATTATTACATTGAATCCTTTAATAATCTCAATTTTGTTCCCAAAATACACATTTAAACAGTGAAAATTGATAGATTTGTTTGAGGTGTTTGGTTTATAATGTTCTTGGAAGAAAAGGATTAGATAATTTTCTCTTAATGAAGAATTCTCAATTTCTGATTTCCCAAACGGTGAACATATGATTTTCAAAACGTCAAGAATTATTAGTTGGAATGTAAATGTGGTTTTGAGAAAGATGTCCATGTCCCCTGGGAAAAGTACAACAGCCTTTCTAGTGCTTCTCCGAATATTCTCAAGGCTAATAAAGCTCTTGAGAAATTCTCATTACAAATGTGCCAACATTTGGCAACATAAAACATGATGGACTTTGTTAGCCAGCAATTCATATTCTTGACATCTTTGAGCTGAATCAAAAGAAAAAGCTTGAAGCAACGCAGGGGGTTAGAACACAGTAATCCAAGATGATAAACACAATAAAGAGATTTTTTAAAACTAGCATCAAGGTGTCTCAGAAAAGAATTGAAATGTAGCCATCATTATTTGGCAATGCATTAAAGGAAAACCTAATAAGATCCATAGTTCCAACAGACAACTGACCTGTGTCTAACAAACCACAAAAATTATACCATCCCGATCTTTGGGAAAGTAACAGCCATAAGAATTAGGGACCAATCCAAAACAAACAATACAAAAGCTTTTCAACTTTTGAAGCTCCAGCCTATATTGGAAATTGCCTCATCGCCCCCTGAATTTTTATTCCAATACGAAAATCAACAGATGCAATCAGTGATGGTGATCATCATCTCCATGCCCATCTGGTGGCCCTCCGGGGCCTACCACTTCCAGCTGTCAATCAAAAATAAATTAGTAGGCAAATATAAGGGATCATGCGAAAAAACGGATGGTTTAAGGAAGACAAAAAGTTATGAAAGCCTCTTAAATTCATTTATGCTATTCCATTTTAGCAAAACCAATGAAAGGTTGATTTCTTTCCATGACATCACAACTCATAGAAATCAAAGACCTAACTCAGTCCCATCTAGGCCCAACAAATGAAATCTTAACCATCAAAAAAATCTCAATTGAGTATTATACAGTATATTTAAATGAATTCTCATGTCTTGATTCTTGTCTTCAAAATTTAATTTGCTAAGACATCTACCAATGACTTAAGATGCCATATTTGTTGCCTAGTTTCAGCCTAGCCCAATTCAATAAACCCAAAGAATTCTCTTTGATTTTTGGGATCAGAGGTGTATTTCATCCCAGGAAACCTGAGTAATACAAGCAAACTCAAAATTTTTGATTATACCAATTTGGGATGAGCACAAAGAATATAAAAGTATGATGCATGCAGAGTTGTGGGTCAATCACATAAATTTTGGCCCATGGCTTGGCAGGGAACATAGTCCACCACAGGACTTCAATTCCTACAAAAGATATAGTTTGACAGACAGGCCTTTCTAGTTTAACAGTCTGCAACTAAAGTTTGATCCTTCGCTTACCACAAAGTACTGTGTGCAGACTGGGCATTCATGTGGCTTGCCTTTCTCCAGCCAAAACCAGACAACATCATGCTCATCTTCTGCAAAAAAGAAAGAAAAAAAGGCAAATCATTATAAATGAACATTATTAAATAACTCCCTTTTTGTAATTCTTTGCCCAAATCAATAAACGGCATCCATTCAAAGTCGTGAGAAAAGGAAACATTTTGTATATTTAAAAAACCTACCGCCTTCACCTCCAGGGCAGCCGACTATTCTCTTGTCATAGTATGATTTGACAACAGCAGGTGCTTCCTACAAGCAAGTCAAATGAGACAAGTATACATATGTCAGACTTTTGACATCTAAGTGTAAACCAAAGTCAACCACTTTGCATCAATTTACAAATGAAAATATACCACAACTGGCTTAGCATGGATATATTTAAAACTTTCCCAAAGAAATAAACTGGTTCAGACTTCTTAATTGTATTAAACTGTAAAGGTTAGTTAGGTCATCCATTCAATTCAAAAGAAATTGCATGTAAGTTTCTCTCATCCAAATTTAAGTTCCTGATGACAGAATTTATCACCACCCTGTAGGCCAGTTCCACTGTCTAACCAAGACCTATCAACAAGCATTCTTTCAAAAGAAAACGAATAGAAGGCCCATCACCATCCAGATTTAGCTCACTTGCATGAATTATATTTTAATTTTGTCCATTGTTCAAAAAAAAGATAAAACACTAGAAACCATTATTTATATCAGACTGCTCAAGTTTCTATCTCAAACTTACAGATTTCAACAACAACCAATACAGTGTATATCTAACTCAATGATTTTTCAAACCATTCAAAGGGAAATGGGTAGTGGAATCTAGTTTCTCCTCTTATAAAAGAGAGAGAGAGTCGATTGAAAGTACAGAGACTACACCAAAAGTAAGTAAAAAACAAAAATAATAGAACCAAACCCCTCCACAAAGAATATATATATATTTAATTTCATTCAAAAGGGTCTTCTTATAGATGTGGAAAACATACAGCATCCGATAGATTTTCTCTTTTAGAGAAACATACTAATCATTTTGGTGCAATGGAACTGCAGCTCTTAAATATTAATGAGTTAACATAAAAAGTTGCATTTTAGACATCTTTTATCCTCATCCCCAAACAAATTACCAAAAAAACATAAATGCTGAGGCAACACAAGGAACAAATCTGGCACTGAACGAACACTAGAAAATTAAACAAGCAATTCAACAATATCTCAACATTTCCAAGAAAAACATCCTCATTTTGAGTTAATATAAAACATTAACAGATATTTTGATTGAGAATCTTCCATAAGAAATCTGAATGACCGCATCAGTTGGTCACTACAGGTGAAACTATTTTGCAATACATCTATGAACAATGTAATAAAACATCAAAGGACATTTACCTTCGTGCCAAACGGTCCAACAGGGTGGTTTATCTCAAGAACATCCCTTCCCTGCAGAAAATAGAACCCAAAATCAGATTATCAATCAACTGCCAAAATGCATCTAAGACAGAAACCAAAATGCTTATAAGATATGAGAAGGAAAAAAAGAGGACCGTTATAAGAAATTAAAACTGACAGACAAATTCATTTTAAAATTCTTTTCATCAGAAAAGTGCATTATAACATATGCAGAACAACTGTTTCATTAGATTGAACCACAAAACAGAAGCCTCAACTTGAATAGGCATATCAACCCCAATCAGCTACACATATGTAACATTTCCATTGCAGTAAACCAAAAGGGAAAAAACAATTAATATATAACATCTTCCACTAAACCAAACAGCATTCAAAAGAAAATCTTTTGACCCAAAACAAAATTTTAAACAAAAATTACCTCAAGTTCAGCCTCGAGTTCCTCCCGCTCATGTCCGGTAGCAATAGGCATAACATCCTCAACCTTCTTCTTCACAGACGTCTCTGTTACAAACCAAACAACGGCATCACATATTGATCTTTTTTTTTTTTCCCGACATATAAAACACGCACATAGCCACTCATTAAACATCATTCAGACAAACAAAAGCCTAGATCAACATTTCAACATTTTTCTTCTCCAATCAACAGACCACGGTATTCCCAGACACACACTCTCTTTCATTCACTTAATCATATTCGTACTCATTAACAGAAAACCATACGCAAATAAGCCATCCACTTGAAATCTACATCAATTTCGTAGAAACAAAATTTACATATATAAATAAATCCACAGATTTACTCAATGCCAATTTCACACAACATTATCCACCACATAACCATAGAACTCCAAACCAATCTCGAAGACACGAAGAGATAAAACTTAAACACAATACACGCATGTTTAAATACATATCCCCATAAATGCAGAAATAAATACAGAAATGAATACATAAAAGTAAAGATCTTTGGGTTTCGACTACCTGGTTGGGAGGAGAGGAGGCGAACGGCGAAGAGTGGGGGAGAAACGAGGGATCGATTAGCGGAGAGAGCGATTGAAGGAGCAACAGAGGCAGATCGACAGAAAGATTGAGCATGAGCAAGTGCTAGGGTTTTGAGGTGTGAAGAGCAGATTCTTCTCCACATCGTCGCCGTTTGAAGTTTTTGTTGGTATTGATCTCAGGTCGCCTCTGCGTTATAGATAGATGAAAACGACACCGTTACTCTCTCTAGACTTTCTTTTTAAATTCCCAGGTAGGACTTGGAAACTAAATGTGAAATAAATGGAGAAAATTTTAGGGGTGGCTGCGGAAGATGCCTCTCAATAACTGTGATGTGAGTGGGGATTGACTTAGCACGTGCGACTGACCGTCTGTGGTTTTCACTTTGTACGCTCAAGTTTGTTTCTTTGAGCGGATCATGAAATGACAATTTACCACATAAGCAAAAAGTACTTGGGCTGGCTAACAGACCACATTCAATAATTTGTCAAAAATAAGAAATCACTACAAATATAAATTATTTAAAATATTTTAAGAATAAATTATTATTATTATTATTATATTTAATTATAAAATTATATATACAAATAATAAAAAAGCCTTTATTGGAGAGAGAGCTTTGGTCACTGGAAAGAGAAAGAGAGGTATTATTTTTTATCGTCAGAGATAAAGAAAAAATATAACTTAATTAGAGCTAGAGAATGAAAAGAAGATTTTGAAACCCTAAAAAAAAATAACTTTTCAAAATTTAATTTATAAAAAAATTATTGATTTTTTAAATCAAAAAAAAATATATAAATTTTTATATTTTTTAATATTACTAATTAAATGACTTTTTTACTCTTAATTCTCACAAAAATTTTAATAAACGTTGGATGATGAATAAGTGTTTTGGTTTTTAAAATTTTACAAATGAGAGTTTGGAAACGCACTTAACCTTAGGTGGGAATAAGTCTTTTAGTCCATTACTTCTTAACCCCACGGAGGAGGTTCCCATAAAATCCCGATATTCTCTTTAACATACATTTCATTATAATTTTTATATTCATATATTCTATCAACATATTTTTTCAAAGCTACGTAACAGTGAATGTAAATTTTTGAATAACAAATCAAACTATATAAAAAAATCATTTTATATTTAATTTATCTTTTATATCTATTTTGTATCACTGTAAAAATATTAATGTCTATTATTAAATTCTCGACATACCTATCATAACTTATTTTATACAAGATTTTAAATTGCGCAAATAAGTTAAAGAGAAGAAATCTCATCTACAGTGGTAAAAAAATAAACGATCGAAATAAAAAAAACATAGAATGAGAACAAGATTTATTCAAGTAGGAAATATATGATTCCCCTAAACTTTGGGTTAAAGATAATAACTTCAAAATTCCCAACGGCCCAACAAACTCGTCGATTCCGAGAAAATGAAAATACGGGCCCACTACGTGACCCTACCAATTCTGAGCCAACCCACTTTGAACGGTGATGCACCCATGCACGTGTCGCCGCCACTTGTCTTTCTCCCCTCCATCTTAGTTTCCCCCGGGTTCCTCAGTTTACTCTTCAATTTTCGTTACACGCCTGCATTGCCGTTTCATCTCACCGCCAGTTCTTCACGAAACCATGAGTACTCTGACTTCCTCTCCTTATAACACATTATTATTTATTCATTCATTTATTTTGTCGAATTTTAACCTCAAACTTCATTCTAATCACAGGTATAGCTAGGAAGATAAAGATGGGAACCGAAGGTCAGTTGATCTTTTTTTTTTTTTTAATTATATTTTATTAGCTAATCAAGTTTCCTTTCATAAATTGAATGATATTTATAATGATCACTAGGATATGGAAGGTTCAGTCGGTTCATTTCGAATCTCTCTCGTCAGAATGGTGACGATGTTAAGGTACTGATTTTTATTACTTTATTTTTATTTTCATCTTTTAGAATTTTACTGTTTGTTTTTGCAGTGTTCTAGTTATTGTTGCTGTCTAATAAAATTACGCAGGTTTGTGCTTTTAAGTAATGATTAAAGGAAACTATTGAGAGGAGTTAAGAAATTGAAATTTTTCGAGTAATATAATATTTTCAAAGTTTTTTGCTGACCGATTTACATTTATGTTGATGTGGACGATGTGCTAACTTACATGACAGGCACACATCAGTTTTTCCAAAATCAGCTTATTCTGAGAATAGTGTTGCTTAAAATTTTTAACCAAATTTTGGAAACATGAGATTTGAATATGCATTGTGCAGTAGAAGCAAATGCGAAATCAAATAATTTTGTTGTGAAAATTTTATATGTATTGCAATTTAGAAGAGCTTTTGTTGCTTTCTTGTTTTTTGATCAGAAAGGTAACTAGAACTTGAAGAACTCTTTTTTTGTTTATGCTATCAATGCTAATCAGATGTGTCAAATGCTAAGTGAAATTACAAACTGATTTTTTATTTGCACTTTTGTATTATTTGTTTGTGTTACTAAGGATATCCCTTGGTTCATGCAAACTCATTATATTATTGGAAAACTTGACACCTCAATGATTTGAGATAGTTCCACTGTATTATCTTTTTCTTTTTCAAAGGCAAATTTTGACTTCAATATTTTTTTTTTAAATTTTGTAACTCAGTTTGTGTTATTGATTCATATCATATTGCATTATGGTTCTGTGTCTTTTTTTAATCTGGTAAAAAAAAAATCAATTTTTGTTTCAAATAATCTTTCTATAATTCAATCGCAGATCCTTCCAGCACTGTCCAACATGTTTGCAAAGCAGGATCAAGACAGATTTGGATCTGGTGGGATGAATTCTTTAAGGATGCTTGCACTCCTTGGAGCTAGTGTTTCGGGACTTTTGAGCTGTGCAACTGTAGCATATTCTGACGAGGCTGAACATGGCTTGGCATGCCCTAACTATCCATGGCCTCACAACGGCATCCTCAGTTCATATGACCATGCTTCGTAAGTTGATCATTTTGTTTCTGCCAATCTGTTGGGACTGATAAAACTGATATAAATTCAGAGGCCTCTCCAACTCTATTGACCTGTCAAAACTTCAAAGGAATGCTCTATGCTTCTGCCAGCTTTCAGAAGAAGGAAAATTTATTATAGTTTCTAGCCTTGTGTAGATGTTCGTTGAATTTCGGTTTTCTTGTTGCTTCGTTAGCACATTTATGTGATTGTTGTTTTGTGAATTCTGATGTTCTGATGAAGTAGCATAATAAACTTTTTATTTTACAATGCAAATTTTACTTGATAAGTAATGTCAACCATATATGGGCAGGATCCGTAGGGGTCACCAAGTCTACCAGCAAGTTTGTGCATCTTGCCACTCTATGTCGTTGGTATCATTTCGTGATCTTGTGGGTGTGGCGTACACTGAAGAAGAGACAAAGGCCATGGCAGCTGAAATTGAAGTGGTAGATGGGCCTAATGATGAAGGTGAGATGTTTACAAGACCTGGCAAGCTAAGTGATCGTTTTCCTCAACCATATGCAAATGAACAAGCAGCCAGGTTTGCTAATGGAGGAGCATATCCTCCTGATTTAAGTCTCATCACAAAGGTATTTACAGTTCACTGCATTTATGACTGGAAATGAGGCTATCATTTGTCCCTGTATCTAACACCATGTCTTTTCAGGCCCGTCATAATGGCCAGAACTATGTGTTTGCACTTTTAACTGGATATTGTGATCCTCCAGCTGGTGTCACGGTATTTTCTGCTTCCCAGCTTGCAAACAATTTGTCAACAAATAGAAACTATAACATTTTATCATAGTTACAGTTAGTAAGAAGATTCACTGGCTAATGAAAATCCTGATCTTTCAGTTTTAGTCCTTTGTTTATTTTTAAAGTGATGATTATGTTTAGATTTTCAAATGATTATCTTGCTAACACTAAATTTGTTGAATTTTTTGGCCTCTGGAAATTCCTTGAGGAAGTAAAAAATGTTATGTCATGCTGAAAATGTATTGAAAATTTGGAATCTTGGCTTCTACAATTAGGAGAATCAAAGGAGAAGAAAATTTTCCTTGTAAACTCTGAATTAAAAGAAAAAAGTTCAGAACTTGAATGCTGAGAAAACTGATAAAACAATTCTGTTTGCTAACCATTTGTAAAACATTTTTATTTAAGTTTTTCAATATGAAAAATTGTCTACTGAATTTTCAAACTTTAAGTGATAGTTCATTCTGAGATACACTCATTATTTAAGCATTTACTTTGGTTTTAAAGGTATAAATGTGTATCTCTTGTTCTGTTTTCAAATTGTGGTTGTAGATTCGAGAAGGGCTGCACTATAATCCTTACTTTCCTGGTGGGGCAATAGCAATGCCCAAGATGCTTAATGACGGTGCTGTTGAATATGAAGATGGTACCCCAGCAACAGAGTCACAGGTAATCACCTAAGTCTTTCCATTGTATCTTGCAGATCTCTAGAAACTAGAAAGTGTAAATCATCGTGTTCCTTTCACAATGTTGGCACAGATGGGGAAAGATGTTGTGACATTTTTGACATGGGCTGCTGAGCCGGAAATGGAAGAGAGAAAACTGGTAATTTTTTACCCTATGCACTTAATTATCTTAGAATGAAAGAGAAAGCCTTAAAAGATGTCTGTGAAACAACGCGGCCATTTCAAATATCAATTAGAGACGTTTTACAAAATGTTTGAGGTGCTTGCTAGTGTTTTATCTATAAGATGCTTCGGCGTATATGGTCGTGATGATTTTTAGTGTAATTGCTCCAAGATATGTGCTAATAACCTATATTTTGGCTCTAACCTTTGAATGTGAGATATCCTCAATGAAAATAGTGATTCATCTTGAGTGGTGTTGCATATCTTTTGATTTGATAATATTGTAACTACAATACTATTTCAGTTGGGAGTTGAGATGAGGAGTCTATGATTGTATTTTAAAGACCTCTATGTAACTCTAATTTCATGTGGCTTTAAAAACTTGCAGATGGGATTTAAATGGATATTTGTGCTGTCACTCGCCCTTCTTCAAGCAGGTTACTACCGGCGCTTGAAATGGTCAGTTCTGAAGTCACGAAAGCTGGTCCTTGATGTAGTTAATTAATCTCTTTGCTATTTCTTTAGTTTAGGACATTGGTTGGCAATAATGCTACATTATTATATGGGATGTAGGAAGAAACCCATTTCAATCTTGATTCTTTAAGAAAGGATACTAAATAAGCTGCTCTTAGACAAGATACTTTACACCTTATTTGTTTTCTAAAAAGGAATGAAATTGCTATTATTATTTTCATTATCACCGATGTTTTTTATTTTTAGGAGAGAAAATAGACAGAAATTTGTCGACATAGTTTTGCAAAAAGGAATCCAACCAATTCACAAACAGAGTGAAACTCTCCAGAAAGGTAATATTTTAAGCTAATCTGAATCATGCAATGCAAGGACAGAGTCAAGAATACAAAAACATATATAAAATTTGTAAAACTAAAGTGCAAATTTTACACATTCAATTTCTTTTTCAGACTCTCAACATAGATCTTGATGCCTGTTAAATTTACACCTTGTGATTGAAAACAAGTTAGACTGGTTTACCGAAAATTGTAATCTCAAATGCAAACCTTGAAACCTTTGATATACAGACCATCTCATATAGGTTGAAATTTGAAATTGAAACATCTAGTTTGATACCTTCTAACTAATTACATGCACAAGTGAAAAATTACTGCCGTTAAACTTTCATTCTATATTATTTGATTTAATTGACTTTTGTTGTTTCATTATTGTATTGAATTACTGATCCTTCAAACATTACTTAACTATTCAATATGAAAGATTTTCCCATTAGAATCCTTCATAATTCCGAAAACATTACTTTAAAAAGGATAGGCACATTATATAAAAACATTGTAAACTCATCAACTCTCATGTTTCTGTTACATTACAAAGTAAAAACATCGCATGACAATCTCTAAGTGCCAAGCAAGTAGCCTTTTACTTTCAACTCATCAAATCACACACGTCTTCTACTGCGAACACCCAGCAATTTAACATTATCAATCACCGGCCCACACAATGATCCTGAATTGTCACTCTGCATGTTGTAATATGTACTCAAGAACATAATTCTTGTTCTTGTTGAAACAGCCTTAAATTTGAACTCAGCTTTCTTCCACCCTCCTTTGCCCCTAGATTCATAAGGGACCTTAATGTTATCCAACCCTGCATACGCCTCAACTCCCATCGACCCGGCACATGAATTGCCGGCATCGCCTAGGGAAAATGACAGGCTGTAGTTCTTGCCTACGGTGGTTCTGACAACTTGTGCAATAGCACTCTCTTTTCCGGCCACGAGCTCAATGGCTCGTTTGCTTTCAGGAACTGAGAAATGATCTGAATCTATGTATTTCACTGCTTTCAGAGACTCAATTATCCATCCTGGAAGAGGGCCGTGATCGTCTTCAATGTTAGGTGGAATTAGAACTCCCCAAGATGTCTTGGGGATTACATATGGACCCTCTTCGAAATCTCCATTCTTCAACATGTTTTCTGCGTATAACAAACAATAAATCATCAGACTATTTCATTATCAAAAATTTTGTTTATTAAAAGATATTCTAATTTAGCTGAAATTCTATTGTAACTTGTTTACCTCTAGTACGCTTGGGAGTATTTAAAACCTTCAAAGCAACTGAATCAATTAGTGGGCCGCAAGCGGGGTCCTCTTCAACACCAGGGTTATGAATAGAAATCTCAATTTCGGAGGCTTCGGCCAAGAAACCCCATGAATAAGAATCCCAGCCATTGCTGCTATACATAGTTTGCATCGGCAGAATACCCCAGTCGTTGGGTTCGGAAGTTGGGGAAACGGAGATGTTGAGTTTCTCTTCCTGTGCACAAGTGCGAGCTGCACTGAAAGTTATGGAGTAAAACTTGTCCTTGGTGACCTTGACCTTCTGTTTGATTGAAGCCTCATTGCCGAGCCTAACGGCGAAGTCCCCTTCAGGGACAACCAGCAACATGTCGCCTTGTTTTTGGCCTGATTTTATGTACTCAACAAACCCAGAAATCTTCCAGTTGGGAATGGCATTTGGGTCCTTCACGACCGTGCCTTTCATTTGTGATGGCTTTGGTCCATACTCGAAGTTGCCATTTGGCAGTAAACCTGACATCCAGAAAATCCGTTTAATAATTAGCGATAAATAAAAAGTTATTCTCTAATAATTTATTGATGCGAGAAATATTGGCATGTGCTTGGTGGATTAATACGAAACAAAATAAGAAAGAAAATCTAATCTGTCATTGCCACGGTGCCATCACATGTTTTTGTTATATGATTCTGACAGGCAAACAGGGCTTCGCATGTTACGTTTACTTTCTATTTTAGGCATTTCTTCTGGGTAATTTTTAATGACCTCTTGGGGTATCGTAGTCATTGCACTTCGTGAATGCCCCACCATGTAGGGCTGAGATCTGTTTAAGTTTGTATGTGAATTATATTAAGGCCAAAAGGCCAGCTCATCCAAAAGCATAATGAGATTTCAAAATTTTATATTATAATATTTAAAAATCTAAACACCCACCCATAAATAAATTTTTATTAAAGAATTTAGTTAAAATAAAAAATAAAATCATTATTTAATAAAAAATTTAAAAAAACTAATTTTTTATCACATTCTCTCCCCCAATTTGAAAACTCACAATTCTCTCCCGTCCCAAATTTTTCTTTAAAATTTAAAAAATAATAATTTTTTTTCCTAGGACTTTCTCTCCTTCTCTCCAACGATTAATTTTTTTCCAACCATCGGCTAATCTTCCCTTCTTCTTCTCTATTGGTCGATCGCCTTCTTCTTCCATCTTTCATCAAAAACAAAGATTATCATCTCTATTTCAGACGAAAAAGAATTGTTTTCATCTCAGACGAGACGAAGACTCTTCATCTTTGTCTTCATCTATGTCTGAGACGGAGATGAGGATCTTCATCTCCAATGAAGGCAAAATCAGCCAATGGTAAGAAATAGTGAGTTGTCGAAAGAGAAAAAACTTATGGGAAAATAACCATTTTTCAAATTTTGAAAAAATTTAGGGAGGAAATTATAGGATTTTCAAATTGAAAGAGGAAAATGTAATAAAAGTTTAGATTTTTTAATTTTTTATTAAATAACAGTTTTATATTTAATGTTAAGTGAAATTTTTAACAAAAATTTATTTATGGATGAATATTTAAATTTTTTAAAGTGAAAAAATAAGACTTTAAGATTTTAAAATATCCTGGGGGTGGGAATAAATCTTTCCGCCTTATATTAATTGCCATCCAACAACCCAGCACATGAGTCAATTGACATTTACTGCAGAATTTTGGTAGATATGAGCAGCTGCTACTAGACAAACGGAATGAGGGTGAGAAGGATCACATATTTAAATATTTAAAAATATATTACGTGCAGTTAATTCATCAAAATTTCGAGAAGGTGATTTATCCAGCTAAAATTCGATCTCTGCAAATTCATCTGCTTTCACGTGGCTAAAATATTCTACTCTCAATCTCTTAAGCTATTGTTATTTTTAATTTTCTTCATTATTTTAGAAAATTTTTTTTGAGGTCTTAAAAGGAGAAGTGAATTTATTGTTCTGCCGAGACCTCAACATCCAGAGACCTCCAGAAGACAAAACTTTTAACAAAGAACACCATATATTTCTACATGGATATATATATACAACTGCACTGGCATTAACTACTTAAAAATAAAAAAATTTTGAAAATCAAAAGAAAGAATCCATTATTTGACTATCAATGTTGCAGTTTATACGGAAACAGTAAAGCCACGAAAGTAATAACAAGGACCAAATAATGCAGAATAACATACCGTCGGTGGTGCCTGACAAGACAACGTGAAACGTGGCAGGAAGAAGTAGTAGCAGGACGGTGATTTTGTACATTGTGGCTTCCGATATAGAAGAAGAAAGAAAGAAGAGGAGGGAGATGGAATATGTGAGTGAGTGAGTGTGGAAATAACAGGAGGTGAGCTACAGCTTTTATGTGTTCTAGTAAATAAAAAGCCACTGGTTTTTAGGAAAACTACATGAATGCCACTGGAACTATGTAGGCTCAGTTTCTTATGCGGAACTTTATAATTAGAAAAATATTTCAAAATTTAATCCCAACTCCAAAAACCATGTTCAAGCCGAATAAATCTAACACAAAACATCTTAATTCTAGTTATGTTCTTTCACATAAATAAGTTAAAAAAAATTAATTTATGAGTAATTTCAATTAAGAAGTCATCATTTTATCGTTTCTATGAGGAAATTATGTTATAATTAGAACATAAAACATGTATTTATTTCAAAAAATTAATAGTGAATCATAATTAATTGTGGTTGTATTATTGAGTGATTAGTAGCATGATTAGAAGGAGGAATATTTTGGGCAGATTAAATTAAGTTTTAGAAGGAAACGTAAATTGCATATTATGGACTGAGAATTGGAAGGAATTATTAATCATGAGATTGGGTGTTTTCTGGTGAAGGTTGAAGACAATCCATTGAAACCCACATGGTTGCATGGGCGGCAGTCTGTTCATGCAGTTGTCTGCTGGTGTTTAAGCCTGTTTTTGTCATTAACATTAATTAAAATGAAACCCTTGATTTTATTAGAAGCTGGCAGGAATCAACAGAAAAAGAGATAATTCAGATTCTGTCCAAAGCAAGCCATGTGCCAATTAGGGTTTTGCAAATAAATTTATAAATTTCTTTCATTTTGGGTCGGCAATAATATTTTAAGATAATGTTTGTATCATGTGCAGCAACTGACAGGAAGCAGCATACCAAACCAACACTAATATATTCGGCATATTACAAAGTTTTCATATATATAATGATGTCATAAAATTTATAAAAGAAAAAAGGTATAACCAAAAACCCTACTTAAATTTGATAGAAGGAAAATAAAATTCCATATTAAACCTATATTTGTATTGTTATTTACGGATATTAAAATAGGGTTGGAATTTGGAAGAAAACATTTTAAAATATAAAATCATTTAACAAAAATAGGGATAAATAATCAATTTATTCAAAGCGCTCCAAGTCCAACGGTTAAAATTAAGCCCAACATAAACCCAAGACAAGACATTACAAGTAGCCCTGACAATTGGGTAGCCTAACCGGATTGCTGGCCCAAAAAATTGGGTCTGATTTGTACTTTAACACTAAATCAAAAATATATTAAACATATAAATATAAAGATCAAACACTTATATTATATAAAACTAATTTATTTATGTTAAAATCTAATCTACATATTTATTTTTCTTAATTTTATTGTAAGTGCAACTGTTCCTCTTTTTAATTAAAGTTTCCAACAGTGATGGAATCAAATCTGGACTTAGCAATATTCAGGGGGAAGCATATGAATGAATGACTGTGTTTAATGTTTAAATTTCACTGTAATTATGTAAATGCACCACTGTAATTGAGGTAAATTTTTTGCATTCAAATGACATCCAACCATCCATATTTATCGCAAGCTCAAATTACAACTTCCCGACAAAATCCGAAATATTGTAAATAAAAACAAAACGGCTTTATAATTTTCATTTCGACAAATTATCAAGCCAAGGTAAATGCGATAAAAATGCCCCGACCTGCACCAATCACTTCTCCGACCAAAACGACGCATCCGACGCCAAACGAGAAGCGATCGCCGAGTGGTACATTACATCGTGGAAATTAATACCTTCCATCGTCTTCCTCCGCAGCTGCTTCGCCTTGTCCTCCGTGAAGCACCCAGGTGCGAACCTCGATCTCACCCGGCTCGAATCCACATCCGGACTCTCAGGTTTTTTACCCTCGTTCGTATTGTTTATGTAATCGGAATCGTACGACCGGCCGAAGAGCGGGGACCGGCAGTTGGCAGAGGAGGAATGTCTTTTACTGGCCGGGTCGGGCCTTCTAGACTGGAAGCCCGATGAAGCCCGGATTGGAGTAGACAAGGAACCCGTGAAAATGGTGGCCATTAAAGTTGGTTTCTATCAAGCTGGAGATCAAAATTAAGAGTGGAGGCTTTTTGGATCAGAATTTAGAGGAAATGCAATTTGGGTTTGACTATTTTTGGTAGTTTTAAGGGATGAAATGTACACGTTGTCGATGCGTGGAGGAGTGCAGGGATGAAGCTGGAGAAGTGGATAAGATTGAACACGTGGAGCACATTGGCGAGCATGTGTTGAGGAGTCCATTTGTGCGCTTTTGGTTGCCTTTTAAAGGTACTTTTGCTGAATTTAATAAAGACGGTTGGGTTGAGGGCACGTAACTTGGCGGACTGGAAAAGGAATAGATTAAACAAGTGAAATAGGGATAAATTTGTCATTTGAGATTAGCTAAAAGGGCCAGAGTTCGATTGGGCCTTAACCCGAAATTAGCCATTAAGTTGCAGAATATCTAAACCCAAAACAATGGAACCCTCTCATAGTCCACCATGAAGGTGTCATTGTTTTTTTTTTTACGCCCAGTTTTTATACATTATTTTCATTTAACATATTTATTTGACAAGATTTTTATTTGGTGCAATATGATAAACCCCTTTTGCTCTTTTCAGCACGACACCTGGGATACATTAGTGAGAGGGTCTATAGCAACCGGCAGATCCTATTTGGCCACATACCTAGTTACAAATTCCTAAAAGGAAGGAAAAATATGCTCATATCTAATATAATTTTTATTATCTATGAGAAAGGATCTCCAGTTAAAATAATGTAGTCCTGGCCACAGGCCGGTTTGGCCCATGAATTGTCAAAATTGGAATCGAAACCGTCAAAACTGGAACCGAAATCAAAACCAGATTTAATAGTTTGATTCCAATTTTAATATTTTTGAATTGTAGAATTGTCAGTTCATGGCTAGTTTATCAACCAATGGTTCAAAAATTCAAAAATTAGTTTTTTTATTTTTTAAATTAAAAAAGTTTACATGAACGGAGCAAATACAAATGTTTTAAAACATTTGCAGGACCGGGTCGCTGCAAATGTTTAAAATATGGCTGTTTGGGTATTTTTTTAATATAAAAATTTACTTATAAATATTATTCAATCTTTCAACTCGCTCCTTTCTCATTTCTTATTCTCTCAATTTTTAATACTCTTTTAATCTTTTAATCAAATTATCTCAAATTTAATTAAATTCTCTTTTTATTTTTATCAATTCTAATTTTAATTTATATAATTTAATTATTATTATTTTTCTATTATACAATTTCATAATTAATTATAGAATTTATCACTATAATTAATTTTATTTATTATCTATTATTTTTTTCATTATCCTTCATAATTAATTATATAATTTATTTTATTCATTAAAAAAAATAGTAAATAAAACTATGTAAACTTTGATTCTTCCAAATCTTAAAAAGATAAATAAAAAGTTTAATAGAAAAATTAAGTTTAAGCTTTTTTTTTAATTTTTAATTATTATAATTATTAATTAAAAAAATAAATCAGGGTCATGAATCATAACCAACAGTTTAATGTCAATTTTGAACCGGGGCCATGAACCGAAACCGTCAGTTCTAAACCGATTACGAACCGTATGACAACAATTTCGGTTCAAGGTTCTTATTTTTTTGAACCGTGAACTGACGATTCCGAATCAAAACTGTCTGTTCATGAACCACGACTAGGTCTAAAATAATGTATCACATTATGACTCTTTCTCATGAATAATGAAAATTTAGTAGATATGAGCATATTTTGATTCATCTTGCTAGTCTTAGGTAAGATTGGATTCAAAGTGAACTTGTTCAGGTTCGAAATGAGTTTTGTTCAAATGAATCCGAACACAAATATGAGATAACAAGTTTGAACCTGAATACGAGCTTGAGAGAATAAACAAAAATGAACTCAAGCCCGAACCCAAACAAGTGTCTTACTCGGCTCACATGACTTAGTTTTGTTAATAAATATAACTTTGAAATGACATCATACAATTGAGCCTATTGAGCCTGAAATGTGAGTTCGAAGTTGATCAAAGCAAATCCGAGCTAGAACACATGAACCTAGGTTAAGTGCAAGTTAATCATGAACACTAAAATTGTAAAACAAGTCAAACATGGACATTTGTTTAGTGAACTCGGCGAACCTGAATCTGGGCCTCAACTCACTAAAAACGGGTTGGGCCTTGTTTGGGCTCGGTTTGCTCATATGCAGCTCTAGTTTTAGGTATTGATCGTAGCTCAATTTTCAACTTTCCTTAACAAAATAAGTATTGGAACTATAAGAGAATGTAAATTTTCTGAAACTCTCTTTACAGGGGTACAAAGGGATGGTCTTAATCATGGGGTTCATCTAATCTGTATCTGAGGCCCGCAAATCAGCTCTTACATGTCTTTTATTCCACTCCATTCATTGAACTCTCCATTTTATGCCAATTCTACTGCTTTTACAATGGCATCCTTCAAAGATCAAAACCTTTTTCTTATCTTCCCTCTAATCTGTAACAGTATTGTTGCATCAGCTTTTTCCTTATCTTCCATCTATCTTCTACCTCTTAGTCTATTCAGAAGAACTGGAACCATCCGCTGGATGAACCTGCAAACACACATTGCAAAAGGTCAATAAGTATGTATCTATAAACTTCCTTGTACATTTGTAACACACAAACAGAATTCCAGATAAAGAAATCAAAAAGAGAAGACAAACTTAATCTTTACCTGACTCTGTCTATCTTCATTGAAGCTTACATTTCTAACCTTCAACTCCCCTCTGCTAGTTGTTAGCTCATCTAACATCTCAGCATCAGAAAATTCTACTTTGCCTTCCTCTGTTCCAGGATGAGACTTTTCCTTTTCCTGTGAAAACATGTCATATCTCATTTTAGCATTGCAAATTCATAGATATAACTTTTTAAAGTTTCATTTCTAGGAATTGCATACCGTGAAAGAGAGACTGAGAGAACGTCTTGGATCGCCGGATATTTCATCATATTCAGCTGCATCCAGCTCCTGCAGATGATGTGGTGGAAAGAACTTGGGAAGGAGATGTTGCCGAATGCTGATGAGAAGGAAGAATGGCAAAGGGAACAAGATTCCAGCTATAGGAATCCATGTCACACCAAAACACACCAGAAGATACACAAATTGGAAGAGAGTAAATATGACGATGTATTTGTATGGAACTGACTCTACAAACAATGCATGAGCACTCTCCAAGACCCTGCAAAGAAAGAACCACAGCCGCAGAAGAAACAAGATAACCATAAGCAACTAAGTTGTGTAGTGCCAGAACAAGTTTCCAAACATTTGTTCTCAGACGGAATGCTCGCAGAAAAACAAAACTCTGCAAGACTTACTTGTATTGCCGGCTAGGTGCAATGAAGAGTAGTAGCATCCTCTCCCAGAATTGGTTTCCTGGGAGACTGTCAATGGACATGTAAGCAAAATAACCCCAAAGAACTGATGTAGGAATTTGCTTAATAGCCGGCATGGCGCACACTGCTGCCGCCACCAAGAGAGACTGCAAAAAATTGCTCACTCTCTGCTCATTAACTCGGACAGGCAGGTAAGCATCGATGTGCTTCTCTGGATCAAATTTTTCCTTTTTGTTCTCTCCTTCCAATTCACCTTGCATAACTGCCTCCTTCAAGTTCTCCAGCTCCTTAACTACTGCAGTCTGCAGCAAAGGATACGGACATTGTGGAGGGCTTATTAGGCCAAAAATGTAAAATGTGAGGAAGGGATATAGACTTCAAGCAGCATTTTACTAGAGGACTTACAACGTGACTGCTGTCCATTTCAATGAACACGGCTTGCATGTTGCCATAAATTTCAGAACTGCTAGCTTTCTGCTTTATACTTTCCTTGGCACTCTTCACCATCTTCCTTCGTATGTACTTTATAAAACAGATTAAGTTCAGTAAGTTTCTGGTCCTGCTTTGTGCCAATATTAAGACAATTTTCTACATTCTGTAAAACCAACCTGTCTTTTGAGCACAGCGAGGCTCTTGGTGTGCATAGGAGATTGTGGAAGGACCCCATTTGAAGGCGGCAGCCCAATCAATCCACAAAGCAATGTCTGCAGACATTTATTTGAAGTGTCAATAAAACAAAATGAGAAAACTGAACATTAAATGCATATGTTAGTGGTGTATACCATAAATCCCAGCAACAGGATGTCATAGTGGTATGCAGACGGATTTTTAAGATTAAACTCCTTTTGTTGTGCCATTTGTGATGCAACACTATGGTCAAAAAAGTAAAGCCCGGCAATCATCACAGCAGGAACAAAGGCAGCAAAGATGTAAGCCAGAGGGACTTTCCCCATATCCTGCAGTTTAAGTATGTGTAAGCATTAAAATTTTCGAATTTGCATATTTTAATTCACAGGAACATAGCTTACTCTGATCACAGTCCAGTGATCCAAAGATGCAGATTCCCAAGGGAGAGGACTAAAGAGCCTTCTGGGTACTCCAGATGGAACCTTACTTGGTACAGTAAATGACAACGCTGTCCACACTACAACCATTAAAGGAACCCCATAGTCTGCAGTGAAACTTCTGAACCAACCTATATGCCATGGTAAAGTCTCAGGATTTTAAATATTCAGCTAATAAACATTATACAGGGTACTTCAGATTTGCTTCACAAACCTGTGCCATACCACCAAGGCCTTGCATTCCGGCTTTTTAAAGCAGTGTATAGTAGACCAAAAGTGAATATGATCCCCAGTAATCCATTCGTATAGAGCCACTGGAATTGATACTTTTCCAAATTGGAGTCTTGATCCTCAGGTATTTGAAATTCGCTCACCATACCCTGTGATTGAGAAATTGTATGATATTAAACATTACAGGTATCTCAAAGATCGTCGGGTTTTTTTCATAATAGTTACCTTGATAGCCTCTTGCATGAATAGAACTGCAATCAGCATGCCAAAAAGTTCGCCTGCAATCCTTGTAAATCTATTGATAAGAGCACAAGCATTGAATATTGCCAGAACAAACAGCATGAGAGCTGTCCATACACAGACCCTGTTAAAAAGATACAATAATGAAGGTTTATATGACCCATGCAGTTTTCAACTAAAACTGGACTATGATTTAATAATATTACCATCCAGCCCAAGCCAGGTATAGTTTCTGTCCCAAATCTTCCCTTCCCTTAGCAAAGTTGTACAAATAAGTGTACATTATAACAGTTGGCTCTGCAACTCCTAGTATCAAAAGGGGTTGCCCTCCAAATATGGAATGTATAATGCCACAGATAGCAGTGGAAGCTAAAGTCCCCACCGTGCTCAAGCTTCCATCTACATGGAAGTGACAACTCTTTCAAAATCATCACAGATACTAACTAACGCATAAGAAATTAAAAAAACGGCAACAATTATTTCAATTGGATTCCGCTTCAGTGCCAAGAATGTAAAGGAGAACCTGTGTCTCTACTTAGTTGCTCTCCGAAGGCAATGACAGGAAGAGCAGAAGCAAAGAAGATGTAAGTTGTGGGGGCCAATATCCTGACATAAATTTAAGAAAAAATATTACACCGATCAGACTCCCCACAATAATGAATTTGTTTGTATGAATTTTTTGTCAGTATTATGTAACAAGAATATTATAAATACCCGAGTCCTGAGCGAATACCAACAATCCAATCTTGCTTGTAACAAGCAGCCCTTCCCCTAAAATCATTGGCGATACCCCTGAATGGAGCTTTGATGTTCTCCATTTCTAGTCGAAGAAAGTGTGCGATTAGATCAAAAATTGTATATAGATGAGAACACTTGCACAATAAAAGGAAAAAAAAAAATGCAAACAGAAAAAAACACCAAGGGCAATGACTTTAAACAGATATCCATTTTAGATTCTTTAACACCAAGTTATAAACACAAAGAAAACAGTGAAAAAACATATCACACCTTTTATCGTCAAGATCTCAAATCATTGACCAGTTTTAAGTCAGCTTCACGAACTACATATTATAAGCTTTGAAAATAAAATCATGAGACAACCAAATGAACTTGATGGAAAAACAAATATAGATTATAAAACCAGTTCAACAAATTTCATATCCATGAAATAACACAATCCTGCATATATCGATTTTTTTCCTCAGAAAATCATGGCTTTCTTTTCCCAGATAACCAAACAGAATATGGTTTCTTACGTTTGGACAAAGAAATAAAACAAAATAAAATCTCAAATCTCGTAAATATCTCCTTAGAAAAGAGGAGTGAAAACCTAAGCACCGGTTAAGACAAATCACCGCATTAGCCTCATTGAATAAAACGGAAAGCTTCCTAAAAGGTGGACGAAACAACACACAACTCAACATATTCATTACTTATATTTCCATTGTCTTGCAAATTTCTAGGAAAACAAACACAACATTAGAGTTTCTTCTTTAATCCAATAAAAGGAATCCTTTTCTTATTCTTCCTCTCTAATCAAAATCCAACAATAAGAAGACAGTCTTGCTCCCTTGGACCAGCTCTACCACGCAACAAAAAGCATAAACCAATACGCATATCTTTACATTATCCATACATGCATGCACATAATTTAATACATAAGTTTTATGGAACTCGATCTTTACCGCAGACGGTGGCGGCTTCGGTGGCGATGGTCAGGAATACCGCCAAGTACGTGTTTCGTTTACTTATGAATGACTCCCCCCTCCCCTTCCCTTGGCGGCTTCTACTTGTGGAAGAGTCGCAAAACGTCTTTAAAATGAAGCGCTACCGACCATGTTGGTCCCAGTGAGGTTGTGTTTTCGTAATTTCACATTGAATAAATGATCATTTGGTGGGGTCATGCTTACGTGGCAATTGATGGTGCGAAAGCTGTCAGTCAATGACGGAATTCACATGTAGTCGGAGACGAGCCAATGACGACTTGGTAAAGATTTTAAAATAAAAACGTTCAAGACGTGACAAAAATTTTGATAGTCTCGATGTTAATTCTTGTATCATCGTACAATTATTTTATTTGTAAAATTCCTGTTTTATCATTTTAAATTATTTTAGAAAATAAAGAATGTAAGTCACCCTGCTTTTGACAAACAGTTGTAGCTCCATACATACTCTGTAGTGCCGGCCATGTGACTAATTAGTTTGATTTAAAATCCGATTTGTTCACTTCTATCCAATTCATCCCTCCTAAATCTGATTCCGTCAATAAAAAAATAGTGATAGATGAGGAGGATTCATCCCCCTTCATCAATCAATAGAGAGATAAAAATTTTCATAATTTCACCAACAAATAAAATTTATAGATTTTTTTTTGTCTATCGTTAATAAAAAAGAACCAACTAATGATAAAAAAAAAAAAGAAAAGGTCGATAGAAAGAAGAGAAAAAAACCTAG
Organism: Mangifera indica; assembly: GCF_011075055.1. Lineage (NCBI taxonomy): Eukaryota > Viridiplantae > Streptophyta > Magnoliopsida > Sapindales > Anacardiaceae > Mangifera > Mangifera indica. Next base: position 7,006,627 of record NC_058139.1, read on the forward strand.
ATAAAAAAATAATTATTTTTTAAAATTGAAAAAGTTTAGATAAAAATAAAATTATTAATTTTAAAATATAGGATAAAATTATATATTTTTTAATATTAATATAAAAAATTTATTTTTATATATAATAAAAAATTTTAATAAATATATAATAATAAATAGATATTTAAAATTTTAAAACCTTTTATATATATATATATATATATATATATATATATATATATATATATATATATATATATATATATATTTGAGAATGAAGTAAACTTTGGGTGGGTGTAGTTTTTTGGCCAAGAACTAATTATTAGAATTATTTTTCCAACACGCAATGCAGAAGCAGTGAGAGTCAATTGTGGCATTCCAAATATTATTACTAGAATAAACAGTTGGCATGGATTGTGACCCTTGGAATTAAGGAAACGTCAATGGATGATAGTCATATGTGGTGCCCTAATTTCAAGCAAAATGATGTTTACTTTGTAGAAAAATATAGCAATTGTATCCAGAAACCCGAAATTCAACTGAGTCACATTTGCCATTCTTGGACCAGATGGGTGATAATTTCTTTGTGATGGAAAATTAACAAGAAACTTAATGAGATGTTCAAGCATATGCCGTTCATTTTTCTGGCTGACTTTTGCTGCAACTTGACAACAATTTAAAGAGCCAGCTAGCTCAAGTGGCTATCAAACCATCTCGGTCTTGATTTCTATCAATGAGCTAGAAGAAGATCAGAGGAGAACTAACGTGGCCAGAAATTTATATCAAATTGGTTGATTACATTAAAAGAAAAAAAATTATAATCATGGATTGGAATTATTTAAGAAGATTTTTCATTCCATACATATTTTCAGAAACTATTTTCGAAGGAGACAGAAAACTTAAATTACAACAAAACCAATATCTTATGATTGAATCAAGCCTTTACTTTCAGTGGTGAATATTCGGTTTCCTTTGAGGACAAAAAATGCAGAAGGACAAAATTTAATTTGAATCCCTAAAGAAATGCCATGCAGTCATAAAGGAAACACGTAGCTTAAAGACTCTCAAGCCACATATACCTTTGTTGCCCTATATATTATCCAAGTCCAAGGCCTCTAATGTTTATTTTTATTTACATTAAACAAACTAACTTTAAATTAAGTTAATTAACCTTATGTTCGAAACTGATCAAATTTTTATCATTTAACTCAAGTGGGTTGAAATTTCGATCTATCTTCAATTAATCCCTACATAAAAACAAGCTATGAAAATAAAAACTTTTCTAAGAGTGAATTACATTTTCCGGTGGAAGGATTCACCAAGAAAAAACATTTTTTTTACTCAAATTTTAACCTTATTAATGAAAATTTTACATACAATGATAAAATTAGCATTTCTATTTCTTAAATTTTGAATAAAAAATAAAACACTCTACATTTTTGTTGTAGCCGCTACCATCAACATCGAACCCATATGCATTTTCTAAGAACAAGTATTGACACCCTATGAACCAGCATTCTGGACTGTGGATCTTCTTGTGTTCATGGGAGAAGCTAGCAGTGAGTGACCAACAACAAAGAAAGAAGATAGTCTTCTAAAGGAATGACTGCTCTCATAACAAGAGGAACTCGAGGCATAGGGTTTGTCACTTGACAAATTCACCTAAAAGTTATTTCTTTATTTATTTCTTGATTTCTTGAATTTATACTAATATCTAGAGACGTTAAGAGAGTTATAGTTCAGGTGAAAAAATATTTTTGGGTGGGAAAATATAATTCTTTTTTAAGATATATTTCTGTCTCTATATTTATACTATGTTTTTAAGTTCATAAGCAGAGTAATGTAGTGAGACCCACTTCCATCGATTTTATGTATTAATGGTCAATTTACTGTAATCACCTAATCTATTCATTACTATATACAAATTTGATGAGGTAAAGATGGTTTTCTTGCTATAGGTTCACCAAAATTTATTACGTGGCTATACGGTAAAAAATTTTGTTCGAAGTTAACTCTTGAAGATTAGTTCCTTAGGCAGGAACTAGTGCTTATTTTGAGTACGGAAGGTCACAAACTCTGATATGGATATTTTATCTATTAGAAGTAACCAAGACCATATGTAATACCACCTCCACAATAATTTAACAAGATAGATAAGTTTTCTATTATCAAATAACCATTTTCCCACATTTCACTTCATATAAATTAATTTCTGAAATCTAGGCATGGGGTCGATTTGTTTCTGATACATTTTGTGACTTTCTGTGAGAAAAACAATTGGACAAGGAAAAAGTGGCAGTACCTTTAGTTTGTCACGGCCAGTGGTCGATTTGTTCTGCAGTCCGATCACTCTGGATGGGTTTTTTCTCATCAGTGCTAGCAAAGGTATGGAGTTGTATTGGGTGGTGTTGACTCTTAAGTTTTTATTCAAATTTTATAACTTTTAAGCTATTTTTTGTTTGTTATCTTAAATGGTGGATTTGTATTGTTTGAACTGACGTTTTTGTGATCATAAATTTTTTTTTGTATTTAATTTCTTGTTTCTGAGTTGCTTTTGCTTTTAATTGTTGTTATAGTCGCTTTAAGTGGTTTCTTCTTCCCTGATTATTTTGTTCCGAGTTGGTTTTGCTTTGGAATTTTGTTTGGTTACAACTCTTCTGTTTATGAGAAATTTCTATGTGATGGTTTAGGATTTTGATGTTACTTAACTGAACTTTTTTATCATAATGATGCTGTGGATGATTATGAATGGTTTTGCGGTGTCTAAGATTGTTGGGTAACTAGTTTTTGGCGTATAATGATGTTCTTTGAATTAGATTCTAGTCCAATGCTGAGAAATGGGGAGACTGGGGATTGGATTGGTACCTTTGAAGGACATAAAGGCGCAGTGTGGAGTTGTTGCCTGGATACTAATGCATTATATGCGGCATCTGGCTCTGCAGACTTTAGTGCGTAAGTAGTTGAGCTTTGTCTGAAGGATGATTGTTTACTTTGAAAATTCATTAGTTTTAGTTATTTGTTTATCCATATAGGAATGGTTATTTAGGCTGTACAATATTCTATTCAATTTTGAAGTGTGTTTATTAGACTCCCTCACTTTAAGTTAATTATAATAAAAAGTTTATTGTGAACAGATTGGAAATGTTCAAATTTAGACAAAATCATCATATGCTACGTTTATTTCCCTAGATTATTGTTCTCTATGTTTTGTAGGAAATTATGGGATGCATTGACTGGGGATGAAAAGCACTCATTTGAACACAAGCATATTGTTCGAGCTTGTGCTTTTTCTGAGGTTAATTTTATCGTTTTTCCTCTTGACTCTTAAGGATTCTGTTCTTGGTTGTATCTCCTTTGGTATTTGCATGCTCTTGACTTAATTTAGCTAATTTTTATTGTTTATCACATATTTGATTTTTAAGTGTAGTCTGACTATTCTCTGCTAATGCTTATCATTGTCAATATCTGAGATCTGGCAATCTTATTGTACAAAGCTTCTTCTAGACTTTTTTATCATAGTTTTCACCTTTTTAGGTGTATTAGGCCAACTAGATATATATAAATATTTTTTCAAAAGATGAATTCTGCTTCTAGACTTCTTTCTGGATGAAGAATTTTTGAAGTAGTTTAAAGCATTATAAATCTTGCCTGGTACTTGCAATAAGTTAATTCTTTGCACAGGACACACACCTTCTACTCACAAGTGGATTTGAGAAAATTCTTCGTATATTTGATTTGAATCGTCCAGATGCATCTCCAAGAGAAGTTGACAATTCTCCTGGTTCAGTTAGAACTGTTGCATGGCTTCACAGTGACCAGACAGTATTAAGTTCCTGTACTGATATTGGTGGTGTGAGGTACGGAAGAGTAATTAAATAGTTGACCCCATTATCATGTTGTTGGCTCGTGTTTTCTTTTTTCATTTTTTTCGGTTTGGTTAAATTGGATTTAATGAACTTTTGCTGGTTTTATCTGATTTACTTGTAATACAAAATTCAGATAGATGACTTAGTATGAACCTCTTGACATATGACGTGACCACTTTTCTTATGTGGAAAATTTTCTGAATTGTTTACCCCACAAAACACTATCTGAAGCATAAATTCTGTTAATACTTGGAAGATTCTAGGAAAAACGAAAGTAATGGAAGTTAAGAACCAGAATCTGACTTTCAGTTATATGTTAACTGAAAAATTGTGAGAGGGTTGTTAAATATGAGAAGTTCTCAATGCATTTATGTATTATCTCTACGATTTGACGATGAAAACAAACAGATGTTATTTTCTTTATCAGCACTTAGTTGAAAGTAATTGGGTTTTCCCAATTTTTATCTAACACATTTGTAAATACAATTGCCAGAATATTTTGTACCAATTTTTACTTATCTTTTTAATTTTTATTTTTTTGCAGCTATGTTTTCATTTACCCATTGCTTTTTGGTTGCCTTGTAGGTGTTATGTGATGTAAGAAGTGGCAAAATTGTTCAAAGCCTTGAGACCAAATCACCAGTAACTAGTGTTGAAGTGAGTCAGGATGGTCGCTATATAACTACCGCCGATGGTTCTACTGTTAAGTTCTGGGACGCAAATCAGTAAGTGATTCAATTGAATAGTTTTAGTACTCATGCTAATTTTTCAGGCAAGGCAGATTATATCTTTCTTTTATATTCTTTAGTTTTGGATTGGTGAAGAGCTAAAATATGCCCTGCAACATAGAATCAGCTTCATTGGAACCAAAACTTGGCAGTAAGTTCATTGCAGGAGGAGAAGACATGTGGGTCCATTTATTTGATTTCCATATCGGTGAAGAGATTGGTAAGTTCCTTTGAACTGAATGATTATTAGATAAAATTTCTAGTGCCTAAAGTGGATCACTTTTCAAATGTCCACGAATGGGGGCAGTTTAGAGGTTTTGCACCACTTTATTGTGCTGTGTTTGTCTTTTTTGATATGGACGATGGGATCTAGGTTCTCCTTTTAATATTGTACTTGTATTGTGCATCTATGTGCTGCATGTTAATGCCCTTCCATTGTCATAATATCATTATTTGTTGTCTATTGCAAACTTAGGATAGGCATATTGACCATTTCCTTTTTTCTAACTGGACATTGTTTAAGAAGGAAATATTTCTTTTTAACTCAAATAATAACATGGTTATAATAAATTGAATCACAAATGAAAGACTTTCAGCTAGAGAGGCATCCAATGCATCTTACTAATTAAAAAATATTGGGTTTGTAAATTCTACATGCTTTCCTATTCTCTCTGTAGGATGCCACAAAGGTCACAATGGTCCTGTCCACTGTGTAAGGTTTTCTCCTGGTGGAGAATCCTATGCTTCAGGATCTGAAGATGGCACGATTAGAATATGGCAAACAGGCCCTGCAAATCATGAAGAGAATGACTCACATCCGACCAATGGACCTTCTGGAAAAGTAAAAGTTTCTGCTGATGAGGTAACTCGGAAGAAGATTGAAGGCTTCCATATCGGCAAAGAAGGGAAACCCAGATAGAAAGACAAGATTGCAGACGTGTAACCTAACCTTATGAGTAAATTTGATGTGTGTTGCTATGTTGTGAGCAAACCAGTTGTGGGCAAGAGGGAGTTGTGTTTCTTTTTGGCGGATTGACCTGTGGATATATAATAGACTGTTCTTGGTTCAGTTGCCCAACATTCTGATGCCTTTGTTCTTTTGGACATCATTTGAATCGTAAATCGTTGAAGTTGAAAATCTTGTCTTATCATGGGGATCCAGTGGAAGAAATTTATCTCAAAAAAAGAGAAGGCATAAAGCTGGTGACCAAAATCTTTCAATATACAACCGAAACACTCTTTCTATCAGCTTACGGTGCTGACCTCTTATGGTGAAAGGATTTTTTTTTAATTTTGTAAATAAATTTATGAAATTAAAAATTAGAATCTTGACCATTTCCAGTTATGTTTTATAATTATTTTGACATGAATTCATTTCAATGTTTATAAATAAATAAAAATAAAAATGCATACTGGTGCTAACATCTTCCAAAATACTGCAGTTGGGCTGAAAGTGATAAGGGGCCGCCTCCGAACGGAGTCCCATACGATTCAGATCATCCAAATTTACCACGTGCCTGAAATTTTCGTAAATTAGGAAGGGTAATTCCGTCAAAAAATAGATATAAGTTCTTTAACAAGCAGGGATCTAGATTCTTCTTCTTACCCAGTGTCTCCTGTCCCTGGCTCGCGCTCGGCCTTTACTTTCTTCTCTCTTGGTTCCTTTTTCTGCATAGCTTAGAAAATTAAATAATTAATAATTAATATAAAAACCCTCAAATTTTGGCGGGAAAATGTCAGGAAAAGGAGCTAAGGGTTTGATTACTGGCAAAACTACGGTTAACAAAGATAAGGATAAGAAGAAGCCTACCTCTCGCTCTTCTCGCGCCGGTCTCCAGGTTTTTCTGTGTTTCTTCACTCAATGATGCGTTGTATTTGTTTTTTATAAGTTCGTTTGACTTGATTTAGATAATTTTAGGATTCAAAATGATGCTTTGAAATATAAAGAATTACTTTTATTCAGTATATATATAAAGAATTACTTTTATTCAGTATATATATCCGTATGTATGTTGTCATAGGATGTCGTTTTTGTGGATCGATATGATGCCCCTTTTTTTTGTCTGTTTTTGATGCAGCTTAGTTTAGTTGGTCAAAGTGCTAAAGTCAAGTAAAAACTTTGCTGAGTTTGTTATTGACGCTGAGATTTTTATTTTACTGTGATTTGGATTTGAGGGTGGAATTGTACAGTTTATTTTGTGTTACATTGACTCTTTGTTTCTTCCAGTTAATGAAATAAAATTCTTATGGATATCTATGGCATTGCTGTTAGGTGATGGGTAATGTTAAACTGTGTTGTATAATGCTTCTTCTTCTTCTTTTTTTTAATTAAAATTTTTGGGGTGTTTAAAATTGTGCTTTCTGGTCAAACTCTGGCTGGTTGTTGCGGAAAGATTGACTAACTTTGTGTTTTGATGATGGAAATTTTTTCAACTGATTGTCCATAATGTAACTTTAAGCCATTTTCTGATTTAAAAAAGGCTCGGAAACTTTTTAAGAATGAGATTTTACAATGATTATACATCTAAAGTTGCTTCAGTGGTTTCTTTTCAATCATTTTAGGAATGGTTAATAGTAAGGTTATTGTTCTAGGGCTATTCATTGCTCTTCCCTCTCTCTATCTGATTTATTTGGAGTAAAGAAGAAATAGGCTTAGTGTACTTTTTTTGGGGAATTGTTGATCATGTGCTTTTTTCATATGGATATGAAGGTTTAAGGATAAAGGAGTGTGATCTCTTGAAGTGGTAGATGATAAAAGGGGGATGGGTTCTAGATGCAAAAAAGATCGTAAGCTGACTGGAAACTATTTGGTTTGTATGTTCCATGCCATCTTTTGGATTACTTTTTCAGCCTGATTTGTTCTCTTTAAAGCATCAACAAGTATTTTAGGGAAGGAGCGGGCAAAGGTTTTGATGGATGGAAAAAGTAGGCAAAGGTTTTGACGAATGGAGAAGACCTTTTAATTCTTCTGGGGTTAGGATGGAATGTGAGGAGCACATGGTCTATCACTTGAAAGACAATGATACCAACTGGAGAAGTATCCTTGATTTTCCCCTATGTGAGTTGGTGAATACTGCTTTTAGTGAAACAACTTGGTGGTCTGGTAATTTTTTATGAAGAATTGGACCATTGAAGACTGGTTTTGACAACATAAAAAACAAATGTCTGGGTTAAACAAAATTCTTATAACCGTGGTTGTATGTTATTAGAGAGTAGTTATCAGTTCCTTATAAGCCACAAGTGTAAATTCAGTTTTGATTGTTTGGCTGCTTTAGCCAATGGATTTTCATTAATATAATGTTTTTGGATTCATATTTTGTATCTTACAATAGGTCACTTATGTATTATAGGAAATTAGATTTTGGAAGTATTCCAAATTAATGACTTTTATTCGGTTGAAGCATGAGAGAAAAAAAAAGAGTGATATATTCTCCCTTAGCTTTGAGTGGGAAGTTGGATTCTATCTTTGCTTGAACTGACATAATTGCACTTTAATTTTCGAGAATTGCATTCAGTTTCTGATTCTAAATTTTGAATGCCTCTTGCAGTTCCCAGTGGGTCGAGTCCACCGTTTATTAAAGGAACGGGTTGCTGCAAATGGAAGGGTTGGAGCCACAGCTGCTGTTTATTCAGCAGCCATTTTGGAATATCTGACAGCTGAAGTTCTGGAGTTGGCGGGAAACGCTAGCAAGGATTTGAAGGTGAAACGTATCGCACCTAGGCATCTGCAGCTTGCAATTCGAGGAGATGAGGAACTTGACACCCTCATCAAAGGAACTATAGCTGGTGGTGGAGTCATCCCACACATTCACAAATCCCTCATCAACAAGTCCTCCAAAGAGTAGTTTGTAATGTTACCTTCTCAGCTTTGCTGTGTTTGTCCTTTAGAGGTTAGATGGGACAGATTTGAATGAGGAACGATGACAAAGATTGAATTTGAGAAATTAGCATTCATCCTTTCATGTAGTGACAAAATGGTGATATGTTTGCTTTCCATTGTCAGTTAGTGTTAAAGTTTGAAATAAGGATAGAAAAAGTAGCCGTACCGTAGAATTGTGTTGATTGTTGAGTACTTGTCACCTGATTGGTGAAATGTCTCTCAGATAGTGTTTTGATGGTTTTTGTTTAAAGAGTTATGTTTGATGCTTAGATTCATTAGTTGGGTGATTCTTATCCTTTTTAGTGCTATAATAATTCATTTGACAATTGAACTCGGTAGAGTAAAATTTCATTAAGAATTGAAGTACTGCGGAGTGGAAATGAGAAGGTGCTGGGCAGCGTGTTGGAGAGAGCCACTGAGGTCGTTCTGCCCCATTTTGTTGAACTTCCGAAAATTCGTTATGTGTGGCAGAGGTTTCGACTTAATACTGATGTAATAGGGCATTTTCTGTTTTGGGCAAACCTTAGGGGTTCAAGTAAGTATTCCTTGTAACATTTGCGTAAAACTTATGCTCATTTAAAATAATCTTATTTATAGCCAAGTCCATGAACAAGTCGATCCCAAAAATTTACCGGGAAGGTTGTTCAAAGTCGGCCATTAATAAACTACCAATCACAGTTCTATAAAATACAGGGGACTCATAATGAGCTGTGTGGAATTATCTGTCAGTGACTGGAAATGACATTTTATGAGTCAGAAAATTGTATCTTGTTTTTCTTATTCAAAAATGATAACGCATGTTGTTCAACTTGCTGCAACTTTCAAAAAATGATAAAAAAATCAATAGATATAGACCTTTATTTAAAATAATAATGTACTGCAATTGGTACTTCTGAAACATGTAAATTTTAATTACCCCCGTCACGCTCTTCCTCTGTTTTGATTGAAATTCCAAGGAACATGGTAATCTCTTTAGCATTCCATCTCATGTTAAGCGATTTTCGCCTGTTGCTTAGCTTGCACTGCTAAAAGGGAAGTGTCTATAACTGATCTCGAAGAAAATCTTGATGCCCTGAAGATTGAATTGCAAAAACTAACTGAAGCAAATGATATAATGACGAAGGTAAAAATTGCTGAACAATAACAAATGAAACTAATGGTGCAAGTGGAAGGTGGCTTCAAGGGTGCAAGCTGAAGTTTGCTTGGCTGCTGATCACATGGTCTCCAAAAATTCAGAACTTGTGTCCTTGAGGCTTCGGTTCCAAAAATTTTAGCAACAAGTTAAAGAAAAAAAGTGCTAAAAAGGAGGTTGTGATCACTTTCAGGAGTGAAGGAAATTTCAAAGACTTGGCTGAGAACATGCCAGAAGATCCAGTGGGTTGCAATGAACATTCGACAAGAGTTTGGAACTGTATTCCAGGGGTATTTGGCAAGACTACCATATTGAAACAAATCAACAACAATTTCTGCTGCCAACCGCAAGATTTAAAATTTGTGATATGCTTTATGGTTAAGAAGCTGCAACTTGAAAAGATTCAGGAGGGCATTGGGAAAAAGAAAGGATTTTCCAGCTAATCATGGAAGAATAGAAGTCCTGAAGATGAAGCTCAGGACATTTTAAGATTTTGAGGAGAATGAAGTTTGTATTATTGTTAGATGACTTATGGATTCCGACTTTCTCAAGAAAATATTCTAAACAGTTCTGTAGTGTTCCCACCACCCCTTTTTTCTAATATCACCTATTTTGAATATTAGTTCCCAAAATTACAAACAAGACCCCTCAACATTGATACAATGACACAAAGGCTCTTACAAACAAAACGCCTATATCAGTCCCTTTTCCAGACTCAACTATTGGATCCAAAGTCATTTTCACAGTTCCTTTTTGAGGTTTGTGGGGCAATGAGAACTTGGCAATTTAGAGTTGAGTGCGTAGGAGAAGAGGAAACTTGGCAATTATTTCTATAAAATCTCCAAAAAGAATTTTTGACAAGCATCCTGATATTCCTGGGTTAGTGAAAACTGTGGCCAAAGAATGTGGTGGTCTGCAGTTTGTAAGAATACTCCTGGGGAGTGGAATGATGCAATTCAAGTATCAAGAAAACCAGCTTAAGAATTTTCAGGTGTGGATAAGGTTTTTCTATGTAATTATGAGAGTTTGTTTAATGACAAAATTAGATCTTGTTTCCTGTATTGTTGAATATTTCCCTAATGTTATGATATTTCCATAAAGGACTTGATAGATTGTTGGATTAGGGAGGCACTCGTGATGAATATGACAGAAGGTACACTGTCATTGGTGATCTTTTTTGTGGGTGTTTATTGGAAGAAGTTGAATAAGTCTAAAAAATGCATGATGTGATTCGGGAAATGGCTTTTTGTATGTCAAATGAAACTGACAAGCAGAGAGATTTTTCAGTTCATGCAGGTGTTGAAATAAATGGAACACCGGGAATTGAAAAATGGGAAGGAGTAAGAAGGATGTCATAGATGAAAGATAAGTTTGAGGGATCTGTCTGAGAGTCCTATGCCCTTTTCTTCTAACCTTGTTTCTTAATTCAAATTGCTTGAAGATGACCTCTAATGATTTTCTTTCCAACTCATGCCTTCTCTGAGAATCTTAAATCTATCCTATAATCGCTCTCTGATTGAACTGCCATCACGAAATTCGAAATTGGTTTCGCTGCAACATCTTGATCTATCATTTACTACCATACAGGAGTTGCCAAGGGAGTTAGAAGCCTAGGGAAATCTTAAATGTCTGAACTTGAAGAGTAATTTAATCTCCATATCCACAGCAATTGTTTATCTATTGAGAACGTTCGGCTGTGGACTTTGCAGTTGAGGCAAAAGATAGCATTTTGTTTGGCGGTAGGGGATTATTCTTGGAGAAATTGTAAATGTTTAAAACATTTAAATGTTTTGAGCATCAGCTTAACCAACTCCACTGCTTTTCAAAGCCGTTTGAGTTTCAGAGTTCAATTCATTCCTTACGTTTGTACCACTTTGTCCACTCAGAATCACTCAAATTTCTGCCGTTAGCATATATGAATCATCTTGGTACGGTTGTTTTAATTTGAAAGAGATAAAGATCAAGCTTGAAGACAAGAAATACTGACAATTTAATGGTTTCCGCAGCTTGCATGAAGTTTGCATGAATTACTGCTCCTATTTAAGAGATGAAACAAGGGTTATCCATGCTCCCAACCTCAAGAATATTGACGTACCAGAATGTGATGCTATTGAATAGACCATCAGTGTTGAAAAATTGAGTGACAATCTGAATCCTCTTGAACAACTTCAATATCTGGAATTTTAACATCTACCAGTTTGACGACTATTTACTCCAATGCCCTGCCCTTCCAGCATCCGTAGGAAATGTCAATCTAAATTCTTTCCTGTTTACCGTACAAGTTCTGGTGTGTAATTTGACTTCAAAAGTTAGCCACTGTTATCCAAATTTCTGTTGCCACTTGTTTTGTCATCCATTTCCACTGCTGTCTATTTGGAGTAACCATGCATCAGTGCGGATTGCTGTTCTGGTACTTATCAGTTGTTTTGATCTAACTTCAAAATATTGGCTTGTCAAATATAGGCACCCAGAAACAACAAATATAGTGCACTTTTTTTTTTTTTTAAACCGTAGAATACTAGAATTCACTCTGTTTATCTCCATTAATTTTTTTCAAGAAGCTGCACAATATCATGTCTAACCCTATGCGACATCAATTGATTAGACCAAGAAAGTCACTAGCATAGCAGAAAATCTACTTGGAATTATATTATAACGTATGCAAGAAGTCATCACTTGATTAAAATGTTAAATTTTTAGACGTTCTAAGAAAGATGTGTGAAATTTTTCTCACAACAATTGGTTTTATCTTCTTGATTTTGGAGCTCCAACAAGTTACGAAGTCGCATTTAATCTCTATGCCTTCCCTACGTTGAGAATTCAAAGCCAATTAATTTTTTGTCTTTAACAAATGTGAAGCATCTGGACTCACTTAGCATTTGGAACTGAGATATTTGGAAGAGGTGAAGATTGATTATGCTGGGTAAATGCGGAAGGTTCTGCAAACTGACCCCAAGGGTTAGTTTAAGTAGTTAAGCGAAATGAACTCTTATAAAAGGTCAGAGTTTGATTATCATGACCTCATTTTCATGTGAAAAATTTAGACTGATTAACTTAAAATCAAAAATTAAGATGATATAATAAAAGAAAACCTGAATTACTTACTATAGTAATTATATGTTAAGTCATCATGCTCTATATATAACTATTTGACGAAATTGGACAGAATTCCCGGGCTTTAAAAAAAAAAGGGTTATGCAAACTCGCAATTTTCACATACTTCAAGCGGTGCATATAGACTATAGCTTAAGATTGGGGGATTTGACATGGCTTGTTCTTTCTCCAAGCCTCATGGTCATCAAGTTATCAGCCTGTACAAAGATGGAAGAAAGTATTCAGCGTTGAAATATTGGAAGAAGTTCTCTCAGATTTCCCCTAGATTATGGGAAATCTAAGGGAAATGAAAGTGTGTTAGGCCTCCAATCTTGCACGTAGACAAAAGGAAAAGCAAAGGAATTAAACACAGAGAGAACTCAAGCACATTATCAGGAGAAAACAACAAGCAATCAGGAGGCAATTCGGAAGACAGCATCGAAACGAAATCAGGACAGACAACGACAGTTGAAATCAAGGCATTCTATTATTCTGCAGACTCATTAGAACTTGGTACATCAAACACAATCCACAATGACAAATAACATCTTAAAGAAAATATTATTTTTAACACAGTTACTCCATTTGTACATATACTTTATAATCATCAAAATTTCAATTTCTTCTACGAGAATCGTATGCATCCGACTATTGGCACAGCTACGAATCTTGCAATGGTTAGTGAGTGACCTCTAAGTAATAAAGCCAATTCTGGAAATTCAAAAGCTAACAAAAGGGAAAAAAAATCTCTCTTTCGGCTGAATAATCATTTGAAGAATCTGTGACATAGCAAGTGTTACTATTTTAATTTGGAATGGCAAACATCTATAATGACACTTAATGTTAATTAATGAGTTAACGGAGCTGGATTCTTGTAATTAATTATACTTTTAATCCTGGGTTTGCAATCAATTGTCATGTTGGCCGAATGATTAACAATATAACTGGGTAAACAAATAGTCAAATTTGTCTGTATCCAAAAGGCTTGCTAGCATTATAAGAGAACGCATGTATCAAGTCTTAATTAAATCAAAGGTTAAGTCAAAAAAGCAGATTTAATTAAAGGAGCTTAAAAATAAAGTTACTTTAAATTTGATTGCTGTTTTATGCTAGCATGATAAGATCCATGTAAACTAAAGATACAACATGATCTAATATGAGCTTTTATGAGATGCTTATTTTTAGAACTCCGATTGGGCAGTGGCTATTGTTTTTATAATACTTTTAGACAAATCTCATATTAGTAAAATACGAAAAAGATATTGAGTTTTGTGAGTTCTTTAAATTGTTAAGACGTGTTTTAGTTTATAAAACTATGATAGATTATTAATCTAAAGTAAACAAACAATATTTTCTCAGTGTTCTAATAAATACATTTACCCATCTCACACTTAACATGAAGACATATATCTCCCTTGAATTTGAGAAATGAAAGAATTTTTTTTATTATATTATTATTCAGTTAATACTTGAACAATCAATATTAAAATGAGGATATTATAATTTTAAACATAAAATCATTCCAATCAACAAATTATGTAAACAGTAGTTAAATGCAGGGGAGATGAATCCATAGACAGAAACCAGGTAGTAGATCGATAAAGTCTTTCTCTCTAACTTATTTAATCTCTTCTTTTCAGAAATGGAAACATACTGCTCTACAACTGTTGAGAATTGAGAATGTTTTCGCCTGTCAATCATGCAGTCAGAAGCTAGCATTTTATTTGATTGGCATTGGATTCTTGTTAAAGAATTTTTCCTGTGAAACGCTTAATATTGTTTTGAGCAATTCCCATGCTTGCTCTGAAGCATTATGAACCAATTAGATTTTCAAATTTTCTAAGACAATCAGTGGAATATTATTATTTAATTCTACAATCGGGAGTGGGACAGATCCATAAATGATTCTCTGTCACATCCATGGCCAATTTCCTCTTGTTTCCTGTTTCAGTAACCATAATTCAAGTCAAAAATGAAGGCCACTGGCCAGCTATTTTGCAATTCAATTGAACAAAAAGCAAGCAGTTATGTTACACAATGTGCATAAATTCCAGTCCTGAAGGCATCCTCTTCCTCAGATGAGAGTTTCTATCTCAATATTCTCACCAGCCTTCTTCCTCTTTTAGTTGAAATCGTGATAAAAAATATATATATGGGTTTAAACTGCTGCTCATTCTCAATCTCAGCCGTCTCATGTCGTTCGAGTTTCTGTATCTCATGTCGTTCGAGTTCCTGTATCTCATGTCGTTCATGTCGTTCGAGTTCCTGTATCTCATGTCGTTCATGTCGTTCGAGTTTCTGTATCTCATGTCGTTCGAGTTCCTGTATCTCATGTCGTTCATGTCGTTCGAGTTTCTGTATCTCATGTCGTTCGAGTTTCTGTAAATTTATTCGTCAAAAGTGCATTGTTCGAAAGAGGCCATGTCTATGTAAGCTCCAAGATAATCTTGTTGCCCTGGAGAAGACAAACCAAAAATTAATTGAACGAAGACACCATGTGATGAAGAGTGTCATCAATGCTGAACAGCAACAAATGAAACGGCTTGACGCTGTGCACGCCTGGCTTTTACGGGTTGATGATGTCGAAACTCGAGTCAAAAAACTGCTAAGAGAAAGATCTCAACAAGTTCACAAATTATGTCTTGGAGGCTTCTGTCCCTGGAACTGCTGGTCAGGCTGCAAATTTGGAAAACAAGTGGATAAATTGCTTCAAGATGTCGTTGCATTAACCAATGAAGGAGATTTTAAAGAGGTTGCTGAAAAGATGCCAGAGTCTAAAGTGGGCTTGCAATCAATGGTTGATAAAGTTTGGAGCTGCCTTCAGGAAGAACAAGTCGGGACTATAGGCCTATATGGTCCTGGAGGAGTCGGCAAAACAACTTTGTTAATTGAAATTGCAAACAAATTCCTCCGTAGACGGACTGATTTCAATGTTGTAATTTGGGTGGAAGGGTCGAAAAACTTGCAAGTTGGAAAGATTCAGGAATATATCAGAAAAAGGATGGGTTTGTCTGACAGATCATGGAAGAATAAAAATGTTACAGAAAAAGCTACTGATATTTTCAAAGCTTTAAACGGGAAGAAGTTTGCATTATTAATTGATGATTTATGGGAGCAAGTTGATTTACGAGAGGTGGGTGTTCCTCTTCCAAGTCCTGGAAATGCTTCCAAGTTGATTTTCACAGCTCGAGAAATGAAAATTTGTAGCCTCATGGAAGCTCACCAGACATTTAAGGTGGAGTGTTTGAGTGACCAGGAAGCTTGGGAACTATTTCAGAGTAAAGTCGGAAAAGAAACTCTGGATAGTCATTCTGATGTTCCTCAACTAGCCAGAAAAGTAGCTGAAGAATGTGGTGGTTTGCCTCTTGCACTGATTACCATTGGTCGAGCTATGGCTTCCAAAAAGGAACCTAAAGACTGGAAGTATGCAATTCAAGTTCTCAGAAGATCAAATTCTGAATTTCCAGGTAATTAAATATCTCTTGCCATCTTGAAGATAATTTTGAACTTATCCAATCTAACATCAAATCCTGGATTCATGGCTGCAGGTATGGAGAAGATCTATACTCGTGTGAAGTTCAGTTATGATAGCTTGCCTAATGACATGATTAAATCCTGTCTCTTATACTGTAGTTTATTTCCGGAAGATTATGGTATTTTGAAAAGAGACTTGATCAATTATTGGATTGGCGAGGGATTTGTGAATGAATCTAACAGAGATGAATCACTAAACAAAGGTTATTATATCATAGGCTTTCTTCTTCACACATGTTTGTTACAAGAAGAAAAAGAAGATAGCTCTCGTGTGAAAATACATGATGTGGTTAGCGATATGAGTTTGCGGATAGCCTGTGAACTTGAGAAGGAGAAGGAAAATTTTTTGGTCCATGCAGGAGCTGGATTATCCAGTATTCCAGATATCAGCAAATGGGAAGATATGACAAGAATTTCCTACATGAATAATCAAATCACAGCTACTCCTGGTGGTAATCCGAAATGCCCTCATCTCGAAACTTTGTTTCTTAACAATAATTCCATTTTGATGTTGAACAATTTCCTTTTCGTAGATAAGCCTAATCTCAGAGTTCTAAATTTGTCATATAATCATTCCTTGAAAAGATTACCTGAGAAATGTTTTTCGAATTTATTTATTTTGCAACATCTTGATCTCTCAGCGACGGGCATAGAAATTTTACCAGAGGATTTGAAAGCTTTGGTAAATCTTAAATACCTGAACTTAGACCGTACATATTTTCTCCGGAAAATCCCTCGAGAAACTTTCTCTTGCCTTTTGATGTTGCAAGTGTTGAGATTGTTCAAATGTGGTTATTTATGTGAAGCACAGGAAGACAGCATTCTATTTGGTGGTGGTGAATCTTTGGTGGAGGAAATGTCGAGATTGAAAGATTTGTATGAACTGAGCATCACTTTAAAAAGTTTCCATGCTCTCCAGAAATTTCTGAGCTCCAATGAGTTGCAGAAATGCACTGAATCTCTATGTCTTCAGGATTTAGACGATTCATCCGAATCTCTCAATGTATCATCTTTGGTACAGATAGAGCATCTTGAAACGCTTCATATTTTGAAGTGTAAACATCTGGAAGAGATGACGATTGATGTTACAGGCGAAGTTCAAAATCTCCGAGAAACTCATGTCCAGAGTCTTCATGTGGTGAAGATAAAATTTTGCCAAAAACTGAAGGACTTGACATGGCTGATTCTTGCTCCTAACCTGAAGATTGTTTCGGTATCAAACTGCTTTGATATGGAAGAAGTAATCAGTGTTGAGAAATCGAGTCAAGTGTCAGGGATGATCGAAAACCTGAACGTTTTTGAAAATCTGGAAAGTCTTCGATTAAAAAATCTACCAAATTTGAAGAGCATCTATATGAATTCCTTGCCTTTCCCGCGTATGAAGGAAATGATTGTGCTTGGCTGTCCAAATGTTAAGAAGCTTCCACTCGATTCCAACAGTGGAAAGGCGCGAAAAATTGTGATAAAGGGAGAGGAAGAGTGGTGGAAAGAGCTGCAGTGGGATCGAGCCATTGAAGATGCTTTTCTTTCATGTTTCATATCTCATTGATGATGAAATTTCAGAAAGATTTCTCGTTGTTATTGGTTTTTTTTTTTTTTCCTCCTGGTGTGTTATGTTTTGTAAAAGGGACAGCGGATGTTATCTGTTCCTGTCTTTTGTTAATGGCGTATCAATTTTGGATCCTTGGTTCTAAAATTTTGTCCAAAATAACATTCTCGCATGCTATGTGTCTTGTCGCACGTCTCGATGCCGACTGCCCAGTAGAATTGTCAATTAAAATATTAGATTGGAGAAAGAAAATTTAGAATATAATATGTACTTGCTTTCAAAGCTAAATTACCTTCTAAAGGTTGGTTCAATAGGAACATTGTAACTCTGTTACCAAAGTTGATCTATTGGTGTAGGGAAACAGCAGTGTTCTGCATTATTCATTAAAGGACTAAAACGGTCACCTACCCTATTGCTATGAGTAAGCTATCCTATACTGGAATTTCTAAACCTACGAGCAATGTTTTTTGAACTAGAATTGACAGTGAAAAAGGTGGTCTAATCTAACAAACAGCCAAACTGTTTGTTTGATCCATAATCAAATCAATTAACTATTTATATTACATGTCTTTTAAATTATATTAAAGTTTTCTAATTATTTTTAATTATATAAATGATGATTAATGAATATTAAAATGCTTTATGCTTTTTTTTTAATATGATTAATAAATATAAAAGAGTTGAGACGAGTAGAGAGATCTAAGAAAATTGATATCTTAGAGTTTATAATTTCATAAGATTTTAAATAATTTTCTTTTAAAGTGATGTTATAATTTGAATTTGTTAATTGGCAACGCCCTCAAAAGTGGAAAAATGGCAATACTAGTTCAAACAAGCATTAAATAAACCTTTACTTTGCGAATGGAGGAAAAAAAAAAAACATACAGGTGAATGAGCTATATAACCCCGTAGAAAGTTAGGGTACGGGGTAGGGCTCCGAACTACACATCAAAAATACCCCAAAGCAGAGATGATGTTATTTTCTCTCCCTTGGGTTAAATTGCTTGGGAAAAAAACGGGGAAAAAGAAGAAGAAGAAACCTACAACAGATACAAACCTATTTTTAAAGCTAAAGTAACCTATTTGTTTTGCAAGTCTGCTGTAAATAAGAGTCTACTTATAAAGGGTACTATAGCTGCAAGTAAAGCCTTGGGGCACTCCTCGTGTGGAAGATGACCACATCCCGATATGGCAACCAGCCTCTGCAATGCAATGAACCACAGCAACATAAGATTCAATCATTACAATGGAAATTCACATTAATGGCCGTTTTAATTTATCTCAATCAGTAACGCAATTATTTACACAGTTTGATCAGATCCAAGAGAAGCGTAATACAAAAATGAAAACAGAGGAAAGAAAGAGGTCCTCACAGAATTTACAAGTTGTGAAGCCATAGCTTGAGAAGAATTTAAGGGCACCAAGGCATCTTCAGCACCAGAAATAACCAAAACTGGCAAGTCTTTGACTGCTTTCATCAATGACGCTGCATTTTGTGGGGAAAGAACAGTCTCATATGACAGTCTACCTATCTCATAAAGTGCTTCATCCCAACCTTCTACACAAAGTGGGGCCTGATTGAATTTATGAACAGAATACAGATGAAGTGATTAGCATGTTGGAATTTTGAGCCACTGACAAGAAAATTCAAATGTTCCATTCTCAAACAAAATTCTCATTAAACTGACCGAACAAACAGTATGAAAGTAAGGAGAGACAAGTGTCCTGTACTTGACAACCGTATAAATAGATTGAACAAAGGAAACATGCCAGTTCCAAATTTAATATCGTTCTTAGAATCATACAATTATAAGGTTTAGTTCATCATTAATAGCTTGTATAGTGTTGGCTGCAGTCTAGATAAGAACTTCATTGCAAAAACCTTACTCCATATAGAAGTTATTCATGCTGCCAAATGGTGAAAACTTAGACAATTAATGTTTACTGAAGGAAGGTCCGAAAGGCTGATTTTAATTATCATTTAAAATATGGACAGAAAGAACATATGAAATGAAAGTAGAAATTAATTTTTAAAAAAAAATGAAATGCTAAACCACACAGTTCTTCCAACCAAAAATTGTCATTTGTTATCAATGAAAGAAATTACAGTAAGATCATGGAAAAGTTTGTACCCCCTCCCTAACAGGATCAGGGTATCTTAAAGAGCTAGGCTTTGAGATATGACTAAGGAGTTCCTCTAAGGTGAGCCAAGGATCTGATAACATCAAAAAGAAAATTTGATATGCAACAGTAAATTTGAACTCAAAATAGTTTCAAATATACCTTATAGAGGCTTAACACTTCTGTTGTTAACTTGGTGGCATCATACCATGCACGCCTATTCACCACTTGAGTAATTTCTGTTCGCAGTAAAGGCCGAATCAAGTGCTTCTTTGCAAGTGCAGTGCGCATGAGTATCCTTGCAAAGCCTGGAACCACATCTCTGGACAAGCTGGCATTTAGCAAAACCACCCCTACAATTGCAACCTGAATGAAGTAAAATAAATTAGAAAAAAAAAAAGGGGGAATAACAAAATTCTTGCAAAATGAAGTGATATTTTATTGTGAGTCTTAACCATTCCTAAAAGTTCAGAGTCAAGAGTTAAATTAATTATCAAAAACCAGAGTTCAAAGTGCAGGCTTGTAAAGTGGATGAAAGTACCAATCATATGTGATCAAACATATTTTGAAAGAACACTGAATATCTGTGATTACAACCGTGAATACTTATTACAGGTAACTAAACAGCCTTTTAGTCTCTCTAAGCACCCTATGGATATGTTCTGCAGTGTGCCAAATGCAGAAGAAGCATCATGAAATTAAGGCCATCAACAGCCCTGAGGACACAAGAAATAATATTTAAATGGAAAAAAGAGCATGAGATCAAACAATGGAGATTAACAGCAGAAGCAATATTTTGAATCTATAAATTAAATCAATTCTTGTTCTTAATTACACCAGAACATTCACTCAACATGCATAATTTTTCCCCATATATTTTTATTCAAATTTTCCTCTCTATATATAAATTAAATTAAATGAGGTTGAGTTAAGCTATGTAACATCATTCAAGTGCCAGACACTGTGTCATTGGAAGTAAAAAAACTAAACTTACATTGAACGAATTTGATACTTGGACTCTTTGTGCAGCTTTTAATGAAAGCAAACCCCCATCGTCATGGCCAACAAGCACCACAGAAGAAAACCCCATCTCACAGCAGAAAGAAAGAAGCAAGTCAACCTGAAAATTATTGAAAGAATGGCATTCAGATTTAATTATGTGCTTAGTCCATATGATAATGAAGAACAAAAATACAAAAGCTTTAAAGGAAGAAATCAGGTCATAGGATCCACAAAATGCCAGGTACCATATAATAATGAAGAGCAATGAATAACAACATGAAGATCATAAAATGAGATACTAGATCTATCTATAAGGAGAACAATGTAACATGCAGAGAGCTATTCTACAATAATTGGAGGTGTATTATCTTTCATTCCTCCCCTCTCCTCCCACTTCATATTTATCTTTACTGTCAGAACAAAATTTTTAGAGGACCTCTAAATACATCTTTCCATCCTGAAAACTACAGCTTATAGAAAACAAACTGAAATAACATTAAAATCCACAAAAGAAAATTACCTGAGTTTCAAGCTTGTAAGGATTAGCCAATTCTTTTTCCTCCCAATCTTTTAGACGAGGCCTAGAAGTTAATCCCCAACCAGGCCGATCAAAAGCAGCAACTGCACAACCAATTTGCTGAGCCAGCACCCCCATGACATGCCTCCATGAAAATACTCCTCCTCCAAACCCATGTACTAAGATAATACCAACCTGACCATTCCCCTCCAAATCTTGCTCTAGAGACCCCAAATTTATTTCTTCCTGCACAATTGTATCATCTAGGCTGAGAACAGGTATATCTTCAGAAAGAAGAGAAGTTGTAGAACCATCCAACAAAGGAGCATAGAGAGAAGAACTATGAAATTGATTGCTGTAACTCCTATGAAGATGGTGGTGATATTGAGTTTTTGATAACACACTAAAGGCTTGCCTTTCAAGCTTTAACCTTCCCAGAGACATCTGAGGAGTGATACAACTTGAATTGGGTTCATGAAAAGTGGCTGATGATAAAGAACGAGGAGGTGAACTTGGCAAGCAGAGCTTGTAATGGACAATAAGGCCTTGGCATGTTAGAAATAAGCTGTCAATGTCAGCAAGTAATCTGACCAGACATTCCCCCTCATCACGAGCTGTTCCTAAATGCTTTCTCCTCATCTCACTATCACTCTTTGGGGCTTTCCCAGCAGAGGGAGTAGGAGATCTTGGAACCTTCTGGAAGCCAGAGAAAACATTTTTGCATGAAAGAACCTGAAATTTAACAGGAGTATAAGAACCACAGGCGAGAGATGTTTATGTATCGACTGTTTCAACCACATAATATCGGTTAAAAGACAACCAGTTACTTACAGAATTGAAGATTTACTATGACTACACAGGAAATTCACTTTTCTTGTAGACATACAGAATGATAAACAATGCTTGAAACTACCACAAACTTACTGCTTCTGGATCAACACGGTGGAACAGGAGCTTCCTTCGTGCTCTGCAACTTGTTCTATAAGCTACAACAGTATGACCGAGCGCAAAAACTGCAGACGAGAGAAACAAAACTGGCATTCCCCATGACTTCTTCAAATGGAGTATTTTCCTCGAGGGGGATGACGAAGCTTCCGCCACAAGCTGAAAATTTACGGTAAAAACGCATGCCTTTACTGAGAGAAGAAGAATTGAAACAAAAGAGCAGAGTGTCACAGTTCCAAGGTAAGGACCATGTGAGAGAGCAGGAGCATCACACATCGAATATACACCTGCAATAAAAAAACAATCAATAACCAAATAGATCGACTGTATATAATCAATTATCAATATAACCTACTCTGATTTGTATCTACAGTAATTTCATAATGGATTTCAATGAAGGAGAAGAGAATAAGTAAGGTCACCACATGCTTCATGTTTGTTTGATTTTTGGAATCAATAACTAAATTCAACTTAACTTCACTTATGAACATAAGTTCATTATTACTATTATTAGTTCCTGGCACCCATAAAGATTACTTCACTCAAATGTGCCAGGTAGGCGACCAATTATTTTTCTTTTTCCTCAGCAACTTTTCTATTCTCCATCCAAGCTTCCTCATCAATTAAACATAAAAGTTCAATATCTTAACACATATTTAAAAAATGAAGAACTATCATAGCAAACTTTTACTAAAATATTCAATTTCTTTTCCAAGGAAAAATGAACGGAGAAAAACAATAAACTTAAAAAAAAAAAATTATTTTCGGACTTTCCTACACTTTCTCGGCAACCAAACATAAAGTCAAAGACACGCTTTTAACTAAAACATAAATATGATAAAAGCTCAAAATAAGTATAAATATAGTTCAATCTCACAGTAACTAAATCCTTCATTTCCTTGTAGAAGACTCAGATTCTAATTTTTCCTCCAATTTCTCAGCAGAGAAATATGAAGTCAGTAACAAATAAATTTAAAAAAAAAAAATCAAACAAAGAGCTAAACATCCAGGAAAAATGAAATCAAAATGAGACTCATCGGTTAAATGATGATGACGATGATCATATTCATACATACATATAATGGTAAGGGATCTGACGATTGAAACGAGAGGAATATCCGTCAACGAGCTCTTGAAATCGTATCTAAGCAAATGTTCCTTGAATCCATAACAAGCCACACACGTGAAGCTCGAAATCAGAACGCACGGTACCAACACGTCACAGACCGCCACCAGAACTGGTAATGAAGATACCATCAGCGATGCCACCATCGCCACCATAAAGTACACCGTCCGAAAAATCCGCCGCAGTTTCTCCAACACCAGCCATCCTTTTGACGCCATCGCAACAAACAATATACTTATAAAATAAAACAGGATTATAAACCACAAACAAAAATAAAAAATCAATTCTCTCGTTTATGTTGGACTTGAAACCCTAGCAAATATGAATGCTAAATTTCGCTCTCGTGGCGGTTCATTGGCCATTTCTCGTACAATCTCCGGCGAGGAAGGGATATAACGGCAATTTTTTCTTGTTCGCTCAAAGGTGCCAGAAACGGATTTAAGAAGGCAAAGAAGCGACACCGTAGCTAGGGTTCGAAGACGATCAGTAGCGATAGGAAGAGAAGATTTTTCCGTTATGTCTTGAAATTTTGAATTTCTTTGTGTTTCTTCTCTTCTCTTCAATTGTCTTGTGTGTATGTTGTGTTACAAAGTTTTTATATTTTTCAAGTCTGTTTTATTGGTTTCTAAATTTTTAATTATAATTAAATTAGAGATAAAATCATCATTAACGAAGAATAATTTTTGTTTTTTAATATCTGACACCACTTGATTCCGGCCAGGAGCATATCTAGCAGCTTTTGCAGCATGGACGAAAATAACCCTGGACTTGGTGCAAAATGCGTATCACTTTTTTTTACTATTATGCCCTTGCTCCATTACCTTCTAGAATTATCTACATATGATGTTACAAACATAGTTTTAAAATCAGATCGGGTTGATTAATCTGATTGGTTAAATTATTTATCGTTAATCACATTGATTATATTATACATAAAATTAGATTTGATTTAATTAATATAAAAATTGATTTTTTTCAAAAATTCATTATAAAACTTAAACTAAGATTTTATTTATCATATTTGATTATATAGTGATCAAACTACGCATATTTTAATGTTAAATAAGTTAAAATATATATTTAATCATAAATTATATAAAATACTTTTAATATTATTTTTGAACTATTAATCAATCAGACTATTAATTAATCAACGTAATCACTGATTGAACCAGATTATTACTTCTATTATATTAATATCCGATCTGGTTCTAAAGACCCCTACAAGCCTACAAATACAATTTTTCCCAAGATGGATCTAATTAAGTAAGGATCATGCTATATATACTATTAAGAGAGAGGGAGGGCTAGGCTAGAAGCAGAAAGAAAGAAGTGAAAAACTAAGGTCCAATACTATTCCCACCCAAGGTTTGATAGAAATCCCCTTTCCACCCATTAACCATCAAAAATTCAAACTCCCATTAATAAATTATTAAAATTAACAAAAATAGTTAACTATAGAGGTAAAATCATTATTTAACCAGAGATATATTAAAAATAATAAAATATTATTCATTCATCCAAAGATTTAAAAATTAATAATTTTTTAAATTCTAAAAAATCATATTTTCTCTTTTAAGATTTCATTCTTTTCTCCCTCCCCTTCTTTGACACCATCACCTACCAGATTCTCTCTCCGTCCCCTTCTATTCCTCTTTTCTAGCTTTTCTCTCCCTTTTCTTCACCTTCGCAGAGTTGGAAATCATAGACTTCAGACAACACCTTTGGACGAAGAAATCATTTTCATCCAAAGACAAAAGTCTTCTTCTCTAGACAAAAATGATGTTTTGTCTCTTGCTTCATCTAGAGATGAAACCTTGGCTAAAAATCAAAGGTCTTTGCAGGAAGCATTGTCTTCATCCAAACACTTCATCTAGAGTCTTTGATTTTCAACACTAGAAAGGTGAAGAAAAGGGAGAGAGAAGCCAGAAAAGAGGAAGAAAAGGGGAGGGAGAGAGAATTTGATTGGTGACTGCTCCGGAGACAAGGAAGGAGAAAAGAAGAAAACTCTAAGAAAAAAATATGATTTTTTAAAGTTTAATTTTAAAAAAAAATAGTTAGTTTTTTAAATTTAGTAGGGAATGAATCATTTTTATTATTTTTAATGTATTACTAGTTAAAGAACAATTTTACCTTTATAATATATTATTTTTGTTAATTGTAATCATTTATAGATAGGAATTTAGATATTTGCTTTTAAAATTTGAATAGTTAGTAGGTAACAGATTGATGTGCACCAAACCTTGGGTGGGAAGAGTCATTTGGCGAAAAACTAATTTAAAAGTAAGGGGGAAGATGGGGTGGTGTGGCGGCAGGAGACGACAGAGGGAGCGAGAGTTGGAAGAACGTGACCGTTAAGAGGGGCATTTACGGTAACAGATCGTGGTCGGGACCAAAAATCTATAACTGGTCCCCACTCGCAACGGGTCGCGTCAAATCACTACGTTATTCGTTGGAATGGAAGTGGTCCTATCCTACTCCGGCCTGTCTTACAGGCGCTTGCCACGTGTAATCTTTGTACAGCCTGTCTCTTCTTATTCCTCGGGTGGAACCCTTCAACGGAGTCCAATTAGCAACGGTCACATTTCTATGCATGCCCAAAGTAAAAAATCATTGAACCCACCAATTTCCGTTTCTTCTTTACTTCGGTCATCATAATTACAGTTATGATTAAATTATTTTATATAAATAATTAAAAAAACTAAATATTGTGCTCAAATACATGCAGATATTTTGTATTTCACATGGACTGTTTTTATTAATCACGAGATTGATGATGAGAAAAATTGCATAATACCTATGTTGGGTATGAAAATTTTCTAACTTTTTTTTTCAAAAATAATTTAAATATGAGATTTTAGAGTAATATAAATTATTTTTTTGGCTTTGTTTTAAATTTTGCCTAAATATGTGACCCTTTGGAGCAAAATGTACCGAAATTTGTTTAGGAGTAATGTTAGGTAACTCAGTGACTGGCATGATTATTGGCACCACATGTGAAAATCATAATAAGAAATAGTAGGCAAGTCAAAATTTAAATATTTGAAATATATTAAAAAAAATTTGACAGCATGAAATTGACTAAGTTGGTATGATTGGTCATAGAAAAGTCACCACTCCCCGCATATGTAAATATTGTAATCAATGGCATTAGTGGTTATTTTGATAGGTTAAATGAAATAATCCTCTTATGACATATTAAAATTTGATTTACATGATTTTTTATGTAAAAAATTTAGATTAATTAATTTAAGATCAAATTATAATGAAGTTAAATAGAATTCTTTTGTCATTAAAAAAAAATTATAATCTATTATCTCTCATCAACAAGATTAATAAAATTCGGAGCATGTAAGAAACAAAATCAAAGGAATTATTTTTTAAAAGTATTTTTAAAATCCTAAAAAAAAAAATCAAAAGACAAAACTTATAAAAACTAAAATGTTTATCCACGTATAAAGTGGTATAGGCTAACTCAAACAAACAAATAAAAACCTTATAAATCTGCGTAATCTATTTACAATGATTTTGATTTTGCGTGCAGAAAGCCAATCCAAGGGGCAATTTTCAGAAGATGGGCGGAATTGTTGAAAATGATGGTTTTAACTTTGTACAGGACAGTAATAAATGAAAATGAAAGAAAGTGGAATTCCACTTTTTTACTTTTTTGGCCATGCCACACAGCACGCGCGTTTCAGTGTTGATTATTTTTTGTTTATGTTAATTCTTAAATAAAACATAATATTGGGTAAGTAACAAATTACGCTCATTACTTACCCAAAAAAAAAATATATATTATGCTCATTCGGACACAAAATGGCTCCATAGGATACGCAACGAGACGTGGCAATGTCAATGTCAGAACTGTGTCGTTTTTAGGGCCACTGTGATAATGTAAAATTAAGGTTCAAAATACGAGGGAAACAATTTAGAAAAATTAATTTCTGAACCTATAATGAATCGGGTACGACTATAATAAAATGTGCACATGTAATTGTGAAGATAAGTCAAGTCAATTGACAAAAGTTTAGCCTAACATCACATGGATTATTAATTGCTTTATTTGACTTTATAAAATCTCTTTGCAGCTGTGATTTTGCTCAAAGTTTTGGATCTAAAAACTTTAGTCGATGTAAAGTATTAAAAAATGTTAGTACATATATTATACAAATAATTCATAAATGATTGGCTGTGCTCAATCCCTAATAAAATAATACAATCTCCACCCCTATTTTCCAGAAAATACATTAAGGGTATGTTTGGCTTTTTCAGAATAAAATATTATTATAATAATTTTATTTTTATTATTATATTACTTTTTCTTATTCGTTGCATAATAAAATATTATAAACAGACTTGGTTGATAATTTAGAAGTAATTGATTATAATATCCTTTTAATATTTATTTTGTTATATTTTTATCCTATCTTATAAATTTAATTTAATAAATTAAGTATATTTAATTAACATAGTATAGTGGTATTACTTCAAACCAAATACAATAAATAATTATATAAATTAAATTACCCAAACATATTATTAATTTATACTTTAAAAATATTTTCCAACCAAACACACCTACCATCTTAATTACAACCATATCAATATATATTCTTATACAAGCAAACAAGATTTTAAGAATCAAATCGCATCATAAATCGTTTTGAAGTTTAGTTATAGTTGAATCGGTCAGACTATTTTGACCAACCAATTCAACTGAATTTTCAGTTTTATATAAAAATATAAACAAATTTGCTCTAAATACATAGTCTTTACACATCAAATTTAAATCTATGCATAAGGATAGAATTTGAAAATGCATTGGTTTATCTGTACGAAAATGTAAGAGCTTATTTTAAATGAAAAAGCTTCTTTCTTTTCTTTCTCTCCCTTTCTCTATCTCTCGATTAGGGTTCATTTGCTCACCTATTTTCATTCAAATTTGAATCATAACCTTCATTTGATCAGTTATAATAAACTTCAAAGTTCACAGTAAATTTATCAACAAAAAAAGTTGATCTTGAAGGACTAAACTTTGATAGAAAAGTCTACTACTATCGACTTACCATCATGTGTAATGTGAGAAAACAATCAAATGTCATCACAATGACGATCATGGTCATCGTCATCAACTACTCGACTATCTAAGTGTGTTTAGTTTAGGGCAACATAATACAAAAAAAAAAAAAAAAGTGTTTTAGTTAGGTTTTCAACTTTTTCTTTTTGGATTTCTATTTCTTCTGAATCAAAGTAGCTTGAACCGCCTCAAACCATAAACTGACTAGGAACTGCTAGTTCAGCCGTGTTTCAATCTGAATATATATACAAAACGGTTTTTTCTCACACAGTAACCATTTGATTGGTCGATTTGTAGTTCGATTTGTCCAATCAGTCGGTTTGGTCTGGTTTTGAAATCCATGCAAGCAAATACAATCAAAATTTTGAACAAAAACACTATATGTATACACGTTAAGTATATAAATTAGAAACAAAAATGATGTGTCATCATATGATTTAATGATTTTGAATTAAGAATAAAATAACACTCAGTCACATAATAACACATCATCTTTATGTTTATTTTATATACTCAAAATGTATGAATATAACATTGTTCAATTTTGAATTTTCCTGAACTTCATCAAGATGCCTCGGAGAAATTTTTCAGTAAAAAACATAGAAGAATGACAAGCAGAAATGGATTTCTAAACCTAAAGGGTCAAAAATGTAATTTCCCTTATGAACCAGGGAAAGTAAAAGCCATTAAATTGAAACATAAAAGCAGAGTGATAAATAAACAGTAAAAAAAAGGCAGAAAAAATGTGAGGACGCAATGGGTGATGCGATACGGGCCCGGGCTGTCCCTCCAAATTCAAGTGGATAATCTCGAGCCGTGGAGATTCCCTTTCAGGACACGAAGGAATCCACAAGAAAAATTTTCTTTTAGAGAAAGTTTTCTCGTGAGAAAGAGGAAAAAATTTTGCAAACAAACGCTCAAAACTTGACTGAAAAGATTATTCGGACAGAGACAACTCAACTCAGTTGATGTAAATACAGAAAGTAACAGTTTCTCAATTGAAATGCTAAAAAAGAAAGCTTTAGTTTAACCTGACATAGAATCTGAAAATTTGATAGTAAAAAGTTAGGCAAATCGTTGAGTGGATATTTTTATATAAATTTATAATTTTTCTCTTGAACAACTTTAAACAAAATAAAAAAGGTAAATACTTTTGATTTACTGATTCAGTGATCTTAGAGTCAGTTATTAGATCTAAAATTTATTTTATTTGATATAATTAGTTTTAACCCAATATAATGATCCAAATCGGATGAGAGTTCTATTTACAAAAAAAATTTAAAACAGAATAAAGAAAAATTTAAACTACTAAGTAATTTCAAATTTTCTTTGAAGTAATGATGTGGGTTCAGTTTGTTTGTTAATTATTTGTATAGGTTAGTAAGGTTTGAAAATTAGGCAATAAATTTTGAAGTGTTACGTCAATATCATGTTAAGTGGTGGAAATTAAAGAAGAGAAATTAAATGTGATTTGTTAGTATGATGATGGAGAATTTGATTCTTGAAATGTAAAATTATTTCATTTTCAAAAATCAAATTCTTATCCAAAAAGTTTGAAAACACCCTAATGACCATTAAGTGTCATCCACACATTTCTTTCTCCAGTACTTTTCAAGAATTTACATCATAATAATAATCTTTAAATTTTTTTATTGAAGGCAATAAATGAATTATGTGATCAAAATTTCAATTAATATTATTAAATTTTATCAGAGAGATATGTAATTGCCTACAAATGATGGTCATATTTGTTCAGTAATGCAAACAAGCTGTTTTTTTTTTTTCCAGGAATAATAGGAATGTATCAGTGGGTAGAATTTTTTGGATTACTTTTGTTTTTATATTTATTTTTTCGGTCAGCTTTAAGGGAATTTTCTCTTTCTGAATTTCATTTTCAGTTTGTTTGAAATTGAAAAGTATTTGTGCTTAGGGAAGAATCAGAATCCAGGCGAGTTGCTCCAATGGCATAAAAATATTCAGTGGTCCCTAAACGCAGTCAGTCATCATTCCGATAAAAACAAATCCTGTTTATCAATCCAAGCCGATACTGAAGGAGAATTTTGGGATGATATTTTTAAATATTGGCTGGTAGGTATTGTCAGTCGGGGTTGCATACAGTCCGGTCCAAGCATGAACACCCTTGGTCCAAGCTCAGGTTAAATAGAAAATAATTTAGTTTAAATTTGATTTAATTTTATCTAACTAAAATTAAATCTAACTCGAGTTTGATTCAGATGAAAAAATAATTCAGTTTGATTCGATTTCATAACTTGAATCAATAGTTTGAATTTATAACTCAGTTCGATTTGAATTAATAATTCAAATTAATTGTTTGAGTGTGATTTTCAGATTCGTGACTCGAGTTTATAATTTGTTGACAAATCGAGCCATAGATTCAAGTTGAATCTAGTCATAAATTTGAACTACCAATTCAAACTGATTAGAGCCATGAAGTTAAGCTGAATTGAGTTGTAAATTCGAACTACTGATTTGAACTAGAAATTTAAGTTAAACTGAATCAAACACTTTTTAATTTAAATTTAACTTGGTTTAAAAAATGAGTCAAATTTTTTCATTTGAATTTGAATCGAACAAATTTGAAATGAGCTAAATCAAATTAAATCAACTTTTAAGAGTACACTAATTCAGATTATACCCTGGTTTAATTGCCGATGGAGAGGAAATAAGGGACTTGTTTTTGCAGGTCATAATTATATATATTAATGAAAAAATAATTAAATATCATACTATTGTACCAATAAATTTTAAATTTAATTTTGATCAATCCTATTTTAAAATGTACTCTACATAATGAGAGGGATTTTGAATATCTTATTAGTTTTTGAAATTTTGCTTTCTTAATATGAAACAAAGAAAAAGTTGATGATTAAAGGGGTAGAGTGGCGTGAACAAATAACAATGTCACAAGATGCCAAAAACATTAACTTTTGTCTACCTTGCATTGCATTCAAAAATGTTGGCCGTTGTGTTCAAATTTTGAGCTAACCACTAGACGGCCATATTAATAAAATAAAGTACACGTTTTTCAGGTCAAGCAGCATGATTTGTTCTTCTCCTTCTAGAGCAGACTTTGGCTGTCCGAGAAACGGCTAAAGCTGTGATACACTTTCAAAATTACTATTAAATTCGAAAGCTTTTAAAACTTAATTTGAACCATATGTGAATTTGTTTGTTAATATTTAAGTAAAAGCATAACTTGAACTTATTAGGGCAAAATCTTGTTGGGGTAGTTAATTTATTAGTTGACAATTGGTTGAGTTGCTTTAAATAAAGTTGAAGTGGATTTTATTTATAAGATAAATGGGTATTTGTTGGATAGTGAAGGAAAAAAAGAATAGTGATTGAATATTATTTTATTTTTAATTTAAAATTATTTAAATATATGATAATATTTATTTATATAGCAGTATATATATTTTTTCCTATTGTTCAGCGGATTAGACTTAAACTATCTGAATCCAAATCTTATTGGGCCAATGGCCCTTTTACTGATCTCAGGAAATTTATATGGGGTTGATATGATAGCTAACAATATTCTTTCTTTCTTCCTTTGAAATCTTTAAGCAGATCAACTATTGAAACTTCTGCAGAATCTCGATCTCAACTTATGCCTTGCAAATTGAGCTGCAAAAGTTGATTGAAACCACAATCAGTGGTGAGGAGGAGGGCTCTCATTGCTGAACAGGAAGAAATGAATTACGGATGTGCCAAGAATACTAGGTCATTGGAATTCTTCTTCATGCACGTTTTGAAAAGAAAACAGTAATAGTGCTCTTGTGGATAGCTTACAAAGATGATAAAAAAAAAAAAAGAGTGTTTTTTTGTCGGCCATGCCATGCAAGAGCAGGATTATGTGAAGCACCAAAAGTTGACTCTGAAAACGCAATCGAACGTAAAGTTTTTCCTAACCAAGGAAATAAATTTGCTTCTTCTTAGTATGATTTTTTACTGGGTAGGTGGGTGATTTTTGTCCTCGTTGGCTATGAATTTTTTAGGCAGATTTATTCTAGGAGAGCTTATAAGAGCAGAGTTTTTGTGAATTTTTTGTCCTCATTGGCCGTTTCTTTTCTTTTCTTTCTCTAGGACCTATGCGTTTTATGGGCTCTTCGTAAAGAGTGGTCCACGGCCCTCTACTTCCGTTCAATTCAACAGACAGGGGAGGTTACGCTAGTATGCTAGTCCAGCTACATACTCATCACAACCAGCAAAGTATTTCAATAATTATGCACAAAAATAACAATGAAGCGCATAAAACCGACACATGATGTATAAATCAAACAAATAAAATGAGTTAACAACGTCTCTGACATGTCTCGTTGCTTGCACAAGCCCCAAACGCATCAAATTTTTACCCTTTATCCGCTGGTCATTGATCATTAAGTATAGTTATACGTACCATAAGGATTGAATTTGGAGTAAGTATGTAACAAATGGCTTGCAAAATTTTCATCTCTTAATTTGAGATAAGATCGATTAATAGTTAAATATTGTTGCTTAAATTAGAAAAATATTAATAATAGATTTTAGTGTTTAAATAATAAAAATATTAATAGTTAGTCCCTTATTAAAAGACAGTGAAAGAAAATAATATAATAATATATATTTTAAGCAATATAATATTATAATGGAGTCTTGTCTTGTAATTTAGGCAAATGTTAATAGTCAGGCTTCTACATTTGAAAAACAAAATTGTTAACAGTAAACCTTTTATTATAAGACAAAGAAAAAAAATGATATACAAAAAAGATAAAAATGATATAAAAATTCTACTCATGATCCAAATTAAGGAAATAAAATAAGCATATATAATAATAAAAAAGCATAAAAAGCTCACGCAACATGCAAAATCAAGCAAATGAAATAAGTATAGATAGCTTAAGGTAGGATGCTAATAAAGCAAATAAAATGAGCTTAACTTAAAACACATAATACTTTATATGATAATGGGTTCATATCCAATTAGAATAGGTTAAGATCTAACTAAAATACAAATAGTTTAATCGATTAAAAATAAATTTAAATTTGGCAAGTTTAGCTTAATGTTTGATGAGAATGTCAATAGATTCAATGAGAATACATAAAGTTTATATCATCTGCTTATTTTATAGAATTTCAGTGAGAATAAGTTTAATTTTAATACGAATAGGTCACCTTTAAAGAAAATATTTTCGAAATTTAAGTAAAAATAAGTTATATTGAATCAAATTATTATCCATTTGAATTCAACTTTTTACTGTATACAAACCCAACTCCTAAGTCAAGCTCGGAACGAGCTTAATCTCCTTAAGAATGATCCAAACGGATTCAAGCCGAGCTACAATTGCACCCTAGCAAATGGTCATTCTATAGGGCTGGATTCGAACCGAGTCAGCTCGAGCTTGAGCTCGGCTCGACTCGGTTCGAGTCCAAAACGAGCCGGGCTCAGCTCGGCTCGATCGAGCTTGAGCAGAGCCCGAGCTGGCTCGGTATATTTTTTTAAAAATTTTTTTATACAAAACGACGTCGTTTTGATCCATATATATATACAAAACGGTGTCGTTTTGATATAAAAAACGAATCAAACCGAATCGTTACCGAGCCGATCTGAAAAGGAGCCAAACTCGAACCGAGCCGAACTCGAGCTGGCCATTAAAAAGCCGAACCGAGCCCGAGCTGGCTGGATTCGAGCCGAGCACCACCACCAAATTTTGAAACATGATAAATTATTAAACTTTTTCAGACCTAACTCATAGTGGTGGGCCCAATCTAACCACTTAGCCCATCGGCCATGACCCACCCATCGTTTTCAGTCCACCAACCCTCCTCACCCACCCCACCCGAAGCCTCCACATAAACCACCACTCTCACCCAATACTAGGCGGTTGGTGAGACGTACTCCGAACCCGATTTTCACATATATACTTTTTTTTGTTCTCCTTTCCAGTTCCACCGATAGTCTCTTCAACTTGCTAACCCCAACGAAACGCTGAGAAACGATGCCAGAAACGCAGCCCGAAACGCCACCGAACTTCTGGGGCTACTTGCCGGAAGAAGAGTACTATGCGTCTCAGGGAGTGCGAAACTCGCAGGAGTACTTTGAAACTCCCAATGGGAAGCTCTTCACACAGAGTTTCTTACCGTTGGATCAGAAAGTCAAAGCCACGGTATACATGACTCACGGCTATGGATCTGACACCGGATGGCTGTTCCAGAAGATTTGCATCAACTTTGCGACGTGGGGTTACGCCGTTTTTGCCGCTGATCTCCTGGGCCACGGCCGATCTGATGGTATACGTTGTTACCTAGGTAGGTCACCAGGTTTCCGTAGTTTGTCAGAATCTTTCATAAATTGTAATTACTATTAGGAAATTTGTTGGTTGGTGTCAATGTCATTTTTTAATGGTTTAATTATCTGATTAAAGCATATATTTGCATAATAATTACAATAATTACTTATTTTATCATAATCTTCAAACTTTATATTGAATACGCAACATAGGTGAAATGGAGAAGGTAGCTGCCTCGTCCTTATCATTCTTCAAGCATGTGCGCTACAGTGAGCCATACAAAGACCTACCCGCCTTCTTATTTGGTGAGTCCCTGGGCGGACTAGCAACAATGTTAATGTACTTTCAATCAGAAACCAACATTTGGACCGGCCTGATCTTCTCAGCCCCACTCTTTGTCATCCCAGAGAATATGAAACCCAGCAAAGTCCATCTCTTCGTGTACGGTCTCCTCTTTGGACTTGCCGACACGTGGGCTGCCATGCCTGATAACAAAATGGTGGGCAAAGCGATCAAGGACCCAGAAAAGCTGAAGATCATAGCATCAAATCCACGGAGGTATACAGGGAAGCCGAGGGTGGGGACCATGAGGGAGATTGCTAGGATGTGCCAGTACGTACAGGATAATTTCTCGAGAGTAACGGTGCCGTTTTTGACAGTGCATGGAACGATGGATGGGGTCACGTGCCCT
Source organism: Mangifera indica (assembly GCF_011075055.1). NCBI lineage: Eukaryota > Viridiplantae > Streptophyta > Magnoliopsida > Sapindales > Anacardiaceae > Mangifera > Mangifera indica. The sequence goes on from NC_058139.1 coordinate 7,042,154, forward strand.
ACGTCATCTCAGTTGTTGTATGAGAAGGCACCGAGTGCGGACAAGAGCATCAAAATATATGATGGGATGTACCATTCTTTGATCCAAGGAGAGCCTGATGAAAATGCTGAGCTTGTGTTGAAGGATATGAGGGAGTGGATTGATGAGAGGGTTGAGAGGTATGGGCCTAAAAATGGATAAATTGTGGCATTAAAGCAAAAAATATGGAGAAAAGAAGGGCTTTATGTAATGGAATAAGAGAAAATGACTTTTTAAAATTATAATCTTCTTGCTATATGAATTATTTATGCTAATGGTAAATAATAAAATTCAAATTGGAACGTAGCCAAACCCTATAATCTTAACAAATTACTTATAATTACTAATAAAACTTAGAAATTGGATTTTGCTTGTTGGACAAGATAAAACGATAGCTTTTAATCACTAGTCTATACTTGCCAAACCCTGCAATGTTTGAGAAAACCAAAACAAAAACAATAGTCTTTAGGCCAAATGACTTATTTCCACCCACCGTAAGCCGTTATTTTAAGTTTTTATTTTTTAACTTTAAAAATCTTAAATACTCACTTATGAATAATTAAATTTGTTAATTTTAAGAATAAAATTATTATTTTATATGTAATATTAAAAATAAATTAAAATTTAATCTCTTTTTCCCTCTTAAAAGATAAAGTAAGAGAAAATTTTTAATTTTTAGAGTTTGAATGAAAACAAAAATTAAACTTTAAGAAGTTAAGTTTTATTAATTTTAATTATCTATAAATAGATAAATAAAATTTTTAAAATTAAAAGATAAAAGCTTGAAAATACAACACATTTTGGGTGGAAATAAGTCTTCCGGCCTAACCTTTAATCATTAGGCCAATTGAATCAATTGTGAGCTTCACTTCTCTCCTCCACAGTTATTAATGTGGCAAACGAATTTATGGGATAATTGTTGGGCTGGGCTCCATTCTGGTGTAAAAATTTGTGGGTCCAGACCTTGACCCATAAAAGATTATATTCGAATCAGTAATCATTATAGTGGGCCACAAGTAATGAAACAAACGTAGAAGCATTATCAGACCACAGCCCTGTCCCGTAACGCAACAAAATTCAGTTTTGTCTGTCTGTCTGTCTGTCCCGTAGGGAAGATTGCGTGTTGAAACTTGAATTCGTTCCATAAAAGCTTGGGTCATGTCTTGCCTTCCACGTTTTTTTAAGTCCTTACGTGAGTTTGGTGATTTCTCAATCAATAGTTTAACCATAAACTCTTGTTGTAAAATGATATTTTTAGATTTTAGATCCTCCCAGAGATTATATGGAAGTTCTTTGTCGACATTCTCAATCGTTTATTTAAGTTTCATTGAATCCCACATTTTTTTATTTTTTTAAAAGAACAGTATACATCAAATAATTCATTAAAAAGTGGGCCAAGGATTGTGTATTTGTAAACCTTGTTAGTATGAACCTACAATTCTATCAGTTTTAGAAGAATTAGAACAAAGATAGTGAGGAGAAGCAACAAGCTAGACAATGGAGAAGCTAAGTGGGTATTGGGTAGTGGAGAAACAAAATGTGACTTGAGGAGAGGACTAGCGATTAGAAAATGTGAATCATGAGCTGCAAACTAAACAATTAAAAAACTCGACATGGACAAAGAAACGATGTTATCCAACAGTTTGAGATGTGAATAAATGTCATTCTCCTCAAGGAAGGGTTTCCTTTTGAAAATATCTCAAAAACATGGACAACAAAACTTTTCAAGAAGCTGAAAAATAAAAAATTCAAGACATATATAAAACTTGATTCATCGATTTACACGCGAGACTAACCCTTGTGCACGTGAGACTAACCCCTTTGGCTACCCTTAACAAAAATGATGTATATTAATCACAGAGGAACTACACTTCTAATCAATGTGGCTTTTAGGATTACTTCATTTATATCCCACATAATATCAAACTTAATTATTTTTAAAATATTATTCATAAACAGAACAGAACTGTAAAATAATTTTTTTATCTTGCGCTCGTTGAGTTCCAAAAAAGTAACAAATTGAGGTCACATGTCACCAATCTGAAAACAGCAATTAAGAGTTGTGACAAAGTTGGCTCTGATTGCCAACTTTGACGGCAAATTGATGTTTTTAATTTTAAGTCACAAGTTACATGCCTTTCCTTTCCAGTTGCCATCGGTCCCTCCATTATGTTGAAATATCTTGTAGTACATGGGCTTTCGGGTGAACAAGCTTTGGCTCCATCCGTGTATGCAAAAATCATTTTTTGATTATAAATCCTGTTGACATTTGAAAATTGAAATAGACTCTCATGGTTGGATTTTCCTTGTCATTGTGACAAAATACAAATATACTAGTCTTTTATAGGCATGCCATATTGTATTGCATGCCTACTTATATAATTTGAAATAATAGGGTTCTAATGGGTCTATCCAGTAGTATTACGAAATTAACCCCTTTAGATGATTATCATATGGTTGGGTCAAAGTGGAGTTGGACTCAAGTATCAGGGAGAAGCAAGCTGCTCAGTGGGCTGGGCACAAAGGCTGATAACAGTAGGGAAGCACTGAACCACTCAGCACTTCAGGGGAGTGTACTGTAGATCATTGCCACACCCCTAAAATTTAAAAAAAGTTTATATATAACCTTATTATATTATCATTTTTTTTAAAAATAAATCAACCCAAATTAATAATTTATATTATATCATAAAACACATATTTATTATATCATATTAATTCGATACACCTTATAAAATTTATCATTTTTCATCTATAATATATTATATCATAAAATATATATTTTATATTATAATATATTAATAACTATGTGATAAATGTTATTCCATCTGTATAACATCCACACACACTCACATCAAAAGCCACCGACAGAACCTTGCATTGGATGGTTGCGAGACCTTGTCATGCCGTAGGGGAATTTTTTTATGTTGGTGATAGGTGGATGTATACTGGGAATTTCGCTTTTTCTTTTACTACTAGCTCTGTGTACAAGTCACTGTATATAAAAAGCCATATAATATTAATATATGCGGAGTTTGGAGCAAAATTCTGTATGCCTGAGTTTGGAGTTGGGCAATGATTCGAAAATTGCGGAGTTGCAAATGGTTTTTCCTTTCCAAGCAAAGATTTCCAATTTTCCATCAATCACCCTTATTTCAATTTGACCAGAATTGGCATCTACAAATATGTCTAAAACCCTAACTGAGACCATTCCAAAACTGAATAATGAATTGCAAGTTGCTGGTTCCCACAGACAGAGAGACTCTCTTTTCAATTAGTTCACACTCCTTTTGTGCCCTCCTCATTGCCAATTCACAGTAAGCTGTAAGCACAAAGCCGTCCCAATTTATAACTATGCTTTTTTTTTTTTAATTATTATAATAATTGCCATTAACATAATAAAATACAATTCCCTTATGATTCAGTGAGCATTTAGATGCTCCGCTGTTTCTGCCTTCTCTGAATCTTCTTAAAAAATTAAATAAATATTTATCTAAGGATTATATATATAAAAAAAAAAAAACTATATTAGGTTTATTCTGTTAATAAATATACTGGAAATGTTCATCAATGCACTGTATATTGTATTGAATTTCCATTTGGTGTGTGTGTGTGTGTGTGTGTCTATATATATATATATATTAGGCCAAAAGAACTATGTTTTACCCAAGTTTTAGCGAACCCTTTGAAACACACCTAACATATTTCAAAAATTTTAATATCTATCTATAAATTATTAAATTTAATCAAAATGGTTAATTATAAGAATAAAAATATTATTTTATTAATAATATTACAACAAATAAAATTATATTTTATTTTTCTCTATTGATTTAAAAAACTAATAATTTTTGTTAAAATTAAATTTTAAAGAATTTATTTTTCTCTTCTAGGGTTTGGAAGACAAATCCTTCATTATCTAGATGATGAAGGTGTTGTCTAGATCTGAATAACAAACATCGTCCTTCATGACTAGATCTGAAAGATGGGTGTAAAACGTCTATTGTCAGTCAAAATAGCGGTGATCGAATAAAGGAAACAAATTCTAAGAGTGAAATATTAACTTTTTAAACTTTAAAATTAAGATTAAAATTTGAGAAAAATGATATTAATTTTTAGGGTTTAATAATAAAATAATGATTTTATTTTTACTTATAATTAAAAATTTTAACAAATATTAGCTTATAAATGAATATTTAAAATTTTAAAACATCGTTGATATATTTTTGAAAATAAATTAAAATTTGGGTAAAAAATAACCCTTGGGCTTATTTTAAAATGTGTGTCACAGACCCTTCTTGTTTTTATTATTGAAATCAAAGACGTAAACTTATTGAAATTGGCTTGCTCGCCACCAACCTTGAACCTTTGACTTAGACAAATATTAATGAAAACAATGGGGGTCATTTTTGCTCATGTGAAATACAGATGCTCACGAAAAATCAACAAACCTTCAGATACTATTTACAAAACCGTCTGGAATCAGCTGTCTGATTAGGACTCTATTCAAACAATGTGTGTTTTTTTTTTTTTGTTTTAAATTTTACTAGACAGTAAAGTACAGAATTGCCCTTATGACATTTCCTATTATAAATTGTATCTGTGACAATGTAGCTTAATGAGCCAAAATTAAAATAATAATATAAGTTTATATTATTATTTTAATTTTGGCCCATTAAGGCATATGCATGTTTCATGCTAAGAGGGAGACACATGTATTTGATTTTTGTGTTTGGTATATTATTTTAAAATATTTATTGGGTATACAAATAATTAAAATATAAATAATATATTATTATATAATTAAATAGTATTTTATTTTTAATTTAAAATTACATAAAATATTTTATATATTATGGTTTTTGATAAAAATTTTCTTAAAATTTTATTATATAAAAAATTAAATTAAAAATAAAAGTAAATTTTCTTAAAATTTTATTATATAAAAAATTAAATTAAAAATAAAAGTAAATTTTCTTAAAATATTTAAAATTATTATATAAATAATAATTTTTTTTTTTGAGGGATGAGAACCAAATTACCAAATAAGTGAATGATGTGGCCACACGCTTTAACCAGTATGATCTCATATGTTACTTTCATAGCCTTCACAAAAGCCCACGCGATCATTAAAAAAGTGAGAAGTATCTCAAGCCCATATTGGTAATTTTACAAGATCCTTTTGTGATGCACTGATACTTTTCTTTTTCCTTTTTTTCTTTGCCTTTGACTCTATCTCACTCTTCAACTTTTCACTGCTTCACCTCCACCTGTTTTCTCTTACATCAATTCAATCAAATGAACTCATTTTTGCCCTTTTTTCAAGTGAAAATGAAGATTTTATATCTCAAAATTTATTTATTATTATTTTTTTTGGTTTTTGGTGTGTGATGAGAGGGTTTTTGTTTTGTTTGTTACCTTAAATATATATTATATATAGAGAGAAAGAAAAAGGCAACCCTATTCTTTCTGTGAGAGAAAAAACCTTTTTTTTTTTTTCCCTTGCCTCGGTTTCTCCAAGCCACCACCTTATCTCAATCTCAGAGGAATTCTCTCTTCGAAAAAAAGCTAAGTGTGGGAGGGGAGAAGAGAGACATATGGAAGCTGTTTTGCAAACAAGAGGGCTTCTTTCTTTACCACTGAACCCCAAAATCCGAACTTTACAACCGTCTAATGGCTTAAAGCAGAGACTTCTGGCAGTTAAACCGAAACCCTTTAGTGGCTTTTCCTTATCTTCAAATGGGATTTCGAAAGTTTGTGGCTTTGTGTCAAAACCACAAGGACTTGTCTCAGAGGAGAGGCCTTTGTTTATTTGCAAAGCTGAGGCGGCTGCTTCAGCTGATGGGCAGCCTTTGCTGGGCGAGGAGGAGTCACCAAAGTTCTTGGGGATTGAACTTGTGACTCTGAAGAAGATTATCCCCCTTGGGTTGATGTTCTTTTGCATTTTGTTTAATTACACAATCCTTAGAGATACAAAGGATGTGTTGGTTGTGACGGCGAAAGGGAGTAGTGCTGAGATTATTCCATTCTTGAAGACTTGGGTGAACTTGCCCATGGCTATTGGGTTCATGTTGTTATACACAAAATTGGCTAATGTCTTGTCCAAGAAAGCCTTGTTTTACACTGTTATTGTTCCCTTTATTGCCTTTTTTGGAGCCTTTGGATTTGTTTTGTATCCTCTTAGCAATTATATCCACCCTCAGGCCTTGGCTGATAAGCTTCTCAACACACTTGGCCCAAGGTTTCTTGGTCCTCTGGCAATTATGAGGATTTGGAGTTTCTGTTTGTTCTATGTCATGGCTGAACTTTGGGGCAGTGTAGTGATTTCTGTTCTGTTTTGGGGCCTTGCAAATCAGGTGATTAAATAATCATGTGAATTCTTAATATTTATTAATTGTTTGCCTTTTTATTTTATGGATATTCTTTTTGTGCTGATTTTAATTCTGGTGTCAAAAAGATGTATTTTTACATATTATTTGTTCATCTGAATTCTGATATCCACTGATAAAATAGTTGTGGTAGAGAGTCCGGGCTGCTCTAACTCTGAAGAATATTTGCTAATATTGATTTTGTTGGCTGATTATCTTTGTTAATAAATTAATTGATTAGGTTGAATCAAATATATGATTGTCTGAATGAGTTTTTAGGTGCTGGCTGGTGATGTTTTCTAAGTTAGTTATGTACTTGGTTGTCTCTTCATTGGATCGGTAAATGATAATTATGGTGCAAGATTGTAGCTCTCAAGTAACAGCTGTGAAATAAATATGAACGATTTCTCAATTGTGCTGTGAATTTAGAAACTAGTTAGCGTAATTAGTGAGATGTTTTGATTGTTTCCCATTGATTTATATATTTCTCATCTTATTTTTGACATGCGTTAGATGTTTTGGTGCAGTTTGTTGTTTATATAATGGATTATCACATGTTGCAAGATATAATAATCCAGCTATGCTATACATTTATGAAAGATGTTTGCTCTTTGAATGGTTGGCAAGTTTTACTGTGATTTTTTTTTCTTATCATGGATTTATTTAATAATTATTATACAGAGATTACTGCTATAAGTGCTCTAAGTGTTTGCTTTCTCATCATGACATCTCTTATGGCCTCCTTCGTCTATTATAACAGGGATAAATTTTGGGATAGACGAGTAAGAATATACCCTGCACTATGATGTTAGTTTTAAATAAGTGGTTCAGCTTTTAGTTAATTTTGCTGCAGCATTGCTGTTTTCTTTTAGGATATAGGCAATTTGTTGTTATGAAATATTTCTCATTTTTGTGTTGTTGGCATTTTATAAATCTTGATCCTGCTTTGTTTGTTATGTCTCTAAAAAGATCTTTAGCTTCGTATATAATTTTCTGGAATTTTAACTTGTGATTTTTTGAAATTCCCATAATTCTTGATTTTCTTTGGATGTTGGGGATATAAAATTTTAAGGAAATACTGTTTCCATTTGGCGCAGATTACTACTGTTGAGGAAGCCAAAAGATTTTACCCTCTATTTGGACTTGGAGCCAATGTTGCCCTTATTTTCTCAGGCCGAACAGTGAAATATTTTTCTAATTTGAGGAAAAATTTGGGACCTGGAGTTGATGGTTGGGCCATCTCCTTGAAAGGAATGATGAGTATTGTGGTTTTGATGGGGCTCATGATCTGTGCTTGTTACTGGTGGGTGAACACTTATGCTCCTCTTCCTACACGTAGTAAGAAGAAGAAGGTATTATTCTGCTTTTGCAAGGCCTTGTTAATGTTATTTGGTTGCATCAATTCGGTACTGAGTCTGTTCATATATTATATAAATATAGAAAAAACAATTTTTCTATTTCATTTTTTGGTGCAGGAAAATCTATATTTGTTTTATGTGGTATAAACTGCACTTTTTATAATATTTGTTTAGTGTCCCAGGTGAGCAAGTATTGTCCTTATTTTCATCAAACCATCCATGGACAACTGTTTTGTGAATTAACTTATTTTCAATAACATGCAGTGCAACTACATAATTAAGACAGACTCACCTACTAACACATTTGTAAAAATAGGTTGCACAAACGTGTTTATATAAGCAGTCACATCTGTTTAGTAAAATCAACTCTTTCCGTGTTTTATTCCATTTGCAGGAAAAGCCAAAGATGGGAACAATGGAGAGTTTGAAATTCTTGGTGTCTTCAAGATACATTAGGGATCTTGCTACTTTGGTGGTTGCATATGGTATAAGTATCAATCTTGTCGAGGTTACCTGGAAATCGAAGCTCAAGGCTCAGGTAATTGCATTTGTTTATTCTTGTATTGTCTTTCTTCATCATGGGCTTAAAAAATATTGATATTTTATTTTGTTTTCTCATTATCTTACCTGCAATTTTGTAGTTTCCAAGCCCAAATGAGTACTCATCCTTTATGGGCGATTTCTCAACTGCAACTGGAATAGCAACATTTACGATGATGCTTCTCAGTCAATTTATATTTGATAAGTATGGATGGGGTGTTGCAGCGAAGATCACACCCACAGTACTCCTGCTTACAGGAGTTGGTTTCTTTTCTCTAATATTATTCGGTGATCCCTTTGCACCTGCTCTTGCAAAGTTTGGGTTGACTCCTCTTCTTGCAGCTGTATATGTTGGTGCCATGCAAAACATTTTCAGCAAGAGTGCGAAGTACAGCTTGTTTGATCCTTGCAAAGAAATGGCCTATATTCCTTTAGATGAGGAAACCAAGGTTAGAAATTCTGGATTCAGGTTTTGGAGTTCTATGTGGTGTTTATTGCACTTGCGTTTAAGACCAGTTACTATCTAAAAATGCTAATTGTCTGTGGTAGATCAAGTTTTAATATAAAAAGTGTAAAAAGAGTAAAGCTATTTGAGGTTTTAATTTGGCCTCTTAAATTGGGATAAAATGTCCTCATTTTTTAAGTTTGATTGACACTGTGTCGTATCTGTGTACTGAAGTTTGTCTTGCCGCCATCTTTTGTAAACTTTGCTAATTAAATACTTTTTTTCCTAGGTTAAAGGAAAGGCAGCCATTGATGTTGTATGCAACCCATTGGGGAAATCTGGAGGAGCTCTCATTCAGCAGTTTATGATCTTGACCTTTGGGTCACTGGCAAACTCGACTCCCTATCTTGCAGGGATACTTATGGTGATTGTTCTTGCATGGTTAGCAGCAGCCCGGTCTTTGGATACGCAGTTCACTGCACTGCGACAGGAAGAAGAGCTCGAGAAGGAGATGGAAAGAGCTGCTGTTAAGATCCCAGTTGTGTCTGAAAATGAAAGCAACAATGGTTCTCTTTCTAGTGGTTCAACATTTAATCCTGCAACAGGTGACTCAACGAGCAGCGAAACTTCTACTCCCCGCAATATTTGAAATAAATTTTCCATATCACAAAAACAATGTGGAGCACCTTTACATGAAAAGTTGGTTGTAGGACTCTGCAAATTACAGAAATAATAGCTAAAAACATGTCTGCTCCCAACTGTTTTTATGTCCTTTTTGTCTTAGATAATGACCTTAGTTTTATTTTTTCATTCCTGTATTTTGTAGAATTGCATTTTAAAATTATATTAATAAGAACCATTTAATTTATGTATTTTTTTCTCATCAGAGTGCTTGATTTGATTATTCAGAAACTTAGTTACCCTCTTTCAAATTTCTTATTGCAAGTCTGCTGTTTTGCTTTATTATTTAACTGATTAGCATAGTCTTGAAGAGTTGAACTGTTCTATCATTAGCTGGTAAACTTCATAAATTTTCCAAGCTATATCTTCAGTTTACTGTCTTTTATCCACTTTCGCTTCATGCGCGGTTTTATTTTTTACTTTTGAGTTTTATGTCAAGAAAATCTTTCACCTATGTTGAGACGCTCAGGTCTTAAAAACTGAATCCAGACTCATTCATTAGGACAAGCCGAATATTATAATTCAGACTCAGGTATTAGTTTGAGTATAAAAAATTAAAGATCAACTCAAAGATAAAGTTGGATTGCTAAAATTACTGGATATAATAATATAAAACACAATTGGTGGAGAAATGGCATTAACACTGCAGTAAAGTCAAAATTAAGCGGCGCATGTTGGGCCCTCTAAACTAATTTTTCAAAGGCACTACAGCTGATAAACTAGAATCCCACCCACCTTAGAAAATCTTGTCTCAGAACACATGTGTCAAGGTCTTTGTTGCCATCAAACACCGCAGAGAGCTTCAATGGAGTACTGAATTTTCTTCTTGGAGTGTTCTTTGAATAATCTTAGATACTCCCGGTGACTAAACGGCTTGTATCTCAAAGGATGCTTCTCATCAACTAACTCATCCGGTATGTTTGTCACTCCTCTGAGAGACGTGAACAATCCCAGTGAGAATCTCGTCTTGTTTACACTCATGGTAACTCGATGGCAACAGGGATGAACTCTTCCATTGCTCCACGCCTAAACACAACACCCCCACCCCCCCCCCCCCCCCAAAAAAAAAAAAAAAAAAAAAAATCATTATCATACATCCCTTCAAATTTTCATTTATTTTTGTGAATGTATGTTTAAATAGTATATAAATGTGCCCACCTTGAATGCATCAGCAGCAAGGTAGAGGAATGATGAATGTGAAGAGGGTTCATACAGAATCCACTGGCCATCCTTTGTTTGAATCTCTAATCCATTTACATCATTCTGATGAATTATAGTTGAAAATGTCTTATCTGTGTGAACTAGAAGACCCAGATAATTTTCGTTCTTTTCAGATTCTTTGTACTTGGAGGATCCGGTAACATAATCTGTTGATTTAATTTGAGAATCATAGTACTTCTCTACACCATAGTTTTGGAACACCATTTTCAATACTGTCTGATCCAAATTCATCATGATCTTCGAAATCTCTTCAACAATTTCACTACCAAAACAGAAACAAACAACAAAGTGAAATTAAGGCACATACACAGACTTAAAAAAGTTAGGCGGAAAGGTACCAGAAACGATCATTTCCAGCAGGCCAGAGGAGATTGGAGAACTGATGAATGGCTTCTGGAGTACTGATGATATCACCTGTAGCAATACCTTCATGATTAGGATTATTGGAGAAAACGTCACGGTGAGGTTGTTCGGAAGAAGATTTGATCAGCTGTTTGATTTCTTTAGGAAGATTGAACAAATCCTGAAGTGCTGCTGCGTAGATAGCGTTGTAAAGATTTAAAGAGACTTGATTGCATTTGACAACGAAGCAGCCATATTCTTCAAGAGCTTGACATACTTGTTTGGATGTTGAGATCCAAGTTTCTGTGCCAGGCCTCAAGTCTTCACCTGATAAATCTACAACAGGAAGTTTTGGGGAATCCATGGTTTTCCTTTTTAGTTCCCAAGCTAGAAATTGAGTTAATTTATAGAGATGCTGAGGCACTCTGTAACTTTTTCCAGTGCTCAGTATTCAATGGACAGCAGTATATCCTTTCGCCTGTCCATAGTAATGAAAATATTATAAGTTGAAATTAATGACCCAAAATTGATTTATTATATTTAAATTCGACATCTAAGTAGAAATTATTACCCAATGAAGGCGATGTTGGATTCAATGCGTCACGTAATTAGACTCCAAGATAGCAAATCATCTCATTTGCCAAACTTTGACAAAATTACATAACCAAAACAGATAGAAATAGATTACTCAATTAGGGACTGACTACCTTATACAAATAAATCAAGTCCAACCAACTCTAGATTTTTGTAATTGGCTTTCCCTTTTTACCTCCCGTATTTTTGCAATTAGGGACTACCTTGTTTGCATGTGATTACAAAGCAACCATTCTCTTCTAGAGCATTGCATACTTCTTTGCAAATCGAGTCCCAAGTTTCTGTACCAGGCCTTAAGTCTTCCCTCAATGATAAGTCTACAGCAGGCAGTTTTGGATCTTTTTGGGAAGCCATAATTGTTGAGAGAGAAGGTTGGATTTTACACGAAAGTACTGACGCAGAAAGTGTTGGGCCGGAACGCCTTTTATAGGCTGGATTTGAGTGGTGGATCTGGTTGTTTTATTACAAGTGAAGCATTGTGCGGCGGTTGAAAGTATGTATGTGCGACAACAAATGATTATTGCGGTTAGATGGGTTTGTCGTTGCCGCTTGTTAATGCAATTGCTCTATTTTTTTGGGTAGCCTTGTTAATGCAATTGTTGCTACAGACAAATTGAAGCTAGATTCAAACGAAACATAGTATACATGTTCAAACGGCCGAAACAGTCAATTCATGTTCAAACTATATTCGATTCTTGTAAGCAGACATATAAATAATGAATCATGTGGTTGTTTTCTACAAGTGGTCTAATTATTATTAGTATATTTTAAATTAAATCCTTCTCTATCCCTTTGATGAGGGGTTGTAAAATATAAATTCAAACGGCCGGCAGTAAATTTATCATATTAAGAGGTTTGGACACATCCAGAGTTTGCTTTAAACAATCCTAAAAATAATGAGCTGACATATTGTTCCAGAAAATTTGTCATATTCAGAGGTTTTGACGCGTTCAAGTTTACTTTAAACAATTCGAAGTCTATTAAAATGGACAAACTATTGTCAACGGCAAACGTATAGTATTACTTAGGCAAGACAAATCCAAGGTGATGAGACCTCAATGGCTCCACAAATTGAGTGGGGTTGCTTTTTCTAATGATATTTATGAAGCTGAAATTATTAATTAACAAAGGCCAAAGGACTTGTTCCCACCCAAGGTACAGTGAACTCCTATTCTCACCCACTAACTTTCAAAAACTCAAACACTCATTCATGATTTGGAAAATTAACACCTAACCTCCAAAATTAAGACAAAATTAAAGATAAAATCATCGTTTAACAATAATATTTAACATTTATATCATTTTACCCCCTTAATTTGAAAAACTAACAATTTCACTTAAAATTAAGTTTTAAAAAGTGACATTTTTTCCCCTACCTAGGGTTTCCAATTTTATTGACGAATTTTCGACCAATGATGACTGATCTTTCTCCCTCCCGGTGTCATCACTCCGTCCGACGTTCAATATTAGATCGATGACGTCTGAATTCAATAAAATCTAAACGAAGAATCAAAACTCTTTGTTTGGATCTTTGCCATCCAGACGAAGTCGATTTCGTTTGGACGACGACGACGGTCCAGATGAGGAGATCAGTCTCTTCTGGACTATTGTTGTCATCCAGATGAAGTAGACTTCTTCTAGATGATGAAGATTCACTCTTCGTCTGGATTTTGTCGAATCCAGACATTATTGGTCCAATATTAAACACCAGAGAGAGAGACGACATCGGAAGGAAGAGAGATCGGTTATTGTTGATCGAAAATTCGTCAATGAAATTGGAAACCCTAGTTAGGCTTACCCTTATTTGTCAAGCAGTCTAAATTGAAAGTCTTAACACATAATTTAAACCAACATCTCATAAGCTTACTTATTCAATACAGAAACAGAAAAAAATAATAATAATAATACAGGACTTATATAAATATAATATGATAAATAATAAAAATATATAAAAAATTTAGATATAAAAAAGATAATAAAATATGTATATATAAATCTAAAATGATATATTATTAATAATATGTTTTAAAATATACAATAACATTAATTATAATTTTAATACTTTTTAATAGTTTTTTAATTAAAATTAATATAATAATTTAAATATAAAATATATAATTAATTATTAAACTTATATATAATATAATATATAATTAAGATTCAATCATTATAAAAAAAAATTAATTCATGAATTTTGTATCAAATCATTATTAAAATATTATTATTTATTGATAATAGAGCTAAACAAATTAAACATGTACGGGAGACCCATAAAAAAATTAAACGTGTATGAAAAATCTATAAAATACCTTCTTTGAGTCATTGAAAATGTAAAATACATATTTGAGATTTAAATGACAAAAAAATTGAATTTTTGATTTTATATGGTTATATTACCATAGTAATTAAACGTCTTGTAGCTTTAGAGAGACGGAAAGTACATATTACATAAATTTTCTATTGAATTACTTTTTCCCTCATTAATTTCTGACATTTTCTGATTTATTGACAGAGAAAATAAGAGATATTACGAAAAAATATGAAGAACTTGGTTGACACTATTTGCATATTATGACACTAAAATTTACGAATGGGATGCAAAGCTTTACTCTTCCTCAAGGAGGGGATTATTAAAATACAAGTAAGCTTAATCTTAAAAACAGTATCAATAGAGTACAAATTTGATAATATGTGATAATATCCTGAGACACTAGCTTGCAAGTAAAAGGGAAGGAAAATTCCTGCTTATACGGCACTTATTAAAAGTATAAGGTAGATAGGAAGATAGAATGAATATTGAGGACGAAAGTGATTGGTTAGACACCACAGTGAGCTTCAATGGAATACTCCATTTTCTTCATCCCGTATTCCACATTCAATTTTCGATATTCACGGTGATTAAACGGTCTGTATCGTAAAGGGTGTTCCTCATCAACTAGCTCCTCAGGAACACTTAACACTGACCCTTTGTGAAACGTTGCAAATACTAATGCAAGTCTCGTCTTGTTTGCACCAGTAATGACTCGATGGTAACATGAACGTATTCTGCCATTGCTCCATGCCTGATCCAATTTACAATAAAATCACAATGTGTACTCACAAGTATATATAAATATAATCAATCAATATAAATAAAATAACTAAAACTTATATTAACCCCACCTTGAATGCATCAGAAGCAACGTATATGAATGACGAATGCGAGGGAGGATCATTAAGAATCCACTGCCCTTCTTTTGTTTGAATCTCCAATCCATTAACACCGTTCTGATGAAGAATGGTTGAAAATGACTTATCAGTGTGGCCCAAAAGGCCCAAATAATTCTCATTCGTCTCAGATTCTTCATACTTGGCGGACCCAGTAATATATTCAGTTGATTGAATTTGAGATTCATAGTATTTCTCCGCCCCATAGTTTTGGAATACCATTCTCACTATCGTTTGATCTAAATTCATCATTATCTTCGACATCTCATGAGCACTTTTACTGCAAAAAAAAAGAGTGTTATATATATATATATTTCATAATTAGCATGTACTTTGATTCAAACGTTCATTAGGCACATAAATACTTACCAGAATCGGTCATTTCCGGAGGGCCACATGAGATTGGTGAAATTCTGAGCTCCTTCTAAAGTGGTTAAATCTTCAGTGTCTATACGCTCATGTTTAGGGCCATACGAATACATCCTTCCGATAGGCCAGTCGCCGCGATGAGCAGCTTTCTGCTGTTTGATTTCTAACGGCAAATCGAACAAATCCTGGACTGCAGTGTAGATTTCACTGTAAAGATTTAAAGATACTTGTTTGCATTCGATTACAAAGCAGCCATACTCTTCTAAAGCATTGCATACTTCTTTGCAAATCGATTCCCAAGTTTCTGTACCAGGCCTCAGATCTTCCCTCAATGATAAGTCTACGACGGGGAGTTTTGGTACTCTTTGGGAAGCCATAATTTTTTAAAGAGAAGCTTAGATAATGAAAGTACTGGTGCAGAAAGTGTAAGATCTCGGGCGCCTTTTATAGGGAAAAAGTTCTCCCACTTTTCCCTTTGACACAGACTAATATTTGTTATAATGGTAAATTATGATTATATAAATAATTGAATTCTTGAATATTTGGTATAGTTTGTGATTATTAGGTTTTGAATAATCACTAATGTTTGACAAATAATTTAAAAAACCGATTATATTATATGTATTAAAATGTCTAATGGTTTAGCTTTTGGATTAAAAATGTAATAAAAAATTCATTAAATCAAATAATTAAAAAAAAAAAAGCTAATTCTACTAGCTTTTGAATTATGAATTAAAAATAATTTTTTTATTATAATCACAATTAAATTATTAAGCAGTACATATACTTCTAGAGACATTAGACTATTCCATCTTCATTCAACTTTTTCCTTTTATGAACAAAATGATAAGAGTACAATTCAAAAGGGGAATTTCTTTAGGCAATATTTTTTATTCATGTTAAGTTTGATTGTTGTTTTGCTTTAGTCATATATCACTTAATCATGTTTAAACTATTAGCGTAGAAAATAATTAAATTATCATAAGAACTACATTAAAAAATGGTTTTGGCGTGTCGTGGTTTCTCATATTGAATATTTAATAGAAGATTATTAGATATAAATTATTATTATAATTTATTAAATTAAAAAACTAACATGCTCATCTATGTATGAAAGAATTTATATCTTTGTCAATAAAAATGCATTTTAATAATTATAAATATTTTAATTGAGAAAATAAAAAGTATATTTACTCACAAAAGCACTTATGTTTTATTCATAGGTGCTTCATACAAAGGCATTTTTTAACAAATTTTATTTTATAAAAGGTATCTATCTCAATTAAGAAAAAAAAAAAATTGGTGGGTTCTAAGGCTGGATCACTGTGAAGCTTTGATCTAAATCAAGACCATTCAACTTATGGATTATGAGGAAGACCATTCGAGCCGACTAGTTGAATGAACAAATTTTATTTGGTTTGACTAGAACCTTTTTTTACTATTAAATATGACCGCACAATTTAGCCCGTGAATTGAAACTTGCGGGCTGCCCATGCCCTGACCAATAATAAAATGGAAAATAATAATTTGACTTAAATTATGTTTAAAGAACGTAGAATCCATCAGTGGCATGTGATAACTGAATATAAAAAATTATGCATGGAATACAATTAAGCTCTCAAATTGGAAAAGTATTAGTGGAAAAGGCTGGCGAAAAGTTCTGTTCATTTCTCGACAAATTCTTGAGATAGGTCTTTGAAAATTATAAGTTTATTTGTTGAAAGGTCAGCCAAAAAGTTTCATTCATTATAGCTTAAGAAAAATCAAATTTGTGCCCTTAAAACATAATTTTCAAATTTAAAACACTGCTATCTCAAGATATTTCTTAAGGTCAAATAGTGATGCCTTTTCTTCTTGGAAGGTTGTTTGAATAGTCGGTGACTGAATGACTTGTTTACTCTCACGGTATTCTACTATGACTAATGCAGTCCAATAAGGAAGCAGCAGCCAAGAGAGAAAGCAGAGAGATTAGAATAAGAACAATTAAGAAGCAAATTTGTAGGAACGGAATTCTGTGTAAATAATTTAACTTACATGTGTTTGGAATTAATTTGTAAGAAGAGGATTAAAAGTAAAAACTACATAGAAGAATAAAAGATGTTGGACTTTGGACACTGGCCAGTCTACTGTTTCTCAAAGGGTGGTGGTTTTTTTTTTTTTTTTTAAATAGAAGGCTCAATTAGGTTTTCATTTCCCTTTTCTATTCTTGATTTTTTGTTTTCTCTTTCATCAGACTTGGATTCTTCTTTCATCAAATCTATCTGGGTTTCTCTCAAATCAGATGGCTAGTGTTCACGCATTTTTGTTCAACGGTTGATGAGATAGGTGAGTTTTTGTACACAGTTTTACAGTCTATCATAAATTTATTGTATAGAAGATATATGTAATTTTTCCTTGAGTAATGAGTATTGGTTCGATTATTCAGACATTTTGCTTGTGGTTTTGTTTGTTTGTGATGATATCTTTTTTTTGGCTTGAAAAGCTTTTGATTTTTCTTTGGCTTTCATGGTATCAGAGTCAGAGACAAATAAATGTCCATGGCTAATTTCTCTGCATGAGTCTCACACGTTAGATTTGCTAGGAAAATTGCCCTTCTGATACTTTTTAGGCCACCAATGTTGATTTTTGACCATAGAACATTAAGAAGGGCTTTCATACATATCCGTAGAACTGTTACAAAATTATTTTGCTTCATTCATATAAATCTCTTTAAATTTCATCATTTTAATTAATAATCATTTATGAACGATAACAATCAACACCACATTAATTATACAATTTTATACACACACACACACCCCCCTATAGGAAGAGGGGAAGAAAGGGTTGAGGGTGAAATAGAAAGAAAATAAGTGAGTTATTAAATAATTTATTTTTAATTGATTTAATTTGTGATTATATAATAATTTTAAAAAGTAAAATAATAAAGATAAAACGATAACTTCACTTACTAATACTGTTTTTTTATTAATAAATTTTGATTTTTTTGTATTAAAATGCTATTTATATTAATTAGGGATAAAAAAAATATTATTAAGGCCAAACCTTGGTGGGAGATGTCATTTTCTCTAATTGTTTAGATTTAGGTAGTCTCCTATCATATATTATACCAGCATTATTATTGCATGATTTGTGATAAACCCATATTAATTTTATTTATATATTTCTTCTAAAAATATGATTATATTAGTAGATTATGATAACTTTTATAAGAAAGTTTGCTATAATCTATTTTTGCTTAATATTTTTTTCTTGTATCATTAAAATTCATTTTCAATTATTTTAGTATATATGATATGAACAATGTTATGTGTATATAATTTTTAATTAAAAAATATTCAATCATATGATGACACATCATTTATATATTCAAATTAAATACTAAAAAAATATTTATATAATTTTATTGATATAATATAATAGATACAAACTTTTTATTGATTACTGATTGTAATGGTAGATTCAATAAGGTCAAATACGATCAATTAACTTTTTTTTTTATATGTAAACAAATTATTACTCTAATCTTTCTGAAATTTTATTATTTCTTAATTAAATCGTATATATTTTACTTTTGTTCACTTTAACCCTCTTAAATTTATGGATTAATTGATGTTTATAGTATAATGATATATGGTGTTAAGTTTTCAAGCTAATTTTATCTATTTTCAACCAACTACATTTGTGTTTAGGTTAGGTTAGGTTGGGTCCATAAATGAGCTGGTCTGGTTGGCATGTCCCTTCCGATATTCAATCATTTTTAGATTTGAAGAGTGAAAGAGAGATATTTCAAATGAATAGTCTTGCGAAATTTCTTGTATCAAGTGACAGTTTAACACGTTATCCTTCTAGTGTTCAACAATATTTGCTCTACCTATGACTTTTTTGGGTCAAATTTGGCGGTGACCTGAAACAAAGAAGGGCATAAAATTGTTAGAAAATTTTCACAATCTCAGAGTGTCCTCGTAAATAGTCAAAGGATCAACTTCCTTCCCGTACAAATAGTGATAGATATTTTTTTAATATATTATTATATAATTAAATAATTTTAAATTAAAAATAAAATAATATTTAATTATATATTAATATATATACCTATATCTATTTATATATTTAAAATAAATATATATAGTATTATTTTATTTTAAAAAATTAGCTTCAAACAGTTTTTTTTTTCTTTTACTGGGTTATTATGTGTCAGGTTAGGGTTTTCTTTTACAAAAGTAAAAAATACATAAATAAATAAGGAATAATTAAAATAAATGAGATTATAGTCACTTTCAATATTTATAGGGTGGGTGTAAGAGTATTACTGTATGTACGTGTTTAAAAATATTTATACTTCCTTAAAAATATCTATGTTTAAGTTTATTTACAGATTCAGGGTTTAAATTTTACCTTTGTCATCTTTGAATAAAAATGTTTGTGTGTAATGTAATATAAGAAATTAAATGGTACAAACTCCAATTATTAAAATTAATTACTTATCATTAATTTAAAAATCATAGAGCAATTTTTTATTTTTTCATATTATTTCAATTACAGCTTATTAAAACAATGATTAAAAGGCAATGCTAATAATGCACATGTTAGTGGAGTGATGTAATTTAACATTGAGTTGAGTATGTCACATTCTCCCACCCAAGTTTTGGCCAAAAGTCCATTGCCATCTATCGATGCATAAACCATATTTTTCATTTATCGATATATAAAATAAAATCTAAATAGTATCAAAAAATTAAATTATTATATTATTTATAATTATTTCACATTTAAAATTATTGGATCACATTAAATTAACACAAGATAAAAGATTCCGTCTATGCTTTCACTCGCACATTCTTCTTTCACACATCATCTTTGTCGCATGTCGGCCACCACCACCATTGATTTCTTCTTCCCCCACCATCATTGTCTTCTTCTACGTCTTCTCTCACTATTTGTCACTTCTCTATGGCTTCAACTTCATCTAAACCCAATCCACCTGCGACCACTTCAGTTATTCCATCGGTATCGACATGTGTTGATGGGACTTTCACCCGGTAGTGAAGTCATTGTGTGTGGCCATGGTGGGTTGTTTGAAACAACAGCCAACTGTTTTGGTTGTTTTAGGATGACAGCTAGGCTCACCTCGTGTTGCTGCAAAATGCAAGTTTTGAAACAAACACAATACCACCTTCTCTATGGATCTTTAAACTGCAATATAATTTTCAGTAAACGACATAAAGTATAATGTAAATAAGTTACACCACAATCTCTATATTTTTTGACATTACATGGTAAAAATATTTAGGTTTCATTACATTTAGTGTCCATCGACAAAATCACACACCTCACATATATTAATCTAGTCCTGTATCTTAAGAGAGACTGAAAAGCACATATTACATAAACTTTGCAAATGAATTACTCTTTTCTCCATTAATTTCTGACTTGATCATTCTGATCTATTGACACAGAGAAAATAGGAGACATTACTGAAAAAAATGAAGAACTTAGTTGACAATATCTGCAGATTATGACCCTAAAGTTTATGAATGGGATGCAAAGCTTTATTCTTCCTCAAGGAGGGGATTATTAAAATATACAAGTAAGCTTAATATTAAAAATAGTATCAATAAGGTACAAATTTGATAGTATATGATAGTATCCCTGGGACACTTAGCAAGTAAAAAGGAAGGAAAATATGCCTGCTACGACAGCACTTATGAAACGGATATAGTAGATAGGAAGATAAGATGAATATTGAGGACGAAAAGTGATTGATTAGACACCACAGTGAGCTTCAATGGAATAATCAATTCTCTTCATCCCATATTCTATATTTAATTTTCGAAATTCACGGTGATTAAATGGCTTGTATCGTAAAGGGTGTTCCCCATCAACTAGTTCCTCAGGAACACTTAACACTGGCCCTTCGTGAAGCGTTGTAAATATTAATGAAAGTCTCTTTTTGTTTCCACCCATAATGACTCGATGGTAACATGAACGTATTCTGCCATTGCTCCATGCCTGATCCAATCCACAATAAAATCACCATGTTTACTTACTATGTATAAGCATAATTAATCAATTATATAAATAAGATAACTAAAACTTATATTACTAACCCCACCTTGAATGCTTCAGAAGCAAGGTATATGAACGACGAATGCGAGGGAGGATCATAAAGAATCCACTGCCCATCTTTTGTTCGAATCTCCAATCCATTAACACCGTTCTGATGAAGCATGGTTGAAAATGACTTATCAGTGTGGCCTAAAAGACCCAAATAATTCTCATTCGTCTCAGATTCTTTATACTTGGCGGAGCCAGTAATATATTCTGTTGACTGAATATGAGAATCATAGTATTTCTCTGCCCCATAGTTTTGGAATACCATTCTCACTATCGTTTGATCTAAATTCATCATTATCTTCGACATCTCATGAGCACTTTTACTGCAAAATTAAGAGCATTAGTTTTGTTTGATTAGCATGCACTTTGATTCAAATGTTCATTAGGCAAATAAATACTTACCAGAATCGGTCATTTCCGGAAGGCCACATGAGATTGGTGAAATTCTGAGCTCCTTCTAAAGTGGTTAAATTTTCAGTGTCTATGCGCTCATGTCTAGGGTCATACGAATACGCCCTTCCGATTGGCCAGTCATCGCGATGAGCAGCTTTCTGCTGTTTGATTTCTAATGGCAAAGTGAACAAATCCTCGACAGCACTGTAGATTTCGTTGTGAAGATGTAAAGATACTTGTTTGCATTCGATTACAAAGCAGCCATACTCTTCTAGAGCATCGCATACATCTTTGCAAATCGAATACCAAGTTTCTGTACCAGGCCTTAAATCTTCCCTCAATGATAAGTCTACGACAGGGAGTTTTAGTACTATCTGGGAAGCCATAATTTTTCAGAGAGAAGGTTGGATTTTCACCAATAAATGGAAGTACTGATTTTATAGGCAAAAAGTTTGTTAAGCCTCATGGAGCTGTAACAAAATTTTATTAAACACTTAAAAAGGCCAAAAAAATTTACGGGTCAACTGCAACCTTTTATTATATATACAAGACTTTTAAATACAAAAATTAATAATTAAAAATAGTAATTATGTCCCACCAATACATTAAAATAGTGTTCCACTATCCCACTAACACTTGAAAATTGTATTCCACTCATCCACTTTTAATTCCCTGCTAAGCAACTAGCTCAACAAGCTTTGACCAAAGAAATTTAAATAAATAAATTCATAAATAATAGGAATAACCTAATTAATTTCTACATTAACTATAACAAAGCCTTGGCAAAGTCTTGAGATAGTGTTTTTAAATTTATAAAATTATTTGTTAAAATATATGCCAAGAAGTTTCATTCATTATAGCTTAAGAAAAAACAAATTTGCGCCCTCTGTCAGGATATTTCTTGCCTTAGAGAGCTTAAAAAAAGAGTACTGAATTTTTTTCTTGGTATATTGTTTGAATAATCTGTGATAGTTCTCTTGCAGTCGGTGACTGAATGACTTGTTTGCTCTCATGGTAACTCGATGGCCGGTGGGATCGATAGAGACATTTATTTACATGGCTCTCCTATTTTTAAGGCTTGGAGCACGAAGTAATATGAAGTAGGTGTTGAAAATGAGAACCATAGTACCTGTCAACACCATAGTTGCTGGCATCGAACTTCATTTTCACCACTCTCTGACCTAAGTTATCATTAGCTTTGAGATCCATTATTTCTACACTTTCTAAAACTTTGAAAATTGTTTTTCTTCCATGACCAAAGCTAATTTCCGACGATAAAACATGAAGAAGAAGAAGAAATTTCAGCCACAAATCTTTAACCTAGAAATCCAAGTGGAAGATCGTGGTTTGACAATGTTAGGAATGAAAAAGTTATGATTCGGGGTTTTTAGAATCCATACGAAAAAATGATTTATGACATGTTGAAAATGATTACAAGGTTGAGTTAATAGATAATATTATTTATTTATATAGAGAAGATTTACATATCTTTGCTTAGAGTTTTGATATATGAAAGAATAGTGGTTGAATGATGTGGTGATTTGATTTTGTTAGGTCGTATAATTTTGTTAGGTAGTTTCAAATATTATTTGATATTGTGATTATAGGTAATAATAGTATGTAATATAGGTAGTATTTATAGTCTTTATAATTAGTTCGATTGATTTTGGCTGTAACACCTAAGAGTATGTCTCAAAAGTATTATAGTCATTTTGTATAATTTTAATCATATTAAAATTTTATTTAAGTGATGGTAAACGGTCATTCGTAAAAGATGACTTGGTAAACATATATGAATTAAATTTGATGATAATTGGTAAAAATAATGGATGTGTGAATTGAGGTGTTATGTATTTATATGATGACTTGGCTACTTGGAAATGGTCTAAGTTGGAATATTTGGTTGTGTTTGATGTTGTAATTGAATGATTTTGTGTGCTTAGACATTAGTGAATGGTTGTGAATGTTGAGAATTAAGGATATTCAAATAAGAACAACCTAGTTCCATAATCACATGTGATGACACGACTGTTTCAAGGATCGGAAAGGTTATTCCTTAACAAAATTGTGGTTTCAACATCAAGATGAACACTTATGTTGAAGTATAGTACGATCGTTTATATAAAACAAGACGAAAACACCTCAAGTAGATTAATAGTCATAAAAAAGACAATATTAAAGGTTCAAAGTAACAAAGGATAAACATACATTCCCAAAATAGTGAATGATCGTTTCTTAAGACACGGATATCAAGATTAGATTCGAACCGAATTGAGCTTCAACTCAACCAAACTCAAACTCAATTCGGTTACTGTTGAAAAGAGTTCAAGCCCAAGCTTAGGCTCAACAAACCAAAA
Source organism: Mangifera indica (assembly GCF_011075055.1). Taxonomy (NCBI): domain Eukaryota; kingdom Viridiplantae; phylum Streptophyta; class Magnoliopsida; order Sapindales; family Anacardiaceae; genus Mangifera; species Mangifera indica. The sequence continues at coordinate 7,066,164 of NC_058139.1, forward strand.
ATTCAATATTCGAATTTGGCTCGTTCATGAGCCAAGCTACTCGTGAATTTGGCTCAAGTAGGCTCAACGAGTTCGATCACGAGCTGAGTTTGACAAATTCAAATGAGTCTTTTTTTCAATAATTAGACGGAGGTTTAACTTGAGGTGGTGATTGTTCAAGAAAGTTGAGCTTGGCCTTGTCGCCACGTATGCGCTTGGCGGCTTCATCGTAGGCTCTGGCGGCTTCTTCGGCTGTGTTGTAGGTACCAAGCCGGACTCGGGCTCTTTTGTGAGGATCTTTGATTCCAGCTGCCCACTTCCCCCATGGCCTCTGCCTTTTTCCTCTGTACACGTGCTTCCGAGCCCATTGAGTGTTAGGTTAATCCTCCATGTGCCTCTTTCTTTTCACCATTGTCATTCCTCACTATATATTGCATTAGAAAAACAAAATAAAATAAAATAAAATAATCCTTTCAAAGAAATATAACTTTTTTTTCTAAGAAAATACGAATGAAATTATAAATTTATGGGCTGACTAAGATTTCATATTCGATTCTGGATCTGCCATATCCAAGAAAGGCAACTAACAAGAGAAACATAATAAAATGCAACTGTAACTTTAATAAACAATCTAGAAGATCAAACAAAACCCAGATGAAAAAAGAAATGTCACCTTGGTCAGGCTTTTGAGCTTCAAACTATTTAGCGTAGTCCAAGCCCAAGAGGCCTAAATTGGTCTCTCAAGTTCCGACCGCAAGTCTTCCGCTGTCAATTTCCGGCCACGTTTCAGATCAACGAAGTCGAAAATAATGGCACCGCCACACATCTTTTTTCTGTGGTACTTTAAGAGAAAGCAAATATAATGTGTTGATCATATATATGTATAACCCTGTTGAATTATTTACTTTTCGTATAAATCCCTTTAAAATTGATAGTTTAATTAATTTTCTGTTTAATTAATAACCATTAAATTAAATTCGGTGAATCAATTGATACCTAAGTTACAGTTGAGTGGTAAATGCATAATCTAATCAAAGTCCAACTTTCCGACTGTATGGCATGATTCACATCTGCTACCTTTTGTACTTCAATAAATGCTTGATGATGATGTGTTCTTGCTTTTCAAGTTTAAAAATTTATTTTATAATTTATTTATCAAAATTATCGATTAATTTTAATAATTAAAAAATATTTATATTATTTTATTTAAATATTATAATAAAATTAAGAATAATCTATATTCTTTTCATCACCTTATAATATTTTTTGGTCAAAATTAATTATAAATAACATTTCATTACTCGAAATTATAAATTACAATAATATTTTATTTTTGAAAATTATTATATAATTCTAAATTAACAAAAATTAAAAATAATTTTTTAAATATTAAATTATAAAAAGCTTATGATTATCATTTTCTTTCATTTTCACCCTTTCTTTATTTCTTCCCATAGATATATTAGAAAGAAATTAATCTTTAAAAATATTGGGGGTCTTTTTAAATTTTGCAAGGAGTTATTGGAAATTCAAAATAATTGAGGGTCTTCTTAAAAATTTTAAAATATTAATCTATTCTCAATAATTTCAAAAATAATAGTTACATCTCTAAATAATGTAACATAATGCAGCCAATTATAAGTATAAATGTCATATTACAACTATTGAGATTATATAATAGTTTCAAAATATATAGGAATTCAAAAGTTTTTAAAGATTAATTTGTAAGTTTTTAAACATTTTTAAAAGTTAAATTATCAATCTAAAACGTTCAAGTTTAATAGAATTTTTTTTAAAAAAATTAATAGCCATTAGTTTTTTTTACCAAAATTTGATTTGAAGTAGAAAAATATTATTTATATCAACTGAAGTGAGAATGTGTTTTTAAGTCAAACATTGGGTGGGAAAATGTTATTTGCTCTAAGATTAAAATCACTTACACCCTTTACAGTAAAATCAAACTACATTTTAATCTTAAATTTTTTTTTTATTTTTACTCCACATTTTCCTATCACACTAAATAAATTTAAAAATTTATTAATGTAGATGACATTCACCTCTATCAACTAGTGTAATTTTAATTGAAAATCACATCAATCAATGCGAGATAGTTAATTTTATTTTTTATTATTTATAATTAAAATTAACATAAATTAAAGATAAATATATTTGATAAAATCTTGTAGGTAGAATGTTATTTGTTTGAGAATTTTTTTAATAATCTTATAAAAGTATATATTTTTTAGTAAATTTAACAAATTAGTTTTTTTCAAACTTAAAATAAAAATATTTCAATTCATCAAATCTTAGGTGGGGAATATTTTAGTTAGGGATGATAATAGGGAGGGGCGAAGAGGAAATTTGAATCTCTGTCTTTGTTCTTATAGGGAATATCAATCATTATCTCTAATCCATTCCTATTACGGAGATAAAATTGAATCTCTATCCCTTACCTACGAGAAAAAACTCTCCTCTATATTCGTAGAAAAAAATTATCTCTCTATATCTGTAAGCATAAATTTCTTTTATTTTTTATTTTTTTAATACTTATAAGAGAAAAAATTATATTATTATGTTTTCCTAAAATATTACTTGCTATTAATACAATGATGATAGTAAAATTAAAAAGCAAAATTAATTAATGGTACAAAGCAACATTTTAAAGTGCATCCGTTTCAAGACCAAAATTGTATGGTTACTTCCTACTGCTACTAGTTCAAAAGCAAAATTAATTGTACAAAACAGAGGTGCCCACATATTTCTTCTTCTTCCTTCTACTCGTGGTGCACATTCTTCTTCGTACTTCCTTCAAGTCATACAGAGGCACCCACATTAAGCATCAAGTCAAATGAGGCATACTGTCATGTAAACTGCATATGGGACCAACTTATATTCTTCAGAGACCCGAAACCAAGAATAATTTAATCTGTAATCAGCCATTCTGGCATTTATAATTTGCACATATAACCCTGTAAGGGCTTTACATCAGTGAAAAGGGATTTGAACTGTTAAGAATAATATTAGTTTCTCAACTTAAAACAGACTAAATTCTAATGACGAGCATAGAACCCACAACCGATGGAGACAATCGTAGCATACAATGTCGAATCTAGTGAGATAAAGTCACAGATCTACGGAATCCACTTAGTAAAAGAACCACACAGATAAATGCTCATGACGAACAAAGTGGGCTACACAGGATGGTAAGGTTTGCGATCGTACCTTACAAAGAAAGTTATTTTAATAATGAGTTAGTTAAAAATTTGATTTGAATTTAAATTTAAATTGAACTTGAGTTCAGTTATTTTAAAATGAAACGAGCTCAAGCTTATCTGAAACGAGTTTGATAAGTCCAAACTTGAACTCGAGCTCAATTCTATACAAATCGAATCGAACTTAGATCCAGACAAGTTCAAGTTTAATTCGATTTGAATCTAATCTTATTTCTTCTACTCTTTTTTTCAATTAATCTTGTTACAAATATGATTATATATATAGATTATAATAATATTTGATGACAAAGTTTGCTATTCCCTTTTTTTTGTGGAATAATTTTCTCATATCATCCATGTTCATTTATGTATTTATTTATTTTAGTAAATATGAGGTGAGTAATATTATATAAATAATTTTATATACAAATAATAATATATTATTATATGATTTGATAATTTTAAATTAAAGATAAAATAATATTTAATCACATAATAATATATTATTATTTATATTTAAAATTATACATATAATTTTATTAATATGGGATCGTGGACTTAGACTATTTATTGAACATTAATTGATGTTTGTAGTATATTTATTTTAGTAATAATTATACATTGTGTTAAAAATTCAAATAGATTTAACAAAATTTGACATGACCTATTAACTTAGTATAGTATGATAAAAATAATCGGATTGTGTTTAGGTTAACAGAAAAATCAATCCGAATTGACCCAAACTAACCCAAAAATTGATAACATAACTATTAAAAATTGGTTCCCAAAGCCAACCCAATGTAGTTGAAACATTTGTTTGCACTAAAGATTGATTGTTTTGTCAAACTAATAACACAACTACTGAATTATTATTTAATAAAATTATGTATATACAATTTAGATACACAAATTATGTGTTATTATTGGATTGAATGATTTTGAATTAAAAATAGAGTAATATTTAATCACATGATAATACATTATCTATATATCCAGATAGTGTACTAAAAATATATACATATAGTATTATTTATTATTATTATTATTATTATTATTATAGTTTCAAATATGATTTAAACATATATTTTTCATCATCTTTATGTTAATTCAGAAGATAATGAGTTTAATTTAAATAAGTTTATAGATGATATTACTAATATTGATACAAACAAAGAAAATGTTCACTAAAGATCATGTTATAATACTTATACCTATTAAGATTTTTCTGATTAAAACTTAATTATAAATATTTCATTAGTTGAATTATAATAGTCATTTTAAATTAACTCTTAAATAGTTTTGTCCCCTTGAAACATTGTACAAGTTAATTAGATGTCTATTCGAAAGGGCTATTTTTAGGGAAAAATTATAATAAATGGCCAAATTACCCCTCCATTAAGCAAAAATACCTAACTTCACTATTTTTAAGCAAAAATGTCCAAATTCTCTATTCCTAAGCAAAAATGCCCCAATTGTTTTTAAATTACCAAAATTACCCTTCATCACATTTATATAAACTCCTTCACTCTCACTTTTATTTCATACATTTCTTATATCACTTAAAGACTCACTTTCACTCTTATTTTTACTTAATATCAATTAATACGGGTTCGTTCGAAAAAAAATTCGTATTTTTGAATTCGAATAAAATAAATCAATTTGTAAAAACTTTATTGAAAATAACATATTATGAATAAATAGATATATTGAAATATCCTAGAATGTCAATAATAAAAAAATTACTCGAAAATCTAAAAAACATATCTGAATTTCTAAAATTACACGTTCAAATAACTTATGAGCGAGAAAACCGAAAAATTGATCAAAAATTTCGTAATTATATTGTAAAACGTGTCTAAAAAAGCACATCGTTATTACAAATATCAAATTTGAAAATTATATATAAAAAAAGTCTAGCCCAGTCACAAACAAACTCAAAATCATAAAAACCGAAAATCTTAAATTTGATAAAATAAAAAAACTACATAATACATATTGAAACAGTTTTATTTTGGCCTTCAAATTTGGCACAACTAGCAAAGCTGGTTGTCATTAGGGCTGGACTCGAGCTGCTTCGCCGAGCTTGATCGAGCTCGAGCTGGCTCGGTAGATTTTTTTTAAAATTTTTTTATATAAAACGACGTCGTTTTGACCAATATATATTTAAAACGATATCGTTTTGATAACAAAAACGAGTTGAGCCGAACTCGAGTCCTAAACGAGCCAGCTGTAGTCGAGCTCGAGTTGAGTTTGACCTGAGCTCGAGCCGCCCATATATGAATCGAGCTGAGCTCAGCTCGACTCGAATCCAGCCCTAGTTGTCATTATAGAGCTCGAAACGAGCTTCGTGTTGATATATTACAAGCCTCGTCACTCCTCTTAGATCAAAAGTTATGGTCGTTCAAAATCTATCTCATATAAACCCTATAGTTTTAAAAAAATTAATTTCCACCCAACCCACGGTTTTCACGGACTGCCCCACGGTTCAGTGTAAATTTCTCACGGATCCCCGTGGATCTCCCCCTGTTCCCCCTCCCCCTAAAATTTTGAAAACGTTAAATTTCTCCCCCATCCCACGGGCGTCGTGGGAGATTACGCAGCATCGACAAATCTAACCCATTTTCTGACCAAAAATCGTCATTTCAACCTATAATTTTAACACAAATCAAATCTACACATCCAATAACACAAAAACCCTCAAGAAATTCAAGCAAAACAACCAAGAATCAAAACATTTTATGCATTGTTCAAAATCGAAACCCTAAACATTCAAACCTCAAAATCTTCTTCAAATCTCAATAATCCTAATAATAAATTGATTCAAACAAGAAGTGAGATAATGTACTATCCTTATTTGTCATTTTCAGTTGCCGAAAAACACAAAAAATCTACGGAAAAGATGAAAATCCGTTGTGCCCGTGAGAAGCCCGTGGGAGACCCGAATTTTGCTTTGATTTTGAACAGTAAACCCATGGGAAATGTGGGGTTTATATATAAGGGCAATTTGGTCATTTCCCAAATTGAGGGCATTTTTGCTTAAACCTTAGAATTTTGGGCAATTTCACTTAACACCCTGTAATTTTGACTATTCAATATAATTTCATATTTTTAGGTCTTTAGGGAGAAATTTATCATCTCCTACTAAAAACATTCATCCTAATATAATAAATATTTTTAGCAAAATTGTAAAAAATTATTTGTAATTTATTTGTTTTTTGCGTTGGTATGTAGTAAGTGCTACTAATTCAAACTTACGATGTATTATATTCATAAATTAATTTCATTAAATATTTAACAAATAGTTGTTAATTTCGTTGGTTATCAATTATATTATTTTGAAATTGAAGTTGTAGACTTATTTAGATTCTTGTTTATGATTTCTATTATTTTTATCATTATAATTGATCATATAAAGAGATAATACGCAAACTATTAGTATTAACTTAAAATAAAACAATTTTGTTTTAACAAAATGTCGTTTTGTGTCAAAATATTTTTTTGTCCATTTTTTTGTAACGACTCATGTTAGCCCATTACATTTGACAAAATGTGTTGTTTTGTAACAAATCATATATTTATATATTGTTTTTTGATATGATTTTGTCTATTACATAGTTTGGGTTAAATTCGGATTGAGTTAGTTCAATCTGAAAATATTTCGGTTCGATGTATATTAAAAAAATTTAACACAATTTTATTTTAAATTAAGTTAGAATTTAAGGTTTTTAATTTAAAACCTAAATTGATGTAATATAAATATGATTTAATAACACAAACTATTATATCTAGATTCAAGCTAATTTTATCACTCATAGATAATAACGTTAATTTCAGCCAACTAAATTTCGGTTAAAGGTTTGTTTACATTGAATTGGGTTTGGGTCCATAAATGAGTTGGTTGGCATGTCCAGTCCGATATCGTATATGTTGGAGAGTAAATGCTAATTACGACAGCAGAAGGAGAGAAATTTCAAATGATTATTGTTAGAATAATCTTGCCAAAATTGAGGTCACTCTTGGGTATTACATCTTTTTCTTTCGATATATCTTGAAAAAATCTAACGGAGACCTTATCATATCTGTCTGTTGCACGACTTCCTTTAGCAGTAGACACATGTCAAGGTAGATAATTTTAAACAAACACTCTTAATTGCTTGTTGTACCCACAAATACTGATCTGACACAGAAAATGACTTCAACCGAAAGTTTCGTGTATCACGTAACACGTTCTCGACCTAGTGTTCAACAATCTTTTCTGTACCAAAGAAAGACTTCCTTTGGGTAAAATTTGGTGGTGAACTTAAATGACATAAGATTGTTAGAGAAATAAGCAGACAAAGGTTGAATTAATGCGTTGAAAATTGTATTCTCAATCTCAACAAACCTCTTTATTTTAGAAAAGGCTGCATTCCTATTTATGACTGTGCACTTTCACACCTTTCTTTCTCTTTTACTGGGTTCTTTTATGTGTCAGGACTTTTTTTTATAAATAATTAAAATAAGGTCAAAAGATATTTTCCACCCAGAGCATATTTTAATATAGAGTTTTTATCTTTTAATTTGTAAAATTTTATTTATTTATTTATAATTGATTAAATTTAACAGAATTTTAATTTCTTAAAATTTTATCTCTTTTTTCTTTTTTAAGTCTTAAAAACTAATTATTTCTTCTATAAACTATGTTTTAGGGTTTAGAATTTTGAATAATATTATATATATTTATTATATATATACTTTTATATATTATTATATAATTAAATATTATTTTATTTTTAATTTAAAATTATTAAATTATATAATAATATATATATTTAAAATAAATTCACATAATTTTATTGTATTGATTTTTATTATATTTAAGTCTATTTTCAGGGTCAGCGTTTAATTTTCACAATGAACTTTCACGTCATTTCACATCTAAAAATCAAAGCTTTTAGTCACAGTACAATTTAATTACATTGTTTTTCAATTGCAGCTTATAAAACGCTGAATAAATATAAGTGGCATCGTCTCGCACGTGTAAGCAGAGTGATGTAATTTAACGTTGAGTAAATTACATTTTTTCGCATCCACATGTTAGCCCAAAAATACATTTTCAGTATAAATAATATTTTTTATTAATATTAAACTCAGGTAATTAAAAAAAATCCTAATCATTGTTAGAAAATTAAATTATTATATTAACTATAATTATTTCATTTTTCAAAATCATATTATTATCTCAAATTAACAAAAAGTAAAAATAATCCCTTTAGTGATCAAATTTACATACAACCACCTTATTACTTTTTCCTTTCACCATTTTTCTCTTCTTCTACACCTCCTTGCCGCATGTCAACTGCCACTGCCACTACCTTCTTTTTAGGAAAAAGGGTTATTTTCTACCCAAGTTTTAATTTTATCTTAAAAATATATTTATGTCTGATAAAAAACTCAAACACTCATTCATCTTTAAACCACCGTTACGTTTACCATTAAATAGAATGGTAAAATCGTTATTTTATTGTTTACATTCTAGTTATATAATTTTATCGTATTTTCCCCCTTTAATTTTAAAATTTAACTTTTACTCTCATCCCTAAACTTTGAAAAGTGACTTTCACCCTCCCCCAAATCCCTAATTTTTTTTTTCACTTTCTCTCCGCCCACCGACGACAACGTGGCTGGAGTGAGAGTCACAAGCATCATCTAGATCTAGACAACGCTCGTTGACCTTCACCGAACGACGAAGCGTCGTCCATTCTCTGGACAATACTCGTCGTCCAAAGATCTGGACGACGAAACGTCGTCTAGAGGTCATCGTCGTCCAGAGGGGGTCGACCTCTGGACGAAAACTTCTCCACCATTGTCGGAGAAAGTGGCTGCATTTCAAAGAAAAAAAGTGAATTTTTTAAAACTTAATTCAAAAGATAAATGTTAGTTTTTCAAATTAAAGGAAGAAAAATAAGATAAAATTTTAATTATTTAATATTATTAATAAAATAACGAATTTACCCTTTAATCCTAACAGGAAATATGTGAATGAGTTCAAACAGATTAAACTTTAAATAAATATTTAGATTTTTTATCATATATAAATATACTTTTAAAATAAGATTAAAACTTCGGTGAAAAATAGTCGTTTTCCCTTCTTTTTTTTTTCCCTACATCTCTTTATTGTACTCCAACCCCCCAACATAGTTGTCGTCTTCTTTTTCCCTCACCATCGCTCGCCTCTCTAGCAACTTCTTCAACAATGTTGGTAGACATGTTTTGACTTCGTCAAAACCCAATCGAGTGGCTACCGCTTTAGTTATTCCATCGAGTTTGTTTGATGTGTTGACAAGATTTTTTGTCATTAATAAAGTCACTGTGCATAGTCATGGTAGACCATTTAAAACAACCAACGCATTGTGGTTTTTAGGATGGTAGTTAAAGTTTTCTAAATTACAAAGATTAAATTATAGATTATTAAATGTGTAAAATAGTTAAATTGTTATATCTAAAATATTACATGAGATTTGTAAAAACATTATTATTTTTATTTTTTAAAGTGTTTTTGGATAGAATATTTATTATTTTATTTTTATAATGTTATTTTTTTAATTTGATTTTTAGATTAAAAAATGTTATTTATTACATCAAAAAGTGAAAAAGTGCTTTTAGACCTAAGATTATGTGGAAAAATATAATTTACTCGTCAACACGAATATCACATAGTCTAGTCCCAAAATAATGTCCACTTCATGGACCCTAAAGAGCTAATATCAATAAAAAACTAAAGGCAATTTTGAAATATATAAATAAATATAAAATGAGGGTTCGATAGAGAGTTAAAATTAAATAATAATGTTATATATAAAAAAAATATTATTATATAATTAAATAATTTAAAATTAATAATAAAATAATATTTAATTATATAATAACATATTATTATTTCAATTTAGATTTATTTATTAGGTCAGCAATGTAGTTAGTCAAACCCCTTAATAGGTGGGTTGGAAGGCTCGGGGCAGCCTAGCCGACCCACTTTGACCAAACTGTGCCGCGACTTCAAGACAAATCGATTTATTTATCCAATCCCCGTTCAAATTACAAAAACGTTTCGCATGCTTGTTAATGGCATGATAGTAATTATTATTATATTATGAGAAATCTTATTGGATCTTCAATGGATAATATTATTTAACGATCAATATAAGTTCTGGAGGTTTCTCCAATGCTTTGGCTGAAATTCAAATTTTGAATATTGTGAATTAATTCGCTTAAGACTTCCTTATAATTTGTGTATTCTATTAGTGATTTAATCAATAGTAGAAAAGTTTATGATTTTTAATCACATATATAATATATGTTTAAGTTTTGTAATGTATCTACGAGTGTTATTAAAACTTAATTGATTAATTCGACGGATTTAATCATGAATTAATTCATAGTCAGCTTTGATTTACATATAAAAATTAGTTTTTATATATATACAAAAAGAGACCAAGAACAAATAAGTGATAGATAATATTAGGTTGATTTTAAATATTAAAATATTATTAATTTAATATTAATGTTATTATAATTATTTATTGATTTTTATGATAAAAGTAATCGTATTTCTCAATTAATATTAAAATTAACATAAAATATTTTAGAATAATTAAATTTAAAGACATTTAAATAAAATAATATATTAATATTTTTTTATTACCTCAAAACAAATACAATAATTATTTTTATCTATCAAAATTTATCAAATATAATTATAATTTATACCTAGTAGTAATTTTGTAATTTTAATAATAAAATATCACTTAAATTAAATGCATCCAAAGTGATAGTTATCTCATAGATTAACTACCACATTACTATTGATAATTAAATATTATCAAAATATTTTATTATGAAAAAAGATTATCAACATTTTTTATTATTTTATAAACCGGATAAAGTAACAAAAATAATAATAGATTATCAAAGGTAATAAAATATGACTCTAACCAAATGGCCTGTATGTTAAAAGTTGTTATGGTAATTCCTTATTTGAAAAAAAATGGAAAACCCACTTAGACAAAAAATTAACTTAGCCAAAGTAATTGTTGGGGATGACCATTAGACTCCTCAAATCAAGTTTTTTAAATATCGCTCTCCAAATAAGGAAGAAATTTTTATTTAGAAATGATAATAACTAAAATTTCTATAATCACAGAGAAAAATATATACCTATCTCAAATCTATTCATTTTAAAATTCGTTCTCTTCTTTACATGTCATATAAAATTTTAAATATTGAATTACTATTAAAAGCTTAAAATAATTACAAATACACTATATCACCTAATAAAAATTTCTTTATTTTTCTATGGGAATTTTTTATGTCACCTAATAAGAGGGGGAATTTTGTCATAAGGGAATAAAAAAAAAAAAAAAGGAATTTTTTTACACTGGGGAGGATGGAGACTTGTCATCATCTCTGTATCGCAGACCGGATGACCATGAATGAAAAACGATTTTTTCTATGAAAACGGACATGGAAATTGATGTATTCAATCGCTGTCCAACCCCAGTAATTGCTCTCCCCCTTACATCGGGCTTTTCTCCATGAGAAAGCGTCACTTTCACTCAAACACTTCAAACTTTCTTCCTTCCAGAAGCAATTAATTGATTGACCATTTAAATCCTGATTAAACTTAGACTTTCTTGCCGCAATTTTATCCTGGACGGTTTTGACCAAAATCCATTCCCTGTTTATACGGAATAAGATTCCTACCATTGAGATATCATATCAAATAACTTCTGGATTTGCCCTCGTTTCTAGAAGATTTATGCGCAACTTATTGACGTCTCCAAGATTATATACCAACCTACCTATTAAATGTCATTTAATTGACCACACCACACCACATGCCATCCTCTTAATTGAATTGGTTGGCAATAACCGATCAAGCAACCACTAATATTATTGATAAATAAATTTATAATTGAGTTTACCAATAAAATATAATGGCATTTACAAAAATACCCTGTTATTAAGTTTGATAAAATATTTATAAAATCTTTAAAAGTCAACTAACGACAAAATAATTTTTGATACTTGAGAAGGATTTAGGGGGTTTGAGATATATAGCCAAGCCAACTCAAAAAAACGTGTGGTTTTTATTTAAAGTACAAACTTATTCAAAAACCTACAAATTATACCCGTTAGAATTTATATTATAATGCATTCCTTTTTTCAAAGGTGATTCGGTTAAGGCATTTGAATTGATGAGGAGGTGTCATCAAAACAAACTTTTAATATTCTTGCAATTAAATTAGTAAGGTTGGTTGTAAAAGTATATATAGATATTTTAGGGGGAAATTCAGATTTTATTTTATTTTATTTTTGTAATTAAAGAAAGAAACCGCAACCATAAAAAGATTGACTTATAATATAAAGTTTATTTATGACATCATCGATGAAGTAATTTAAGGTGGTGGAAGTCTAAAAAATGGTAGTTGGAAGCCCACATTTTCCCATATACAGCCAACTGGTCAAGTCAATAATAATTTCTCATGTAGAATAATACTGTGGGACTTATTTTCCTCATATTAATATATTATTTTATGGGTTTAAAGTTATGATTCTTTGCTTGAGCTACGAAATAAAATAGTAAATTGAAGAATAATCATACTTGTTTGAAAAGCTCACGCTTGAGCTGAGACTTGACCCAAAAAAAAAAAAAAAAAAAATCAAAGACCAACTGATAACTAAGTTATTTCAAATGTAACTTTCAAGATTTTGATTTTATATATTAAAATTAAGTTAATAATACTTGAATTGAATGTATTATTTTTTATATTAAAAGGATTTTTTTAAATTATTTCAAAGATTTGGTTGGAAAGAGAAAAATTCTCTATATATATTTTTAAGAAAAATTAAAATTTTATTAAAGATATTAAATTAATTATTATAAAAATAAAATAAAATAAAATAATTTTAATTGTATTTGTCCAAGATCATTAATAGTAACTACCCAAAGTTTGTTTGTTTTTTTTTTAAATAAAATTAAAAAATTTGGTTTTCACAATAAGAGAGTTTTGAGAATGTAATCATCCCAATTAAAAAAAAAACAAAGTTTAATTTATTTAATTAAAAATATGATTATTTGATATCTCTAAACAAACAATAATATATTTATTTATTTATTTTGAATATATAAAGTAATACATATTTATGTATATTATTATGTGATTGAATATTATTTTATTTTTAATTAAAATTTACCTAATCACATGATGACATATATTAAATATGTATTTATTTATATATTCAAATTAAATATATATAGTTTTATTAATGTCTAAATGTCAAGTATGCACAAATCAAATAAATGTTCTAATTGCTTACCTATATGGGTCCCCTAATTTCAAAGATAATTTACATCATCCTAAATCAAATTCCAATATTGAAAATGGCATTCAAATTTGTCTATTCTCTTGAGGAGATATTAGTTCTCTATTCCCTTCATTGAATTATTGATTAAAATTATTGTATATGGCATCAACTTTAATTTAAAATATTAAATAATTAATTATATAAATGAATACGCAAATCTTTTAGGATTCCGCCAGGCACGACGCCATAAAGCCAGCCTCTTGTCTTGTGAAGAGTGGGTTACAGATAATCAATCCAAATGGGAAAGCATTAAGAATCAATTCCCTTGCAAAAGATACCAAAATGCGTCTAATTCCAATGAAGCAACTACAGAGCTACTAGAAGAACGACAATACAAAATTAGCTTAAACAACAATTTTGGCTCGAATAGATTCACACGCCTTTAATTTAACCAATCTTGCACATGTCGACGTGTCTAAAGGCGCGCCATATTTGTCTGCGTCACGGTTCCGGACACTCATCTTAGACAATTCAACGAAGACAACTTTCCCCCTGCATTTACAGGTAAATATTATATTATATTATATTATATAAATAAACAATTAATTCTTCCATTTAAGACATGCGTGTAATATTGAATATAAAACAAGTACTTATTTTATAGTTTTTGACAGGAACCTGCACAGAAACCTCGACAAGGAGACTTTGACGCATCTGGATGGGGTCATGCGAATCAATTCTTTTATTATTTCGTGGAATTTTACGTGCCATATATTAAATATTATATTATATTATTTTTTAAAAATAAAATAAATTTTCATATAATATAATTTTTAAAAAATAAAATAACATAATTGATATATTATCATTTAAAAAAATTATAAATATATTTTAAAAATTTCATATATATTTTTATTATATCATTATTTTCTTTAAAATGTGTATTAATCCTTATCAATAATATGTATCATATTGTATGATATATCTATTGTATTGTATTAATTACGATACACCTTATGATATATATTATTTTTTATTTATATCGTATTGTATCATAAAATACGTATCATATATGGGTGGAGGTAAATTCTAATTGAGTTATTTTTAGTTTGATTTTATATTCTATTTAAATGAGTTAAATTTAAATCAAAATTTTAATTTAATCTGAATTTGACTATTTTTATTTTTCATAACATTGTTTACTATTTATTTAGTTTAATACTTTGATGATATTATATATTAATTTTAAATAAATTTAAATTTAAATTTGAATTATTCGACATCAATTTTTATCATTATTTAACAACCAATACAAATAATTAAAATTACTGTTAGGATGCCAACAAATAGTGAACAGATCGATACAAATGTATCCAATATCTACCTTTCACGGCTTGAGTGATGTCATTGTCAAGCTGGCATCAAATTAAATAGCAAATAAATAAATAAATCCAATGGATAAAAAAAAAAAAATTATGGGCATGCCTGGTTGGCTGGTTCCGCGCTTTCTCCCCCCCACCCCCCCCCCCCCGGGAGTTTTTTTATATATAGTGGGAGCGTATGTGAAATTTTGAATAACTCGGTCACTGAGTTTTTAGAGAACAACCCAGTTGAGTTCTTGAACTCGTTTCATAAAAAAAGAAAAAAGATAAAAAGAGTTGAGGTTGAAGCTAGTTTTGTGGAGGAAACGATTAGTCTTTTGGAATGGATAGCGGGGATGTGTATAGATTGAGGGGAAGTTTACGTATAGGGAGCATTTCTTCAAGGGGTTCATCGAGGAGACCGGTTGCCATTGATGTTTTTTCAAGGTCTGCAAGAGAGGAAGACGACGAAGAGGCGTTGAAATGGGCGGCATTGGAGAAGTTGCCGACGTTTGATCGTTTGAGGAAAGGCATACTCAGCACTTCAAGTGGTGGTTATGGTGAAATTCAAGTGGACAATCTTGGGCCGCAAGAAAAGCAGAAGTTGATTGAAAAGTTGGTTAACATTGCAGAAGTTGACAATGAAAGGTTTCTCAACAAGCTTAGGGAACGTATTGATAGGTGAAAATTTGATCTTGTTCATGCATAATTATTTTTTTGCATCTTCGTGAACAGAGGAGCTCTGTTTTGTCCTTGCTTTTATATTTGTTTTTCATTTTCTTTGTTCTTGGATTTTTGTTTTTTCAGAGTTGGAATTGAGCTTCCTAAAATTGAGGTTCGGTTTGAGCATTTGAATGTTGAAGCAGAAGCGTATGTGGGAAGTAGAGCTTTGCCTTCTTTCTTTAACTTCTCTATCAACATGATAGAGGTAAAACTTAGAAAAATATGATCTTGTAAATTGTTTTCATGTTTATTTGTTTGTTTTGGTAAAGTTTTGACTTTGTTCTTTGATTTGGTTTGAAGGGTTTCTTGACTTCTCTGCATATTCTTTCGAATCGAAAGAAACGCCTTACAATCCTTAAAGATGTCAGTGGAATCATCAAGCCAAAGAGGTGAGACTCGAATACCTAACAAGTTGTTTAAATTGCAGATTTAGAATATCTGGGTAGCTTTTTTTTTATTTTAATTATTTGGTTCAATACTTTTATTGCAGAATGACATTGCTTTTGGGTCCTCCGGCGTCAGGAAAGACTACACTGCTGTTGGCTTTGGCTGGGAAGCTTGATTCTTCTCTAAAGGTATGTTTTCGTTTCTGAATTTAGCTTTAAAATGTCGACTGTTTCGTTAATATATCTAATTTGAGAAGTGAATTATGGCCTGTAGACATCTGGTGAGGTGACATACAATGGGCATCAGCTGAATGAGTTTGTACCGCAGAGAACTGCTGCTTATATCAGTCAACATGATGTTCATATAGGAGAAATGACTGTTCGGGAAACTTTGGCCTTCTCTGCAAGATGCCAGGGCGTGGGAACCCGTTATGGTTAGTTTGATGGATTCTTTTCCCCCCACTTGAACTATGAATTCAGAACTTATGCAGCTGTTCTTTCATGTAGTTTAAGCAAATATTGATTACTGCTTCTATATATTGCAGAAATGTTGGCGGAATTGTCAAGAAGAGAGAAAGCAGCAAATATTAAGCCTGATCCTGACATTGATGTTTTCATGAAGGTGAGAGAAGTTGAAAATTGTTTGTAAAAGATGTTTTCAATCAAACAAGATTAAAACAAAAATTTTTCTTTAAAGGGTTCCTATGACTTGATGTCATGTTAAATAAAGTTCATAATTTTCAATTCCTGCCGTGAATTGGTCTTTGTAATTTGTGTCAGGTTAGCAAATAGGATTTTGGGTAGATTCATATTTGTCAGCAATTAGTTGCTCTTATAGTGATTAAGTCTCTGATATTTCTCGGTCAATTCCCATGTCACAGGCAGCAGCAGCAGAAGGCCAAGAAGCCAGTGTTATCACTGATTATATTCTAAAGGTAACATCATTGTTAATCACTCTAACAATTATGAAGCGTTATGAAGAACAAGTAGCATAATATTAGTATGATTAATTTTCGTCTTAAATTTACAGATTTTAGGACTGGAAGTCTGTGCTGATACCATGGTAGGTGATGAAATGTTTAGAGGTATCTCAGGAGGACAAAAGAAGCGAGTTACAACAGGTAATTACTTAACTTCATTGATTCAGTTCTGTAGCAGAGATGGTTAAAAGTTGCCCATCAAAATTCGCGCATGTAAACTTTTGCAATGATAAAATTACAGGGGAAATGCTGGCTGGACCAGCAAATGCACTGTTCATGGATGAGATATCAACTGGTTTGGACAGCTCAACAACCTTCCAAATTGTGAATTGTCTAAAGCAATCAATTCACATCTTGGATGGAACTGCTGTGATCTCCCTCCTACAGCCAGCACCAGAGACTTATAATCTCTTTGATGACATTATCCTTCTATCTGATGGTCAAATTGTGTACCAGGGTCCCCGTGAACAAGTGCTAGATTTTTTTGAATCCATGGGCTTCAAATGTCCTGAAAGAAAAGGTGTTGCTGATTTCTTGCAAGAAGTATGTGTTGATAGAGCTATATTTCAAATTTATTTTTATCAATGTGACAATGAAAGATGAGGCTTACATGCAAAGTGTAATATTCAATGACATGTTGCAGGTGACATCGAAGAAAGATCAGCAGCAGTATTGGGCACGTGGAGATGAGCCTTATAGGTTTATCACGGTCAAGGAATTTGCTGATGCATTTCAATCATTCCATGTGGGTCGGAAAATTGGTGATGAACTTGGAGTTCCATTTGATAAGAGAAAGAGCCACCCAGCTGCTTTGACTACTGAAAAATATGGTGTTAGCAAGAAGGAGTTGTGGAAAGCTAATGTATCAAGAGAACTTTTGCTGATGAAGAGAAATTCCTTTGTCTACAAATTCAAGCTCATGCAAGTGTGTTCAATCTTCATTTTCAATTGCTTTATAATATCTTACTTATGCGATCATAATAACTTACTGTTTTTTTTCCTGCAACTAGCTTACGACAATGGCTCTGGTTGCTTGTACAATCTTCTTCCGAACCAAGATGCCCCGGGATAATCAAAATGATGGAACAATTTTCACGGGCGCCTTGTTCTTCACTGTTATAATGGTTATGTTCAATGGAATGTCTGAGATTTCTATGACCATAGCTAAGCTTTCTGTTTTTTACAAGCAAAGAGACCTCCGTTTCTATCCTGCTTGGGCATATGCTCTTCCATCATGGATTCTCAAGATCCCCGTCTCATTAATTGAGGTTGCTGTTTGGATTGCCTTAACCTATTACGTAATTGGTTTAGATCCCAACGTTACCAGGTAAGAAGAAAAAGAAAATGATGAATTTGATAAAAATGTTTGTTCTATTAATTCAATAGATAAATAATTAAAGTCATCTGTTTGTTGCAGGTTTTTTAAGCACTACTTGGTGCTCTTGCTAATTAACCAGATGTCTTCTGGAATGTTCCGAACAATCGCTGCAATGGGCAGGGACATGATAGTTGCTAATACATTTGGTTCATTTGCATTGCTCCTGCTCTTTGCATTAAGTGGATTTATCCTTTCACGAGGTAAACAAATACCTCAATTTATTAAAATAATTAGTGTATTACACAAAAGTTTAAATATAACATGCCGTTTTGTTTAATAACACAGCTGACATCAAGAGCTGGTGGATATGGGCTTACTGGTGTTCACCTTTGATGTATGCGCAGAATGCAGTAGTGGTTAATGAGTTCCTTGGACATAGCTGGGACAAAGTAATGCATTTAATGGCATTTTTTGGCATTTATGTATTTGTCTGTTGATAATGTTCTAATGTCTTAACTTCTTTCATGCAAAAGGTTGATCCAGCTTCAAATGAAACACTGGGAATTGCAGTTCTGAAGTCTCGCTCATTCTTCACAGAAGCATATTGGTATTGGATAGGAGTCGGGGGACTAGTTGGTTTTATACTGCTGTTAAATTTTCTTTTCACTTTGGCTCTCACTTATCTCAACCGTGCGTATTTTTACCCTCTTTACTTTAATTCATTCTGAAATTGAGAAAATATACCTAATTTTGATCCGATATGTGCAGCGTTCAATAAGCCTCAGGCTATTATACCAGATGAATCTAAAAGCGATGAGTCTAATAACAACATTGGGGGAGATATTCAGTTACAAACCTATGGAAGTATCTTGAGTCATGAAGCTCAATCAGGTGATAATTCTCATTTACATGTTTGTGTGTGTATATCTCTGATGTATATACTATATATGGCTTTTTAGTGACAAATTCTGATTGACATGCAGAGAGAGAAGATGCCATTAGGAGGAGATCAAGCTCCTCTACTGTGTCCACATCCATGACAGAGGCTGTTCATCTCAAGAAAAGAGGAATGGTTCTTCCATTTGAACCACATTCCATCACTTTTGATGAAATTACATACTCAGTTGACATGCCACAGGTAAGTTAAGTTTTGCAAGCAATACATACCTGCAAAAGTTTGGATGATATATTATGATGACCACTTGGTTTAATAAAACTTTCAGGAAATGAAACTTCAAGGTGTTTCTGAAGACAGATTGGTACTTCTGAAGGGTGTGAGTGGTGCGTTCAGGCCAGGTGTTCTTACTGCTTTGATGGGTGTAAGTGGTGCTGGTAAAACCACTCTGATGGATGTATTGGCTGGTAGAAAAACTGGCGGATACATTGATGGGACCATCACAATTTCTGGGTACCCAAAGAAGCAAGAAACTTTTGCTCGCATTGCAGGATACTGTGAGCAAACCGACATCCATTCTCCTCATTTAACTATATATGAATCTTTGCTCTATTCTGCCTGGCTCCGTTTACCCTCTGAAGTAGATTCCAATGCTAGAAAGGTAGGTTACATGAAATTGCTATTGTGTTTCCAACTTATTTTTTCCTCTCTGTCTCTCTCTATAGAGCTTTAACAAATTAGTCACTAGTAGCATCTTCAGGTTGAATAAATTGTTGATAATACTAATAATAATTTCACTGGTGGTTTCCAGATGTTCATTGACGAAGTCATGGAGCTGGTGGAATTAACTCCATTGAGACATGCACTAGTTGGTTTGCCTGGTGAAAATGGTCTGTCAACTGAGCAGCGCAAGAGGCTTACCATTGCAGTTGAGCTTGTAGCAAACCCATCAATCATATTTATGGATGAGCCAACTTCAGGTCTAGATGCAAGAGCTGCTGCAATTGTCATGAGGACAGTTAGGAACACTGTGGACACAGGAAGAACGGTGGTTTGCACTATCCATCAGCCAAGCATTGACATATTTGAAGCCTTTGATGAGGTAAGTAATTTTAACTCACATATACATAAAGGTTTCAGTTTCTTCTGGATTCTTTTATATCCATGAGCATGATACATTACATATTTCTTTTATATCCATGAGCATGATACATTACATATGGCATTGCAGCTATTCTTATTAAAGAGAGGAGGACAAGAGATTTATGCTGGGCCTTTGGGTCGCCATTCTAGACATCTTATAAAGTATTTTGAGGTATGAAGTGATGGATATTCACAAATAGCGAGGAATGAAAGTTTTACCTTGAATTACATTATGAAATTAACTAATGCATTTACTTTTGTGCAGGATATTCCAGGAGTTAGTAAAATTACAGATGGTTACAATCCAGCTACTTGGATGTTGGAAGTTACTGCTATGTCTCAAGAAGTAGTTTTGGGGGTTGATTTTGCTGAAATCTACAAAAATTCAGAACTGTACAGGTTAGTTTATGTTAAACTGCTAGTCTGTCACTAGACCAACCAATATATATCACCTCGTGCGGAGAGCTGAAGATGAGTAATCTAGCTTTTCTGTTGTTATTAGCTTCAATTTATTGCTGATGTATATCATGTGTTTTTCAGGAGAAACAAGGCTCTCATTAAAGATTTAAGCAAGCCTGTTCCAGGATCGAAAGACCTCTATTTCCCTACTCAATACTCACAATCATTCTTCATCCAATGCCTAGCTTGTGTATGGAAGCAGCGTATCTCGTATTGGCGTAATCCATCATACACAGCAGTCAGATTTCTGTTCACAACCTTTATAGCTTTGATATTCGGGACAATGTTCTGGGACCTGGGTGGCAAAACGTGAGTTATAACTCTATTCATATACATAATTCAAAGTTTTGTAGTTTCTTCCACCATTTAATCTTGATTTCAAAATTTTAAATCACAGGAAGAAAAGACAAGATCTGTTTAATGCAATGGGTTCCATGTATTCTGCTGTTATCTTCCTTGGTGTCCAAAATGCTGCAGCTGTGCAGCCAGTTGTTGCAGTTGAAAGGACAGTGTTCTACCGAGAAAGAGCTGCTGGAATGTATTCAGCCATGCCGTACGCCTTTGGGCAGGTATTGGTTTTTCACATCTTATATCTTTATTTAAAATTCTTTGTGAACTTCGTTATGGAACTTAACCTTGTATCATGTTTTGCAGATAGCGATTGAGCTCCCCTATGTTTTCGCTCAAGCTGCAGTCTACGGTGTCATAGTGTATGCAATGATCGGATTTGAATGGAATGCTGCTAAGTTCTTTTGGTACTTATTCTTCATGTACTTCTCATTACTATACTTCACCTTCTACGGCATGATGGCTGTTGCTATGACACCAAACCACCACATTGCTGGCATTGTTTCCTCTGCATTCTATGGAGTATGGAATCTCTTTTCCGGTTTCATCATCCCAAGACCTGTAAGTATTACCTATCCATCATTCATTCAAGCACTACCCTCCTTTAGCTCACACGTATCTGAACGTTAACTAACTCTTTCATTTCATTTCTTAACTTGTGCGATAACAGAGAATCCCAATATGGTGGAGATGGTACTACTGGGCATGCCCTGTAGCTTGGACGTTATACGGGTTGGTTACATCACAGTTTGGAGATATGCAGGATAGACTCGAAGACGTTGATAATGTAACCGTGGAACAGTTTTTGCGAGATTTTTTTGGTTTCAAGCATGATTATCTTGGAGTAGTTGCAGTGGTAGTTGTTGCATTCACACTTCTGTTTGCAATAATATTTGCTGCAGGAATTAAGGTATTAAATTTCCAGAGAAGATAGAAATTTAATCCCACTTTTTCTTCATTGTCACCTCTTGTACAGTGTCTGTCATTGGGTCACTTTTAGTGCCAAATGCACTTGTATAAGTTTCAATTCTATTTAATATTTCTAATTTACTGTAAGCTGTTGAACCAAATTAACAGAAACCAACATCTTTTTATAACAATATTTCTATTTATTTTCCTGATTTATTTCTGGGGTTGCGCATGTAATAATGAATGTAATGTAAAAGAAATCCCACCTCACCTATTTGTCCCAACATTGATAATCAAGACCAAGCAGCCTCCTTGGTTAGCTCATGAATCAAAATTGACCAAAGTGAATCAAGATGGGTTGCTTGGGCGCATTAAGATCATATATATATATTGATAGCTTTAGCTTGATTGCATAGGAATTTTTTTAGAATTGCTTAAGAATTGCCCTGTTTATCTCTTATCTCTCTCTCTCTTCTTAACAGATATAAGATTGCAAATGCTTGGATTCCCCTGTTCTATATGCAATTTCACAGGAAAAAAAAAAATAAATTGAAAACTTACAAATTCTTTTATACTACAAATCAGTCAACACAGTTAGCTCCAGTTTGTTCATCAACATCAGCACTGCCAAATTTACAAAATATCTAATTCAAAGCATCAAACATACCATAGGATTTGCAAATAAGCAATTCTAAGGTTTGCCCTCGTAAGAGAGAAAGAAAATAATATAGTATGTTGAAAATTTTCGAGAGCAAATGAAAAGCAACTATTTACAACGTTTTTGACAAGTCTCTAACTCCATGATTATCATTTTAATTTACATAGATGTGAATCAACTTAATGAAGAAGATAATTAATTAATTAACCAAATCTACCAGCCTTTTTAAATTATGGTGGCTGCCAATGGTGAGGAATGTAGTGGGTTTGGTAAATTCTTACCTAGCTAGTTAGGTTAGGCATATTGTGTACACATATTTTCCAACTATGTTTAATGTACATAAAACTTGAAGAAAAAAGTCCAGAGGTTGAAATTACAGAATTATCTTTGGTGTTTTTGGTCATTTCTCACTTCAATTAAATGCATCCTCTCCATATACAACCATTATTCGAATGATGAGGAATAAGTTTTCATTTAAAAGTCAAATTAGTTTTGGTAATACTACGTTATGCTATAACTTCCTAATTCGGCGCCTCTTTATTCTGCAAAATATGCTAACCAGATCATTAAATTATGATTAAACCACCCACAAATTAAACATTTATTTTTGGCCAAAAGACTTGTTCCCGCCCATAGTTTAGTTTATTGTCAAATTAATATATATAGTTTTTTAAATATTTAAATATTCACCTGTTATCTAATTTTAATAAAATATTATTGTTAGTGTAAAAGATAAAAAATTATTTTTTTTTTTTTACCTTAGTTTTAAAAATTAATAATTTTTTTCTAACTTAATTTTAAAAAATTATTATTTTTTCTATTGTACCCACCTCTCTAAAAGTTTAAAACATTGCAAAACGCCCTACTATGAAAAAAGGAGTTAATTTTTTAAAATTAAGATAGAAAAAAATTATTAATTTTTAGAATTAAGGTAGAAAAAATAATAAATTTTTATTTTTTAAAATAAAATTATTAAATAACGTTTTATCTTTTATACTAATAATAAAATTAAATAGAAATTGAATGATAGATAAGTATTTAAATTTTTTAAGAATTACAAAAATTAGTTTGATAATAACCTAAACCTGGGTGGGAATAAATATTTAAGTCTTTATTTTTTTTTGAAAAATTCATATCTTTTTCTCTATGTCCCAATTAATTAATTCACAGTCAAAAAATAAAATCAAATAAAATTTCTACATGATATTGTGAAAACATTCATACATCACAATCAAATTCAAGTTTCTAATTATAATTTTATACATACCAGTACTTACTTTTTGGTAAATTATCATTAACAGCTTTTTATAAATAATAAAATTTTGTGTATTTATTTTAAATAAATAATATATATTATTTTATAATTAAATAATTTTTAATTAAGAATAAAATAATAATCAATCATATAATGATATATATATATATATATATATTTGTGTATCTAAAATAGATACGTATAATATTATTCTTTGATAATAGGTTGGATGTAAGCTAAAATTTAAAGGTAATGCTATATGTATATATTTTTCGTACATAATTTGAATATATAGATAATATATCATTATGTGAATAGATATTATTTTATTTTTAATTCAAAATCATCTAATTACATAATATATTATTTATATATCTAAATTCGGTATAAAAATATGCACATATAATTTTATTGAAAATTTAAATTGAGGAATAAATTCAAATTAACTAATTTTACTTACCCTAAAAAAGGATATTATTATATCGATATTCTTAACATATATATCCAGACACCAGTAAATAAAATTATGTTTACTTTTTTTTTTTATATAATTTAAATATATAAATGATATGTTATCATATAATTGAATAATTTTGAATTAAAGATAAAAATATATATAATTATACGACAATATATTATTTATATATTCAAATTATGTACTAAAAATATATACACATAATAATAGGCTATTACTAATTATCTTAGGATTATGACATGGTAACTAATTTGTTAATTAATGTATATAATTGACACCTATAATATCCTAACCATCAGCAGTTACCAGAATCGTCAATAGAAATTAAAAGGAGATGAAACACAGAAAGCTACAAAAAATTTGAAGCCATTGGCCATCTTAATTTGCATCAGTTATAAGAGAAACTGTACGTTAATTTTACCAAACTTCTTCTTCAATTCGTAATCTCCTCTTGTTTCTCCATATATGGAAATGGAGGGTGGCAATCTTTGTCAAGTTCATCATACTTTATCCGCATGGAGGAACAATGGGAGCACGGAGTTTAGAGAAAATGAACGTCACGATGATGAAGAAGGGCTTAAATGGGCTGCACTAGAGAGACTGCCTACTTACAGTCGTTTAAAGAAAGGTTTGTTGACAGCTACGGCTGATGGTGGCGGCTGTTGCGAGGTTGACGTGAGAAAACTTGAAGCTTGACAAAGGAAGAATCTGGTTGACAGATTGGTGACACACACTGAAGAAGACAGTGAGAAGTTCTTGCTGAAGCTCAGGAACCGCTTGGATAGGCGAGAATGAATATTCTGTTTTCGTTTTTGGAATTCATTGTCAACAACCTTGTTGGTTCCGGGTTTTTGGAGATTGAAAAGAGTATAACTATACATATAAAAGAAAACCAAAAAGCTGTTTTAATTTCAAATTTAACCTCTGCTAAAATTTTGTGTTAGTTATAAGATTAAAAATATCATTGTTGAGATGAAATTTAATGGTTTGTAGTCAGAAAAGAAAGAAAGAGAGAGATTGAGAGGGCAAGATAAGTCAAGAGGGAAAATAGCCAACAAGGAGAGGTGATAGATCGCCATAAGAGAAAAAGGGGAAAAAAACCTAAGAATAACAGTTATTTTTTAAATTTTAGATAAGAAAAAATTGTAAGATTTTTAAATTTGAAAAAAAAATCTTAAAACTTTAATTTTTTTGATAAATAATAATTTCATCCCTAATTTTAGTTGAGATTTTAATAGAAATTGACTCATAAATAATTGTTTAGATTTTTGAAAATTAAAGAAAAAGGCTTTAAGATTTTACCTTACTTGGGTGGGACTAAGACTTTTAACCTATATTTTTTACCTTCTTTCATTTTTTTTTTTTTCCTAAAACATTCTAAACAATAATAAAGTTACAATTCTATTATATTATTTTTTTTCACTGTCAAAATTATTATATAAAGTTGTCGCATGATTTGAATTTTGTATATAATATATTAATATTTAAAGAAATAAATCAACACATTAACAATCTTAATTGACAGGCAATGATGAAATTTCATCCTAAAAGGTTTCGTTTGTCGATAGCTGTTGACAAGCAGAGGGGAGGTGATTGATGCTTTATAAAATACCAGGGTGCACAACGATATTTTTATTTGTGGAAGATTGAATTGTGATATTTGTCTAATACTTGCAGGTTTGATTGAAATTCCCACAGTGGAAGTCAGGTTTGAAAATGTAAATGTTGATGCAGAAGCTCGTTTAGGAAGAAGAGCTCTGCCCACTTAATTTCAACTTCTTCATTAACGATGCAGAGGTAACCAAAAACCCAACTTTTATTGATTTTGTTTAATGTTTGACTGAGTTTTCTTCTTTCACAATCAACTAACTTTTAATCCTCGCATGTGATCATAGAGTTTCTTGAACTATCTCCATTTACTTCCCGGTAGAAAAAAGCACTTGGCGCATTCTTCAGGATGTCACTGGAATCATCAAACCTAGCAGGTGAGAAGCAGACTTATATATGAATTATCTTCATATGAGTTTGGATTTTGTTCAAATTAATGGTGGCTTAAGAGTATATTGAAATTTTAGTATTAATGTAACAAGCACCTTGGTTTGTCTAACATTTGCAGAATGGCACTACTTTTAGGTCCTCCAACCTCTTGAAAGACTACACTCTTGTTGGCATTGGCTGGAAAGCTTGACCCAGATTTGAAGGTTGAAATCTCTTTGCAATAGTTTTAGTTGTCTCGTGGATTTTAGCTTGATGTTTAAGTACAAATTAAAGATTGAAATCTCTGGTTCAGCACTCAGGGAGGATCACTTACAATGGCCATGAAATGAATGAGTTTGTGCCTCAAAGAAATGCAGCATATATTAGTCAGCATGATCTTCATATCCCAGAAATAACAGTTAGAGAAACCTTGTCCTTCTCCGCTAGATGCCAGGTGGCC
The DNA here is from genome assembly GCF_011075055.1 of Mangifera indica. Lineage (NCBI taxonomy): Eukaryota > Viridiplantae > Streptophyta > Magnoliopsida > Sapindales > Anacardiaceae > Mangifera > Mangifera indica. The sequence goes on from NC_058139.1 coordinate 7,093,046, forward strand.
CGCTCTCGACATGGTTTGTTAAATGAATGATTCTCAAACTTTATCCAACATTGAAGTGCTAAATTTTAATTTCCAGAATACAGTTCAGTGGTTTTTACATTATTGAAGTATTGATTACATATCACATTGACAATTTGAGAAATGTTAGCAGAATTGGTTAGAAGGGAAAAAGCAGCTAACATAAAGCCTGATCCTGATCTTGATGTATTCATGAAGGTATATAGCAATTTATATTTTCTAGAATAATGATTTTGAATAATGTACAAATATGGCATTATATTTATTCCAGGCTGCATCAACGGAGGGAATGGAGACAAAGGTGGTCACTGGTTACATTATAAAGGTACTATCACAAGAGAGCATTCAAAGAATATAAAAAGATTTTCATCAACCACTTTATAGAATAGTAAATTTTGCCTGCCACTTGAAGGTTTTAGGACTGGAAATTTGTGCAGATACACTGGTTGGGAATGACTTTTTAAGAGGTATCTCTGGTGGACAGAGGAAGCGACTCACCACTGGTAAATAACCAAATAAATTTCGATGTATGAATAAAACTCGTGAAAAAGCACCTCTTTAATTGATTTTCAGGAAAGATGCTTGTTGGACAACAACTTTCCAAATTGTGAATTCACTCAAGCAATTTGTTCACATTCTCAAAGGAACTGCTCTCATCTCTCTCCTGCAACCAGCGCCAGAGACATATGATCTTTTCAATGATATTATTCGACTCTCAGATGGCTGAATTGTTTACCAGGGTCCCCGTGAACAAGTGCTAGAATTTTTTGAATCCATGGGCTTCAAGCACTCCGAGAGAAAGGGTGTGCCTGACTTCTTGCAGGAAGTATGCAAGTAGCTTTTATTTGTCATGTGCATTATTATTATTATTTAAAAAGAATATGTTTTGCTTAAAGGTGAGCCAAAAAAGTGCCTTTTGATCTTATTGAATAATTAATTTGCCGCAGGTAACATAAAGGAAAGATCAGAAGCTTTATAGGTTTGTCACTGTCAAGGAGTTTGCTGAGGCATTTCAATCACCCCATTTAGGAAGGAAACTGAAAACTGAGCTTACAACTCCATTTGACAAGAGCAAAAGCCAACCATCAGCTTTAACAACAAAGAAATACGGTGTTAAAAGGACGGAGATATGGAAAGCTTGCTTTGCAAAAAAAAAAATCTTGTTGATGGAAAGAAATTCATATGTCCACATATTCAAACTCATTCAGGTGGTTTATTTATCTGAGTTTATACATTTTTCTCTTAGCATTGTGAAAGTGATTATAACATCGTTCATTTTGTTTCTGCTCTCAGCTCATAGTGATGGCACTAATTGGATCAACAATCTTCCTACGGACAGAGATGACGCACGGCAATTTATATGGGTGCTTCATTTTTCGTTGTATTTATGATCACATTTAATGGATTGGCAGAACTTGCCTTGACAATTTTTAAGCTTCCTGTCTTCTACAAGCAAAGGGACCTCCTATTTTTTTCCCGCATGGGCATATGCTCTTCCTGCATGGATTCTCAAGATTCCAGTCACAATCATAGAAGTTGGGGTCTGGGTATTTATCACTTATTAGGTCATGGGATTTGATCCTCATATTCATAGGTAAACAAGTCAAAAGAATATGTAAAAGATAGTTTTATCTTTTCATTCTGTCCAGATTATAGCACATTTCTTGCCACAGGTTTTTCAAACAGTACCTTGCGCTCTTTTTCACTAGCCAAATGGCCTCTTCATTATTTCGAATGACTGCTGCATTGGGTAGAGACTTGATTGTTGCCACTACCTTTGGATCATTTATACTGCTCATACTTTTTGCAAATTCGGGCCCTGTTCTATCAAGAGGTATGATAAGCAAAGAAACTCAAAACACTTGTTGACATGATCAAACATTAAAAAATGTTTCTTTATTTGCTTTGTTTGATGCTGCAGATGAGGTGAAGAAACGGTGGATTTGGGGTTACTGGATATCACCTATGATGTATGGACAGAATGCAGTCGCAGTTAATGAATTTCTTGGGAACAGTTATAGTCATATAAGTTTTTGAATTAGAAAAGCATACATGCATTTCTGCTAAAAGCAAATTTACTGATGTCTGAATATTATAACAGAAGGTTTTTCCGAATTTGACTGAAACACTTGGGGTGGCAGTATTAAAGTCTAGGGTAGACCTGGCTATGGGCTGGTTTGGCCCGTGAATCGGATTGAAACTGGGCCATCTTAAACCGGAACCGGTATGAACCGAAACCAAAACCTAAATTTAAATGTTTGGTTCCAGTTTTTCTATTTTTTAACCGTCGAACTGCTGGTTCAAAGCCTTGTGAACTGGTGGCATTAAATTTTTTAAAATTTTTTTTATTTTAAAAAATTTAAAAAGAACCAAACGGTCCTGCCCTGCAAAATGCAGGGACAACCCCTGCATTTTTAGTTTATGCAGGGGACGTCCCCTGCATAATTGTACAATTTCATTTCCCCACCCTCTTTTTTAATTTTTTCAAAATTTCTCCTATAAATATTCCTTCAATCTTTTAACTCTCTAACTCAATCTTTCAAACTCTCTCATTTATTTTCATTTCTCATTCTCTCAATTCTCAATACTCTCTTAATCTTTCAAACTATTTTTCTCAAATTCAATTAAATTCCTTTCTTTATTTTTTATTAATTACAATTTTAATTTCTATTATAAAATTTATCATTAATTATAGAATTTATCTCTATAATTAATTTGATCTATTATTTATTATTTTTTCATTGTCTTTCATAATTAATTTTATTTATTATCAAAAGATGATAAATAGTGAAAATTCTTCAGGTAATAGGAAATTCGGGCAATATTCATATATAGCAAATGTGAATGAAAATCAATTTGTAGAAGATTTTTCAACACAAAAAAGTAGAAGTCAATATGTAGACGTGGAACAATAGTCAAGATAGCGAAGGTGAATAATAAAGTAAGGGGGTATTGCCGGTTATCGGATATGCAAAGATTTTTCAACACAAGAAAGTGAAAACCAATATGTAGAGGTGAAACAATAGTCAAGATAGCGGAGATGAATGATAAGGTAAGGAGATATTGTCAGCTATCGGATACGCAAAGATAAGAGAACTATGTAGGCTTTGATTATTCTAAACCCTAAGAAGATACATAGGAAGCTTAATTGAAAAATTAAGTTCAAGTTTTTTTTTTTAATTTTTAATTATTATAATTAATAATTTAAAAAATAAATTAGGGTCGTGTATTTGAATTGACGGTTCAATGTCGGTTTCGAACCAGGGTCATGAACCGGAACCGTTGATTCCGAACCGGTTACAAACCGTTTTGTAACGGTTTTGGTTCAAGATTTTTATTTTTTTGAACCATGAACCGGCGGTTTCGTGAACTGTGGCCAGGACTAGTCTTGGGGCTTCTTTACATGTGCCCACACTGGTACTGGATGGGAGTAGGTGCACTGATTGGATTTACAATGCTGTTCGATTTGGGCAATATTGTAGCTCTCACTTATCTGAACGGTCAGAACATTTAACTTCTCCAAATTTTGGTGTCTTATAACTTTGGCTAAAAAAATTGCAGCACTACATAAACCTCAGACTGTTCAATCAGTTCAACAAAGCATTGACGATGAAGACAGAACCAAAGAATCCATTCAAACAAACACAGATATTAGTAATAAAACGATAATTTCTTGTACCTTTTTTAGCAAATGGGTTCTTTATTATTTTTTGTACCGAGTGAATTTGATTGAAATCAAAGAAAGGAAATGATATCAGTACAAGAATATCCTTAGCAGAGTCATTATTCAGGAGAGCAGAAACTGCTGCTATGATCACCCATCAAAGGAGAACAGGGTCGAGCATTCTATTACAAAGCAGAGAGGATATAGAATGGAAAGGAAAATGTCACTTTCTCATTAATTTGCTCTGAGTCACAGAATGGCTTTATACAGTCTCAAGTCTTCAGAGTTTGTTACGTCTAGAAGATATGCTTAACAGAAAAATATATGATACAAAATATTCCATAATAAAATAATAGAATAACTAATTACAGAACATTCCGGATATGCTAATACTCCCCCTCAAGATGGAGAGTACAGATTTTGAAATCCCATCTTGCCCAGAAGAAATTGGAATTGTGCAGGATGCAGTGCCTTTGTCAATAGGTCTGCAAGTTGATTATTTGTTGTCACGTGCATGGTCTTGATGACACCAGCTTGTATTTTCTCACGCACCAGATGGCAATCAATTTCAATGTGTTTGGTGCGCTCGTGGTAGACCGGATTGGCTGCTATGTGTAAAGCAGCTTGGTTGTCACAATAAAGAAGAGATGGCAAAGATAAATGTGCGATATGGCTGGGACAGTTTTTTGTAGCTGAGAGAGGAAGAAATAGGATGAGAAGTAGATGACTTGGTAGCTAAATAACAGTGATAGTCAGCTAGATAGGACGGAGGTTTACGAACACGTTGTGATCTTGCAGAGAGTGATGGAGGTTCATTGACATTGGAAGGATGAGGGCTGGACAAAGCAGACTCGGGAACAGGGAGAACGAACCTAGGCAAGACACGGTCACTAAAAATATCATGGTAATCCAATGGTGGTGGAGTTTGTGCAAATGGGAAAATGGATTCGTGAAACTTGACATCTCGTGAGATGTAGATTTTGTTACTCTCTAAATCAAGCAACTTATAACCTTTATAGCCAAAAGGATAACCAAGAAAGACAGAGGCTCGAGCACGAGGACTGAACTTTGTGCGCTGATTAGTAAGAGTAGAACTATAGCAAAGGCAACCAAATGTGCGAAGGTGAAAATAAGATGGTTTTTTGTTATTCAACAATTCAAATGGGGTCTGATTAGAAAGCAGTGGTGATGGTGTTCGATTAATTAGATAAACAGCTGTCAAAACACAATCCCCCCAATAAGGCAAAGGAACACATGATTGGAACAATAAAGCACGAGCCACATTAAGTATGTGTTGGTGCTTACGCTCAACCACTGAGTTTTGTTGAGGAGTGTCTACACATGAGTGATAAGGGATGATCCCTTTGGAACGAAAAAAATCAGTAAATGCCAATTCAGGTGCATTATCGGAACGTACAGATTTAATAGTGACTGCATATTGATTGTAAATAAGGGTATAGAAGTCAGGAAAAATAGAAAGGACTTCTGACTTTGTACGTAAAAGGTAGACCCATGTAGCACGCGTGCAATCATCAACAATGGTGAGAAAATATTTGTGACCAGTGGGAGTTGTGACATGAAAACTACCCCAAATATCAATGTGAACCAGATCAAATGGATTTTTAGACAGATTATTTTGTGAAGGAAATGGAAGACGTTTTTGCTTAGCCAAGTGACAAACACGACAATGAGAAGATAAATGAGATAAAGAACTAGGAATTTGTAATTCATTATGCAAGAGTTGGATTTTTACAGGGGAGGGATGTCCCAATCGAAAATGCCAAACATCACTCTTAGACATTACAGAGAAAGAACTAATTGAATTACAAAAAACAGTCCCTAGCTCTAGAAAATAAAGATTTCTTTGTCTTCTACCCTTCCCAATCATCGAGCCCTGAGTGAGGTCCTGGATGACACAAGAATCAGCAAGAAAATTAACATGACAGTGATGACTACGAGTGAGTGCACTAACACTAAGCAGATTAAAAGAGAAAAAAGGGACATATAAAACATTATGTAAAAACAGAGTGTTGGATAATTTTACGGTTCCAATGCGAGTGATTGCGACATTATGACCATTAGGAAGAGTGACAGTGGTGTTATTGATTTGTGTAGAAGTGGTAAACAAGGAAAGATTGCAACACACGTGATGTGTGGCACCAGTGTCAATGATCCAAGCATCAACAGGTATAGGAGGGTGAGAAAAGGAAAAAGCAGAGAAAGAGGTACCATAAATCTGAGAAACAGAGTGTTCAGTTGAGTGAGTTTCAGGTGCGTTGGTACCATGCTGATGTAGTTGCGAGCTAAGATAAGCAATAAGCTGCTGCATCTGTTCGGTGGAGAGAGATCCAGGTGATGGAGAGGAAGCAGTGGCAGTAGCAACTGTGGGTGGGAATAGTCGTGCTTTAGTTTGTTCAGCAGTAGGGTTTGAGTTGGAATGAAGAGAGCTCCCTTGGGCTTTAGGCTTGGGCTTGTAACCAGGTGGGTAACCATGCAACTTGTAACATCGGTCCACTGTATGGCCTGTGAGCCCACAATGAGAGCAGATAGGGCGGTCACGTCTTTGCTTCCCTGATGAAATTGTAGCGGCAGTGGTTGGTTGTAACGAAACTGGAGTTAACGAGGTGGGCAAAGAAGTAGAGACATTGAAGGCCAAAGAATCAGCTGGTGTCGCTGTAGGTGAATCTGTCCCAATTGAGCGTTGACGCTCCTCTTGAACAACGAGGTTGAAAACTTTCGAGATAGGGGGCAGTGGGTCAATCATCAAGATCTGCCCTCGCATCCCTGCATAAGATTCATTGAGCCCCATCAAAAACTGCATCACGTATTCCTGTTGTTGATAATCCATCCAAGTCTTCATACCGCCACATTGACAGACTGGAATAGGTTGAAAATTCCTGAGTTCATCCCAAAGTATTTTCAGACGCGTGTAATAGGTATTCACATCGAGAGAACCCTGGCTAAGACCGTGTAGTTGCTGCTTGATCTGGAAAATACGTGGAGCATTACTTTGGTGAAACCGATCGTGAAGGTCTAACCAAACGGCATGAGCGGAGTCAAAATAAAGAAGGCTATCTGCGATCTCCTTAGAAACAGAATTGAGAAGCCAAGTCGTCACCATACTATTGCATCTGGACCAAATGCCGGCGGAGGGGTCGTTGGGAAGAGGCTTTGGAAGGCCACCATCGACAAACCCAATCTTGTTTTTAGCATTAAGTGCCATAAGCATGGCTCGACTCCAGGTATTATAGTTTGGACCTGTGAGAATGTGGGAAACGAGAGTAAGACCGGGATGGTCACCATTGTGAAGAAAAAACGGACTATGAACATCATCCATGAAGGTGGAGGGGTAGCAACTAAAGGCTGAAAACAATTATTTTTATTGTTATTCTAACCACCATGGGCGAGAGGGCTTAGAGGCCAGAAGAAGAAAAAACAGTAACGGAAGGGAAAAGCTCTGATACCATATTACAAAGCAGAGAGGATATAGAATGGAAAGGAAAATGTCACTTTCTCATTAATTTGCTCTGAGTCACAGAATGGCTTTATACAGTCTCAAGTCTTCAGAGTTTGTTACGTCTAGAAGATATGCTTAACAGAAAAATATATGATACAAAATATTCCATAATAAAATAATAGAATAACTAATTACAGAACATTCCAGATATGCTAATACATTCCATTTGAACAACGTTGCATTACCTTTGAAGATATTACATATGAAGTAGACATACCGAAGGTAACGTCAGAAATAGTAAATAAATTGAAAATTGGAAAGTGTTGTTGTCCATAAATAAATACCAATAGGGAGTTAATTAAATTTAACAATGGCATGACAGGAAATGAAAGATCAAGGTCTCTCTGATGAAAAATTGGTGCTACTGAAAGGTTTGAGTGGTGCTTTCAGACCTGGTGTTCTTACAGCTTTAATGGGGGTCAGTGGTGCTGGTAAAACCACTCTGATATATGTGCTGGCTGGAAGGAAGACTAGTGGATATATAGAAGGGAGCATCACAAATTTCGGGGTATCCGAAGAAGCAGGAAACATTTGCTCGAATCTCAGGATGTTGCGAGCAAAATGACATTCACTCTTCTCATGTTACTGTCTATGAATCCTTGCTCTACTCAGCACGGTTGCGTTTACCCCCAGAAGTGAACTCTGAAGTAAAGAAGGTGAGTAGTTGAGATTGAGTCAAGAGAGAAATCCTTAAAAACTTAGATCGCTTGTCCTTTTTTTTTTGTTTTGGAAAAATGGTTGCAGATGTTCATTGATGAAGTCATGGAACTTGTTGAATTAACTCCATTGAAGGGAGCTCTAGTTGGGTTGCCTGCTTTGAATGGTCTATCGACTGAGCAACGTAAGAGGTTAACCATAGCAGTGGAGTCGGTTGCAAACCCCTCCATTACATTCATGGATGAACCAACTTCAGGGCTAGATGGAAGAGCTGCTGCGATAGTCATGAGAACTGCTGGGAACACAGTTGACACTGGAAGAACAGTTGTGTGCACCATACATCAGCCCAGTATTGACATATTTGAAAGTTTTGATGAGGTGAGATTTTCTTTTTGAAAAAAAAGAGGTATCCACTTATGTTTTATTCTTTCCTATACGCTGTTGATAGATTTAACGTGGCACTGTAGCTATTCCTATTGAAACGAAGAGGGCAAGAAATATATGTAGGGCCATTGGGTCGCCATTCATGCCATCTGATCAAGTATTTTCAGGTATGTCAAGGTGGACAACAGAAGCTCACTATAATTAATAGAATGCCATACTTTTCAGTTCATGGTTACTTGTTGCTGAATCACACAAATGATTATTAATGAAGGGAATCGAAGGAGTCAGTAAAATTAAACCTGGTTACAATCCAGCAACCTGGATGTTGGATATTACCTCTCCAGGACATGAAGTAGCTTTGGAGATTTATTTTGCTGATCCGTACAAGAAATCAGACTTATTCAAGTAAGCATTGTGCAACCCTGAGATATATTCTGACACTTATTTCTCAAGCATTAAGGTCTGCATCTGTAACTTAACACTGTTTCTACAACTGCTACAATTGTTTGGGTTATGTTTCGGGAGAAACAAAGAACTCATCAAACAACTAAGCACACCTGCTCCTGGTTCAGAGGATCTCAACTTTCGTGCTTGCTATTCTAAGTCATTTTTCTCTCAATTGAAAGCTGGCTTGTGGAAACAACATTTGTCATACTGGCGTAACCCACAATGCACTGCTGTAAGATATTTTGTGACAATTGTCATTTCCTTGATGTTTGGGACAATGTTTTGGGATCTTGGGTCCAAGAGGTGAGTATAAGCTGCAGAATAATATAAAATTAAGTTTAAACTTTTCATACATTGACTCTGGATTTTCATTTAATTTCCACATTGTGCAACACAGAGAAAAGCAGCAAGATTAGCTTAATTCAATGGGATCTATGTATTCTGCTGTCCTCTTTCTTGGTGTCCATAATGCTGGTTCTGTGCAGCCAGTAGTGTCCATCGAGCGAACGGCTTTTTACGGGGAAAGAGCCGCTGGCATGTATTCAGCCTTGCCCTATGCCTTAGCTCCGGTTGAATATTATCTTATGATTCATAACATCATTTATAAATGGCTTATTCACATATGTTTCTCTTCTCTAACAATTTTAGCTTTTCCTGGCGGGTCCTTATTGAGCTCCCATATACTTTTCAACAAGCAGTAACCTATGGCATTATCGTTTACACCATGATGGGATTTGAACTTTCATTAAATTCTTCTGGTATTTGTTCTTCATGTATTCCACATTCTATGGCATGATGGCAGTGGCTATGACATCTAACTACCACGTTGCTGGTATTGCTTCATCAGCATTCTATGGAGTCTGGAACCTCTTCACAGGATTCATAATCCCTTTAAAGGTGAGTTGCAACAACACACTTACCACTTTCAAGAACTTAAAAATGAGATTGACATCTCATTTCTATTCCATTTTCTTGCATACGGAAAATTCCTTCTTGGTGGAGATGGTACTATTGGGCATGCCCGTTTTCGTGGACTCTATACGGTATGGTTGCATCACAATATGGAGATATAAAGGACAGACTTGACATAGGTATAACAGTGGAAGAATTATTGAATGAATATTTTGGATTCAAGCATGATTTTCTGGGCCTGGTGGCTTGTGCAGTTATTGGATTTACCTTGCTTTTTGCATCAGTCTTTGTCGGTTCTATTAAGAAGTTTAACTTTCAAAGACGCTAGATAAAAGATTGTTTCAATTGTTGGCAAAGTCTCTGATGCTAATTGAATTTTAGTTTTACCTCATACTCATATCAACAATACTGTTAGATGTTGGATATAATTGGTATTAAAGTAAGTGTCAATCTCAGTCTCGATCAACTGCTTTATGTTGCTCCTCTGTATGATCATGCAGTTGCACGTTGCACAATGCATGCATTAATTAAAATAGGCCAATTGGCCCAGCCCAATGCTTGTAATTTAAATTAATGGGCAACCGTGTTTTTCGATAATGATAAAATTATGAGTATATAATATGGGTATATAATTTTGATATATATGATTAAATAATTTTAAATTAAAAAATAATATTTAATCACATAATAATATATTAGTTACATATTTAAATTATATACTAAAAATATGATTAAATAATATTATTCTATTCTTAAATATGATATTTAATTACTCTTAAACTAGATATACATAATATTACTAATTTAAAAATTAAGAATATTTTATTACTTTTTACCTGAATTTTTGGAAATTAATAATTCTTTTATAATTTAATGATAATGGATTTGAATTAGTTAAACTTGTTCTCGTGAATGTAAGCTATGATTACGATTAAACTATGTAAAAGTCTTTCCTTTTCTTTACTTTTTGTTGTTAATTTATATTCGTCTGCATGTCTGCATAAAATGGTAGTTGAATTATTTACACATTGATTGCAAGGGCTCACTAATTGAGTACACAGCCATCCTGTATCATAAAAATTTACAACTAGGGTAAGAGTGAGTTTTGAATCCCTCATATTCAATAGATCTACTTAGCTCACTTATTTCTCTTAGTGCTTTATACCTCTTTTATTGCAACTTATCTATCCTTAAAAGGCCAAAGGACTATTTCTCACCCAAATATTACCGTTTCTTCAAGTTTTCATCCTTTAATTATAGAAATCCTAAAAATCCATCAATGAGTGGTTAAATTTAACACTTTCCATTAAGAAAAAGAGTAGTATAGTAATCTGCTTCTATATTTTAAAAACATTATAAATGATTTTCAAAAATGAAAATTTGTAGCCAATTAATGTTGCAGGCGGGGACTGCACACGCAATGCATGAATTGATGACGCGTGGCATTGGCTTTTTAAACGCACAAGGATTTTTTGCTGTTTATTGGTGATTTAGGGTTTGGATAACCTTGGTGGTTGATGTGGCGGTAGGAAGGGAAGACACCTGTTGAAAACATGAAAAATTGGGCACACTAAAATTGGACTCAGTCATTGAAAACTCTGCGCTCAAACGACATCCTGTAATATTTATTAAATGCAACATGATTATTTTGAAATCAACAGTGGGAATTTTTTAGCACAAATCGACGACAATGGATTAGTCTAGAGAAAGTGAGCCAATGAACAAGAGACACATGAGGGGCCTTTGTGTCATTTCACTTTAATTTAAAAAAAAGATTTTTCCAGTCTCACCAATTAACGAGTAACATGTGTCCAGCCGACGTCAGAATTCAATTTGAACAAAACTAAGGCAACACCTTTTAGCCTTCATTCTTTCGTTTGACATTCTTTATGCGTGAGACTTCTGTGAGTGCATCTATAAGTGTTTGATTATACTCTTAAGTGTGATCACTACTGAACTTTTAACAACGTTGACAAAGAAGACCACGACAACACATCGTTCAACGTAAGCAAGGGTGAACAAAGTAGTGTAGCACCAACGAAGACGAGAAAGTATAACCTGTTTGGCTGGGTGTGGTTTGTTTGATCACCAACAATTTCGACGACAAGTGTAGTGGATTTTCGTGGTGAGTTAAGTAGGAATGACGATGAAGTCTGCTCCAATTGAAGCCTTTAGCAAATATTTTGTGTTGTCGAGGTTTATTCTTTCGACTACGTTGTTTACCAATATTGCTAAGTGCATCATGTGTGTGACGTAAAATATATTATGAAGTTGATGTTTTTGATTTATTAGAGTATTTGGGTACTATAATATACTATGTTATGCTACGATTATGCATTTTATGTATATGTTAGGGCAAAAAAAAAAAAACGTAAGGGTTTTGCATATGTACTGTTCACATATTATTTAGGGTTGACTTATATTTTCGTGAGCATTTAGTTCTATGTATAAGTATTAGCTGTTTTTGTTTTGCTTGTGTATGAGTATTTTCGTTAGCGTTCAGTTATGTGTATGAGTATTAACTACCTTTGTTTGACTTGTGTATGAGTATTTTCGTTAGCGCATGATCAATTTTGTGAATCTATTAAGTTACTGGTTAGTGTACATACTGACATGATTATTCTTGCATAATATAGCATATATGCTTAATATTTCTTAATATAACATACTGCCATATTTCCTCATTGTTATGCCTTCATAATGTCATGTTTATGTTTCCTAATATAGTATACTGTTATGAATGCTCAAGTGAATACCCATTTTCCTACTGTTTAGAGTAATTTGGAATTAATGATATTCTTCTTTAATATTGCATACAAACTTAATATCTCTTAATATTGCATATTGCCACGTTTCTGTTTCCTCGGTGTTGTTGTGTCATTATGTAAGTTGCATCATTGTTACATAGGCTAGGAACTCGAAAGTGTAGTGTTACTAGCGCGAAAGAGAATGTTTCTTGAAACCTTAATTCTTTCTGGTGTAACAAGGCCTTGTCTTGTAATAGTGTTGCAAGTTGCAACAATAATTCAACAACAATGCAACAATGCATGAATGCTCAAATGAATGCCCATTTTCCTACTGTTTAGAGTAATTTTACATTAATGATATTTTTCTTTAATATTTCTTACATGCTTAATATTTCTTAATATAGCATACTATCATGTTTCCTAATTGTTATGTCTTCATATTGCCATGTTTCTGTTTCCTAGGTGTTGTTGTGTCATTGTGTAAGTTGCATCATTATTACATAAGCTAGGAACTCGAGAGTGCAATGCTACTGACGCGAAAGAGAAGATTTTTTTAAACTTTAATTCTCTCTATTGTAACAAAGCCTTGTCTTGTAACAATAATTCAACAACAATGTAACAATACATGAATGCTCAAGTGAATACCCTTTTCTCTACTGTAATGTTTCCTATTATAGCATACTATTATTGTTACATTGTTGTTCTCTTTAATGCAGATTAGTGTTACTATTTAAAATTAAATGTTATTATTTTAACTAATTCTGTGTGTTATAAGATGAGTTTTACAATGTTGTTCACTCTTAAATTTAAAGATTATGACATGCCATGTGAAATACAAAATGTTGATCCAGAGGTATATAGTTTAACTGTGTTCATCAAGGATATGAAACACTGAATTGCAAAGGAAAATAAAGAGGTGTAGCTTTATCCGGGTAAGCAGATGAAAGTAGAAGCTAGATTAGCTAATGGAAAAGGTATTTTCATCATCGACAATGATGAAGACATGATGTATGTGTTTGCAGAGTATTATAAAAGATGTGTTGAATTTATTCTAGTATAGAGCCAAATTTTTCCACTTTTACCACCCCCAAACATTCAACCTAATACCCAACCATTAAAACCTAACACATAAACATCAGATCCTACCTGTACACCACCACACCCAAAAAGTCAACCTAACATCCAACCATCAGAACCTAATACATAAACATCGGATCCTACCAACACACCATCACACCCAAAAGTCAACCCAACATCCAACCAACAAAACCTAGCTTACCCAATACCTTCACAGCACCTATAGCAATAAGTTTGTCTAAAGGTTCTCATGATGATGAAGTATTTATCCAACATGATGATGACTTACATTGGAGTGATGTATTGCATGAAGATGAGATTTTTAGTCGTGTTGAAGTTGAAATCAGATCTAAAACTGTTGAGGATGATAAGGAGACACTAGGACTTAATTACGAATCTGACATGGTGACGGGGAAAGTGATAAGGGAGAAGAGGATGTGCAAGCAGATTAACTAGACATATGAGAGGAAAGACTTTTAAGAAAGTGTAGATAGGAAGATTAATTTAGAGATTAGACATGTTTTCGAGAGTGTTGACCATTTCAGGTGTGAGCTCAAAGATTACACTATAAATCATAGGTTTGCTATAAGAAAGATATATAATGAGAAGAGAAGAATAAAAGTTGTATATAGATTTGAAGGCTACCCATTCCATCTTTATGCAGATATGATGGTAGATGGTCATTCCTACTAAATAAATCAGTACGAGCATATACATACTTGCCTTCGGGTTCACAATAACCCTGATGCAAGTGCATCATGGATAGTGTACAAACTCAACAGGTTTATAAGGTCATAATAAGGGAGTAGCATTAAGCCTCTAGCTACTCAATTAGACCAAGAGCATTTTTTAAAGATAAATCATAAAAAATTATATAAGGCTAAGAAAATAGCCAATGACTGACTATTTAGATATTGTCATGTTGTGTTGAAGACCAATATAGGATCAAAGGTTGTCCTAAAGGTAATTAGGGAAGAAATTCCCCCAACATCTCGTTTTTATCGGTTTTTCCTTAGTTTTGCTACTCAAAAGAAGGGTTTTTTAGAGAGATGTTGTCATTTTATAGTGCCATCTGAAAGGGCATTTTAAAGGAGTCTTGTTGTCTGCTGTGGCGATTGATGCGAATAATGGGATATTTCCATTAGTAATTTGTGTTTGTGAAGTAGAAAACAATGATAGTTGGAGTTATTTCCTAAGGATGTTGAAAGAATTCATAGGTGATGTCTTCCCTATCACTTTCATAAGTGATAGGCAAAAGAGAACAATACATGTTTTGCAAACTCAGTGGCCTAATGCGAAGAGTTGATTTTGTGCAAGACATATAAATGCAAATTTCTTTTAGGTTATTTCTCGATTATCAAATAAAGTGGATTTTCAGAAGGCATTAAATAAATTGAAAGTAGTCGATGAAATAGCTTACAAGTGGGTAATTGATAATAAGCCAGATCAATGGTCTAGATTTGGCTTTGACACTGATGCCAAATCTGACCATATCATAAATAATATTTCTGAAACATTTAATAGTTGGCTTAAAGAAGATCGAAAGTTGCCTATTCTCAGCTTGTTAGAGTTGTATCAAAGAAGAATAATGAACAGACTTCAAAATGGGTTGAAGGCAAGTACTGAATGGGTTACTACATTACCCTTACTAGTTGTTAAAAAGTTAAACAGAAATTTTGAGATAACACGAAATGTCTCTATCTTATATGCTGGTTTGAAAGGGTTCGAGATGATTAATATGAATGGTATTCCAAACAAAACGTATACCTTGAATTTGGATAAAAAAAGCTGTGATTGTGGGATATGACAACTGTCTAGGATTCTTTGCCAACATGCGGTCTGCTCAATATTACACATGAATTTCCCCACCTTTGATGAGTTTGTAGATAATAGCTTACAAATTTCAGCATCTATGAGAACATATACTGAAATTATTCATCCTATTCCAGATAAAAGAAGCTGACTAGATGATTGCATTGCATTTCCAAGTTTCCAGTACCTGTATTGCATTTCCAGGTTGCCAAGCAAACCAGTATTGACATTTGCATTACATTCAACTCTTTTCATTTCATTCCATCAAAACCCAAGGCATTTCCAAGAAAAAATCTAGAATTCAAGCCAAAATACTGCATTGTTTTTACGCCAGAGATGATAACAAATGAACTAGTTAAATTCTGCAGGGTGAACAGGTTGTTATTATCAATAGTAATTTGGAATAAATTAATTTGGTTATTTAATTTAGAGGGCATTTTGGTCCTTTCATTTGAAGGGTATTTTGATCATTTTATTGAAAAAGGGCAATATAACCTTTTGACTTGTAGGGCATTTCTGTCATTTTAATTATAAAGAGTAAAACAACTATTTTAATCATTCTTTGACGAAAAGTATAAAACTTAACCACTCATGGATGAGTTTTTGGGATTTCTATAGTTAAAAGGTGGAAACTTGAGAAAATAACAATCTTTGGGTGGAAAATAGTCCTTTGGCCTCCTTAAAATGAATATTTTTTGTGAAGATGATTCAATTTCTAGACCATCTATGTTGGATGGAACAAACTACCCATATTGGAAGACAATGATTAGAGATTTATTGAAACCGATTGATAAAAAGTTTGGGTATTTGTTGTTAACGGATAAAAACATCCTGAAATCGAGGAAGAATGATAATTAAACTAAAAACTATAGATCAATGGACTAAAGTTGAACTTGAGATGTCAAATTATAATTCAAAAACTATTCATGTTATATATAATATTTGTTTTAATTAATCAAATGAAAGTTATAACTAATTGTAAAATAATTAAAGATGCATGGGAAAACCTTAAAAAATAAAAGAACCAAGAGTGTGAAGAAGTCAAAAACTTAGAATGCTTATAACATATTTTGATAACAATGTTTGAATTAGAGTCTATTTTTCATTTACATGCAAAACGTTATGATACTCAAATGAATCTTATGCTCTATGTGAGATATATTTTAATGCTAAACTTGTATGCAAAGTCTTGGGCACCTAACGTGAGAGATTTTTACCTAAAGTTACATCAATTGAAGAATCCCAAAATATTGAAGAAATTGATTTAAATAAATTTACCAGCTCTCTTCAAACCTATGAACTCACTTTAAAATGATGGGATAAAAAGAAGCCAAGTATGAGTATTCCTTTAAACACTCGATCGAATCTTGCTTAATTGAAAATGTTGATTTTAAAAATTTCAATAATGAAAAGATTGTCATGTTAACTAGGAATTATGTCAAGCTTTTCAGAAAAATATGAGATTATCAAATGCTACCGATGGAGGGAAACAAAAATTTGGAAAAAAAATAAAAATTCTAATCAAATCTGGGGAATTAACAATAATATAAAGTTTGTTAAAGATACCGTGAAGAAAGGTAAAGGAATTCAATGTGGAGAGTGTGAGTGATATGGTCACATACAAGCAAAATGTGTTTACAATCTTAAAAAGTAAGGAAAAATGATGGATGTAACCCTAGTAATGGCGAGATTAGTGAAGATGCAAACGAATTTGATGAATCAAGGTTTGTGTAAAACTTTGCTGCATTTGTTGAAAACATGCCTGAGAAGATGGATGGAATAATAAAGGACGAATCTGATGACCTTAGTGATTAGGAAGATGAAGTCTACGATGAACAAATAAAAGCTTATGATAAAATGTATGATTTGTGGCTTATAATGGTTCAAAAAGTCAAAATGGTTGAATCCTTGAGTGGGAATTTAGAAAAAAGAAAAAGTTGAATTAATTGAGAATATTTCTTTGTTGATTGAAGATCTAGCTAACTAGAAATTGTTGTTTGATGCAATGGTTAAGGAGCTTAGTCATGCCAAAGCTACCATAAAAAATTGAATGCATGAAAACTTAAGTTAGATGAAGTGTTAAACAAAGGAAAATCTTATGCAGATAAAATGGGAGTTGACTTCACACCAGGCACATCAAATTATGCTGTGAACACATTTGTTAAGGTGAAAGAACTGATAAGTCTGATTCTATCCTTGTCTTGATCAATAATAATTTCCAGTATGTCAATTTTTTTTTTTTTTTGGGAAATAGGGCACATATTTAACCTAAATGCTTGAAACTGAAATTCTATGTAAAAAAAAATGCATCAATAAATTTAATGTTACACCCAATTAATTTAAGTAGTCATAATAATTTTAAGTTACTTTGGAAATCGGAAACTTGTGTTAATGCCTTAGTTTTTTTTTTTTTTTTAAATAAGAGATCTCGTTTGTATTTATTAGACGAATAAATCTAAAGCATAATAATTGAATTCACAATTACTATACTAAGTAAGTTAAAATTTCATAAATATGATAAAGATTCAAACTCAAATACTTATCTTAAAAATTTTAATACTTCACCAATTTTATTAACTTTTCGACTCTGCATCTAACTATCAAAATTAGCATGGCCGGTAATGAAACATCACTGGGAATGGTTAATGCCTTGGTTGCACGCACCTCATTTCGTGCTTATCAAAACTTCGTGTGGTGTTTTGATGTCTTCGCTCTAGACCTATGACTAAATCATTACTCGTTAATACTGAATCATGTGATATGACATATCATATCATGTTTTTTCGGTAAGCCCATGTATGAAACACATGCATGCCTTATGAACTTTGGAAAGGGACGAAGGTCAATCTATCTTATTTTAATATCTCCAATAAAAGTTATGTGTTCAACGATAAAGGGCAGTCGAAAAATTATGATTATAAGAATGACGAAGAAATCTTTTTAGATTATTCTGTAATTAGTGAAATTTATAGAATTCATATAATATTCAAATTTGTTAAATTATAAAATCTATAAAAGTTATGTTTTGTGAAAGAGATAAAATAAAAAATAAAATATTATTTAATCATTATCTACTAATCATTACGTTCAATTGTTATTTAATAATTATATACTAATCATTATATCTAACTATAGTTAGAGGGTTGAGTTCAAAATAATTAATTTGATTATATATCATATATCATAATAAAATAATATTGTAATATATATCACACTAAAATAATATATAATAGTATTACAAGATATAAAGTTAACCTTTAAATTTGCTATCATTTAGAAGAACATTTTTCCATAATTTTCAATATATTGGATGATGTTATTTATAATTTATTTTTTATATAATAAATTTGTGTATATTTATTTTAAATACATAAATAAATATATATTTAATATATATTATAAATTAATCCGATAAATAGTATAAAATATTAGAAACTCATCGAGATCACATTTTTTAATGCAGAAGCAGACTCTTTTACGCTTTATTTTTCAGTCTCCCACTGTTTTTCACCCCATCTCTAAATATATAATCTACAAACCTTCATGTCTCCTCATATCATTTTTCTCTACCCTAAACCTTTAATTCCATTTTGCCATCCGAGATTTTCATCATGCCTTCAAATCCTGAAATTTCGACTCCGCCTTCAAAACTCTCTGATGCTTTTCTTAGCCACCCCTTCCATCTCCACCATGAATTTTCTGACATGACCTCACTCAAAGAATTACCCGACTCCTATGATTGGACTGATCAGCCAAACGTGGTTCCCACTGCCACCGGCGGCGGGGACTCCGTCCTCTTCGAACCCCTGCCGGTTGTTGATTTCAATGATCCTGATGCCCTTCAACTTATTGGGCGTGCATGCAAAACTTGGGGGGCTTTTCAAGTCATAAATCATGGCATCCCCACTTCCATTCTTGACCAAACTGAGCTTACGACTAGAAAACTTTTCTCTTTACCAATTGAACAAAAGCTGAAAGCTTGTCGTTCACCTGATGCAATTTCGGGCTACGGATTGATAAGAAGCCATTCATTCTTCTCTAAGATTATGTGGTCTGAAGGGTTCACTGTCCTTGGATCACCGCTCCATCATTTTCGTCAACTTTGGCCTCAAGATTATGCTAAACATTGGTAAATTAATTAATCAGATACATTCATGACCATTAATGCTTGTGTTATCTTATACTTCTAAATAATAGCAGTTTTCTTTATGCTTACTCAGTGATGTCATAGAAGAATACAAGAAGGAGATGAAAATATTAGCACAAAAGCTAATGTGGCTAATGCTGGGTTCACTGGGCATAACCAAGGAAGACGTTGATTGGGCTGACTCGAATGGTTACATACTGGATGCTTCTTCAGTATTACAAATGAATCACTACCCTGCTTGTCCGGATCCGGACCGGGCCGTGGGTATGGCTGCTCATACCGACTCCGATTTCCTGACTATTGTCTATCAGGATAACACCAGTGGATTGCAGGTCCTAAAAGAGGGGACCGGATGGGTCCCTGTCCCGGTAATTCCGGATGGGCTTGTGGTGAATGTCGGGGATTTGCTTCACATATTATCAAACGGGTCGTACCCCAGTGTGCTCCACCGGGCTGTGGTGAACCGGTCCAAGGCTAGAATTTCCGTTGCATATTTTTATGGACCACCAGCCACAGGCCAAGTCTCACCCTTGCCCAAGCTAATTGGGCCGGGTCATCCGCCACTGTATCGTACCATTACTTGGGGTGAATTCCTTGGCGTCAAAGCTAAATATTTCAATCGAGCACTGTCATCAATAAGAGTTACAGAAACTCCTCCAATTGAATTTGTTGATGCAAACGACGACGATAATAGTATAGAAGTGGCTTAGTATATGTTTGAGATTCTTGTCTCTAAAAAAATATTAATTAAAATAATTAATAGTTTTTAAAATTGATTAAGTTTGAAGGTAATTATGAAATGATTCAGTTTATAAAAATAAAATAAAATTGAAAAGCTACCTTTTGTAGCTTTTGAAACAGACTAATTTATGAGTTGATTATTGATATAAACAAACAAATATACCCTTATAGAATATGTTTAATTTTTTTTTAATTACAACATAATGAAAAATATTTAACGAATTTTGTTTTTATGGGCCACCGGACTGGGCCCAAGTTTGCCATTGAACAACCTATCGACCCAAGTGATCCTCCTCGCTTCCAGCCTACTACCTGGAGTGAATTCCTGGGCGTCAAAGCTGAACATTTCAACGGTGCATTGTCTTCAATCAGAATTTGTACATCTCAAAATGAATTGGTTAATATAAATGATGAAAATAAATGTGCAGAAGCGGCTTAAGTTTCTGTTTCAATTATAAAGAAATATGTAATGTTAAGTTTTCCTTTTGAGAATTAAAATATGTGTCGAAATATTCTTTTATGACTTCGGTTTTTTACTTTCAGGATTTTATTTATAAACAAGGGTGTATTTGCCCGAGTAGATTTATGTGTTCATGCTGGACCAAATTCAACACAAAGAGTATTATGTATTGCGTTGAACCTGACTTTGTGATTCCTCTTAAGCTTTTAACACAACTAGACAATAAAATAACTAACCTACTGTTTTCATGTCTGGTTCTGGAATGCACAGTAGACGGGAACCCTCATTTGTTCTTGTTAGGAATATTCGATTTTTATGCACATCAATTTAATTAAATTTAATGTGCCTGTTGATTAGCTCGTACAGTGAGCCATTTCAATGATTGAAGATTTGATGATTCTATAATTGTTTACCTTGTTCTGCGTGCCTCTTTTGATTGGCATGCATGCATGTGCCATATGTGGAAAAGAGTGTCAATTAGAGATAACATTAATACAATATTGATATTTCCTGAGAGCCATACGTTGATTAATAATTAATATGTATGTTCTGAAAGCTAATAAACCAGGAAAATATTAAGCCATACATATATACATTACATACATAAGATGCTATTCCAGACTTTTCAGTTAAATGCAAAAATTATTTTATTATCACATTATTCACTTGTTTTATCTGTCAGATATACGAGAAGCTTGTAAATTAAGAGACTTGTGTTGTAAAATGCTATCCCAGTTGGAAGCCAAAATTTTTTTTTTTAAAATCTATGCAGTCATTCACAATTGGAAATGTAGCAAGTGTTAATTTATATACGGCTGCACTTCTTTGATTGGCTCTGGAATATCCTCCTCGCTTGTTTTGTCTGACAAATATATCAAAAACAATACAGATATTATATACTGTTCAATTGAATCTGAGAGTTTTTGTTTCCAAGGTTGACACATGACGGTGGTATATTATACATTATCTTTCAAGAAACATCTCTACTTTTTATTTGTTATTTTTTTTCTTTTTTCTATGCGGTCATATATATTATTATTGCAGGCATTATTGTAGCCTAAATTATTGCAGAATACATGAGCATATATCATTTCACTTCCAAAACGATTATGATTTTGATGTAAGACAGCTTTAAGGCCAGCTTAGGACAAATAATGAAATCCTTCATAATCATATAATAACTATCATGTTTTGGAAGATTTGAGTTAGACTGTCTAGATTACCTACACTTCTTCTTCCTTTTATCCGATTAAGAGTGAGTGATTAGGGCCGGTAATTATGACAGATTAATTTAATCCACGAAGATTGATTGAACGAGATTCATCATTCATATCGATTGATTGATAGAAGATTGATAGAAATTGGAGTGACTGATTTTCTTCTCCTATCGTGAGCTTTTAGTTATTATCAAATAAGGTTGGAGCGTTTTTTGGCATTTTGTCTCTTAATTTTCAACGAAATTTCTAAGATTTTCATCTCTATCTCTCAATTGTGGTTTCAAAGTATCACTCATAGATTTAAGGGTCCCCAGTTGGATTCTAAATATAATTATTATTGAGTCGGTTGATGTGCTTTACATCTACAAAAATTGGATGCATGCAAGGATGTTTCAGTTCAAATGGGGTAATCAAATGATTGTGATGGAGTAATATAATCGTTATATAAAGAAATATTTAGATATGGTGGCCACATAATCTGAGTGAAATTACACTCTGTAAATGAAAAGAAGTTATTCTATCTTTTTTCTTCTGTTCTGCAGAATCAACGACTTCATGAATTTAACAATTGGTGATGATGATAAAGAAGTCCACATCGGTCTCATATATCTTTTCCCCTTTGTCGGCGTCCTTCAATTATTTTATTTGGGCAGCAAAATGAGATTTGCAGTACAAAACAGCCAAGCAGCTAGACTTTTTGCTCATCTCCAACTGTTTCTACTTTCAATTCTTTCCTGTTTTCATGTATTTGATAGAGATTCCCCTTAGTAGATTGATTGATGCCTAAAATTACTAAAAATTTATATTAATGTGTTCATGAGGTGTCTCTATGTTTATAATTAATTAACTTGATGAATCATTCTGCATGCTAAATATTATCATATTAACATTGGTTCATGAAGGTCAATATGAACATAATTTAGTTATGAGCATTTGATTCACAAAGATAAAAGACAAATTTTAAATATGATGAAATATGGTAAGAACAAATATAAGTTCTTAGAGAAGAACATTTTGCCCAACAAATTACGTACGTTTTTTAGCCTATTTATCTTTTGTTATCAAAAGTAAAGAAAAACCAAATAGAATTTATTAAAGCTTTTCTAAGTAACGATACTACAAATTACTTTCAAATCTAGGGTCTATTATTTTACGATAAAATTATGTGTATATATTTTTAAGTACACAATTAGATATACAAATAATGTGTCATTGTATAATTGGTGATTTTAAATTAACAATAAAATATGACACATTATCTATATATTTAAAAATATATGTGTATACATAATATTACTCATTTTTTTATCATAGCTAAAAAATTCTTATGACACTATTATGTTGAGAATGTTGAATTATATAGGATTCGAAATCATAAACAAAAAAATAAAAATAACTACAAACAATTTTTGATCTTGGATCTAAGTCTCCCGGGTGGAAGCTAAGTGTTGTTTCAGAAGGGGTATGGGGAGCACAATTAATCACAATAATTAACCTAAAAAGTTCCATCCATATTCTAATAATATATACATAAACCTAGGGTTGAATTATTGTCAGGCTTTTCTTTTATCTGCGAAAAGTAAGCTTAATATAAAGTGATTGAATTGATATGTATATTTTTGTCAAGCTGGTGATGATGAGAGGGCGAATCCAGAGTAAATTTAGGTTCATAAAAGTAATTAACTATTTGCCAAGACATTGACCTTTGCAAGAAATTCAGTATAATAAGACAAATATGTGAGGGGTTACTTTGTAAAACTGTGAATGGTATCTTTGAAAACGAAAGGGCAACAGCATGATTTGATAATCTGAATAGACTTAGTAATTATTTAAATTGAAAGCAGGATCAGACACCAAAAAAGATTCCCATATTCTAAAATTTAATTACTTTCGCTTTTATTAAGTTGGGATTTTGGTGTCAAAGTGATTGTGATTTGCGAAAGTTGAAGCTGCTGATTTGCTGAAATCATTACCGTAAGGCCAAAGGACTATATCCCGCCCAAGGTATGCGGATTTCTTAAATCTCTTCTCATTAACTTTAAAAATATTATTTATCTATTTATAATCATTTAAATCAATTAATTTTAAAAGTAAAGTCGTTATTTTATATTTAATATTAAAAATAAACTTAAATATAATTTTATTTTACTCCTTAAAAATTTAAAAACTAACTTTTCTTCTCTAAACTTAAATAGGGTTTAGTTTCAAAATCCAATTACCTTCTCCGACGTCATCATCGGCTGTTTCTCCCTCCTGACAACTCCCCATCCTCCGACGTGCTACCTCACCTCTACCCCAACCCCTCCGACGTCCCAAAGTGTCGTATGGGAAGACAATCTTCTTTCCAGACGAACTCATCTTCCCAGACATAAAAAATGAGATCGATCGACCTCATCTTTATAGTTTGAAAAGACAATTTCTTTTCCCAGACGATGATTTTGGATGCCAGAAGAGTTGGGGTGGAGGTGAGGCAGCTCGTCAGAGGATGGGGAGTCGTCGGGAGGGAGAGACGACTAACGATAGCACTAAAAAAGGTGATCAGATTTTGAAACTAAACCTTGGGGGGGAAATGTGATTTTTTCAAACTTGGCTTGGGGAAAAAAATATTAGTTTTTAAACTTTTAGAGGGGAAAATGAGATAAAATTTTTAGGGGTTAGAGTTCAGTTAATTTTAATCGATTATAAGTGAGTAAATGATATTTTTAAAATTAATGAGAAAAACTTTAAAAAATCAGCATACTTTGGGTGGGACATAGTCCTTTGGCCTTATCATAAATTCAAACCGATGGTATTGCATTTCATGTAAAACATCTTATTCAGTAAATCATCTCCAAGCAAGTTGTTGTTTGATTTAACTCCAAAAATTGATTGCGATATTTCCCACGAACGAACCACCTTTATTAATTAAAATTAAGCCACAATTACAAGATTTTTATATAAACTCTAAATAATGACTAAAATAAATTAATGAAGTACAATCCATACTTCTTCAGAAAGTCAACCTCAATTATATACACCACAAGATATTTGGATGTATCCCGATGTGGCTATGCATGGTATTTTTTATACAAACGGTGATATTGTAATTAAATCTAAAATAATTTTCCTTTTTGATTAGGGTGTATGTGGTTGAGCAATAGAAGTTAATGGGCTGTGAAATTCAGAAAGAAAAGGAAGAGTTTTGAAATGGATTCCTTCGATGCAACGTATAGCCAATAACATTGAAAATGAAGAAAGAAACAAATGAAAAACGGTAAAAACTGCCTTATCCCCTTGATAAGGTAGGGCAGTGAGAATGGCAAAGCAATGTGGTGGTTCACGTGGTTACAGAGGCAATATCATCTTCATTTTTCAGAACAATGTCTCCAAAGTTATAATAATACAAAACCCTTTGATAGACAATCTTTGGAGACTAAAAAAAGGTGACTAATCTTTATTGCCTCGTATTATTTGTTAAAGTCGTCATCGTTATTGTATTGTAGAAATTAGAAAGAAACCATCGGCAACATTAAAAACCTCATCATATTCAATGCCTTGTCTAATGAATTTAACAAGGTTTTCTTTGTCATGCTCTTGTTCCTTCATATCCGGGGCGGAAGGATTGGTGTTTTTGTGTCATTATTATTAAGTTAACATTCAAATGGTTGTTCTTCCTCTATCTCTTTCAACACAAAGACAAAAGATACAATCATTTGTCTGCATTATATGTTCCCATCAGGATTTATCATAATTTATTATATCCACTCGCCTTTTTTCATGGGATCTAAACAAGATTTTTTTTTTCTTTGAGTCCCCATGACATGGCAAACCAATCAAATTATTGAAAAGACAATCAAAGAATTTCACTATCTAGCTAGCCCACTTCTACGTTATCATTATGATCATTTACATTAGCCAACCCGTGTAGAGGACTGCAAATTCTTACTGAAGATAATGCTTGGTTAAAATATTTTGCTTTTGTGCCAAGGTACTCACTCCATGTAATTGCCCTGTAGAGAGGGGGTTGACTTGGGCTTACTAACTTTCGCAGTGGTGAGATTTGGACATTGGCGGGTGGCCCATATAGACATGCAATGGATATCCTATTCTTTGTTCGGTTCACCATAGCCCGGTGGAGAACACTCCGATATATCCCGTTTGATAATATGTGAAGTAGGTCTCCAACATTAATCACGAGCCCGCCTGAGATGGGCGGGACGGTGACCCACCCGACACCCTCTTTCATTACCTGCAATCCACTGATGCTGTTTTGATAGAGGATAGTGAGAATGGTGGAATCAGTATGGGCAGCAAGACCCATGGCCTTGTCCGGATCCGGGCAAGCCGGGTAATAATTCAATTGGGAAACAGGAAAAGCATCTGCAAAATCACCCTTGGGCCCAGCCCATTGAACGTCCTCTTTGCTAATGCCCAATGAACCCAGTATTAACCACATCAATTTTGCCGCTAGCTTTTTCATCTCTTTCTCATATCCCTCCATTACATCACTGATCAAGAAAACAAAACGAAAGAACTGAGAGAAATGAAAACACTGTATGAAATAGTGAAGATGCTATTATTATGGATATAAAACAAAGTAAACGGGAAGACACTGGATTTTTTTTCTTGAGACTCTCTCCAAATCCCCATAGCGGGTCCATTGCTTTCATTTTAATCTTTGCTAATTGCATTAGGGAAAGCAAATGGATTTTCATTTTTGAGTATTTTGATATACAGTTAAACTGCCTTTATCAATTCATTACCAAATTAAATGCAAAGGAAAAAAAATATTGAAATTTAGTTTACACGTTGTGGATTAATATTATTACCAGTGTTTGGTATAATCCTGGGGCCAAAGTTGGCGAAAATGATGGAGAGGTGATCCAAAGACAGTGAAGCCTTCATACCACATGAGCTTTGAGAAGAATGGGGAAATTCTCGCTAAGCCGTAGCCAGAAACGGCGTCGGGTGATCGAGAAGCTTTGAGTTTTTGTTGGAGAGGTAAAGAGAAAAGAGTTTTAGCAGTAGACTCAGTTTGTTGAAGAATGGAAGTGGGGATTCCGTGATTAATGACTTGGAAAACACCCCAACTTTTGCATGCATGGCCGATGAGTTGAAGAGCATTAGGTTCATTGAGATCAATTACAGGGACGGATTCAGAGACTAAAGAGGAATCAACAACAGGAGTAGATGGGTAGTCGTCGAACTGATGATTCCATTTGTAGGAGTCAGGCAATTCCTGAAGAGAGGTAAAGTCCGGGAGATTGCGATGAAGGTCCACCGGGTGAGCTCGATAAGCATCAGAGATTCTTGAAGGCATAATGAAAGTACTTTTCAGTAGAAAACAAGGAATCTATCAAAGCCAGAGAGACAGAGAGAGAGAAAAGGAAAGAAAGGAATTGAGTTTTTGTGTTGGATTTTAGAGGTTTAAGGGCTAAATTGAAAGGAAATTAAAGTGGTGGTGAGAGCCTGGAGTTGTTGTTACATTACTAACGTAGGATCCATGACAAAATAGAAAAGCAAAATGAGATTAGATGAAAGACATAGTTTGTAGACTATATATATAGAGAGGCGTGAGGAGAGAGAATATGATAGGTAACAAATTTTTACCAACATTTAAAAAATCTAATCTTCAACTTTTATCTTGCTTACAATCATCTATGTCATAAATAAATAGTAATTAAAAGCAGAAAAGTATTCTTATATTAAAGGAATGTTTTGTTAAATTCGAAACCAATAAATATTCCAAATAACCTCTCACATTCATCTAAATTATATATATATTTATATATTTTTAAGATTCAATCAATGTTAATGTCTTTGGTTTATTAAAATACCAAGTCCTCTTTTGCGAATATCTAAATATAAATAATTAATAGAAGAAAAAAAATTAAATAAACTCCGATATTTAAAAAGTATTTATGAATTTTCTAAAGAAGGGGAACAGCCATATCCGGAAATTTTAATGTTACTTACCATTTTGATATTTTTTACTTGTGTATTCATACTGAAAATGGTAATTTTTTTATACTATTTAAAAGTTTCAAAATCAATTTTTTGTGTGGCCATATATTTATATTATAAAAAGAAATAATGTTTATAAACTTTATATTTTATAATCCTCTAAAATGCATCTAAAAGTATGACAACTCAAATAAAATAAGAGAGAATTTAGGAGCATTGGACACAACTGCATTTCGCTATATACGAGAAAACAGAGAATATGGAGATTATATTCAATGAACAAGTATATAATATATGATGTGTATATTATATTTCAGTCTTAAGAAATTACTGTTAGTGTTGTTGTGGTTGTTGTTGGTATTAGCTGAAGTTTGGGTAGGATTTGGGCATTGAGTGGCACATAAAGAAAGTTTGAATAATAAAAAAAAGTTGAAAATAATTAAAAAGTAATTAAAAAAATGAGTGACACAGAAAAGAGTACAAGGAAATAGAGGGTCCGGGGGGTCTGAAGGGGAGAAGATGATGGAGATGATCGTGACAGAGTGGGTGAGACCAAGGAGAGAGTGGGGAGTTTTATTTGTGTTGAGTGGTGTTGGGAGAAGTGTGGATGGAAGGAGACAAGAAAAGAAAGGAGAGTAAGTGTTTGTATTGGCCAATATTAAAAACAAAGAAAAGGAAAGGACCATTTTGTCCTCCAATTGATCGAAGAGCTTAAGAAACCAGGAGTTAAATCCAGACTCAATTTGCAGCTCGGCTTCATACACCCTAGGCGTTTTCAAAAACTAGAAAATACCCCCCTCAACTACAGTTGGATTTACGCCAAACTGAGCCCGAGTATAGTAAAGTTTATTTTTGGCTCGTTTTCAAGGGGTTTAATTCAAACTCGCTAAGCTTGAAAAATAACTAATTTATGTTTGGCTTGTTTCATGAATAAAGAGTTCGTATTTAACTCACAAAAGGTTCAGGTTTATGTAGAAGAGTCAAACTTGGCTTAGGTTTATTAAGCTTGTTCGTTTGAATTTGGTTTTCACGTGACTTATGTAACGTCGTTTCTTAATATATTTTAGCTGAGCTTCGGGCTCGTAATCGATTTTCAAATATATTTTAGTTTGGATTTGAATTCAAATTGATATATGTTAAGTTTGAATTCAGATTCATTCTAGCAAAACTCATATCAAACCAAAAAAAAACTTGTTTCAAATCCAACCCTATCTTCAATTAACCAATGTTGATTAAATTTCAAATCTCTAAAACAAGAGTAATACTATGTATATCTACTTTTGAGTATATAAAAATGATACATATATAATAAATTATTATAGGATTGAATATTATTTTATTATTAATTTAAAATTATTCATTTATATAATAACATATTATATATTTATCCATCCGTATATTCCAAAGTTGGTGAATATAGTTATATTACTAAAACAATATATTGAAAAATAATAGTATATTTTACCCTTATACAATTTGACGTTTGTTAGAACGACGAGAATCTATCCCAGTATATTCAAAACTATAGGATATAGATAGTTAAACCAAAATCTAAAGGGGTTAAATGGAAATATCTCGAAAAGAAAAGCATCTCAAGCAGAAAGCCAAAGAAAAGGTGGAGTTGGTTGGGTTTTGGGTTCCATGAGTGGGTAGGGACCCTTCTCTCTCCATGTGCTTTTGTCTTTGTCCCCAAGTAGAAAAACATCTATTATCAACCATCCTCATATTCCTCACCCTAATCCCTCTTCACTATAGGACAATGCCCACCTTCACTACCCTTACCACTGTATTCGCCTCCTACTCTTTGCCCTTTCGATACTGGTGAAATTTTTAATCTATAGTGCCACTTTGAATCCTGGTCTCACTGTATATATAATTATTCAACAAATAAATTATATAAATTTATTTATATAATTCAATGTAATAATATTTTATTGAATAATTTTAATATTAAAAAAAATAAACAATTAATCACCTAATTATAAGTTATTATCTCATTATACAAATTAATTAATAAAATTTATTTATATATATAATTTTATTTTTGTCTAAATTATACTTTCATACATAATCCCTTTGTTCAAGTCTGGGCTCATTTGTGATACCAAAAAGTTACAACATTAGATATCATGTCTTTCAAACAATTCCTGATCAAATTTGATTTTTTTTTTTTTTTTAAAGCTGTAATTTTCAACATCACTCAAGTCATTGGAACATGGTATCTGTCGACAAAAAATATTTTGCTGAAAGGGTAATAAATTTAAACTGTAATATAAAGGTATTCTTGTCCGTGGAACAAAAACAAAAGTAGAAATAGTGTTCCTGGTCATTTCCATGAAAGGTTTTAAATTTCCCTTTGGTATTTTGTGGTAAGATCAGTGTGTTATTTTAATTATATTTATTTGTCCACATGACCCAAGTGGCCCTCTCCCGAAAATCATCCATAACTCTTTTAACACACTACATAATTTCATTGGTGTCCCCAAAGCCATTTTATGATGCTTCTCTTTTCATTCTGTGATTTTAAATTCCAACAATGCCCCTTACGCTATCTTCATTATTTGGAGACCATAAATCGACACAAAAACAAAGCTCAATTTTTCTCTTGTAAATTATTTTTGTGGTAGCTATGAACACACAACATACAAGAAACAAGATTATAGATGTCATATTAACCGTCATATCATGATGGTGTACTTATTCTCATAACATGACCATCCAATTAGTGTATATATCCATCCATCGGACATTCGTTTGTGAGCATCCATGCACCCACATAACATAAACTTGTAGAGTTTTGCTGCCATGCACGTGCAGTTCACGTTGAGGTTGGCCCCGCCCGTTACATAAATAAAGCCTCCAAAACAAGAAATGATTTTTATGGTGAAAATAAATTGATTGGATGTTTTACTTAATATCTTCTAATATGTAAGCACATCCATAAATAATATAATCCCGTCAAATTATAAAATATAGGAAAGAAACTTATAGAATCGTTTTTTTTTTTAAATAACATAGACTTTGAGCTAAAGCTAGGTTATATTTGAAAAGTATCTTTCAAATTCATCATCCAATTCTATAATTATGAATCGGAATATACCTAAGTTTAAATGGTTGATTCATCATTAAGAATTAAATAGTATTTATTTTTTAAGGTTTTGTTTAGTTTCAGTAATTTTTTATTATTAAAAATAAAAATTAGATATAATTATTATTATATTTAATAAAATTGGATAAAAATAATAAGAATAAGTCAGAATAATCCAACCTAATTTCGTTGCGGACGAAAGAGAACAAATATTTGAGTGAAATTCACAAGATTGATTTGTGGTTTTATGTGTCGAGTGTGCATTGGTTACGGAAATGTATGGCTCAGTTTTCAAATTCTGCTGGATAATGTTGAATTTGGTGATCATGGATCGTGACTTCTTATATTTATTATTTGAATATCAAATATCACAATATAAATTAAGTTTCCCTTAGAAAAAATATATATATGTGACAGAGACACATGAAGAAAAAGAAAATTGTACTAATGAACAGAAGTTCAATTTACAATGTTTTTATTTGATATTGGACCCTGACCTTTTCCTGACTGTTTTCGTATTGTTATACCAGCGACCAGCATAATGGTTTGTTTTGTTCCTCTACAAACAAAATGACTCCTTTTAGTACATAGATATCTAAAACCTGTAGCCGCTCAAAATTAACTGCATATATGCAGTTCAAAAATTTACGAGTTAGAAACCTGAAATTTCCATCAAACCTTACAATTTTTAAGAGTTGATAGTTCAGTTAACCTTTTTTTTGTGATGCATAATTGAAGAGAACAAACCCTAGAATCAAATGCAGCCAACCAGTTTACACAAATTTGGAAATACCCACCTCCGTTAAATTATCTACGCTTAGATTTAAATTCTAAAAAAAGCATTTTCGATAATGGAAAGATTGTTTGAACGTTGTTAGATGGCGTCGTTTTCGTCTTGAAGCAGCACATGTTAGCCTTTTCCTTTGTTGGCTCCATGGATGTTGACATTTATCATTCTTTCTTCAACTTAATTTTTCTCTATTAACTTTTGAAGAATATAATATTTATTGAGTATATAGTAGAGTAGAGTAAGACAAAACAATCCACTTGGAATGCAAAATGAAGTTCGAAATTAAATATTCGACAACTTGAAAAGCAGATGCTAAAAGAAACTTACTATGAAGTTGAAGATTTGGTTGTTTTACCCTTGAGGTAAGAAACCAAGCATATGTCTTCTAGCTTTTCTCTGTTAGAAAATGACTAGACGAAAAGAAGTGGAGCCCAATTGAATTGCTCTGGTAAAACTTTGTACTAAAGTTGTCATCTCTTCCCAAGATGGTTCCCATCCAGTCCCCAGATCTAGTCGTAAAAGACACTATATCGTTTCCCTACCATGAACTCCAATTCAAAACTGCATCAGTTTGAAAGCAGAAGCAATTTCCAAAAGTGGCGCAACATGATAATGTTTTTTTTAGCCATAAAGCACCCTATGAATACAACAAATAAAAGGTCCTAGATATTTATACAACGAGATATAAAGCAATTTTATCAACAATGAATCCAAACAACAAAAGGGACCTGAAAATGTTTTCGTGTTTCTTGCCTTGTCTATGCGATGATTAATTTAACCACATCACTAACACATTGGACTTGCGTTTTTGTTGCCTAGTTCTCTAGACTTTGATTGTATTTCTTGTATGAAAATATTGTAATATTGTCCCAAGGAGATTCTTAGCATAAGAGATTAAGAGTTTATATATTTTTTATAATATTTTCAAATTAAAATTTTAATTTATCTAGTATAATAATTATGAGGGCAGTCATTTGACCTAAAATTTTATTTATTTATATATATATTATACAATCAAACTTTTTCATAAAAAAATATACAAAAATTATACTAAAGAAATATCTAATTATAATATATGTGAAAAACTGATTATGCAAATAATACATAACGACTAAACACCTTATTTATATGTAAAATTACCTAAAATATAAAAAGCAGTTTTTTTATAAAATAATAATAACAATCCATTATTTGCTTAACAAAATTTTATCTCTATCATCTACAAAAGATTCATCTCATGTCACTTCATGCATCCCTACCAAATATTATATTATAATTATAAGGGAACACCGAATTTTCAAATTTTCAAGTCTTTAAAAATAAGAACCAAGAGTGAGAAAAAACTAAGATGGACAACTTTTGGACTTACTCCTCAAGATTTGAAGTTATTCAATTCATTTGCTCTCTCTAAAATTATGACCAGTCACATGAAGAACCAAACAAGTGGCTAGTGGAAACCCCTAGAAGGAAGGAAAGATTGATTTGAAGTTGGAGACGTGAGTGCTCGGATGGCGGCCAATTTCTTATCTCCAGCTTATCTTATTATAAAGTATTGTATACGAAATCAATTAGTCTGTGTTAAAATCTAATTTATCATATTTATATATCATTTATATTATTTTTACTTAATATAGAACACTTACTTATATTATTTTTATTTGATGTGTAACTATTTTAGTGTTTAACACTTTCTCTTAAGTGTAATCATTATAGGTTGTTAAACTCGTCATTTAGTCGGATGTATCACTATTTAGTATTCAAGATTAAGTTAGGGTGTTAGATCCCTCTATTGCTCTGATACTATGTAGAAATATTTATCCTATAAGTGTAAAAATCAAAATTCATATTACACTAAATCAATTTACTTATATTAAGGTTTTATCTACCACACTGATATATCACTCATATTGTTTTTATTTTATATGAGAGACTATGTAGAAATATATTGAATCTATAAGTATAGAGATAAAAACTCATATTACATAAAACCAATTAGTTTTTGTTAAAGCTCAATTTACCACATTTATATAATACTCACTTTTATTATTTTTATTTGATAATATTTAGGATTACTTGAGGCTTTTAGGGCCACCTATTTAGTTTTAAGTTCTAACACCATATAAAAATATATTAAGTTTATAAATATAAAGATTAAAATTTATATTATACGAAATTAATTAACTTTTATTAAGATTTAATTTATCATATTTATATATCATTTACTTATATTAATTTTATTTGATAATATCTATAATCACTTTAAACTGATACAAGTGAATGCCATATAAATATGATAAATTAAATTTTAATAAAAATTAATTAATTTTATATAATATAAATTTTGATTTTAAGACTTACATGGGTGCACTATATTCCTACAAGTACCAACACTCTTTAACAGTGTTAATGCTTTGGAGATCTTCTTCTTCAGATTTCACCACTACCAAGAGACTATTGTGCGATAGAATTTGTAATTATTTTATTATTTGAGTGGCATTGAATCATGTTGTTCACTGCAACTTATTTGCCATTACCGGTGTTTTGATTGATTCGATCTTTATTTATTTTCTCTGCGACATACAATATTATGGGGCGATGAAAGGGCAACGTACAATAAGCACTTGCAGAACTTTTTTTTTATTATTATTATTTTAACATTAGATTTTATCTGTATAGATTAAATAGATAAATTTAAGATATAAATTCAAATCTAAACTTTTTCTTTAAAATTTTTAATATTTTATCAATATTTTTTATTTATTTTATCTTATCATTTTGTGAAAGTTATAGTTTATACATAAAAGTTTGGGTTTCTGTAAGTAAGGTATTTAAGTTATCTTTTCATTTTGTGAAAATTATATTTTATAGATAGAAGTTTGGGTGACTTGACTCCAACTTTGACACATAAAATTAACATTATTTCTTATAATTAATTAAATTAATCTTATTTAAAAGAGTAAATCTATATTTCAAAGATTATTAAGGTAAAATCATTAAAATAAGATTTGACAAATTAATTCTGATACATAAAAGAGTTTGTCTCTAAAGTGGCACCATATTCAAACTGAGAATTTAATATAGTTAAATAAATTAGTTTTTTGATATTAGAAAAGGTTATGGTTAATTTGTTTCGGTATAAAACAGTAGATTTAACATGAAAATCTCATTGGTAGGTGTCATTTGTCTATTAGCATAATGACAAGAGTTTAACGAAGACGGGTCATAGGCCTTTTTGGGGGGTGCCATGAGATTATGCCAGACGAAATTTTGTCTATGGGCTAAAGATATTTTAGTATGGAAAATGAAGGGCGTTAAAAGATATCCTACATAACACCTAGTGCATGGTTGCAGTCGACCAAACCATACCAAATAGTGTTAAACTCGAGTTTGACTTGATTAGATATATGTCAAACTCAAGTTCAACACTTAGAGGCTCAAGATCAAGCCTTATACTATTTAGTTTGATTTAGTCATTTACAATCTTATAATATTTTGGGTTTTAACGTAGTTTTTATTTAAGAAATTTTAATTAAAAAAATTAGATTATTTTTTAATCTTATATTAGAACAAACATAACAAAATAACAAGTTACGCAAAAGATAATATAGAAATTGATGAAGATATTAATCAAATAAGATTGAGTATTTATTCATTTATGACCACAAACCAATTGCGCTACAATGGTATTTTTAAATGGACTTATCATACATGATTTCATTATACCCCAAATGACATGTAACATTTTATTCACCATATTTTCAATGATTTTATTTTAAAGTATTCTCAATTAGATGTTAAATCATAGAGGAAAAAAGATGTATTTAAACCAACAAGATAGTTGCAATGATGATGTGTTTCCACGATTAGATATATGGTGATGGAAGACTAGTGTTTAGCTTGAAGATCTCAAATTATTCAACTTATTCAAAGACACAAGTTTGGAGACAATGCAGTGCCAACCAATGATAATACTATTTTGTTTTTTATAGATATTGTAACAAATTCAATTATTATTTTATTTATTTATTTAGACGCTAAATTTTATAATTTGCTCACATTGTATATTTTACTCTAAATCACTAATAGAAATGAATTATTCAATTACAACTAGTATTAATTTTTTAAAAAATTTTATAGCATACATGCATTTAAATATAATTTTTTTCTAAGATTTAACTTATTTTTTACATTTTAAAAAAATGTAATTAAATAATTAAATTTATAAATGTATTATAGGCCAA
This sequence comes from Mangifera indica, assembly GCF_011075055.1. Lineage (NCBI taxonomy): Eukaryota > Viridiplantae > Streptophyta > Magnoliopsida > Sapindales > Anacardiaceae > Mangifera > Mangifera indica. The sequence continues at coordinate 7,128,908 of NC_058139.1, forward strand.
AAGACTTATTCCTACCTAAGGAATAGTAAAATCTCAAATATATATCCGTCAATTTTTAAAAATTTAAACACCCACCTATCATGAAATTTTCGTTAGAATTTTCTGTTAGGGTTAAAAGTAAAACTGTAGCTTTACCAGTAATATTAAAAAAATTATAATATTATTCTATTTTCTTCAAATTTTTAAAACTAACAATTTCACCTCATTTTCAAAACTTTTCAGTTTTGAAAAGTAGTTTCCCCCTTCTTAAATCCCTAGGTTTCTTCCCTCTTTCTTTGACAACCCTTTGATGAGAGCAATAGTTGAAATGAGATGGTGACAAACGTCTCTTCATCTCTGTTGATGAAAGGACATCTCTTCATCAAAAGTTATCTCCGATGACGAAGAGACATCTACTGACGTCTCATCTCAACTGTTGCCATCATCGAAAGGGGAGGAAAGAAACCTAGGTATTTGAGAGGAAAAAAACTATTTTTCAAAATTGGAGAAGTTTTGAAAATAAGGTAAAATTGTTAATTTTTGAAATCTAAAGAAAAAATAGATAAATTTATAATTTTTTAATATTATTGGTAAAATAACAGTTTTACTCTTAATGTTAATAAAAAATTCTAACGAAAGTTAGGTGATAGATATGTGTTTGGGTTTTTAAAAGTTGACAAACATGTGTTTGAAATTTTACTATGCTTTGGTGGGAATAAATCTTTGGCCTATATTATAATTATAAAATATTATAATTTAATATAAAATAAAATTAATATTTAAAAATATACAAATCAGATCTTGGGGTCTGCTTGCCAAGCCAAGGCTAGAGCCAGACCCCTCATTTGCCCACCTCTAATCAGGCCCCTATTTGCCCATCTCTATCTCTAACCCGTGTGTTATTTTACATGGAATACGTAGATTAATTTGGTGGAAATTTTTTTATTCATAATTAATCATTTAATACTTTCCAGTGACAACCTAGTCGGTATATTCACAATGCAGAAGTAGCTAGAAGACTAATAAATTATTCACCAATTTCTTGAATAGTTCATATAATTGTTTTATATTTTGTTACAAATTATTTTATGCATCTCAGAAGAGCATACACAGACAAAGACGTATGTAAATTTTTTCATTTTTGCCTTTAACATGAACCTGTTAATAATCAATGCAACTTAGAAGTTCGTATTCTCAGTTCCTTTTTTATTATAATGATCATGCAATTCCAGTTCACAAACGAAAGGGATTTGTTCAAGCTACGACAAGAGACAACATGAAGAACAAAACAAACAAAAATCTAAGCCAAATCACATATAACTTTCATAGGAATTGCCTTGGACACATGTCTTGTCCTCTAGTCTTTGCCCAATCAGCCATCAACTGGCTATTACAACTCTTTTACCCATTTACACCATTTGCCTCCCAACTTTTTGATTTATCTGCTTATCGTTAAATAGATTCTTATTAATAATATCTTCAGAACCCAGCTGTTCAATTACTAACTTCCATGAAAAAGAATGAATTATCTTGCGAGGAGCCATGTTAGACCATTAAATTTATAGTGCTATGAGCTAATGTCATCATCACGACAGTCTAAAAATTATATCCAAAATCTACCATGACATTGCCAGGGTTGCGTCTAGTAAGCCAAAAAGCCTATTCCGATAACACTTTGCATTATAAAAGACAAAACACTTATCCCAACGCTGGTGTTTTTGACAATAAAGAACTCGTCGGAAAAGTATATTTTACTTGTAGCAGGGCCGCAGAGGTAACTAATATGTCAAAGGTAGGTGTTCGTGTTAAGACAATGAAAGTATAGTACAATATCTTTAGCTTTAAACGCAACATTTATTGCAGGGCAAGTGGGCTATCCAAGTATTCCGATTTCTGCAGCATTCGAAGAGACAATAAATAGATATATATATATAGAATGTACAATCAATGAGAATAGGGTTCTTGTTTTAGTTGAGCTCACATGCCATTAGTGCATGCACATACAGAAAGAAAAGTTTCTGTTAATATTTACTTAAAGAAGTACTGAAAAAGCAAGCTAGACAACAGAAACAACAAAGGAGTGATGAGATTGAGAGATCTGAAAGTACATTGATGATGAGAGAAGATCCATGATTCTTTAGGCACATGCCTTGTCTTTTAGTCATAGAATACTATCACTTTCATTAAATTTCTATAGAAAAGTTTCCACAGTTTCCTTGTATATCAAGACATTAATTAATCTGTATAACCTCTGTATAATATAATCGAATTATGGTAGAGAGGAGGGCATAGAATAGAAGTACTGAGTTATGTGCTTTTTTTTTGGGTAAAAATGTAGAAGGTCCATGGCAACCCAGTCTAGTCCAATTTGTGTATTCAGCCCATTTGACAACCTCAAGTAGCAATCCGTGGGACAAATTTTATGAACCTTAAATTAAAATAAGCCAATAAGGTCATGTAAACTAAATCATAATTATCAAGATTAGAAATATAAAATCATAATCAATCTGCTAATTGAGCTCTCTAAAACCATGCCAGGAAAGTTGTTGCTAGCAGCAGCAGCATCATTGTTAATGCACGAAGATTTGTTGCACAATTACTTGCTGTAACAGGTCCTATATCATAAATAAACATTAATCAAATTTAATCGAGTTCTAGTTTATACAAATGTATAACAACATGTTTATGCTCAACGTTTTAGTAATTGTGACATTTCGGTTAATAGATTTCACTATCAGAAGTATTTGTGGTGGGAAAATATTCTTTTGAAACTTAAAAAGATGGAAAAGTATTAATGAAGGAATACTATACTGCGAAAGGCATTATACAAAATTATCAAATAGTGCATAAATTTTTACCAGATTCAGCGAAAGGAAGTGGTGGTGGTGGTGGAGGATTAGGAATCCCCAGGCCCAACCCGAGCTCATTGCAATCAAATCCTAAGGAGCCTGGAATATACAATCGAGCCCACAAAATTACAAGCTGTTATCATCAGAACACCTTCATCTTCAACTATTTTAAGCATCATTTATAAGAGAAAATGTTCCAGTAATATTCAAAATAACACTACCCATTATATTCAAAATGATATTTATTTTTTCAATCCTGACGTTGTCATTTAAAAGAGAACATACATAAAACCCTTGGGTAAATTTGATCATTTCCAAAGGAAGAAGTGTCTTACTTACATTCATCAAAACAGCCCCATGCTGGGTTGTTGAACAAATTAGCAGCGCCCTGAGAGCACTGGCATTTGTATCCATTTCCATTGGCAACACAAGTTCCTTTCCCACACCATACAAAGGCACAAACTGTCAAACAAAATTAAATATTTTAAATACAAATCAATTCCTATTTAATGTTTTATTAATGATGTTTATGTACCGTTCATTTGAGGCAAAGACAGAGCTGGTGAAGATGCATTGTTACATTGAAGATCTACAGAACCTGAAAATAATAATTGATCATTATAATAATTTAATTTTAATTTTAACTTAATAATAATTAATTGCTAAAATTATAATACTGTATCATAATCTTGATGTGATCAACTTGGTTTATTTTTTAGCATAAAAGATCAAGAAATATCGTGTACATGAATACATTATTCGTACTATATTTTATAATCTAAGTGCCATGTACGTGAAAAGAGAAATTTCATGTCCATGACATAAACATTTTCAACATTAATTTCGTTAAAAAATTTTACTGTGATCGGCATAATCTCGTATTTATTCATACAGTACATTTGTGTGTATATATTTAATTCTTAGAACGTTTTAAATTTCAAAATCACATTCCTTTTAATCCTCATTTTACTTCAAAATTCACAATAAAAATCCATCTTTAACATTTAGTCCATTTTTCCTCCGGAAATAATAAAATATTAAGAACAGAAATAAAGACAGAAACAGCATAATAATTTGTTAACGAAAAATCAAAACTTAATTTATGAGTGGGTTGTTGAATCAGTCAACTTTACGGGAATTCATCTGAAGCAGTAGATCTTATTGAAAGAGAGAAAAAGAAAGGTGGAGGGTCACAGAGAGAGAAGAAGACTTACAGTTAGGAAGAACACAAGAAGGGAAGGTCAAGGGACCAATCTGAATCTTCTTCCAGCCAGGATCGCATTCACATTCAAAACCGAGAACTGAGGAATTGGAATCCTTGCATGTTCCTTCCCCACAATCCACAACTGCACAAGCTAAACCTGTAACACATATGAAAACTTCAATATTAATTTTTAACCAAAACCATGCTTTGAAAACTGGAACACGTACAGATTGATCAATAGTTCAAGCATTTTTGCACGTAAATACATACTTTCTGCTGCGGTAGGGACTGAGAGGTTGAAAATGGAGAGAGAGAAGAGAAGAAGCTGGAGAGAAATCCTGAGGATGAAATGATTCAAAGTGAAACTTTCCATGGTTACGGGGGGAGAAAAGTTGATGAAGATGGTCAACCGCAACATTTATAATTCTGTGTGAGAAAGCGGTGATTAATAAAGTCACCTTGAACCTAGAGTCGATCGCCTTCTTCTTTTCTTTTAAAAAAATAAAATAGGTTTGTTTTAAATAATCTTTTATTATTAAATAAATATAAAATTTTCTGAAAATTTATTATATATATATTATTATATTTGATAAAATTAATATATATAAACAATAATTATTTTTACTTATAATTAAATTTTATTTAAATGGCTTTAAGATATTATTATGTGAATTAATATTATGTTTAATTAAATTAACATATATTATGTTATGTACTTTTTTAAAATATTTTTTATATTATTTATTATTTTAATTGAAATGGTATTTTTCTTAAAAATTTAATAAGGCTAAAATAATGAAAAAAATTAAAATGATTTAATTTTTTAATATTTAAGATGATGAAAATTATATTTAAATTATCTATTATATAATTATTATTAATAAATAATTATTAAAATTTTTTATTAATTCACAAACCAAATAAGATAATCGAAATCTCTTAAAGTTTAATTTTCTTATTATGACATCTTAATATATATAATAAGGAAAACAATAAAATTATATATATTAAATTTTAATATTTAATTAAATATTTAAATAATATACCATATAATTCAATATTTTTAAATTAAGAATAGAAGAATAATTTGATTTTATGTAAAATAATAATTAAGTCTTTGTATAGATAGTGATTTTACAATATTGTATTGATGAAAACGCGGATGGACGCCTTAGGTAATAACCTGTCCTGCGTTCAACTACTTAGGTGAAAATAATAAATTTCCGTTGGAAATGTCAAAAGCCGAATTAAATTAATAGCCGTCTTTGTTAAATGCTTCATGTTTTTAGCTTTGACGGCCTTTCCTCTCCAAGACGACTGATAATACCTTTTCTTTAACGATTGGTCCGTGGTCTAGAGTAATATTATTTATATCTATTTTAGATATATAATTATTTTATTATGTTAAGAAACGCTTAGTGTCTATTTTTTGACCAAACTTTGGGGCAAGGATGAATTTGTATCATTTTAGAGTGTAAAGTTTATTTTTTTATCGATGCATTCATTTTTGACTAGATGGAAACTCGTCTTCTCCAACAAAAACAAGTTTGAAAGAAGAGAGAAAGAAAAACAGAAGGTGTTGATTGTCAGTTATAAAAAAACGAAAGGTTTTACTAAAAAATTAAAACCCTAAGAAAAAAATATAATTTTTCAAAATTTAATCCTAAAAAGAAATTGTTAGATTTTCAAATTTAAGAACGAAAATTATATAAATTTTTATTTTTTTAAATATAATTAATTAGTTAAATAACGTTTTTACTTTTATAATTAATAGATTATATTAAATTTAGCTATTTATAAGTAAGTATTTGAGTTTTTAAAATCTTCTATATATATATTTAAAAAGATATACTAAACTTTGGGCGAGAATAAATCTTTTGACCTAACAAAAAGGGTTATCTTAAGCCTATGGATTGTGAGATAAAAAGCCATAAACTGTCTTAATATCACCCGTTAAAAGCTTTAAAAATGGTAAAATATTAATAATTTATAACGTTGTTGATCAATTCAGAAAAGCAAGTAATCTAGCACACTAAACACCTATGTGAGCACGATCTTAAGGTTTTAGGTCATACTCTAAACCTTGAGTTTTCATTAGACCAACCCGACATAAAAAATCTTACCCATTCCGATGTCACCTCTAACTAAAATAGAGATGAATAAGACTGCTAAAAACCTATGAGAGCACACTCTTATGGTTTTGGATCATAATTAAAAAATGGAAAATTTCATGATATTTTTGGTCCTAGCAGTGCAAGGTACAAAAATTTGACCATTTTGTTCATCAATGCAATATAAAAATACAAAGAAATTAAATGGTATGATTAGAATTATCTTTTAATATTATATACATACATACATACATTCATATATATATATATATATATATATATATATAATTCTCTGGTAGGTACCCTTTTCATTCATAATATGATCTCATTCACCTGAAATAATAATAAAACTAATAAGAAGAAACAATTTTTAGATATAAAATGAGACTACTTTTTTAATTTCAGAACCCGTTCAAATATTCAAATGAACCAGTTGCATGAAGTTACACAAACTGGCAAATGGTTATGGATTTACCACTCCTACATTCAATCAAATTATAAGTAGACTTACTGAACCATGCCGTCTTTCACAAGTTCTTCTAAGCCCATCCTCAGCCTATCAGCAGCTGATTTACAATCAGCTTCTACCAAGCCACCAAAGGAGATTCTCAAATGCCCTGGACAACCACACGCACCTCCTGGGATTACAACCACACCGTGCTCATGAGCAAGCCAGTGAACAACTGCGTAGTCATCAACGTATTTCTCTGGAAGCCTTGCCCATAAGTAAATTGCACCTTCTCCACCTCTCACAGCGTCTTCTCCCAACGGAGAGAGGGCTTCTAGGATGATTTCTTTGTTCTTCACAAGATCTTTCACCTGTTCTATGACCCACTCTGGGCCAGTTTCTAAAGAGTACAGGGCAAGATGCTGCGAAATTATTGAAGCACAGATAGGTATATTGTCCTGAACTTTGAGAAGTTGAGTTGCAAAGCCCTGCACGTCCGAGGGATATGCTATCTGCATACATTCAGAATTTAGCTCAGATTTGATCCATGAACTTTTGAAACCCAAAATAACAACATAAAAGATCATTAGATTCGAGAAAATATTTATTGTTTTGAGTCTTTCATGATGAATAAATGTCTAAATCTTAAATAACTCTGTCACATGTGTCACTGTTTATACATAATTTTAGAAAATGGCATGATTTGCTTTGAATAACCTGCTGTCCCATTCAAAAAGTTAGAAAAATTGAATCCTAAAACGATTTAATTTTCCTGTGCCAATAAACATAAGATTCTCAATTGCCACTTACATATCCAACTCTCCATCCCATCATTCCATAGGCTTTTGAGAAGGAAAAGATGTTGACTACATGATTTGCTTCAATACACGAGTGTTTTAGACCATCATACATAAAATACCTGCATACAACGTTGATAAGACTCAAATATAATAATCAAAAGTTTCTCAATCATACACTCTAATCATGTCTAGAGTACAGAAGGGAATACTTGGTGAAGTATATTTAAAATGCATTAGAAAAATGTGTCAAAAGTAAATGCCACTTCATAAATTTGGTATGCCTTTAACGGTGTGTATCATTCATGATACACAAGGGACTTTTTTAGGCACCTATATCATCCATCACACTTATACAATTTTTCTAATACCAGGGTTTAAAGAGATAACCACAAGTGCTATGTGCAGTAACAGAAGATTAATTCAATTGCACTATCTCCAAACTGTATCTTATGAACTGCAGATTTAAATCATTATGAGTTTCACAACATGCAACCATGCCAGAAAAACTTCAATTTATCTAATAACACTAATTACAAAACAAACATCCTCGATAGTAGACCGACTACATACTATCAGCATTCTGCAGGCCCCCTTTTTTATCAGAAACAAACAAGCCCCTTTTTACTAAACACAGCATGACAATCATAACATGAGATATCAATAAAAACATAAGACACTTACTCGTATGTGTTATCTACCACAAGCCACGCTCCAGCGTCTCTGCACAAATCTGAAATCCTCTGCTCAAAAGAAAGAAAGCACCTGGTTAAAAGAAAGAAACCATAAAAGAAAACTAGATAAATCTCTCTCAAGGAATGTCAGCAGCTACTCATTTCATGAATTTGAAAAGAGGAAGCAAAATTACACAGGTAATAGCAAGATAAATTTTATTTATATTATTTATTGTGTGAGGATGCATAGACAGATTGACAGAGAAAGACCTTTAGTAGAGGCTCTGGAATATAGGTACCAGATGGGTTGCCAGGATTAACAATGGTAACAAGCTTCGGGGTTGGTTTAGTTTCCAGTAACATTCCCTCTAACCAGTCTGAAACGTAAGGCAAAACGAATTAATGATCTGAAAAAAGTCACGTTATGCAGGAAGAAAATGAACCGAGATATGGCTTGAGCTAAACACACTTCAATCCTGCACTTTCATTTTAATCAATAATATTTGATGTGCAGAATTATATATACACTGAAAACAGAACCTTTAAATAAGTTTAACATGTTATAAATCAAGAAACAAAATATCTATTTGTGATTTTCCAGCCCATTTTAGAGCAATTAAGGGTCTCCACGAAGTCCAACTCCAACATGTCATGAGTTTCACTAAAATCAACTGCATGATGACAATAGAAGAGTGACGAGACCAGAAATGAGGTTATCTGGCAAAATAACAAAAATTTACATCTAAGAGACCACATTGTCAATTCTGAAAACAAATGCTGCCACAGATTTATGTAATATAAAATGAACAAATTTCTTATGTTTCTTACCTGCATCAGGATGAAGCGTATTGGGATTACCAGGACCAATCAGTATCTTAGTGATGCCTGTCATCTGGAAGGCCATATAGGCATTGAAATAGTATGGAGCAAACATAACTACAGAATCCCCCGCATCACATAACGTAAGAACAATGTTCACAAATGCCTGTCATTAGATTGGTTAAATTATGTCATATATTTCAAAAACATATAGGAATCTATGCATTTATAAATGAAAGAGAAGCACATATATAATTATTTTTTACTGAAACTTGTAATTCAACTCAATGTGCCCCCAAAATGGGGACCTGAAATTGAAAAAGTCAAACAGTAGTTAAACACAGGCAATAAAATCAACATCGTTGTTATATCCAAAATTTAGAATTTGATCTAGAAAATTGCTTCAAGAGGATGTCGTGTAACCAGATGATTTGCACAATGAGGGGGGAAAGGACATTGATGAACAAAATTATGGAGTAGAAATCTTAAATAAACCACAGAAGATGTGCTGTATTCATTTATATTTCAGTCTCCACAGCATTTAGAACTATCCCTACCAGTCAGTCATATAATTCAAATATTAGCTTCAGCAGCAGCATATAGTCATTTCAAGAGGTTACATTGCTCTGCTTGGAGGTAGGGATAATTGTATAACTTTAATATAAAAGATGTTAAAAAGATTCTGAATGCAAAAGAACACCCAGAATACAGAAGAATTAAGCACATTAAGCTGGTAGCAGCAAGGGATCAAGATAAGGTGAAATATAACAACTCTGTCACTGAGTTGCACAAATTGGCCTTCTCCTCCTTATTGCTGCAGTTAAGAGATGAAAAGAGTTGTATAGAGCATATATTTTAATTACTAAATTAAAACATAGTATCCTTCTAAACTTAAGTAAGTATAAATTGATTCAACTCTCATATTTAATTCTTACACTGCCTCAATGAGAACAATGAACATGAATTCTAGACTGTGATTTTAGTCACCTGATTTGCACCTGCAGTAACCATCACCGAAGATTTGTGTAAGTTATTTTCCTGTTGCAACTGCAACACAAAGGAAAAATAATTAGTTTACAAGATTTTTATTGATTTCCAATCACATCAACATAGAGAAGAATGCAAATTTCAAATAAAGACACGACAGACCACTCTTGAGAATTGGGTCGAGTTGGCATTAAAAAAAACCAAATCCATCATAATTACAGGCCTTACTAGAAAAGAATTATCATCATATTAATACATGAAACCACCATGACATAATTGTAAATTTTCCAAAGCAGCAGCAAGTAAGGACCCTAGTATGCCAGTCTTCCATGTCTTCCAAAACATCACCTTATCAGATATGGACAATCAGAACCACTTAGATTCTCAATGGAGAAATTTTATAAAAAACTTTTAAGGCATACCTTTTTAGTCAATGCCACCCTTAGTTCAGGAAGACCTTCATCGGCACCATATTTACTAATTGAAGGCTCCCATACAAGTTCTTTCACCTTGTCTAATGCCTTTTTGGGTGGCTGCCAGTAAACGACCCCCTACAGTACATTTAGATCAGTGGGTAAGATGCTTCATATTTTCAATAGAAAATCTTATAGGTCAAAAGCAACAAAGGGTCACAAACCAAGAGGCTTAACTGATATTAACAAATAAAATAACTAAAAACTCCGATAAATAAACATGCATCTCAGAAACCAGATACTCTAGTTTTATTTAATACTATAAAGATGTTTACTTCTTTAAAGCACATTTGCAGAAAAACTTGACACTCCTATAAAAAATCTCAAATCTGGGGAATTTGGGCTTGATGCCTTGATAAATTAATGGTAAAAGTTACAGTCTCAAGTTAAGCAACTTGGACAAAGTTCCCAAAAAGACTAGCCATGTTTTCACCACCACTTAAAAAATGCATTTTGGAAACACATCTTCAATAGGATTTCAAAATTGCATCCTCATCAAATGCCATTTCTCACCTTATGTGTTTCCTAAGCAAAATTATCAGGAAAGCACATCAATCAACCTCTAAATTTTCACAAAGGTCAGCACTAAACATATTTTAAGATAAAGAATGACCATTTTTCTCATTTTTCAATACCTTAATGGCCTACTAACAAAGGTAAAGTTAACAAGTAGACATTGGAGAAAGGAACCAGACCACGTATTTCCCCTTTCTCAGTACGAATACAAAATAATAAACAAGGACATTGAGAAATGGAAAAACAAACCTGAGCCAAAGATACCGCATTTTTCGCTCCTCGGATCAGTTCCTGTATCTGAGAAAACGAAAACAGAATCCCACTTTCACTATCACAAACAACACTCTCTTTCTTCCATGCACCATCAAAGCTCTCCGCACCCACTATACAATATGATAAATATATACACACACATTCATGTAAATAACGAATCCATAAACAAACCGAGCAAAAACATTAAACAATCCAAAATGGTTACCAAATCAATAAACACTTTCTTGCATACACCACCGAAGTTCTTCATCCCATACCATAAATGCATACTTATTGAAGCTGAAATTTAATAAAGTGACAAACACAAGGACAACTCATATTAAGTTATGAATAAAAACCTTAACCATGATCGGCATCTCAGTCTCCCGAGCCCTCCTCGCAAGCTTTCCATAGGAGCCCATCTCCTTCTTCACAAGAACTCACCAACCCAGCAAAAATAAACCTCAAACCCAGCTATTAAGTAAAATTGACAAGCCAAACCAAAACTCGCCAATTTTCAAACTTGGTCAGAAATGGTTAATTTATACAGAAAAAGCGAAATCCTTTATGTTCAAGATTTCAAATTTCTTTGACTATTTGAGGAAAATGTTTATATAATGCTCAGGGTTTTTCGCCAGCATGATCTTATTTGGTTCATTTATAAAATATATTATCTGAGGTGACTTGAAGATATGAATCTATTAGCATTTATACATTAATATTAACTTTATTTCTGTTCATTAAATATTTGAAGACAAAAATGTATTCAAACAAAGCTTTCTATTATCGCCGTATTCAATTAAAATTACAATCACACCACCACCGGTCATGACCCATCACCACTTGTCTACACTGTAGCATCAACATACTACCACCACCTATCACCAAAAACATTTTCAATTGAGATGAGAAGAAATTAAGATCAATCAATGTAAAATTTTTCTTATTTAATTGGTTGACACTTTCAATTGAAACAAGATAAGGTCGGTTGAGATTGAAAATCTTCTATCAAAGTGAAACTCATACCATCAAGAATGAGGGAGCAATGATAACCATTGTGACACACACATTAAACTTTTTTTGCTATTTTTTATTATAGTTTTCTCATGTCATCTCACTTGAGTCTATCTTTAATTTGTTACCATTTTTCTCTTTTCACTTCAATATCTTTGATTTAGTTTAATACAGTAAAATACATTAAAATTACATCCAAGCATGATTTTATTAATATCAACCAACCACAAAAATTGTTTTTATATATATAAATTATATCAAATAATTAATAATTTATATATATAAAAAATATTTTAATTAATATATATTTATAATAATTTTTTTATAACAAAACAACCAAATACCTATAAAGAGAGTGACTTTTTAAGGTACAAGATAAAGAGTTAAGCAGGCCTCAACAGCCCCACTTGACTTGTCAGTCAGCTAACCAAAAATATACTGTCATTTCAATGTTTTCTCTCCCGTGAAATTCCTAAGCAAACAAAAGTTCTTTATAAAGTAGACAAGCCCTCTTACCATGTAAACTTTTCGCAATTTTCTTGACGTCGGCTTTGTCTGATCCACTCAACACAGGGAGTGAATGTAGTACTGAAAGGGCCAGTTAGAGGAGTGAATTGTTTGGGTTAACTTGACGCTTTTTTCATTATGTTTTTGCAAAGTTCAAACACAGGGAGGTCTATGTAATTAACTAAAATAACAAGACTTTTATTATTCCCAAAATTTTTTTTATCGATTTGTTAAATTTTAATATTTGGAATCAGTCAATAATTAATTATATAAAAATGTCAAATATTAGCTTTTCTTTATTGTTGGTTGTAGAAGAAAAGATAAAACAAGGGCATAATGATTACTCCACGAAGATACTGTACATGATTACCTTCAAAAAAAAAAAAGTTAAATAATGATCCATTATAAAATCAATAATTTTTTTAATCTAAAAAAGCTTTACTTGAATTAAATGATAAAATATATTATAAAATTTTAAAGAAATTTCAATTAGGTAGTTAACAATAATTATATCAATAATTAAGATTAAATCCGAATGGAATCAAATTTAAATTTGTTTGAATTTAAATTTAATTTGATTTATATATAATAATAGTTTGAGCTCAGATTCGTCAAGCTCATTACTTTTACAGTTTGACCCAACTTATTTCGAATTTGAGATTTTAATTAATTTATTATTAAAATAATATTATTTTAATACATATTAATCAAAATAATATCATTTTGTATCAAAATTTTTAATTTATTAACTTTGATGAGTAAGCTTGAGTTCAAAATTATTAATTCAAACTCAAATTTAAATTTATTTACCTATGTTTAAAATAATTTATTTTAAATTTATTTAAACCAAATTTAAATTTAAATATAAATAAATTTGATTGGAATATATCACAGCAGCAATTATTCGAGCTGTTGAAATCTTTTTCTTTTTTAACACTCCAGACAACTGCACAGAGGGTTGTAAAAATCTGAGCACATACTGACAATGGCGGCGACCAAAAACAAGAGAGTACTATCACATTTGAGCACAAAAAGTGAAATTGGTTTGCAGTAAAATTAGAGCCATACAAATTGAGAGGAGAGAGAGAATAGTATTAGGATGTTCCAGATAAGGCAAAAAAGATGCCTCTCTCTCTATCAGCAGCATCACTCTTGCACGTTTTGTCGATCCTCACAATTTTTTTTTTTTTAACTAAGATTAAATTATCAAGATAAAAAAAAACTTAAACTCATGTGGTTAAATTATTTTCACCACGGTAAGATAAGGAATAAGATAACAATTTATACAAACAAATTTTTTATCACTGTGTAAAGGCCCAGAAGCACGCTGAACGATCCTTACAGTTTCACATTACGAAAATTGTAATAAACAAGTGTTCCAAATAGGCCCAACTCATACAAAAAGACATGCTTTGATTTGCAGATATTGCAATTTCGTGGCCCAAATTTAACCTCCAAGTTTAACTTAATTTATTTTGGATCAAAAACAGTAATTGTGACTGTAAAAGTTAAAAAAATTAAAAAAATATTAAAACTTGTAAGGGTTCATATTTATAAAATCATGACTTATCTTATATAGTAATTATAGGTTTAATTATTGTGTTTCAAATTTACCTATCTAATTATTAATTATAAATATTTAAAATTAGATATATAAAATGTTAATCACTCTTTATTATATTTGTTGTTTTCCAATCATCATGAAAATATAATTTTACCTTTGTAATTTTTAACAATATGCGTATTTTAATAAGCATATACCATGAAAATCGTTTTTATCCGAAAAGAGTAGCTCCAAAAGTCCAATGGCCATAGAGAACTTTCATCTATCAATAAAAATATATATATTATATATATATATATATATATATATATATATATAATTGTATGAAATAAAAATAAAATAATATTCAATCATATAATAATACATTATCTATATACTCAAATTATATATTAAAAATATTTACATAAAATATTGTTCTTGATCTATATATTTCTGGCTAAGTTACACATCATCAAATGTAACAAAATAAAGGTCAATAACATTTAACTATTATATAAAGACCAACAGGACCGAATCTTAAACTTTAAGAATAGGTTTAAATTATAAATTAAAATATTCAAATTATATGATATTCGAACGTGCTACCTTTTTTACGATATCATAACCAAATCATAATCAATTCTAGTTTAGTTCATCTTTTGCATTGTGGTGTAATCCATTATTATTAAAGTGTTAGTTACGATAATACCCACATGCCAGATTACTCTATTGTCCTTGGTCAATGTATGAACAAAACAAATTTTAAAAATGATGGACACAATTGACTTTTCAAGTGTCATAAGAGCTGTAATTATAAATTCCCCGTTTCTTGGTTTCAAAATTTCAAATATTTGGGCTTCACAATTAATCATTTCAGCTCCAATTAAATGGAAACTCACATACAAACAAGAATTAACGATATGGTATGACATAACATGCATTTCTTAATAAGGGCAAATGATAACATTAAAAATATATCTATAACTGTAAAAAATCTAAATATTTATCTATGATAAAACTTTCTGTTAAAGAGAAAAGCAAAATCCTTATTTTTCTTTAAATTCTAAAACCCTAAAAATTTATTAAATTTTCTCTCCTTAGTTTGAAAAACTAATATTTCTCCCATAGGATTAAGTTTTGAAAAGTAATATTTCTCCCATTTCAAAATTCACAGGGAACGACGAATGCTCTCTCTCTCCAACTCCTTCTCTCTATCTGAATATCTCTCTCATTGATTGGATTTCATTTAGATTTAAAGAATCCAGATGAAGGTGTCATTCAAACAAATCATTGTTGTTTGGACAACAATGAGGCTTCTAAACCAAAGGTAGACGTTGAAGATGGCAAACCCTTGGTTTGGACACGTCATCATCATCCAAACAATGATGATTCATTTTGATGATGTTTTCATCATCTAGACAAAATCCAACCAAAGGGAGGAGGTATCGGACGAACAAAAAATGCTAGAGGGAGAGTCATCATCAAGAGGAAGAGAGGGGCTGCCATTCATAAGGAAATTTGAAAAGAGGAAAAATATCACTTTTTAAAATTTAATCTTAGAGTAAAAATATTATAAATTTTTAGGGTTTTAGGGTTTAAAAAAAAAACAATTTAACCCTTTTCTCTAACAGAAAATTTTAACAAAAAATAATTTATGAGTAGATATTTAGATTTTTTAACTATCACAAATATATTTTTAAAATTAGAGTAAATTTTGGATAAAAAATAGTCTTGCCCTTTTAATAATTGATTGGTTAGATGTTCACCTTTTAACATGTAAACTTGCATAATAACAATTGGACACAAAAATAACTAATTTTTTGAAAAAGCGTTAGAATAATTCTATAATAAATAATTAAATAAAATTGACCTAGGACAAATGTTGATGATTTTGTCAATCTTGTCACATGTATGTTGTATCTTGTAGATCTACTGGCTTCCACCCTTTTTAAGTCAAACATTCAACCTCTAATCAAACATAAAATCTAATATAATATTACAGTGTTATATAAATCCCATTATTATTTATTTTTATTTAAACAAATAAATGTATTAATTATTTTTATTTTCAACATGTTTCTTTAACTCTATTAACACAAAGAAATATTTATTATAACTTCATAAATTATTTGACTTTAGGTCATATTACCATTTATAATTATTTTGTTTGGTTAAGTAATCATAAAGTTAAATATACTTCCTTCGTCTTATTTTAAATAGGCTAAAAGATTTGTTCCCACCCAACTTATAGTAAAAACCTAAACTTTTTTTAATTTTTAAAAATCTAAATACTTATTTAAAAGTAAAATTTTATTAAAAACTCAAAGTTAAAGGTAAACTTGTTATTTTATAAAACATAAAATTCATTAAGTTACTTCTCTAAATTTTAAAAATTAATAACTTCACCCTTATTGAAAGTTTTTAAACTTTGAAAAATAGCATTCTCCCTCTCAAAAAAAAAAACTTAGGGTTTTTTTTCTCCTTACTTCGGCCACCATCTCCAACAAACAACGATCAATCTTTCTTCCTCTTGATGATGCCTTTCGGTTTGAAGTCCCCATATGACGTTTGGATAGAAAAATCCATACAAAGAAGCTTATCGTTTGGACGACAAAGGCGTCATCCTAGATGACAATGACTCCTTAGTCTTGTCGTCTAGACGAAAGACTCCTTCATCTGGATTTTTTAATCCAAACAAAGGATATATGAATTTTTGATCTAGATGAAAGACGTTCAAATTTTGTCCAAGAGGTGAGGGCTTCAAACAAAAGGAAGAAAGACTGGGGGTTGTTCATCAAAGATAGTAGCTAGAGTAGGGGGGAAAAACCTTAAGTTTGGGGGGAAGGGAATGAAAACTTTAGGTCAAAATAAAATTGTTAGTTTTTAAAATTTAGGGAGGAAAATATAATAAATTTTATGTTTTTTAATTTTTTTGTTAAATAATAGTTTTATCTTTAACTTTAATTAAAATTTTTAATAGAATTTTGTTCATAAATAAATATTTAGATTTAAAAAAAATTAGAGAGGATCATTTTGGGGTTTTAGTATATTTTGGGTTGCAGCAAGTCTTTTGGCCTTTTAAATATTATATAATTTCTCGAGTTTAAACCTCTCACCATCCCGCCCGCTCATACTCATTGCTGGCACTTCAGTTTCTTAACTTACTCTATGATATATATTGAAAACATCATTCCTCTTTCTAAATCTTTCTTTTAGAAACAGGTTTTTTTCAAGCCATACATACATCTAGGTACCCATTTGTCTCCATATGTTCCTCACTTGATGTTTTTATGGCATATTTGCTGCTACATTGATTAGGGTTTGCTGTAATTTGTGAAAAATTTGCATTTTGTAATGTGGGTTTGGTGTAGCTTTTATTGACGGACGTGGGTTTATTTTGGTTGCGGAGAAAATGTGGGGAAGTGAGATACAATTTTAAGGCTTTAGTTGTGGTTTCTTTCTTGTTTTTCACTTACTAGACAGTGAGGAATGCTGATGATCAAAGTTAAGTGAGCATAATGTTGCTCAGTTTTTACATGATTTTTTTTTAAATTTTTGGAAACATTATGTTTTTTTTTTTTTTTCTTGTTTTCTGGCAAGACATTTTTTTTTAAAATTTGTCTTTTTTATTTCTTTTGTCATTTTTTTTTGGTTATAATTTGGAAAATAATCTTGAAGTCATATCACATAGATTTCTAGATAAGATCAGGAGGAGTATAACCGCGTACAGGTCTTGAATCTCTTTTTAACTTCCTCACCTATTTTCGTTCATGGATTTTTGTCGTACTTTTCTACTTCTTCTTTTTGAATTCATCCGAAATTTGGGTTCACATTTTGAATCTTTTTCATTTTTTAACATTGAAAAATTGAAATTTCATGCATTTAGTAGCTTAGTTTATGTATGGTTTGATTCTTGGATTCTTCATATTAGTTTGCATTATTTTCCTCATGTTGAGGCTTGTCAAGTCAATCCTATATACTTGTTTAGTTTTTACGCGCTTTAATAAGTTTTTCAGTTAGTGAATGTATAACTTCGAAAGACATATTCCCAAGAGCTTCCTTTTTAAAATTGGGCAGGAATACACGATCTATTTAGTAGCTCTATATTGCAAGAATAATTAGTGCCATGATGATTGTCTGTGTGCAATTTGGAGGAAAAAAATGTGGTGGATTTATAAATTTGGATTATATAAATTGGGACATTAAAGGATTTCTTGGTAAAGAGATAGAGAAACTCTTTATTAACTTGCCAATAGGTTAATGCATAGTCCTGAAAAGGTTTGAACTATTTAAGGTTCAAGATCTGACAAATGCAATGGTAAGACTGATAATTTTTGGTTGCTTTATTCTGATCTCTGGTTTTTCTTCTTCTCTCTTTAAATGTGCTTCTGTTGAACCTTATCTTGAATTTCTGTTCTCAAATTTGCTTGGTTCTGATATGGCCAGTTTTTTGCAGGTACAAACTTTCTAGTTTTGTTTAATGCTTTGCATTGTTCTTTGAGGCTTGTAAATATGAAGAAGCAGAACTCCATGACTTCTAATATTGGAGATTTTGCTGGACGAATAACACGTGCTCGAGCTGCTGCCTTGAGCTCAGCTGGACAGATGCCTCCTTTAAAAGATCATGTGGAAGAAAATAAAAGAATGGCTCGTCGAGGTAATACAAAAAGAGCAGCCTTGGATGAGAACAACACTGATGCACCTGATAATCCACACCACCAGCATAAGAGAAGAGCAGTACTTCGAGATGTCACAAATGTTTGCTGCAAGAGTTCTTGCAAGAGCTGCTTTAATGATACTAAAATTCAGGTTAATGCATTTTCCTCACTGTTTGTTCACAATTCTGATTTGTGTACCCTTATTCATTGTAATTACTGTATATATATTACAAACTCCTTGTTCAATCTATTGATTTGGCTAATTTATGTTAAAAAGACATATCTGTTGATAGATATTTCTATTGCATGAGCAGAACGAGTTAGGATTGAGCAAAGAAAAGGCAATTTTGATTAAAAATTTTCTTGTCCTTGTTAACATAGCACATGCTAAAGTACAATTTTTTTCTTTTTTTTTTTTATGATTTACAGTTGAAAATTTCTTCATTATTGCATTTCTACATGTGTGGCTAAATTTAAGCATCTTCAGAACTTCTCATTTAGCTTTTCCAATCAGTAATCTGAATGTATAATTTCAGGACAACAGCATTCAGCAGGCAAAAAGAGGTCAGGCCAGGGTAACCAAAGTGGCTCCTTCTGTTTCTGTAGAACTGCCACAGGTTGAAGCTAATTCAAAAATAAAAATTATCCAAGACATAGTGAAAGAAGAATCTAAACTAGAAGAAGTTTCAACCAGCTTGCATACAGATAAACCTCTGCACTTAATTACTATACAGGAATGCGGCATAGATGATCAAAGGATTGCAGACCTGAGTTCCGGTATGCCTTTAGAGTCTCAAAGTTCTCTAAATGAAGGTTCGCAACTCTTCCATTTCTCACCCCCAAGCAGTAGAACTATTATGTACTACTATTTTATTAATGGTTCAGATTAGAATGCCTAATAAGAAATACTTGTGGGAATTTTTGTATGTAATATCTGTTATTCTTAAAGACTTACATATGTTGAGTACTTTTATCCTAAATAGTTGTGTGCATAAAAAATCAGTGGCATTTTTGTTTCAAATGTGGTTGCAGAGGAGAAAGGCGCTTTTCATGGGAAGCTAATGACATCATGTGATCCTGACTACGTGAACATTGATGTTGATAATACAGATCCTCAACAGTGCAGCCTCTATGCTGCTGATATCTACACTAATTTGCGTGTTGCTGAGGTTTGTGGTGTAGACATCATTCTTTTATTTCTACAGCATTCATGTTTGTCCTTTCTGTTATATGTGTGTGTGTTTTGTATCTGTTAGATCTTAAAAATTAAGTCAGTCAGCAACCTTCTCCAAATCATGGAAAAATGAGAATGAACATTTAAAATATACAACATGCAAGCCTAGGATGAACAATATAATTTTTATTTCTTCTAATGTTATAGCTTATGACTAAAGTGGCTTGAAATGATGCATAGGCATGATTTAATGCTGCAATAAATGTTTAAATCATGACCTAATATTTGACTTCAACAGCTCATCCGAAGACCATCTCCTAGTTTTATGGAAAGAATACAACGTGATATAACTCAAACCATGCGGGGGATTCTAGTTGATTGGTTAGTGGAGGTTAGAATACTTTCATTACCTGAATTTGCTATTTTAAATCATCTGGGTAATGCATGTAATCTTTTATACAAAACTCATGTTTTTGAGGTTTATCCTGAGGCAGGAGCCTTTTATGGCCTTGTTTTTAAAAGACTGTTGCAATGGCTGTTGCAGAGTCACAAGAGTTTCTGCCCAAAAACAGAAAGGAATAATTATAGTTAAAAGAAAGTACTATGAACTTTGTTTATGCTGACTCTGGCTGCTGTTTCAGTCATTATCATGTTATTTGTTTTTTTTTTTTTCTTCTGAGCATTGTGAATATCATTCACAGAGATTTATTCATTTTCTGAAAGTTTTATACTAGCATTAGAAATGAATTCCATTTTAGTGTCTTTCAAGTTGAGAAACTAATATTATTCTTTACAGTTCAAATCCTTTTTCACTGATATAAAGCCCTTGCAGGGTTATATATGCAAATTATAAATGCCAAAATGGCTAATTACAGATTAAATTATTCTTGGTTTCAGGTCTCCGAAGAATATAAGTTGATGCCAGATACACTTTACATGACAGTATACCTCATTGATTGGTTTCTTAGTCAAAATTACATTCAAAGACAAAAACTTCAACTGCTTGGCATCACTTGCATGTTGATTTCCTCGTAAGCTCTCATACTCCATGGCAGAGCTCTATGTATAATGATTGTGATCTACCATATGGCTTGCATAACTTTATAGCCAGTCATTATTATTCTGATGTACAAAAATCTAATTTTGCTTCATCCACCTATATGGTTGTTAAGCACATAATGGCTATTTTTTTTTCTAGTTTATTTGATTTAATGCTTAATGTGGGTACCTCCATATGACTTGAAGGAAGTATGAAGAAATATGTGCACCACGAGTAGAAGAATTTTGCTTCAGCACTGACAACACTTACACAAGAGAGGAGGTATGTCTTGGTTCTAGCCAATTAAATGCTCAACAGTCATGAACTTGGAATGTGGAAAATATTTGCATTCAAGTGAGTGATATGATGTAGTACATCTTGACTAATCTTAGCATAGGTTTTCTACTCTCTCTAAAATTACGTATTTCAAAGCAACTTAGCTGGAATGCCTTTTTATTGCATCACTAGCAGAGTCTGCCTTTCATTTTTTCTTTCTCCCTGCTTGAGAATTTTAGTAATTTGTGCCTGAGGAAAGTAATTTTTCAGGTTCTAAAGATGGAGATACATGTACTAAAACATGTTGGCTTTCAATTATCTGCACCGACTGCAAAAACCTTTATAAGGTATTCCAGCTCATCCAATGTTTGGACATGCCTTATAGAATGCTGTATATTCCTAATGCATTTTTCTGGGAAATTGTTTTGGGTGTCAGGAGGTTTCTTCGAGCAGCACAAGCTTCTTACAAGGTAATGAGGTTGGTTTATTTGATAACTATCTCTTTCCCTTTAGAGAAAGACTAATCGAAATGCAAATTTGCAGAGCCCCAGTCTTGAATTGGAGTATTTGGCCAACTTCCTAGCAGAATTGACGTTGGTGGATTATGGTTTCTTGAATTTCCTTCCTTCTATCATTGCTGCATCAGCTGTGTTTCTTGCCAGATGGACGCTGGATCAATCAAGTCACCCTTGGGTCTGCATGCTTCTCTTCATTATGAGTCTTTCATTACTACATTATTGGAACCTGACTTCATTAATGTTTTTGGCAGAACACAACTCTTGAACATTACACATCCTACAAGGCATCTGATCTAAAGATGACAGTGTTTGCATTACAAGAATTACAAATGAATACCAATTGTTGTCCTCTGAATGCTATACGCATGAAGTATCAGCAACAAAAGGTAGCAAGTCTGGATGATACTGATTAATCGAATGCACTCTTTTCTATGCAATTCCTTTTCGTATATATTCATCTAATATCATAGATTTGTTGCACTATTGAAATTGTAAAAGTTATCTAACAACAATTGCCATGGCAGTTCAAATCCGTGGGAACTTTGTCCTCTCCAAGACTACTTGAAACACTTTTTTGAAGACAGGTGGTTTACTCATCTACTTGGAGAGGGGGCTGCTAACAGATAACATATAGCTTGCTTTTGCTTTTGTTAGTTTCTCCACGAGGTTTTGTACAATGTCTAATTCTTAATTTCTAGATTTAAAATTTTTCTTCTCAAACTTTGTAGTCTTTGTACATAAGATCTTAACATTTCCATCTGGGTTTTGTTTCTTACAAAATTGTGTCTTTTTAAGGTTGTATTGGCAATGCCTCTAAGTCTGAATATAAGTATCGAACTGTCGATATTATGATCTTTATTCATTTAATACTCGTAGATCCGAACAATGATACAAAATTTAATCTTTTCTTGTTGTTAAGTCTGTGACAGACAATGTAACTCTTTGAATGTAATCTTGGCAACCAGTGGCTACTCTGAACATATATATAAATAGCCTTTAATTGCCTTCCTGTACTTGTGTAAGATTATTGTTCATAATTTTTTATTCCTAAACTGTAATTGTGATTTTAGTAACTCATTGAATTCTAGTTTGTTGTGGAATTGGAAGCTAGAGATCCAAGCTTTGATATAAATTCGAGGATGCATACCCACTTTAAATATACAAATAGATAAGCATTTATATGTGTTATTATGTTATTAATAAAATTATGTATACATATTTTTTATACATAAATATGTATATATAAATATGTTATGATATAATTAGATGATTTTAAACTAATAATAATATAACAGTTATTCACGTTGACATATGTATGTGTCGAATATGTATATATATAACATTGCTTTTGTATTATTAGGTGATTTTATGTATATATATATACACACTTAAAATGAGTGAGAAAATGGAGGGCCTTCCAATTTTGTATGGTTGTGGCCTCGTGGGCCAAACCTTTGTTATTCCATCAAATAAAACAAATTACAAATCCATGCTTTTGTTCCCCTTCATAAAAAATGAAAAGGACAAATTACATGTTCAAACGTTTTAAACTACAGTTGATGATGATTTATCATTTTATAATCAGTAAATATGAATAGTCCATAAACCCAGCAATAATTAATTCACACTTCTGTTCAACTCCATCAAAAACAACAAATTACAAGTCCAAACGTTTTACACTGCAATTGGTGATGTTTTATTATTTTATAATTAGAAAATATTAATAGTTCATAAACCCACCAATAATTGATTTATACTTTTGTTTCATTCAAATGGTTTCATTTCCTTGATTTAATATTTTTGTTCTTATGATGAAATATTTCATGTTATTGATTTTTACATTTAATGTCACCTTATTTTTATTTAGGTTTTGGATAATACTTGAGATATATTTTGCTTCAAATAAATTGAAAAAAACATAAAAAAAGAAGAAAGAAAGAAAGAAAGAAAGAGGTTTAGGTACTATTTCACTATAGCTTTTCAATACTTGTCTACCAAATACAGGGGAATTAAGCAGCAAATTAACAAATTTCCATTACAGCAAGTAATAGGCAAAAGCTCAGAGACTGAAATGAGTACATGGAGGAACCAAATTTACACCAAAAATTATGAGACAAATATTAATTGTCTACATAATTTCTACTTTGAACAACCATTCACACAATCACTTGTATATATCAAACACACAACTACTGGAATAACATCACAGAATTTTGGCGCTAGGCGCAGCAACAACAGAGAGTTTCCAAGCAGTACTCGCAGCTTTCAAAACAGCAATAGCAGCAACAAGCCGCGAACAAACTGATAATTAAAACATACCCAAATCAGTTTTCTATAATTCTATGAAGTCGGGAAAAAAAAAAAATAAGAGCAAAAATTTACAAACCAGGCATAGAGGCAGCCTTTCTCTTCGCGCCGCCTCTTAATATGATCTGCATATGACATCTCTTGAGCTGAAGGCGCGTCCATGATGTATAATTTTATCAGGAGGAGAATGTAGCATGCTAAAATTTATAGGCGGTGAGGGGAAAGAAATTGCAAAAAGAGATAAAGTTACTGGTAGGGGGTCGTTTTCGGTGAACAATTTTCCTGCAGTCTATCTTCATCTATTGGCCAAATACTATGTCCCACCCAAAGTTTGCTTAAATGTCAAATTCTCAATGTTAAGTTTGAAAAAGCCAAATACCCACCCATAAGGTATTTCCGTTAATAAAATCCGTTAGAGCTAAGGACACAATATTCATTATACTTAGCATTCAAAAACCCAATTTTAAAATTATTTTTAATTAAAAATTATTATTTTAGAAATTGTGTAGAGATAAAAATAAATATTTTATGAAAAAAGGCAACGAAACAATATAATATAGGTTTAATATCGATTAATTATATTTAAACACATGGTTAAATGGATAAATTTTATGTGATTTGAAATGAAAAGTTTGGTGAATTTATAATTTTGGTTAATGTAGTTCATTTATGTATTGATACATAAGTTAGATGAGAACTCATACAATGAAAAATTAATATGTCATTTCAATATATAAAAGTCAAATATATCTAATATAAGACATTATTCAATATTAGATCAAGACAAAGAAATACATTATCACAAATTGACAATGTAGATTTTTTTTTTTAAAATAGTGTGAGTAAATATAAAACTACTATATAGATGATGAAATTGTCAATTAACACATAACAAAAAATTAGTCTTCAAATAAAATAATCAATATTTTGGAATTTTCCTTTGGATAGTATTACGTATTTTTTTTCTTAATGTTAAATATGTAATAACTAATATTTCAAATTTCTTAATAGATTATTGAATTTATGAAAGACTTTCAGATAAATTTAATAAAATGTAGAAATAATAAACATATAATACTCTATTATCAAAGATCTTGTATATGCATGTTTATTGCAAGATGATGATGATGTAGAGATGCACAATAAGATTTGTATCATGGGTCACTTAATTATGTTGATAAATTGTAGCAAATTAATAAATTAAATTTGTAAATTAAACTAAATTATATTGATTAAATTTCATTTTTTATATAAGGGTAATTTTGTATGTTCAATTAAATAAAGTATTAATATATAATTTAAATATATATTAATTTATGTGGATGCTTTTATCATTACATTAGAAGGTAAATCAATGATTTATTTTAAAAATTAGTCGAAGATATTTACAAGAATGGAGATTCGATGGATATTTAATTTTTTCATATTTCTCATGTGAGAATTTGTGATCATGGAAAACCATGGATGGGCATAGTCATTTGGCCGTATCTATTTATTGTGGTGGTTACTGGACAGCAAAAGCGAGGTCCCCCTCTTTATCGTTGTCACTTTTTAGAGCTTAGAGATATAGTTGAAGCAAGTTTTATCTCTCCAGTATTGAATGGTCATAAGCAAGTCCAGCTATTAAAACATGCTCAAGAGGCACTGCCACATGGTGGCTTTAAATTTCTTAACGAAGGTTTCCTTCACTTGTTGAATTGTAGGACACCTTCACGTTTGCAGTTGGTGGGTCTCAATTATGGAAGATGAAAATTAGCCAAGAGTTAAAAAAGTATTGATGAAGCAAACACTTAGTAGTCTCAAAGTAAAGTGTTTTCTTAGTATTCCTCTTAACAGAATCTGGCATCTGAAAATGTTGAGGGACTTGTCAATTTTTTCGGTTGAGAATAAATGCCTTCAGAGAGGGACTAGAATCAAAGGTTGCTGGTATTTAGCTATTTTATTATATTTTCTTTAAGCTTTCAGGCCTCACTGTAGATGATTTCCAGAAGATTTCACACTGTGGTTGCAGATATCATATAATATATTGTTGGCTCGGAATATTTATGTTTAGACAGAAAATGCCACTGAAATAATTAAGATGTGAAAACCTGTCAAACAAAGAGAATGTCTACGGAGAAATTAAGGCCTCACAGGGACACAACCACATCCCAGAATGAGATTGATTGAACCATTTAATCAAATTATTCTAAAAGAAGCTGATTATGTATTGAAACTAACAGACTTGAAAGATGAACAACAAAATGTCACTTCTGAGTTTGGTAGACATGTTGACCGTAGTTATTGAATCATGGCAATAGAAACTTTTAACCCTAATTTATATTCAAGTGATGTATCAAAAGCAATGGAAAATCATACTGATCAAGGAAAAGTGAAGGAAAAGAAAGAATAATGTATCATGTTCTTTTATCATCATTTTTAACTGTTTAATAAAACTTCAACTTCTGCCCGGATAGGTTGGATAAGATTTTTATGGCTGTGGTGGTAATTGCGTAGAGTAGTTTTGTTAGAATGTGAGACGTGTAGAAAGAAGCAAGAGATGTGGTGATGAAATGGGCGAATTTGTTTGACATCTTTGCATTTGTTCACAGGTTGTTGAATGTTTTTACACTCGTTCAGTATTTGAAGAATAGAATTCAGCATTTGAACTTCGGTACTCGTACAGAATCTTATTTAGCTAAAATAAAGGAGCGTGAACGGCAGGATTCAAACCTGCGCGGGCAGAGCCCACATGATTTCTAGTCATGCCCGATAACCACTCCGGCACGTCCACATCGGTGGCTTCGTAAATATTAATAACATTGAATTTTGATTGGGGGCTAAAGTAAAGATAAACCGTTAACTTATAATATACGCAAAGTATATGTCAGGGTGGATGAGAAAATTTGCTATCACAGCTAAACTATCCAAGTCCATTACGTGGAAATAAAATGTTTTTCTGGATAGGTTAGAAATGTAGAATAGATTCTGCACTTAAAAGATGGCCAAAGGACTATTTCCAGCCCAAAATATACTGATTTCTCAAGGTTTTTTCCTTCTACTTTAAAAATTTCATTTACCCATTTATAAACAGTTAAACTTAACAATTTTAAGGATAAAATTATCATTTTATTTGTAATATTAAAAATAAATTTAAATTTGATTTTATTTTTCCGCTTAAACTCTAAAAATTAACAATTTCTCTCAACTCAAGTTTTTAAAAATAATATTTTTTCCTTTAGGATTTCCAAACTTTTAGATTGAATTTTCTAGTGACGACCGATGATTTCTAGGCAACGTCTTTTCCTCTCTGACGTCTTCTCCTTCTAACTGTGCAACGTCTCCTCCTCCTTGGCGTCGTCGTCGTCAACGAAGATGACTGTTCATCTCTGGAAGATGAGTCGTCTTTGTCAATGACGACACTGAGGAGAAGGAGAAGCCGCACGATCGAAAGAAAGAGACATCGAAGAGGAAGAGACGTCATCTAGAGATCATTGGTCGTCATTAGAAAATTTAATTTGAAAGTTTAGAAACTCTAAGGGGGGAAATGCTGTTTTTGAAGACTTGAATTGAAAGAAAATTATTAGTTTTTAGGGTTTATGAGAGAAAATGATATAACTAACTAAACTTAGTTAATTTTAACTGCCAGATAGGTAAATGAGATTTTTAAATTCACGAGAGAAAACTTGAAAATCAACATACTTTGGGGGGAATAAGTGTTTTGGCCTTTAAAGATTAGAGAATATGAGAGCTCGGGTTTTGTTCAAAAAATTCTCCCTCAGTTATTAATTTCTTTATAATTCTCTCATTGACATTTTGCATTGCCCATGCGGCGTGGATTAAGTTGACAACTTGTCTTGATTAATTACTTTAATTGTTTACTATTTCTTCGTTATAGGACAAAAAGCATCCATACTTCACATGAAGTGATTGTATAATTAAGATTTTATCAATTTGCTTATGATACAAATGAGTATACAATTGTTACATCACACTTGGCAGAATCCTGGTAGTCTTGTTCAAAAGAAAAACATTAGCTAATATTAGTTAGTTATTTCCTAATTATAAATTGAAAACTAGTTTAAATATCTTTGATATAACTTTAGCCAATGTTTTAAAACTTTAATCAGGGCTTGACTGACTCAAGGGTCCGGTCTAGATCAACCATCGGTTGAATAGGTTGTTAGATTGTTAAAATGCTTGTGATGGTTTTATTAATTTTTTTTTTTTTTTGGTTTAGGGGTCAAATTGATATGTATTTAGAGGTGATTTTATTGTTTTTATTTTGTGGAAAGACTAATGTGATATTTTATGGAAATAGTATAAAAAATGAGAGGTGAAAAAAACCTTGATTGTCACAAACCCTAATCGTTGATTCATCTCTGATAACTCCTTTTGATGACCAAATCATCATTTTCAACTTTTCCAAGTGTTTATGTCATCATTTTCAACATTGATATCAATATTTTTAGTGCTAATCTCATCATTCCATTAATTTTTTATATTGATCTCAACATTTTTGACAACTTAGTCTTATTCTAAATTAGTGTTTCACTTGGAACCTGATGCATGTTTTTTGATTGGATTACGGTTCAATACAATCCAATGGCTATTGGACCGTCACTTAGAAAAGTTATTGATGTTGGGTCTCGATCGGACTCATTGAATCAGTTTTTTAAAATCATGATTTCAAACCATCTAAGGAGTTATCACTGAAAAAAAAAAAAAAAAGACCAGTAAAGAATCCATAATCACAACAAATTGGCTATATCTTATGCAGATACAACTACTTAATATATAACAAGATCAAATCATAAGAGAAAAGAAGGAAAAGCATCTTTCTTATCATCAAGGGTTCTATCCCAATTTAGCTATGAGACAGTTCACAGTAATCATAGTTTAATCAGTAATTAATTGTCTTCTTAATCAAATAAATAAACAACATCAACACAGAAATTGATCCATCAACTTCAACTTCTCCATCCATGCAAAATTAATTTCAACTCACTCCTCATTTTTCGAAATTTCCTTGATAGCACCACCCGCCTGCAACCCAAAACCCTTAGCCTCCGATCTTTTCATGATCCTTACCCTCTTGCATGATTCAATAAACATTCTGTATATATGCCAGTATTAACCGATTAATTATGAGCTTAATCATAATGTTAATTAAAGTAAATTGTGGTACTAATTAATTTTATTAAACATCTTGATGATCATACTTAAAATTAATGATGTATAATTGAGTGTCGCTAGGAATCTTTATTATTATTCATACTAATAATGATGCTTGCTTGACCACACCAAGCATGGTGTTTGAAGGACAACATTGTCATCTGACCGACACTATTATGAAGGAATTTCCTTGTGTCAGCGATTTGACGTCTATCATAAAGAATCCGCCTAAAGTAAGAATAGTAAATGGCATATTTGTTCTAATCCATAATTTAGTTGAGAGAATTAGTGTAGTTGTTTCATAAATTATTAGTTTGATAATGGTAACAAAGGTTGAAGAGACTTACTCCCAAGGCACGTCTCCTGCTAACATCCAGTCTCCATCTCTGTCTTCATAAATGGGAATAAATTCAGAGCTGTCTGCATCCTTTAGCGCCTCACCTGTCATACAATTTTACACCAAATATTAACCCTTCATTACATAAGCCTTAATTCAATTTGGAATTATAATCTAATTTTTCACCTATTTATTACTATATTTTCTGGCATTTGTTCATTTGACTGAATTGTGTTTTCTGATATCTTCTCTTTGTTCATGTAAGAACATTAATCTAGAAATGCAATTTTAAAATCAAATAGAAAAAATGAGTTGGCAAAATTTCATTTATCTTTCCCTATTTCAGAGTTTTGTCCATTCCAATATTCTTTCTAATTAACTCCCATGCAAATTAAGTTTCGAAATTTATAATAATTAACAAGTCGGAGCACAAATTTCATTCATTTAAAATTACAATGAAGAAGGTTTAATTTTGCAAAACATAAATATTTTGCCATCATATATTTAGCTTTCAAGAATAAACCCTAAATCTTTGCATGGCTAGTTATAAACGTGTTAAACTGGCGCCTAGTTTCAATTTTTTCCCTACAAAGATAACAAAAAGGGGAAAAACACTTACTTATACCGAAACAACCAAAGAGCTTCTCCAACGCAATGGCAAGATCAGAGTAACCTTTGTGCATCCCCAAATCAATTTTACGAAGAAAAGGAGCCCCATCCATGCTAACTTTCACGTACATTTTTGAAGTTTCGAGGCGATCTTTCTCGTTACAACTGCTCTTCATCCGATAAGAACACACCGGCGGCCACCCCACAACTTGGATCCTCGTCTGAACTTTCCGGTCATCGTTGCTGGCATACACTTCATCCGCAGATATATCTGAGAAAACCCTTTTCTTCTCATAAATCTTGTTGTCACCGCCCCCTGGAAGACCTAATCTCAGTTCTGTAATTTCAAGTTCCAGACCTTGTTTCGCCATTAGGTTAGAAAAATTCGTAGTATTTTTTCTAACAACTTTTGGTATGATTCAATGAAGAGTTTGGTGAAGAAATTGAGAAGGTTTTATGCGAAGATTATAAGAAGAGAAAAATTAACATAGTGGGAGCAATGACAGGTCAACTAAGGGTTAACTGGTCGGTCACATGAGAGGCAAACGTGGGGACTATTTGCCCCCTTGAAATACCGTAAAAGACCGGCACCATAAGTTGGAAATGGGACAGATCGAAGGGCTGTTGGTTGCTTTGATGATTTGGTAGGCTTTGATCCTGGCCGTTTGCTTAGGTGTCATGGGAACATGCCATGTGATTTGCCTGATTAGGGGGTCGTCTTTTATAATAAATTTATGTAAAGAGTAGTAGAAATAGGACATTGATATAGGGGAAGCATGTTTTCAGCGAAGAGTTTATGTATGATTCTTATGTCTCATCCTCAAGAATGTGTATGCATGATTTTATGATGTATGTCGTGCATCCATATCTTCTAAACTTAATATTTAAGCAAATAATAAAGCTATAATTTTCTCTAGAATGTTCATCATGAGGATTAATGTTTAATTATAATGTCTTATTGTGTTCACATGTACATATCTTTTAAAATCTAGGACAGTTTTATTCACTCTTCATTAATATATCTCAACGTTTCGTTGGCTTTCACTTAAACGAGATTAGTTCAATGAATTGGATCGAGAAATTAATAGGTTATCATAATAATTTACTGTCAGTTTTTTTGGGTATATGTAAATGTAAATGGCCAAGATGCATGAATGATATAACTATGAATGAGATGGGGAAGACCAAGAAGACTCATGAGAGCATCAACAACAGGTTGGCACTCGTCATGAAGAGTGGCAAATACACTTTGGGTTATAAGACCGTCCTTAAATCTCTTAGAAATTCCAAAGGGAAGTTGGTCATCATTGCCAATAATTGCCCACCTCTTAGGAAGTCTGAGATAGAGTATTACGCTATGTTGGCGAAGGTTGGAGTTCACCACTACAATGGCAACAATGTGGACTTGGGGACCGCATGTGGAAAATATTACAGAGTTTGCTGCCTCAGCATTATTGATGCAGGTGACTCTGATATCATCAAGAGCATGCCCGGTGATCACTGATAAGATTAGCAAATCGTGGTAGGCTTGTCATTTTTCTCAAATATATTTTAGGTTGCAACCTTTAATTTGGTTTATTAAAGCTATATAATCTGGAACTTGGAAGCTGCTTCACAGCACAATCATCCAGCAGCTGACTGCTGCCCGTATTCACAAGAAATGCCCCAGGCTTTATATGCTGCAAACATTCTGCATTGATAATCTGAATTGTTTCATCTGTTACAGCACAATGAAGAGAGGTAACATCACTTTTGTCGGAAATATATATTGGACTTATAAGTGTGAAGATTGAAACACATGTTATACAAAACCAATTGACTTATGTTAAGGTCCAATCCACAACACTTATATACCATTCATTTTACTTAAGTTTATTAGATGTGAGACTCTTCTTTATTGGAGTCTCCAACACTGGTAAATAGCAACATTTCTTGATGGCCACATCTTACATTAATCAACATGAAAATAGAAATTACGCCAAATTTGTCATAGAGATAGATTATATAAATGACTCGCCATAGTTATGAAATTTCCGAAGTAGTATTGGAATTAAGCGAAGAACATGAGTTTGATTAGCAAAATAAGTAAAACAATATAATCATTAAACACATTTATATATAGATATAACGTTAATCCATGAATCTAATATCATGCATATAGATAATCGATCATATATATGCTTAAATATTAATGATAAGAAAAACACACCATAAGAGACTACGCATGTGCTCGTCAGTAAATATGTTCATCAGGAATTATAACGCGTACGATTAAATGATAAAGATGATGTGTTCATAAATGATGTGTACAGTATAAAGTACATGATGCATGTGAAGTAAAAGTAGTATGGCATTTACTATAAAGCAGTCTTGCCATCTTTACAAATTTCTGGGACCCTGTGACTCCACAACCGCGTTAAGTACAGTGTAGCTGTCCAAATTACCTGTTATGAATTAGCATGGTTTCCCCAGCTGGAAAGAGATTGTTCCTAATGTATTCCAATTTCTGAAAATAAATTCCCTGGTTCATGTAGAGAAAATTAAAGTTGTCATATGGGCTAGATTAATTCACTTGATCGGGGAAAGGTAATACATCACTCACTTTACTCTCGATTGAACGTACTCACAACAAAAAACTAGACACAAAAATTAAAAATTAAAAATAATACCATGATTTTGACATGGTTAAACCAAGATCCCTATTAGCCTATATCTATAAGATTAAGTCCACCTCAAATCAAATTACCATAGCAAATATCCAGTTGTCAATCACAAACATAAAATTAAACATACAAAGCAAGCACATACCCTATTTACAAAATTAATTCTCAAACTTCTAATTGCTCAGTTGTTGTACTCGAATATGAAATGATTCAATCGTCCCAATTAGTTTATTCAAGCTTCTTTTGAACAATGAGCTAAAAATTCTTCACTGAATAGTTTGGTCATCATAATCTAATATAAATCTACGACTAATAGTGAGAATGGGTTGGTGTCGATCCATTATGAGTTTGGCTGTTGTTTGACTATCCAAATAACAATTTCAAAGATATTCTGAGGTAGAGGCAAGCTATTTGTGTCTTAGCTTTGATGAGATATTATTTGAAAAAAAAAAATCAATTGCATACTAACAGGGACATCACCGAGCAGTGTGGGCTTGCTATCAATACATACAGCAAAACTCCAGATAGGGGTGGGAAGGGCGTGACTTCTTGGAGTAGAGGTTGGTCCAGCTCCTTTTGATGTGGAAGATCAATTTGAATTGTTCTTGGAGGGTCGCAAAGAGGTGTTATGGATGCTTGAGCTTCATGATTGACTCTAGCTCGTTGTGTTTCTGCTGGTTGGATTTGCTGTAGCAGGGAAATATGATGGTTTTGGTTTATTTGTTAGCACTGATGTTTTAAACAAATTTTCATGAAGCTCTTCAAAGGTTAGCAAGGTATCTCTGGCTTGAACAGCACGTACTAGTTCCTTGTAGTTCATGCAGAACATTAATGGTGATAAGGGTGTTATTATTAAATCACTAAAACGCACTAAAAAAGCACTGTTTCTTTAATCACCCTTAACACTGTTCTCAGCAAACCATTATCACCTTTCTTTTCTTTCTTTTAAAATAATTAACAATTTAAACAGGAACACATGCTAGAATATTGAAATCGAAAGGCCTTTTTTTTTATTTTTTAAGTTGGTTCTCGCATCCGTCACTCACAAATAATGGAAAAGCAAGAAAGAATCATGGAAACCTACAAACCTCAGACAGGTAATCAAGAATCTTTAGTGAAACGAATATTGAAAAGAAAAAATTGCAAGTGTTAGTATAGGTAATCCAGCAGATTCCATACATGCAATGTCACTAAAATGACCATAATCCTTGTTTAATTTAACAGTGTGGCCATGTACTAATTAACAGCTCCATTATTAACACGACTTA
Source organism: Mangifera indica (assembly GCF_011075055.1). NCBI lineage: Eukaryota > Viridiplantae > Streptophyta > Magnoliopsida > Sapindales > Anacardiaceae > Mangifera > Mangifera indica. The sequence goes on from NC_058139.1 coordinate 7,163,084, forward strand.
TATGCCTAACTTCTTTTAATCGTTGGAGAATCTATAGTCAGCATCACAACATGTATATATATTATATAATTTTAAAAGAAGGTCCATGATTGATGCTGGGGGCATAAAAAAATAAAGCACAAACAGTTATAGTACACCCACATGATGGCATGCTGACCTTCATGCATGTTCCTGCATCTTAGAATGATGAACGTTTTGATTGATCAATCGTCAAGAAACATTAGAAAGAGAGGACTTGAACCGACCAAAAAATTAAATGGGATTGACATTATATCTTAACTTAACGTTAGTTTTCATTTTGTGGCATGTTATATATATTCATTTTAAGTATACAAATGAATATATAATTATGTGTATTATCACGTGATTAAGTATTATTTTATTTTTAATGTAAAATCGTTTAATCACATAATAACATACATAAATATATAATTATTTATGTACTCAAAATGAATATATATAATTTTATTAATTGTTTCATTTAAGTTATTCCTTCTCAAGTGAAAATCATCAAGCAGTGTCCTATCGTTGGGATAGCAATAACCGAATTATAAGAGTTTAAGCACATGCACTTGAATCTTTTGAATTTAATTTTTGGCAGCTTTCGGTTTTGGTTGATGAGAAAAATGGGGATAGTTAACAGTTGTTATTGGTCTTTGAAATAAAGTTGCTAATGGCTAAAGCAATTGATCTTAGAAAAACCAAAGGTTTCATTTAGTTTTTACTAGAAGCGATGCTCCGTCTGTGAGACTTCACTCGGGTAGGGCTCATAAGGAGCTTAATAAATGGTGAGATGACAGGAAATTGAAGACAACCTGGAGAGGAAGACTTAACCAAAATATTCTATTTTCAGTCGGAAATTATGAGCTCGGCTCTCATTTACTTTGAATACCGCTGCATTTGATTAAACCAAGTGGGCCCCAAATCAATGGCTGATAATTTTTAGATATTTTTGGAAGGGTCACTTTCTTGAATTCGTAGGATGTGTTATATAAATAAATAAATAATCAAATTATAAACCATATTAAAACATTGAAAATCTGTTGGAGCAGGTGAATAATATTTCAAATTCAATGGCTATTAATTAAAGAAGCTGTTTCGTCTCAACCAAGCATATGTTTCCTATTGCTTAAACAATAGAAAGAGATTAACGACAGAGGTTCCACCATATTAGGGCACACGTGACAGATTTATCATCAGCAAAATCTCTCAAATGATCCCATTGTCTCTTAGTCTTCTTTATCATCACCAGACACCGAAACCCTAATTATCAATATACGCTTCACCATCTTTCGGGCACAAATATTGCATGAAGAATATCGTCCTTAATATTCTTCTAGATAAAGAATTCGATTGACTTCTGATCATCTGATCTTTTTCAATTTTGTTCATGTTGAACTATTGATTTAGATATGAGATGGGTGGAGTTTGTGGTGGTAGTTATTAATTATGTATTTGCATGACCTTCATACTGCATACTTTAAAATGAATCTTTAAAATACCATTAAACATAAGAGATATTAACTAGTTAACTCTTTAATTTAAAAACTTATAATAGATTCAAGACTCAAATATTATAACCAGTGACCAACGATATATTAAATCTTCTCAAAAGAAGACATATTCTAAGAGATTATTTGAGGTCAAGTAAATATTGATAGATGTGATATATATCCAAGCCTAAGAGTTCATTAGTTTGAGATAAGACAACAATTTAGTGAAATAGTACTCTATCCAATTCTGGGCACTCACGAGTTATACATCTAGATAACAAGTACAACTTCGTTAAGATGAAGAAATTTTTTTCATGAGTTGAACCTAGAGATTGCCTAAAATGTTATAATTGGTTCACAATCTCCACAATCCTATAGTGAGGCTTTTAGTAGAACTCAAGTTCAGTAAATTTTTAAAACTATAACGTAAGCCCCATTCTAACTCATTTTGAGCTTGATTGAGCCAAGCTAGCAATTGAGCTTGAGCCAGCTTGGATTGAAATTTAGTTATAATAATATGTCATCATATAATTAAATATTATTTTATATATAATTTAAAATTACTCAATCACATAATAACATATCATCGTTAATATATAAGTTAATATTTATTATTAGTATATATAGTTTTATTGTTTTAATAACTCTATTACAATAATTATCCAAATAAATTATAATCAAAAGAAATAAACATAGAAGTTCAAAATATAAAATTCTCATGACATTGATCATCAAACAACGTACAAATAAAGCTTAAACAATTAGATTACATACCTTATTTTCATATTCACAAGTGAAAAAATGACAAGAAATTAGTTTAATGTTGTGGTGGCTGCAACTTTCTTTTCTTTGAAAATAAGAGCAAATAATAGCCTTTTATAAATATATTTATAATTTAATTCTAAATATTATATAGTTAATATATATATTTTTTCAAATCGGACTCATTAGGGGGGATGATGGGCCCAAACTTATATTGGGCCGTAAATTGTACAGCGGTTAAAGATGGGTTGTGTTACCCCCAACTGGACACAGAAAATGTTGCAGTTTATTGGTTCCCCTTCATTTATCAATGGGGTCCACTGATATTTATTTTACATGAATGGCCTAGATTAAGTGTGTTTCGTTCTGAGAAGGTCAGTTCAAGCCTCAGGCCCATTAAAAAGACATAAGCCACGATATAACGCCAGAAGAATAAGGCCTAACAGGAAGCCCCATCGGCACCGTCCTCCTGCCTTCTATTTCGTTAGGGTTTAAATAATCAGATTCCATCCGAAAGAGCTCATCTTAGCCGATTCTGTTTTTGCTGTTCTTTCAGCTCAAATTTGGCAATTTTAGTTCTCAGCTCGGATTAAGGTACACAAATTTATAAAATTTCTGTTCTTCAATTCAATCGATTACGCAATACAACTGTTGTTTGGCTGCTTTCGATTGCATGTATTGTGATTTTTTTTTTTCTTTTTAGATTCATTGGTTTTGTTGTTTTTGAATTTGATCAATCTTAATTCAATAGGTCTAATTAATTTTGGGAGCCAAACAGAAGCTTTCCCAAATTGTTTTTATTTTCACTCTTTAAAATTTTGAATTCACAATTTGATTGATTATAGAAGTCCGTGATTTAGTACTTTAGGGTTCTATGTGATTTAATTTATTGGGCCATTGCAAACGATTCATATGGTAGTTCATGCTGTAGCGGTTTGTTTGTTCTTGTGGATCTTTATTTATTTATTTATTTGGCATAGTGGGTTTCGGATTTATATTTTGATGTTGAGTTTGCGTCTGAATGGATACATTGTAATAATCTTGTCTAAATAATTAAATATTATCAGAGGGGTGAGTAGGTGATGCAGACCATATAGTTTTTGAATTATTAAGGCAGGGGATTTGATTATTTCCTTATATTTAGGCTTTCCATTGTAGATTTTCTTACACTGATTTAAATTAGATTTCTTGTTTTAGATGTTTTCATCTTTAAAGTAATTTTTTTCCACCCTTAATAGTTTTATCTATTTTCGTAATAATCTTAGGATATTAGTTACGTAGATAGAGGTCTTTTGTAACTTTGAATGATAGTACTCTATTGGTTAAAGCTCAGAATTTGATTTGTTCATATTCATTTGGCATCAACTAGTTTTAATTGGTATTATCAGAATCAACAAAATTAAGGTAATGTAATCCACTGCGATGGTTGGTATTGCATTCCTGCTGCATCAGTAGGTGGATTTCTCAATGCTATGCATCAGTAAATGGATTTCTTGATGCCAGGGAGCAATACTTTTAATTTTCTTGGATTTTGATTCCAAAATCTATTGTGGATTGAAGAAGTCATGAGAAGTTGCTTAGCTTTGGTTATTTATTTATTCAAATTTCTGTGGTTTATTGCATATGATTTAAGGTGTTGTTTTGACAGCAGTAATGTTGTTCTGAATGGTTTTGAACCTAAGATAAAGGGAAAAACCAATTTCCATCCACTAGATTTTGATACATTGGTAATTGAAGGTGCTAAATTGTGTATCAGTAAACCTTTATGGAGTTTGTCAAGTTTTTTTATGGTATTGGTATGACCATTGGCTTTAAATGAGACTAAAAATGCATTAACATCTGGAAGGTTTGGGCTTTTGCTATCTTTGTTTACTGTATTTTTATTAGGAACCCAGCTCTTATTCAACAAAAATAGAGGATGAAAATACAAAATACACAATAAAATAAAACTATTTTATTAATAAAAAGATTATAAGGATAAACTGAATAATTCGAAGAGTTTGGGGTCTCCCATTTCGAACAGTTCGAGGATCTTGGACCTCCCATTTTTCGACCATTCGAGGCACCGAAAACCTCCTTGAATCAGTCAAGGTTGAGTGCCGAAATTACAAAACCGTAATACATTTTTTTCTTTCCTATTCTTTTGAAACCTAAAGACCTTATGTATAATGAAGATCACCATTGGATTGAAGATAAGTGTTCAAATCCTAACATTTTCTTCCCCTTCAAAACCACTTTGTCCTTAAGAGGAGTATTTTTTTCATATGTATATCTAATTTTTTTCTTTTTTTTTTTTTTTTTTTTTTTTGATTTTTTTGTTGGATTTTGTTTTTTCTCTTTTTTTTTATACATCTACTCACCCCTTTTTCTGCCCACTTCCTTTCCACCTCTCCACTTTTTCCCAAGCGATCTCATATATCTTTTCTTTTCAGTTGTCTCATCCAGCTTCTTTGTTTTATTCCTTTTTTTCAACTTTTCACGCATTACAGTTTTTTGCAGTTGTTTTTATAGCTATCTCACACAACTTTCTCTTTTTTAATTTTTTTTCCTCTCTTCCCTTCTTTTTTGCGTCTTCTCTCTTCTTTCTTCTATAAATTTGTTTTTCTTCATGCTTTTGTCATCTTTCTGTTTCTTCTCCTTCTTCTTCTTCTGTTTTTTTTCCTTCTTTCATGTTGCAGAATTTCTTCCCTAGTCGGCCAGACTTTTGTCATGAATCCACCGCTATATCATCAATCTTGTTCACATTTTGTCGCTTTTCTTTCTTCTTCTTCTATTTGCCTTTTTTTTCGACCACCTTTCCGGTGTCAAGTCTGGTAACCCTTCACGCTTTTTATCGCCAATCTCTCTCTCTCGTTGGATTGAGTGCTTTGATACCATTTATTAGAAACCCAACTCTTATTCAACAAAAACATAGGATAAAAACATAAAATACACAATAAAATAAAACCATTTTATTAATAAAAAAATTATAAGGATAAACCAAACAATTTGAGGAGTTCGGGGTCTCCCATTCTGAATAGTTCGAGGAGTTCGGGACTTCTCATTTTCTAACTATTCGAGGCACTGAAGACCTCCTTGAATCAACCAAGGTTAGGTGTCCAAATGACAAAACCCTAATATATTTTTTTCTTCCCCATTCTTTTGAAACCTAAAGACTCTATTTATAATGAAGACCACCATAGGATTGAAGACAAGTGTCCCAATCCTAATAATTTTCAATGGTGATTACTTGTATTTGTATGTTTGTGATAGCTTCATTGTTTATTTATATTGGAATTGACCCCACCCGATTCTCTAATTTAAAGTCATCTGGCTATCTTGATTATCATTATTGCAATTTTTTGGATGCTTTATTTATATGTTTTATTTTGGAAGTATGGCCAACAATTGTTTCAATGGGTCATTCACTTGGTCTCTCTATCAACCATTTACTGAGTGTAGTATATGATGAGTTATCAAGAATCATAGAACTTAATTATATAACATTTCTATTCTCAACAGAATATTCTCAATGGGGAGGAAAAAAACAGATGAGGCCGGTGCAACAACAAAAACCAAGTCGAGCACTAAAGAACTTCCAAAAGATGGGAAAAAACTCTCTGTCTCAGCCATGCTTGCTAGCATGGACCAAAAACCGGATAAACCTAAGAAGGGATCATCCTCTTCAAATGTTTCTGGTAAATCCAAGGCAAAGGCAGCAGCAAAACTCTCATCTTATACAGACGGTATTGATCTCCCTCCCTCAGATGATGAGGATGATAATTATGTATCAGGGGAAGACAAAGAAGAAATTGATGTCAGAAAACAATTCAATAGAGAGCAGAGAAATGAAACAAAGCAGCTAGACATATCTATAACTGACAAAGAATTGAAGAAACGAGAAAAGAAGGACATGCTTGTTGCACAGGCTGCAGTACAAGCTAAGCAGGAGGCCCTTAGGGATGATCATGATGCTTTTACTGTTGTAATCGGTAGCAGGGTTTCAGTTCTTGATGGTCAAGAGGATGCAGACGCAAATGTCAAGGACATCACAGTTGATAATTTCTCTGTGTCAGCCCGTGGGAAAGAACTTTTGAAGAACACTTCAGTGAAGATCTCCCATGGGAAAAGGTATGGTTTGGTTGGACCGAATGGAATGGGCAAGTCTACACTGTTAAAGCTGCTTGCTTGGAGGAAAATTCCAGTACCCAAAAATATTGATGTGCTTTTGGTTGAACAAGAAGTAGTTGGTGATGACAGAAGTGCTCTTCAAGCAGTTGTTTCAGCAAATGAGGAACTGGTCAAGCTCCGAGAAGAAGTTTCATCTTTGCAAGCTTCTGCTGCTGGGGCTGAGGATGAGGAGGATGATGGGGATGATGTTGGAGAGAAGCTTGCCGAACTGTATGAGAAATTGCAGATCTTGGGGTCAGATGCTGCTGAAGCTCAGGCATCAAAGATTCTCGCAGGGTTGGGTTTCACCAAGGAAATGCAAGGTCGTCCTACCCGATCATTTAGTGGTGGCTGGAGGATGAGAATATCACTGGCTAGGGCGCTTTTTGTGCAGCCAACTCTGTTGTTGCTGGATGAACCCACCAATCACCTTGACCTTAGGGCTGTTCTCTGGTTGGAAGAGTACTTGTGTCGGTGGAAGAAAACTTTGGTGGTGGTTTCTCATGATCGTGATTTTCTGAACACTGTCTGCACTGAAATTATTCATCTCCATGATTTAAAGCTCCATTTTTACCGTGGAAATTTTGATGATTTTGAAAGTGGGTATGAGCAGCGCCGTAAAGAAATGAACAAGAAGTTTGAGATTTATGAGAAGCAAGTGAAAGCTGCTAAGAGGTCAGGAAACCGGGTTCAGCAGGAGAAAGTGAAAGATCGAGCTAAGTCTGCTGCTGCCAAGGAAGCATCAAAGAACAAGGCGAAGGGAAAAGTTGATGAGGATGAGCCCCGGGCAGAGGCCCCAAAGAAATGGCGGGATTACAGTGTTGAATTCCACTTCCCTGAACCTACTGAACTAACGCCACCTCTTTTGCAGCTAATAGAAGTCAGCTTCTCTTATCCAAACCGTGAGGACTTCCGGCTCTCCAATGTTGATGTAGGTATTGATATGGGCACTCGTGTTGCTATTGTGGGACCAAATGGTGCTGGAAAATCTACACTGCTGAATCTTCTTGCTGGTGATTTAAATCCAACTGAGGGCGAAGTGCGAAGAAGCCAGAAATTGAGGATTGGAAGATATTCACAACACTTTGTGGACCTACTGACCATGGAGGAAACACCTGTTCAGTATCTTCTTCGGCTCCATCCTGATCAAGAGGGACTTAGCAAACAGGAGGCTGTTCGTGCCAAACTTGGGAAATTTGGACTCCCTAGTCATAATCATCTTACTCCAATTGCAAAATTGTCTGGAGGGCAGAAAGCACGTGTTGTCTTCACCTCAATTTCTATGTCAAAGCCACACATATTACTGTTGGATGAGCCTACGAATCATCTGGACATGCAGAGTATTGATGCCCTTGCCGATGCTCTAGATGAGTTCTCTGGTGGAGTTGTCCTGGTCAGTCACGATTCAAGGCTCATATCTCGTGTTTGTGAGGACGAAGAGAAAAGTGAAATTTGGGTTGTAGAAAATGGAACGGTACTGTCATTCCCTGGATCGTTTGAAGAGTACAAAGAAGAGCTACAAAGAGAAATTAAAGCAGAAGTTGATGATTGAGGAGACATGCGAGGTAAAAAGTATGGATGGTTTTAGTCTCATCATACAATTTTGCATACTTTTTCTTGTGTTTTTATTAAGTTGTATTGATTTATCAAAAGGGACAGCAGCATCATTAATCCATATGTGTGAGTGTAATAATCCATGTAGCGGAATTATTGAACATAAATCCTATTTAATTTTAAACTTTACCATGCCTGTAAACATGCACTAGTTAAATTGATAATTTGAATTATTTAACATAATTCAAATCAAATCATGAGTCAAGTTTGAACCGGATTGAGTTATCTATTCAATTTGTTAGTTAAACCAAATTGAACTTTCTATAGCTCAAGTTTGGTTTAGTTTTAAAACGAGTTGAATCTCTTTACTCAAACTCGATTCATATTTGAATTAAATAAATTTGAATTAAAGTGAATCATCCTTCAAACCTGAGGTAGCTTGGAACGGGTCTAACCTACTTATAGCAGCAATAAATTAATGAATGTTTTTTATAAATTTTTACATTACAATGGAGGTGGTATTGGGTCAAGACTTGTACAATAGTAGGTTTTGCAAGTCATATCGGTCCACAAAAAATACTAAAATCCATGGCACAGTTTGCGTTTTAGGGGGCCATGAGTCCAGGCCCACGGTACAATCTGATTAGCTTGTTACTATGCGAAAAGAGAATCCGATTGATAAAATGAAAAATATCATGCATGTTACATAAGGTGGATTTTTCCACCACATGGAAGACAAATTAGAAACTTGTGTGGGAATGCTTTCAATGATTTGGTGGCTTCCCACATGTGAGCATAATTTTCCCACCCAGCAAAGAAATGAGCCATTTGGGCAGACAATATTAACTTTGGGTGGCCTGCATTAAATGGTTTTGGAAAATTGCCTTATCTCATGTATTGGAGGTGGCAAAATCTAGTATCAATATTCCCTCCACTCTTCATTTGTAATAGATATATACATGGATTATTAATTCGTCTCTAGCCTCTCATCTTTCTTTTACTTCTGCTTTCATTCCTCTTTTCCAATTATTAAAATTTATAACAATGCAAACTTTCAAAACCCGATTGATAAAAATTAAGTCAACCTTATGCAAATACATTTTGACTCTCTTCAATCACAACAACATTCCAACTCAATCACTAATATAGCAATTAAATCCATCAAATTCAGCTCCCTGAAGCTAAAACTCTGATTTTATAAAAATCTTAAAACCTTAAATAATTATATTAACACAAGTGTTTATAATAAAATTTATATAACATAATCACTATTAAACTTTTTTTTTTAAATTTTATTAAGTTAAAATCATTTCAAATCTTCAAAATAATAAATCAAATGGAAGAGAATGAATTTAAATTTAGTTTATACGAAGAGTTAGATTTGTTCTCCTATAAAAATAGGAGTAACTCTTTTCGTATAAACTCTTGTTATTTTAATTAATATTCCATATAATAAACATATTTTAATTCCCATGCACATTCTTATTTATTGACAACGTTTGATTCAATTTTTCATTTTTCATTAAAGAAAACGAAAATCCTCACCATTTTAAAACCCATGCACATTTTGTTTCTCTCTCTCTCTCTACGAATTTACCATGTTTAACTAAATTACATATTTCCATGTTATCGTGTTTCATGGGAACTCATAACATCAGTCTACGCATTTTAATTTTCATACACACTTACAAGGCATCGATAATTTTTCTTTTTCTTCAAATTAAGCACACAGCCGAAATGCTATCAACTATCACCCGTCAATGGCCAGGCAGTCTTAGCTTCGGGATGAGCAAAAACCATCTCTGACTTAATTGACGTCGTCATCATCGTCATCTTCTGGAAGCACTTCTTCTTTTCTTTTAACTAGCCCTAGTGTTGTTTCATTTAGGGTTAGATTCGAACCGAATCCGTTCGAGTTCGAGCTCGGTTTGAACGAGCTTGAAACGAGCCAGCCCTAAGCCAGCTCGAGTGAGCTCAAGCTCGAGCCAATATTTTCGAGCTCGAACTGAGCTCGAGTTTAATTGTCAAAGTTTGTAAATTAAAATTTTTGATACAAAACGACGTTGTTTTGACTAATATATATTAAAACGATATTGTTTTAATAACAAATACTCGAATTTGAAACGAGTCAAACTGAGTTCGAGCTCAAGCATAACGAGCTCGACGAGCCCAAGCTCGAGCTCGAGCTATATTATTATTAAGTCGAGCTGAGCTCGAGCTAAATTTGGCTTGAATCCAACCATAGTTTCATTTATTGAAAGGATTTTCGGCGCCATGGCGACTCAATCTCTGCCTCCTCAAAAAAGAAAAAAAGTGACAATGCACCCAGTTAAAAATCAGTTGAATCAAACAATGTGTCTAATAGTTTAGGATGGTTGTATTTGATCGAGAGTGTTTGAGACTCAAATAAAAAAAAAAAAAGTCTCACATCCAATAAAATTGAGTAAAGTGAGTTGTATATAAATATGTAGATTGAACTTTAACAAAAACTAATTAATTTTATGTAATATAAGTTTCGATTTCTACATTTATAATCCTAATATATATTCCAACAGATCCATCCACATTAAATCTCTCAAAAATCCATGTTTTTAAATCAATGACTTACAACCGATCTTCCAAACTTGAGGTTTCTTTTTCTTTTTTAATTCTATTTGGTTTCTTTTAATGATTAAAAAGTAGATGAAGGAAGCTCAAGGGTTAGTAAAATTGATAAAATATTAGAATTTTTAGGATTAAAAGTTAGGTTTAAACCTTTGTCATGTATATGAAACTTTAACTTATTGAATATAATGATTATGGGTCTAATTACTAAATATGAGTTTATCCATCCAATTAATATGAATAAAATTGAATTTAGTCACTGTATCTTGAGCTTATCCATCAACCAATGCGAATGGATTCTCCAATACCACCAGTACCCAAAAAAAAAAAAAAAAAAGTAAATGGGATTGCATGAATATAATGATAAGTTAGATTTTTGTGTGTGGGTGCTTTAGTTTAAGAAGAATAAGGGAATAATACGAAGATGATTAATTTAATTCTTTATTTTGAAAACGTGCAACATGATATATTAATTTTAGTGCATAATATCATTTATATATAATAACATTACCTTGGAAGAATCCTAATTTAGCAAAGCTCCCTTGATTTTTTTGAACTTATTTCCCTTTCTAAATAGTGAGTCATAACGTAGTAATAGTACTTCCCAAAATGTTCAATTCCCAAAATTAGCTGATAGCAAAGTGATGTACCTCGAACAGAAAGTTTGTGTATAGATTATAATTCTAGTTGTTTTCAAAATGACGTCAATCCTTAACCACTAATATCAAAGAATAAAATGTTCTAAGTTTAGACTATGACTATCTATCAGAATTCTCTTCTAAGTTGATAGTAAACTGTAGGTAAATTCTTTGTTTACTAGTGAAATTGTCATTGGAAGAGACAGGATTCAGGGCTGAGGTTACTCTATAGCAATAATTGTGGTTGGAAGAACAGGAAAACGAAACCTAAATGACAAAGAAAGACTTGGTACAGTGAAATGTTAACATGAATACTGGGGCCGGTAAAGTGAAATCTTAGCATCGATAATTAGACATATTAAAGGGATTGAAGTAGTTTGTGGCATGCCCCAAGCCTCCCGTTATTTTGGCACAGGCCAAGGGGGCATGCCTGGAAAATTATGGGTCGTGTTAGACTCACAAGTTATATGGATTATATCATGGTCTTATGATAAGGCCTTTAGACCAATCTGATACTGACCTACTAAAAATCCGTAAAGGTATTAGCCAAAACGATTTTGAGCCATGTCATTGGCCTAACTATACTTGCACGGCGGACCTAGCATGGCACGACCGATAGGTAAATCCAGCCGCACCTGCTTTGGCCAAGCACGACCAACTGGCCTGTCTAATAATTCTTAAAGCTAAAGCCACAAGGCCGATAGGGCAGTAGTATATTCTTTTGATGTGACAAGAAATTTCTCTTTCTTTTCCCCTTTGCCTTTAGAACCATATTTTCATTAAACTTAATCCATGAAACGATTAATAAAAAAATAAAAAATGAGACAGATTTTAGATACATTATCACATTAAGAAAATTATATGTATAAATAATGATATATTATTATTATATGATTGATAATTAATTTAATTATACAATAACATATTATTATTTATGTATAAAAGTTATACATATAATATTATTCTTATCACATATACATAAATAACATCATGTATTAAATAATATTTATTTAATAATTTTTTCTCTTTGAAAACCTTGGCAGTACAAGGACTCTTTATTGAAACGAGAATAATAAATCTATGTGTATAATTTTTGTGCATAACTTTATATACAAATAATAATGTGTCACTTTGTGATTGAGTGTTAGTTTATTTTTAATTTTTAATTATTCAATCACATAGTAATACATTATTATTTGTGTATAAAATTATGCCAAAAGACCTACACATGACATTACTCAAAGGTGAAAGATACATTGAGATAGGGGGGATTATGTTATTTATGAATTGATGAGTGCAATGCTTGTATTCGGAAACGTTTTCCTTGGCATGCACGCTATTTCTTTCTCCACCTTGTCCTTCCTCTTACTATTTCAGGTCCTCCCTCAAGGCTGAGTAAATGATCCAACTCAATTTCCTGGCAATCAATCAAGTCATTGCTGCTAAATTTGGAAATAGATTGCAGCACACCGCCCACACTGCACTCCTTCCGATACTCCAAAGTCATTGAGCAAAGCTCATAACTCTCCTCTACTGAGCGAGGGGCGCCCTAATAAGAAAGTTAATAAAGATCAGTACATGTGCGTGAAGAAGAAAGAGAGTCAATAAAGATATTGATTAGAAATCATCACTACCTCTAGTACATAGTTAACCAGTCTTATATGGCTCACATGTTGATTGACATCGATGTCCGTCCATCCAGGCTGAAATTTTTGGAACAAATTAACACACCAAGTTGCTATCTCTCTCTCTCTCTCTCTCTCTCTCTCTCTATATATATATATATATATATATATACACACACACACATATAAGATGATTGATTGGTTAATCTATTAGATAGACTTACATTTAAACCTGTGCGAATGTAATCTGCTTCTTCAGCATCAAGCTGCAGAAGTTTTCTGCTATCTCTGGTGACGAGAGGGTCACAGTAATGCATTACAATGGAATTCATTCCTCCCAAGACGTCCTCGCTCACCTTAGCAAATTTCCTTGTTTTCTTATTCATCATCGCAAATAAACTGAATAAAAGATACCCAAAACATGCAAAATAATTTACATGAGGTTAAGCCAGTAAGCCATATTATATACTTACACAAAAATGAGAAAAACATATGTAAAACAATCTCACTACTTTGCTGAAGTGTATGTCGGGTAGTTGATTTAGATATGGTGAGACAATCTATTGAAAATTGACAATATGTGGATTTATTTAATTAGATGGTTCATCGCATCAATAAAGTGTGCTGACGATCTAATAAAATATTTCTTAAAATAAATTCTTAAAAATATTCTTACTGTTTTGGTACTTTGTATTGCATGTTTTTTGGCAGTCCTGACCCTTGTTTGATTGTTCATGATGTGCTTAGATTGTCAGTTGGACTTCCGTTTTAGAGGCTTCATTTTGCTTTGTTTTATATATTCTTTAAAGAAAAAAAAGAGAAAGAAAGAAAAGAAATAGGTTAACCTGGATGCCCGTATCAAAGTTTTGCCAGTCTTGAAGTCTCGGATGAGCCAGTCTCGACAAATGCCTTTCCTCCTTGACAGATACTTCCAACCATCTACTTGAACCACATCACCCCTTCAACATTAAAAACAAAGCCAATATATTATGCTTAATCAAGTTTCATATACTTGAAAAATGCTCATAAGTTTTGAAGGATTATATAGTTAAATATGACTGTAAATTTTAAAGTGGGTTACGCACCATGAAGGATAGTGATCCACCTCCATATGCGACCAGCAAGCCACCCATATGAGGTCCTTTTCAGTCATCTCTAGCGTTGAGCCAAAGCCATCAGTCAGTATTCCAGCACTCTTGACATGGTTGAGTGACGTGTCCTACACACAAACAAATTAAATCCAATTTGAAATTAATATCATAACACATCAAGCTTAATATACAAAAGCATTTCATTTTAGATATAATTAAAACCTGTAAATAATTCATCAAGGCCTCAATGGATAACTTGAAATCACTTCCTAATTCAGACGGTCTGACTGAAAAATTTTGCTGGAAAATAAGTCCATCATTTAACAATTTTCCAGTAGATGGCTCAACGTTAATCAATGGTTTCCCATTAACATGTTCCCACTTTTCCTTGGTGGGTGCAGACAGTTGATTGATGTTCTCCAGAGGCTTATTCTTTTGGCTTTCTGATATCAGTGATGATATCCCACCATTGATATTTAAGCTGCAGGCTATTTTATGTCTCTCAACCTTCTCCCGACCACTATTAGCCGGAATAAAATTAACTTTGATTGGTGAGGTCAATTTCATAATCATGGTGATGATCTCTTTTTCTTCTACTAAATATGGTATCAATGAACCAAAAAGAAGATACTGTAAAAGAAGTTTTATCAGAAGATATATAAATCAGAACACAATAATAATAATGTTGAGCTACATGCATCTACGTAATATATGCGTTATATGATAAATACACACACACACACACACAGAGGCTCTTTTATAAATTCCTGGTATTCAAATGACCTGCTGACAAAAGTTTAGTGGTGTTAGATCAAATGAAGCTGCCGCCTTGAGCACCCTCAGCCTTCAAATTCATAGTATAAGAGAATTCGAATGAAAGCTGCTATGTATGCATGTGAACGACCAAGTTTGCTGGAATTCCTTCTTTATATGCTAACCCTTCATCTGTTACCAAATCAAGTAATAAAAAATAATCATATTATTCGGCTATTATTAATATTAATGTGTCAGCCACCCAATAATCCCAAGCCTACTAACTGGAAACCAACTCACCCAATCAATCAATCAATTTTATATTCGCCTTTGTTTCAAGCGAGGTAGAATAAAATATTGGCGGAATTCTTTTTTGGCAAAACTCGATGAATTACTAATATGAATATTTAGAGCTACAGGGAGCAATAACTTATATTAATTACGTTTAGGCATAGCAACCAGCCATCCGGTCGTGTCAGGGTTTTGGGACAAGGTGCTTGTTTGGTATGATTTATTAAAAATGATAAAAAGACAGAGTTTTATAGATAGGTTCATAAAAGCACGTAAACAGATGCCTTAAATACTTATGAAGACATAATTTAGAGGATTTTAAGTAGTGTCGTAAGCTTTGACATATTTATGGGCTATTCAAGCTCGTTAAACTTACTAATTAATGGATTTCGACACAATCCAACCTTTAAATATAGTGGACTGTATTGGATATTCACCTAAACTTCGATGGAATGATAAATTTTTAACCATTTAAGTTTTTTCAGCGTCATCTAATTTGGTAAGTAAATTTTGTTAGATTTAACTATAAAGTTGTTGAAAAGTCAGATATATCTTTCAGTAAAAACTATAAACTTGTAAATTCAAAACATAAAAATTATAAATTACACTTGTACAATACAATCACAAGTACTCTTTATTCTTTATTTTTAATGAATTATTAATCAAGTAAGAACTTATGATACATCATCTTTTTTGTTTTTTTAATTTTAGAATCATCATCAGTAAGATAATATTACCTTATTGACTATAATAAAATCTTTTTGCAGTTCTAATAAGGAGGAGGTGTCTTCTCAGTTCGGTACTTCCCAACAGTTTCTGTGAGTATTACCACAAGGTTAGTGTTTACTAGAGATGTAAGATTTGCTCACTTATCATCAATCTCATAATTTATTTGTTGATCTTATAATGCTTGATGTATATTTATATATTCGATAACCAGACATATCAATTGGACCGTATACCTAAAATTGATTCCAACATTTTTCGGAGACTTATGGTATATGGATTTCAGTCTAATTTTAGTCTGATCTTATACCCAATTGGGTCCTAATGTTTTCGCACCTATTCTAACATGTCTCTACGCCCTAAGTGCATAAAAATAAGGCTCCAGACAACAGATCAAGCAACACATGTATCACTTCAGTTTAGCATGAAATATAACAACACTTAACAAATTTCACAACCTTACCCCAACTCCTGTAACAGATCTTTTGACATGTAAACATTCTAGGTCATGATAGTAAAATAGATAATCATTCGAAACCCCCAGAACATGCACATCAGGCAGGCCCTCATCTTGTACCCCATTACATAGCATAAAGATATTTATTCGTATAGCCATACATTGATAATCCTCATCGTAAAAGCACAAGGAACGTCTAAGGATTTCGAAATCATTAGCAACAGATCATGAATAAAATACAACTCAATCTGGAATCTCTTTAGTTATCTGAATTTCAAAGCTAGATGATTTGATGCCGATAATCTCTTTTTCCACCTTTGGAAACTCTACTCCTCGTCACCATGAAAGTCTATGGTTTGTATAGTATGTGTTGTTTAAAAGCGCGCGATTGAGGACTATGATCTTTGTAATCTTTTCGATTTTTAGTAAATCGTTAGTGGATATCCTATATTTTTAGATGTAGGATTTCTCTTATAAAAGTCTAACCAAGTGATTAATTGTTGTGTTGTGTCTTCTTTTTTTTGTTCTTGTTTTTGAATATTGTTTATCTTCTTTTCGAGTATCAGATATAATCTCTTACAGAGAACATCATACTTAATTATTTTCGTATAGTTAAATAAAGACACTTATTTCTCAAATTCTATATGACATTTTAATATGTAATGTATATGAAGATCTTTTTGTAATGGTTGAATAAGGCCTGATATTACTTAAATCCTATTAGAGTTGTTCATACGTAATTATGCCTACGTTGTGCATGGCATAAATCAGTCAAATTCAACAACCAAATTATTTAATCTAAACCACAATCAGATCAAAATACATAGCCACATCAACTCATTCCAACGACAGCCAGATCCCCTGATCAACCAACAAAGCAACACTTTGTACGTAGCCCTCAACCAAAAAAAAAAAAAACCCAGCTAAAGCTACAGCTCCATGATATCACCGGCGACCACGATCCCCATTAAATTCATGAGGTCGTTAAGTCTTGCTAGTGGAGGTGACAAAGTCCAAAGCTGCTGAGTTGCAAACGATGGCCGCTGTTGAGGCTACAGCAAGGCAGCAATGGGGCTCTAACGATGGGTTTTACATGGGTTGGTTATTTTTTTTATTTTAAAAAATAAACATTCATTCCCTCGCTGACACACCGTGTTAACAGGCATTTTGTTATTTTCGATATCAAAAGAAGAAAATTTTTATTCGAGAAAACGTCAGGTTTATTTATTTTTACTGATGAGTGTTGTAGATGTATTCAGAAAGTTTCGTTGGCACACAGCTTTTTTCTCCACCTGGTCCTTCCCCTTACTAGTTCAGGTCCAAACTCGAGGCTGAGAGAATGATCCAACTCAATTTCTTGATTATCAATCAAGTGACTGCCACTGATTTTGCAAAGAGGTTGCAGCACACTATCCACATTACACTCCTTCCGATACTCCAAAGACATGGCGCAAAGCTCATGGCTCTCCACAACTGAGCGAGGAACACTGTAAAAAAAGAAAAAACAAAAACATTCATATATACTAAGTTGATATCATCACTTGAAATTACAGTGAAATAAATACAAATTAAAAATAATCTCCACCTCCAGAACATAGTTAACCAGTTTGATATGGCTCACATGTTGATTAACATCCATATCCGTCCATCCGGGCCGAATTTTGAGGACAAACTAACCGGTTAGATTCCTTGTTGATGTGATGGTGATACATATATAGATATGATATAGATCGATGATCTTTAGAGGGGATGGAGTATTCACCTCCTGCTTATTCTTATGGTTTTCTGAACTTGGTGATTGTGATGATTTCACAAAGTTGATCTTAAAGTGGGCTTGGTCACATCTCTTCTTCTCCAGACCAGTAGCCGGAGTAAATTTCAGCTTATTTGTTCCACAGCAATAGGGCAATGCTACCCTGGAGGATGTTGGTGTAAGGTCCATTTTATAATCACGGTGATAATCAGATTTTGTGAATGAGATAAAGTTTTCTAATCAATGAACCGAAAGGGCAAAATGGAGACAATCAAAATGTTTAGCTACATGCAATATATATAGATTTCAAATTTACGAGAAATTTTAATAAATATTATTTGAATTGCTGGATTTGCATGTGCTCCCTTGTAATTAACGTCAGAAATCCCCTCGACACCCGACAATTTAATGAATAAAAATAAAATTAGGTGTGCAATAAAAATTGAACAAATTTATTTATATAAATTAAGATAATTGAGTGTGATTGAATGATATAATAATTTTTTTTAATTTCAAAATCACCAAACCAAATAAGATTTTAGTTTATATATATATAATAAATTTACATATAATATTAGACATTAATAAACATTCAATTGTACCACCACACTGCCTAAGAGTAGTCCCAAAATCTAGGAATGGATGCCGTAAGAATTGTTCTGTACTAAAATCAACCAAAGATTTGGATTCCAATTATATATCTTAATATATATGAAATTATATATATTTAATAAGTTGTATAACTTTGTGTCCATTTAACACAACTTACGGTTATAAATTTTAATCATAAGAATAATTAATTATGTAATAATTAATTCTTATATGTTTGCAATTTCTTATAATTATTGAATTATAAATAACCATAATCAAATTATAACTTTTTATTTATGTTAAAATGTCAAATATGCTTTTAAATTTGAAAAAAAAAAATCCAACCAGCTTTTAAATTATGATTTAAATAATTTAAAAATGTGATTATAATCTATAATTAAATAATTTATCTAAAATATCTTAGACATATCATAATTGATTATTTAATCTAATAATTTAGATTAAATAAATGGGCAAAGGATATTTTTCACTCAAATATTAGCTCAATCTCAAAAATATACCTATGACAGATAACAAAAAGAAATACCCACCCATTCCTATGTTGTCATTAAATTTTTCGTTAATTTTTCCTTTAAATTTTAAAAACTAACATTTAACCCCCATACCTGAACTCTGAAAATTGACTCCCCCCCTCCCAAATATCTAATTTTTTCTTCACTTCTCCCTCCGAGCACTGGTGACTGACATTGCTAGAGGTTAAATGACTAGCATCATTCATTCTTTGGATGATGCTTGTAATCTATTCTGGATGACTCTCGTTATCCATATTTGGACGACAGAGAGTCATCCAATGGGGACGACGCTTGTCATCTAGTCATTTAATTCAGGGGGGAATGTTAGCTTTCCAAATTAAATTGGAAAAATAAGATAAAATTTTAATTATTTTAATATTACTAATAAAATAACAAATTTGCCGCTTAACCTTAAGGAAAATATGTGGATGTATTCTAACAGATTAAACTTTAGGTAGCTATTTGATTTTTTTATCTATCATAGATATATATTTATCATTTCAACAAAACTTGGGTGGGAAATTGTCCTTTTCCTAAATAAATTATACTAAAATGAAATTTTATGTAATTACCTTATAATTAATATTATATTTAGAAAACAAAGTTTAAACAGTATTGTTGATGTTCAATGATGTAATTACCAATATAACTGATAAAGTAAAATTAAGCTAAGAATAGTTTTGCAATTCAAGTTTATTTGTTTGGAAATTTTTTTTTTTTAACAAAAAACTTTATTCAAAACAAGGTAAATTTTAAATTTAATAACTAATTTCATAATCATTTAATCAAATAAATAAAACTGTTTGAAAAATTTTGATTCTATCTTTTAAAGGTTTTTTTTTTTTTTTCCCTATAGGGCGAGTTACCGCCCAACCTACCCTGTTCAATGCTCCATCATCCCTTGTACCAAACCTACTGAAATCAATAAATATTTAATTATGTTTTATAGATATATACATACCATAACGAGTAAGTTTGATGTGGGAATACATTTAAAATACGGAGGGTTGCATTTAATGTCTTCTATATATTTTGTGGATTTTCCACCACATAAGCAAGTTTGATGCGAGGATACATTTAATATATGGAGGGCTGCATTTGATGCCTTCCTTGGGAAGAACAACATATGCAAGACGTTTGGGGGATGTCTATATAAAGTATCCCCTCCTTTTATATTATACTAAGACATGCTCACATCTTTTCCTCTTTCTAAGTTAAAGGCATCAGCACTCTTTTGCTTTATCCATTGAAGCATAATCTCCTCATTTCGTTTGCATTTAGTTTTCATCTGGTTTAAGTTTCTTTTATTTATTTATTTATAACAGATTGGGTATGAATACTATCTACAATTATTAATTAATATGTTTAAATTAAAAATAAAATAAAACACGTGACACATTAACAGTATATAATATTTCTCAATTAAACTATCTTCTTGTCGCTAGACTTAATTATTTGTCTCTTAAAATTTAGCTTTCATTTATTTATACGATGATAAAACCAATGTTAGTGAATTGATTAATCATTAAATTATATAGAGAAAAGTCAATTATAATTTACTTCATCATTTGGGTAACCTACCCTAAACCCCAAATCTTTGTTGCATTGCACCCTTTTATTTACCTTATCTAGCAACAAACATCTTATTTATAAGTTAATTATAAATACCAAAACTTATGGGTTAGACGAGTTTTAAGTATTGAAAACAAGTTTTGATTGGCCGGAAATTTCAAACACCACTTCCAAATGTTGGACTTAAATCTTTTATTCGAATAATTAAATATAAACAAATACGTAAAAGAGAAAATACTATTCCAAATCACAAAATCAAGTCTCCACTTACGATTTCAAATTTGAAGTAAGAGTTTTGCATTAGTAATATGAGATTTATCAATAAAAAGCATTTTGAAAATTGAATAAAGATGAAGAGATAGAGTTAATATAAAGATTGAGTGATGATGAAAAAGATTTTGTTTAAATCCAACGATATTTTTGTTTTTAAGATTAGTTGAAAATCGAGACCAAGTGAAGATGCAAAAGGTTTTTTTAGATTTAAGAATATTTTTATCTATAAAATTAGTTGAAATTGGAAATATTTTTTATTGAGAGAGACAGTTAAAAGTGTTAATGTTTAAGCTCTTGAACCTCTCTCTTAAACAACGTAATTGAATATATAACCAAATTTTGATGCTTCTCACTCTCAATTTATGTGTTTATTTTAGTCATTTGTTGCACAACACAAAAATTAAAAAAAAATAGTTTAATATTAAACTAGAATTCTTTAAAAAAAAAAATCACCATATATGACCAAAATTAATATAAAAAATTGTTTGAATCCTATGTTTTGGTTGATTTAGCCAAAACACGAGTCAAATTTTAGTTGAAATAGAAGTGTTGGCCATATTTTATCAAATTTGATTAACTGAAAATTCAATCTATTTGATTAAATCTGATTAAAACCTTGATATTTAGCCAACAACCCCCTTTTGCCCACCTTCTTCCTCCTTTCTTCTTGTGTTTTTTGATTAAAACTTTGGAATTCGATTTCAATTTGTGAGTTTGGGTCGAAAAATAGAGGTTTAATAGTGAAAACCTAAACTTTCAATCCAAAGTCTAGATATATATCCAACTAACCCCTAAAAACTTTATATATGTAGATAAACCCATCACCCCTCCACAACTTATTCAATTAATAACCAAAGACAATAGCATTTCATCCTCAATATGACAATAAATTATGAGTATAAAAATATTATATATATTAAATTGAAGAACACGTAATTGTAACAGCTAATAAAGATGGAAAGAATGAGTAAATATGAAAAAAAATCTAACGAAAATGAAGAGATCTAATGAAGATAAAATTCATGTAGTGAGTGATGGAATGAAGATTTAAAAAAAAAAAAAAGTTTTATTTAGATTCAATGCTCTTCTTGTTTATAAGATAACGTAAAATTAGAAACAAATATTTTTTGCCAGAAGAGAAAAGTAAAAGTATCAATATTTAAATGCGGACAAGATCAATCACCTAAAAATAAAAAAAGAAAAAGAAATCACAACCGTCGCTATCATCTTTAAGATCAATCATCATGATGATCACATGTTCCACAATCCAACGGCCTAAATAATTTCTTTATAGAGACATTACGGGCCCACGAAATAATTATTAATAGACGTCTCACTTTAATGACCTTTTCTATGCATCCAATATCAAACGTCAACCACTCACCATAAATTATGGCAAATTGTGCTTCTTCTGAATAATTTAATATATATTACCAGTCATTAAATAATATTTATTTATTTATATTTAATAATAACATAAAATATATAATTTGGTAAAATTGAGTTACTTTTCATATTGTTTAGAAATATTTGCAAAAATATCAATTTTTTATGTTTATGCTATTTAATTAAAAAAATAAGTTTGAGGACACCATTAAGCATAGTCAAAATTTAAAAATATTTATATTTTTAATTCCTTATTTGGCGAAAGTGTAAATAAAGTATTATTGTATTTTGTTTGGCAAAACTCTGATAATAAATAATATGGATTATCTATATTATTAATAAAGTGAAGTTTATTAATAATATTTTTGTATAGGATAAATAATAGTTGACAAAAATCTAAAATTAAATTACATTTTTAGATAAAAATATTATTGAATTAATATAATATTTCTGAATTATAATATAAGATATTGTGATTCCACAGCTATTTAGTGATTAACGTGACACAAGACGACCCCACTAAATCTCAATCGTCTGATCAAACTCAAAACTGGACCCCACGTTTTAAGATATGAGAGTTTCCGAAAAATCGTACGGTCCAGGAATGCCCTTTCGTTCACTACCAAAGCTCCACTCCGTCTCTGAGTTTTGCGTAAACAATGGAGCACAAGCTCAACATGAGCTGACGCCACATTTTCTCGAGAAAATGAAAGAAACTAAGGGAAAGTGAGCTTTATCAAACTTCTATGTCACTCCATGCTCTTTTTTATATATTTGGTACGTGTTTACACCGCAAGTTTAATTTTTATATTTTTCTCCCCTGAGTCTGTTTAATTTGGTAATTTAGGTTATTATTGTAACTTGATTTGTGAAATTGAAAGTGGAAAGTGGGTTTTCACTTTTGAGTGGGTTTGATTTGAGTGGATTCGGGTATTTGTAGTCATGGTCTTGATTTAAAGTTTTTATTTCTAGTGTAATTTTGTTATGAATTGTTTTTTCAAATGTGGTTTGAGTTATGGGTTTTTATTATCAGTTCGTGTTATGTATTTGGTTTTGAATTTGGATTTATTTGTATATGAAATTGTTGGGCCTCGCCCTTTTTATATATATTGTTTTGTGTTGAATTAATCTAATTATCAGGATTTAGCTTGTAAGTTGTTTTGTTTGATTAACTTTTGATGATTCATCTTTTAAATTTGCAAATTTCTCTTCTGGTTTAACGTGAGACAATGTAGTTTAGTTTAATATGAATTTAGTGGTGATGTTATTTTCTTTGTGAAGATTTTGCTTGTCATTCGTTGCATTACTTTAGAGGCATTTCTTTCCTTTTCATCGCATTGTTATTATTGGAAATTGCTTTATCATTTTGGCAAGATGTTATCACTTTCATTAATCATTGTGGAATATATGGTAGTGTATATATAATATTGAAGTCAGGCTTTAGTAAATTGTTAATTGAAGAAGTTAATTCTAGTTCTGGTTTTGTGGCAGCTTGTATAAAACCATACAAAAAACACTGAATCATTTAGATTTGCTAGTTTGTAGAGTTGCAAAGTTCAGATTGTTGAGTAACTCAAACAAGTCTTTAAAGAAGTTGAAAAAGCGGAGAGCTAAAAGTCGGAAAACTTCTTACTACAGACCTATGCATTCGCCCTTCCAATTTGGTTGGAAGACTTAGATGGATGTTCCTCCTCCGGAAACAATTAGAAACATCCAAATTGATCAACACCCATTGCTAATGGAGCAGCTGCATAGCCATAATGAGTGGGAGCATATAATTGATATAACAAGAAATGACGATTCTTCATCTAGCTCATCTCATGATGAACAACCACACAGAATGGACTTACATCAGCATGAAGAAAGATCATCGAGCAGCAGTAGAGCCCCCACTTATCATAATTCTTCTTCTTCATCCACAAATAGATCAAACTCAAGGAATTCCTCATTCATAAGGAGAGGTGATGGATATGGTCGTCGTGGTAGAAGCCCATTGAATTCAGGGCTATGGATATCTGTTGAGTTAGTCGTCACTGTGAGTCAGATTATAGCATCAATTGTTGTATTGTCATTGTCAAGAAATGAAAATCCTCAAACTCCATTGTTTGTGTGGGTTGTGGGTTATACATCTGGTTGTGTTGCAATGCTTCCTATTCTTTACTGGCGTTTTCGTAATCGACACCGGGGAATTGACCAAGACTCCACACAACCACATCAAGGCTTGTCGCAGGGCAATCTTCCTGAACTTACTACATATACAGCTATTTCAGTTCCTCAAGCTTCAGACGAGGAAAATAATCACACCACAGAAACAGTAAATACTAATGGTCAAAATGCTGTAAACTTCACCACACGGTATTTTTTTTGGTGCACTACATTTATTAAATGTTCGAATTTCTATCCCCATATATTGTTTAGCTGAAGTACATTTGTGATTCTTAATTTCCATTTGTTAGCAACTGTCATTATGCATTGTTGAGTTTCTCTTCTGATAGATTCGCTCTCGAGAAGAAGAGTGAAATGAATAGATAAAGTTCAGTTGGGTTTTTACTGATTATTTTAAATTTCATAGCATTTTAACCTGTCATGATTTTTAAACCCTATGCATTTGCATGCTGGCTTGTCTTTTGTGAACTTTCAGCGGCATTTAAATTAGTTATCTGTTTATAGAGTTTGCGAATATGTTTAGAATGTCTTATAACAATCTTATGAGTGTGTCTAGAAATTCTTTATTAATCTTCTCCTCTGCCAAAAGTACTAGTAGAGACCAATCCCAGTACTTTTTTAGGATGCAGTGGTGGTGTGTGGTAGTGATGTACCATCTCAAATTTTGTGACATTGATGTTGGTTGGTTTTACAGTGAAACTATTATAGTATTATGGCCCTGTGGACTCATTTTTCTGAACTGATTTTGGTTTGAGTGACTCTTTTGTTCAATGGGAATAATTATGGGTTCATTATCTACCATTTGTATGTATGTTTTGCAGACTGAATGGATTAGTGGACCATTTTAAGATGGCCCTAGATTGCTTCTTTGCAGTATGGTTTGTTGTTGGCAATGTATGGATTTTTGGAGGTCATTCCACTCCCTCTGATGCTCCCAAATTGTACAGGTACCTATCATTGACTTTTATTAGTTAAGGCTTTTTTCTCAACTCTCCTTTACCCTGGCATTCAACTTGGTTGCATTTGTCACTTGTTGCCTTGCTTCCTTGTAGGTTATGTATAGTGTTCCTTACCTTTAGCTGTATTGGATATGCCATGCCATTCATATTATGTGCAACAATTTGTTGCTGCTTACCTTGCATAATTTCTGTCCTGGGCATTCGGGAAGATTTTTCTCAAACTCGAGGAGCCACTGTGGAATCCATTAATGCTTTGCCAACATTCAAGTTCAAGTCAAAGACAAGCGGAAATGCTAATGATCAAGACAACACAGGAGTATGTGAAGGTGGGGTCTTAGGTGCAGGGACGGAAAAAGAGCGTATGATATCTGGGGAAGATGCGGTAAGTTTGATAGAATGTTTTCTTGCTCCTGAATTGGTGATCTATGTTATAACTGGAGAACAAGAACTGATTTTGGACTCTGACCCAATTACCAGAATAACATAATCAAGCTTAGCAAAACTATTGTAGTTTATCAATTTACCAGAACCTTGGTGAATTTTATCAAGTTTGCCAATCTTTTATAACTTAGTTGCTGAAGTTGCTTATCAGTCCACACAACTTGCAACATCTTTTACAATGGGACAATAACCCTAGTCATTTATAGGATAAGAATAGAAATAGTCATAAGAGCTACTAAATCAGTGCATAAATTATAAATTATAAATTATTGGGTATAGAAATCTTGCCCAGTGCACTTCTTTGTTTGGTTTGGATTTCTAATATATAGCCTTTGTTTTTCCTCACCCATTTTGATGCAGGTTTGTTGTATTTGTCTGGCAAAGTATTTGGATAATGACGAGCTTAGGGAACTATCTTGTTTTCATGTATTCCATGTCGATTGTGTTGATAAATGGTTAAAAATTAATGCATCGTGCCCTCTTTGTAAAAGTGAGGTTGGGGAGAGTAGTAGTAGTACTTCACCATTAGCAAGGGACTCTAGTCAGCACTGAATGGAGAGACGGGATATACATGGACTGAAGATGATGTTTTATTTATGGAGCAGTGTCTTTATGATTCAGTTCTCGGCCCTTTCTGGTGTTGCAAGCTTTGGTTAATTATTTCAAATGTAAAGGTCCTCAGCGGTTCAATTTTGTTCTGCAAAGTTAATGTCAAACTGTTGCACTTTTTAAAGCTATCTATGATTTGTAATGCTAAAATACAAAGAGTTCGATCATCTTAACATTATTTTCAATCATTTTTACCCAAATTTGATACAGCTTGTTTGGTGAGATAAAGCATGTAACACTTTATTATTATTTTTGGCAATATTGTTCTCTGGACTCTGAAAACATTCAGAATTCAACCATATATTGCAAATTGTTTAAAAACGTAGAAAGCGTGATAATCTATGATTTGTCAAGCTAAAATACAAAGTCTTCAACAATCAAACATTTTTGCGATCAATATGAAACAAATTTCATACACCTTATCGGGTGAGCTAAAGCATATACAATTAATTGTATATTGGCAATAGTCCTCATTCTTCGAAACATTTAGGTTTACAGCCACATAATGCACATTCTTTGGAGGATGAAAAAGCAAACGGAAGAAAAGAGTTCAGTACAAAGAAATCAATTCACTAGCAACACCAAAACTGATTATTGTGGCAACATCTCATGGCTGACATGAATTCTTTCGCAAAATTCTTCACAATGTAATGTTTATACATGATAAACGGTTGATAAGATGGGAAGAGTACAACATGCTCTGGAAACGTTTCAAATTTGACCCAAATTTGGGGCCAGGACTCTGAAAAGAAAGGGGGAAAAATCTATAATGTTTCCTTATAGCCCTAAAACACAGAATTAGCAGAAGAATTGGCGCAAAACCATTGACCCATCTCTTCTCTAGGATCTCACCAAATAGTGAGTAAATAAAGATATCAACCCCCAAGCACAGTAAAATAAAATTATACACATTTGCAAAGGAATGCATTTTCACTATCAAGCCAAGTAGGAAAAACAAAATTTAATCCGAGCACAACAGGTAGAAACGATTGGCACAACTCAAACATTTGACCTTTGGATGATCCTCCAATAGCAGCAGACGATTCTCCTCTAGGTGTATCTTCGAGCTACACCTTAGTTAAATATGATTAATCACCCGACATATGCTGGAATTGCAGCTCCACATGCATTCACCATTATGTTGCGATAGTCAGTTTCTTGAAAGCCTCCAGTTTCCCATTTGATGCAATGGCCTTTGCACTTTGATCAACTCTATTATGGATTGCAACCCCATTTTCAGGGATCGTTAATATTTGATTGTGGGCCATGGTGGACTTGCCAGTACAGTGGCCTTCAAAGAAGGTTGAATACGGGAAATACTCAGCACAACGCACTTTCCATCCTGCAACAGAAAAAAAATGAAAGTTTTAAGTACCACAGTTGGTATTTCTTGTACATAATGAATTTCATGATGTATTCCAATGACAGTTGAATTATATTGGTGTTAACTCATTGATCATTTGGACTTTAAAAGAAATGGAAATAAATAACCATTAAAATTGATAGTTAATTGGCAAAGGCTATCTGACGAAGTGTGTGAAAAATAAGAGAGGAAGCATATATGTAAGCAGAATAAACTAAAAAAGCCAAAAGCCAAAAGCCAGATCATATCCGTAAGATCAATCATGTTCAATGGTAATTAATGCTTCAGACAGCATGAAAACATAAATATAAATTTAAAAACCAGATCTTGGCATTACTACTCACAACCATGCACTTCAAATTTTTTTCCTTCTTTTAAACATTTGAACTACATATTTCTTATAAGCACTAGGAAACTTACTCAATGCAGCATCTTGGTCTGCAAAAACGTTTTTAAGGAGATTATGGACTGCAATGCAGTCTTTGAGCTTCCATTCCTTGACAGGTCCAAGTGCTCCATTACTAGCACAACAAAAGCAGGGTTCAACAATCAAATATGTTAAGAAGAGAAATGAAAAAATAAACTTTATGTTACATAATACAAGGCATTACATTGGAACCAAATTGTTGGTTGAATCTTCAATTAATTTAATAGCTTCAGATTTCTTGCTAGGTTCATGAAAATGTAGCATTTCTGCAGCTGCAACTCTATGCATCAATGAATCTACAAACAATACACACAACACCACTGTGAGATGGCTACATGAAGTTGATCGTGAATAATTGCTTTTGTATGTTACATAAGGTGGACATTACCTTTATGTTTATGAAGGAAAAACTTGTTTGCCTCAGTCAGAGATTTGTCCTTCAATTGACTGCAAAAGGAAGAAACAAAGAAAATCACCATGGATCAAACAATAAGACATGCAATTTATCCTCTATAGCATCCACACCACCAAAGAAAAATCATAGAGAACCTGATAGTTGGCCGCTCAGCTTCCAGGACACTCCAAATGAGTTTCTCGGTATCAGTCACAGGAGCACTCATTGAGTCCACTTTATGGAAGAATCTGATCTGCAAACATGAAAGATTGAATCAGCAACAGATAGAATAATGAGATCTAGGAACTATAATGGTGCTGAATGATGCATTAAAGAAAAATTATATTCATTCTATAAAAAGCACTCTCTACAGAACAAGGATTCGATAGATTTGTCTCAGAGCAGTTCTTATATATCAAAACACACAAACACCTTAGTTAACCTGTTCAATATAATACATACCAAGCAGCGATGTGATTCAGGGTTCTCAGCATCCAACCTAAGTAATTGCTTTACAGCCTACATAATAGAAAGTTACAAATAAGACGAAAACATTAGTACAGCATTCCAACATAGTTTGAGGGCAATTATTGAGAAACATAATTGAAAAAACATTATTTAACTAGAAGGTGCTAACAGATCCCAATTGATATGTCAACCTTGTCAACATATTCAACTGGAACAAGAGAGATCATGTTCCATTTTAAATGGGATGTAGAGGAAAAAGGGGGCTGAGAGATGTGCATATATATGAGGGGCCAAGGAGCTACCACAGCTTCCTATTACTTCCTATAACTTGTTTATGTTAATATACAAGGATTTTAACTGCTATTACTTCCTATAACTTGTTTATGCTAATATAAAAGGATTTTAACTGGCAAAATCAGTACAAGCTGGCAGAGAAAATAGGTATATCAGTACCATAAATAGAAAGACCGAGTTTTATAGGTATTAAAAAAACAGAAGAATAATTATAGGTGCAAACAAGAACATACCTGAAAGGTAAGCAGAATCTTCTGTTTTCTTATATTTACTTCAAAAGAAAGTAAGTGCGTTTCCAAAGAATCAGGCGAGTTCTTCAGAAGTAATTTCAAGTATTTTGTAGCTTCCAATAACGGATCTTCAACCTACATAAAATATGAATTCAGAAGAGCAAACTGTTATATATCTTAAAATAAGAATATACACTTTTTTTGTAGTGTATTAATCAGTCTTAAGAGAAATCCAAATATCAATCAAGTAAAACTAAGTAACCTGCAATAACTTCTCTCCGTGTGGATCCGGATCAACAGGCTTCATATGTCGTTTGCCAGACTTGGAGACACCACTAGAACTTGATTCTTCATTTTTTATCTCTGCCTCCTGAAAAATGCAAAGCATTACAATGAATTTCATTGAAATAAAGTTTAACTAATGAAGTGAGAGAAACTACTTACTTTTTTAGCTCGAGCTTCAGCCTTACGCTGTTTTTGCTTCAGTTTCTTTTTCTGAGAAGGAAGCAAGTTTGCCTTATCATCATCTCCTTCATTGGTTGACTTTGGAGGAGAATCATACAATTTTATATAGCATCTGCACTTAAAAATTAAACTACTATATATAAAATGGCAGGTCAAAAAATCTTTGAAGAGTGCATATGCATTGATTTGAGTTTTTTTGAACTTATAATATTATGAGATGACAATAGTAGAAAAGGAAAAAATGAGATGACCATGACAAATCATGCAGGACACCCAACATCAAAGTTCACATGATGAGAAATTTCTGTGATATTTGGAATAGTATCTTATAATAAACTACAGTGTCAAACATGCCCCAAAAGTCCAATACAGCAGGCAACTAGAAAAGGGAGAGGAGGGGAGACGAGTTATCAGTGACAACAAAGCAAATGCAAGGATATGTTGTTACTGAACTAAAATTAGATAATCTTCTTTATCCAGATTCCCAAAAACCATATCTTGAAAGGATCACAACATTATAAGACACCAAGCCAGGAAAAAACATGTAAAGAGAAACCAAACACATCCATGCTAAGCCAAAAAGAAGAGTAAGATGTTTATACACCATGATAGAGCACACTCTAGGTTGGTTTTCCAACAAACCCCAACATAGCGTACATCTTCATTTTGCAACCAGCCAGTTACCTTCAGGAGATGACTGGCATGAAGAGCAGAGGCTAACTGAGGCATTTTTTGCAAACCTATTGAAATCAAAGACTAAAACTAGAACATAAACTTCACACAAGAAGGTGAGTTTGAGAGTGAGTATGCATCCACAAGCTTAGCTTACGTCAAAAGCATACTAAGTCATCACAGATCATCAAAATCTTGTTGAATGCCCCAACACTTAACCTGATAGCTCCAACTGCAGCTTTGTGAAAATAAGCATGTGAATGCAGCCGATCTTGAAATTTGAGCATCTCCACATAGGCATGCAGAGTCATTTTCCTCAAGCAATAAGAATGGAAGTCAAATTGATCTTCGGTAATATCAGCATAGTGCTTCTCCACAGCTAAAAATTTCTTCAAAGACCGCCCAAGATCACCTTGGCGGAAGTAGCTTTCACCAGAAGCAAGTTCATACCTTACAACAGGATATTTTAACAACCATTAGAACATTTAACTTTATTATTTACTTTACACTAACCAGAGAAAGGCAAAAAATAAACAGACCAAATGCACTGCATGTCATGAAGGTTGTTGTGTTGATCTCCATCTTTTGTGAATAATACAGCAGTTTTTTCTGCCAAAGCCACCTTCAGAACAGATGGTTATGTAAAACATGGTCAGCAGATGAAAAGTACTACACAAGGCCTATGACAGATCTCTAGGTAGAAAAAAAGAAGGTGAAATTAGAGCTAACCTGGTCAGCTTGTAGCAAACGCTTAACACATTCACTATTTAC
Source organism: Mangifera indica (assembly GCF_011075055.1). Taxonomy (NCBI): domain Eukaryota; kingdom Viridiplantae; phylum Streptophyta; class Magnoliopsida; order Sapindales; family Anacardiaceae; genus Mangifera; species Mangifera indica. The sequence continues at coordinate 7,194,594 of NC_058139.1, forward strand.
ATATCTATCTGCAAGATCCATACACCTAGCTTCATCTGCCAATGCAGCAGCAGCAACCAAATCACCAGCATGCTTCAATATTCGGCTCTAAACAAAAAGATAAAAGGTAATTGCGTTACTAGACTCTGTCAAAATCAATAGCATTCCAGCAATGTCTACTTGGTTAGTATTAAACACATGAAAAAAGGGGAACTCTTCATGTTTGATAAACATCCATGCTTCTTTGAACCTAGTATTATGTTAGGACTCATGTATATGTCACCTGCCAAAAGGAAAAGATTAGAAGCACAGGTGGCACAAGCTCAGGGTAACAATTTGGGAGCGCAAAGATGTAACAGGTTGAGTGTTTTGCATTTACATAAGTCACCAATCAATACAAATCACTGTAATTTCTTCTTCATTCATTCTGTGATTATTGAATTGTTGGTTGAGGAATTGTGAAGTTGCAAGTTTATGACAAAAACAGCCTTGGTGGAGGGATTATGTCTTCTTGAGCCATCCACATCTATATAACCACGCTTTAATATATAGATATATTAAGTGGATTGTATATATTGATAACCTCTTCACATCAAAATAATTATTGGGATAAATCTTCAGCCGGTTATGAAAGCAATGAAAGTATACAAAAGAAGCAATGATAAATCAAAAGAAAAAATCCCATTAAACAGGAAAACAAGTAAAGGGAGCCTTCCAGACTAGAAATAATAAAATATCATAGACCAATAGATACAAACCTTGACTGAGTACAAATCAATCACAGTTGGAGTGTGCTCTATAGCCTCATTTATTTTTGACAGAGCAATATCATATTGGCCTCGTCTATCATAATGCTGCATCATCATAAAACCTCAATGTAATTTCAGAGGAAAACTTAACACAAAGACAAAGATTTAATAAACCATCCAGCTAACAGAGTCAACCTGAGCTAAGAAGAACAGAGTCCACATAAGTGTTGAAGGGGGCTCTTTTTCTTCCCTATACTCACCATAAAATAATTAGTCAGAAGGTATTATGTCAAATATGCGATAAAAATTCAGAAGGCTTTCTCTTCTTTTTTATGAATGAGGCATTTCTATTCTATGTGCACTCACTACAATCAACATAATGGCCTCAAATATATACTACCTCCCAGGGCATCTCCCAGTTGTCCTAATTGAATGCTCCAACTCAAGAATAAGATGCTCCAGAATGTCTGCCTGTGTAACAGTCATCAAAGCAGGACACAATCAGAAATTTTTTCTAACCAAACAATCCAAGTTTTTTACAACTTTTGATGAAGTTTCCAAATCAATACTTAATTGAAAAACCAGGGGAAAAAATCTTCACACTAACCTTGCCAGGTTGATCATATAAAGGAGAAAGATCAGAGAACAATGAAGGAACTCCCTAATATCACAGATTATAACAGATTATTATATACTGGAAACTAGGAAGATACCAGACAAAACTGCACAAAATTTAACCATCAATACCTTAGTTAGGAAAGGCTTAATATAATTGAATGCGGCTTCCTGAAACTTGTCACCTTGTAGAAAATCTAGCGGTATTCTCTGTAACAGAAACACAAATGAAAATAACAATGTGACATGTTAAAAAATTATCATATTTTATATATAAGGTAGCTTGTGATGATAATGATGACAAAAGAACAATGATTCTGACAGCAATTATGACAAAGAAATCCTGATTATGCCAAAAAACTCATACAAATGAAACGACAAAAAAATAGCATGCATCTTCATCGACTAAATATTTAGCATCCCATGCAAATTCATGATCAGACTCAACCTTCTAAAATTTTCTTAGTATATTTGGCAAATGCTTTAGTTAAAAGAAAAGGAAGATATGGATCAGTGAGATCAATGAGGTCAATAGAACTTGCAGCAGTAGCACTACTATTACATGTCGGACAAAACAAAGACTGCGGCGAAAGCACAGACCAAAACCAATATAATAATCAACAAATCAATAAAGCAAAATCTAGATCCCTTAAAGTCTCAAATGTTGTATAACCACAGAGAAATGAAATAATTAAGTACCCATTTCAAAATGCTAGAAACGTTAGAACCTAATAATTTTGTCCTTCAAATGCAAATGAAAATATGCAATAAACAACCTCATTTTAATATCCACTTACAGACATGGTTATCAGGTATGCATGGAGAGACAGATTTTTTATACTTTTATGGTTTTATGCAATGATACGATCAATGCTCTAATCATTTAATTTACTTGGAGGATGATTGAAACTTAGCTAATGAATAAAAACATGTATGAGCAAAGTAGTTGTCTACATGAGAGCAAGTCTTATTATGTGACAATAAAAAAAAATCTCTAGTTAAAGTCATCCATCCACACAAACTAAGTAATTTTTAACAAAACCATATAATCATAAGGCATATTCTCTTATGAGCAAACAAAAGAAAATAATCACACCCCATCAAACATACACAATTCCTATTCTAGGTAGCCGCTCAGATGTACTAATAATCACAAACAAGTACCTTCAGCCCAATCAAACTATTTAAAATATGCCAAACTTTAAATTTACTGCAAAGAAAGGAGAAAAAAGAATCATTCTCCCTAGAAACATGAACCAAGGGGTTGTGTCACCTTCACAGCAGATGACCAAGTGTATTGCTGCCCGAGGGATTTGTATAAGGCATCTAATTGGTCAATTTGATCAGAAGAATAGTTTCCAATTTCAGAATACAGCCCAACACATTTTTGCAGGCCTTCATAATATCTGGAAAAAAGAATAATTTGCTCACTAGTTAAAATTGTAAGTGCAAGCAGATATTAACCATAAATGCTCTTTGTAATTACTTTGTAAACTCTCCCAATCAATGTTTCAATAGATTTAAAATAGAGTAATTTGTAAATCATACTTGTAATTGTCAGGATTCATGGAGAGTAACACTCTGTACAATTTAGCAGCTTCTTCTAGAAGACCAAGCTTCAATAAAAGGGAAACCTCTTGCTCTTTGTATGCCAATTTGTCGACCTAGATGCCATGTACACAAATGGTCAGTGTCTGAATATCCATGTGTTCAGAACTTAAGAATTTCAAAATATAAACTTGCAAGTAAGAACTCACACTTACAATTTTTAACTCTTTCTTGTGCAACTCCTCAAGAGCTCTCTCAAGGGAGCCACACTCTTCCAACAAAGATATCTGCAGAGGAACATCATAAACACAGGACCATCAAAAATTATTGAGAGTACTGCAGACCTAAATATGAAAACTCAAGACTTTAAAATATTATATAGTCTAAGAATACATTTAAGGACTTTTTTTAGGAATAAATGTAATTCATACACAGCTACCCATAAGAACAGTTTTTTTATTATGGGCATACATCTATAACAGAGAAAATTCTTGTAAAAAAAGCCAAGATCATGCAGTAACAGCAAAAACAAAAGGTGATTGAACTAATTAAAAATATATACACACATGTTTCTTGATACCTTGTACAATAGCATTTCACTATGCTCACAACGCTCATTATCAGGAGGATAATCATCTTCAAGTGTGCCCTCATATGCTTCTAGGATTTCAACTGCTTTGGAGCCACTAGGTAAACAACCAAAGGAAATTGTCCAGAATAAGATCTATTCAGAGCTACAGTAAAAGAGAATATGGAGTAGATGCGCCAAAGATAGAATCAGAGGTGACTGCAACACAGTACACTGATTCAGAAATCATTTAAGCAGAGATGAGTGAATAATCCTGGAGATATGAACAATTATAGCATCTACATAGAGGAAAACAATAAAAAAAATACATAACATCAATTAATTCTATGAGAGACCTCCAAGGCACTGTAGCATGAATAATCACTACAAAAGGTAAATATTGTATGACAATCATTCACAAGCTGGCACCAATAATGGAAGCTCTTTGATATCTTGTGCTGAATTAATAAACTACTGAAATTAATAAATATACATACATACACAATCCAACGGTTTAACTATCCATATTCCCATGGAATAGATATTGATTTTCTCAAATATTCTATTCTTCGAATTGAAAATATGCACTTATTATTGAACAGTAAGAATAAGTATATGACTTTATCTTTTTATAGAATTATAATGTCAATACCTCTGTAGGGGTAGGTTTCTAACAGGGCTGCAAGTCACGACATACCAACCATATATCAGCCAAAACTGATGGTTTTACCGTTAATGTAGCAGCTACCAAATCACTGATATATGCGTGAAAATACATAGAGAAGTAGTAGCACAAAAATTTTTAAAAACAAGGATCAAATCATACTTGGAGTTTAAATGATGGGCAACTGCAAACCCAATCCAGTTCATGCGATGATTTGGTTTCAATGTCAGAAGTTGTTGTCTGGTCTCAACAAATCCTGCCAAATCCCGCATCTGTGCCTGCATTGTAAAAATTAATTTCTATCATCAGCCAGAACAATTTTCAGCAAAAATGCACATCAAAGATTGGAGGCTAGGAAAAATGTAGGACATGACAAAGTTGTTTTCCAGATGAAAACACAAGGATATTAGACTTAAGACTTATGACAAAAAAGTAAATGCTCAGTTTGACCAACACATTTGAGGAAACAAAACCCATGTTGCTACTCTAATTGCCAAACATTGCCATAACCCAAAAGATCCCAAACGTAGAGGCATGCCTTTGAGAAGATTTAATATAGCAAACAACTCATACCTGCAGCAGGGACAGGTCCCGCAGTATTTCAATATTGTCTGCATCTATTCTCAATGCATTCCTATAGCATTTGATTGCCTCTCTATATTCTCTGTCAGACCGATACAAGAGACCATATACATGCCAGCAAACATGACTCTTGATGTCATTCTACATTAAGACACATAATAAGGTCAACACATAGAATGGCAATGATGGAAAAGCAAGAATGTTTAATGTTACAATACACAAAGGACACAACCTTCACTCCTACACGGACAAGCTCATATGCTTCAGACTTGCGGTCCATGCAATTCAATGTCAACCCCTTCATAGATAGAGTTTCTAACAACCAGAAGAGTGGACAAATTTATGAAAAGACATAAATTAAGAAAAATAAATCGTGTATATAACATAAGTCACTTTTTGCTCATGTAATATGGAAGTCAAATAAATTCAAATACTGAACAAAATACCTCCATGATCTGGAAACTTTTTCAATATAGCATCAGCTGCCTTCAGTCCCTTCTTATACTGTTTAGTCTCATATGATTTCTGGATGCAAAAAGTATGTCTCAATTAAAAATAGTACATTAGCCTCTATACAAAGATGAATGTAAATTACACACAAAAGCATCAGACAACAACAGGAATATGATCGCTAAAGTAAACCTGCCAAAGGCTTAAAAAACACAAAAAAATTGTTTTCCATATCACATGAAATGAATGCACGAAACAATAGAACTTCAATGTCCTCTAACAATATGTAAACCTTACAGAACACCATACAAAATTAAACTTTAAAAATTTAGTAAAAGAGGACAATCAATTCAGCGCAAAAATAGCACACAAAGAATGCAGCTTTTAACTTAATTTAAAGTCAACATAAAAGAATTAGAATTTGCATTTTGAGTTCCCAGCTCACTTTGTATAGTATAACATCAGACATAGTATATAATGTGTTTATTTCATCTCCATATAGATTACATAACATATGCATATAAACCATGAAATTCTTATTCATTTTCCGTCATTCACGCCAATATTTAAACAAACGAAGCCAAGCAAATAAAAAACAAATAATTAAAAAGAAAAGGAAGAACACACCATAGGTTATCATTAACTCAATACAAAATATTCAAGAGCAGAAAATTTTAAAAAAAAAAATCCAAGCTTTCTCTCACTAGAATGAAACTAAATTCAGAAAAAAACAAATAGACCCATTGCACTACACCAAACAATGAGCTCAATTATCAATTCGATTAAACAAAAGAAAACAAACCCATTAATCCATTCACCCTAAAAAATCCAAACCAATAAACAAACAAACACTCCCCGGTTCTCCAGCAACTCATCAAAGAATTAGGGTTATACATTACAAAACAACCCAGAATGAAAATAGACAAAACCAATATATTATAAACAGATGCGAATAAAGAGTTAAAAAAAAAAACAAGGAATCCATAGTGAACTGGAGTACGTACGACGATGAGTTTAAAGAGGTTAGCCTCTTTGGGAGGGAGAGAGGAGCCCATTGCGAGGAAGATGAAGCCTTGAAAGAGAGAGAGTTTGGTTAATGAGTTTTGTTTAGTATTGAGGAAGAGGGGAATGAAGAGAAAGAGTCGTCGTGATGAAGTGGTGGCGTTTATCAGCTGCAACCCTACTGTGAATAATAAGCTAAAAGAAGGAGAGAAGAACGAGGAAGTAAAGTTGAATTCAAAGTTAAAAACCCCCCGATGGTGTTAATTTTCACAATTTAACAGTCTCATGCTTACATCGTTTTTCTATGTCAAAGTTTTTTTTATAAATACTCAATATCACAAAATATTTGATTTGATTTTTATCTAAAAATATTTGTTCATAAATCAAGACGATGATGGTATATTTTGTACATTCACTAAAAGTATATACTAATGATCATGGGAATCATAGAATAATTTCATTATTCATAATTATTTTGTTTCTTATTTATGCAAGTGAATAAAAAAAAGATATACAAATATTACGCAAAGAGAATTTTAAATAAATTAACATAATGTTTGAGCCTATATTCATAATCATTGTATTTAAATGATCGTATAAATCTGATTTTAAGTATTGAATAATAGTATTCACTAATTATTATTTTATTCTATCATTCGATAACTTGAATTATCTCATTTGTAGTAAAATGAGAGTAATTATTATTGAAGTGACATAACCTTTCATTTTAATAATTAGGATTGCCTAATTTGTAGAGGCAAGTTATAGATTTGATGTTTGGAAGCGTTAAATAAATGACATCTTCCTCACAAGAGAATTTTTTTACATCTAGAGATGGCATATGTCAAAGACCACCCCAACCTTTGGTTTGTCAATTAAGATTGTCTTGACCTTTGAGGTCTATTAAAGTAACAACGTTGAGTGAATAGTATTCGCTAGATAACAACATATAGTTTCTACTCATTGCTCGCTATTGTCTTGAGGTACATTCACGGGTCCATTGCATGGTACATGTTGGATAGGACTCAAGGTCCTACACTAGGGTGCATCATGTTGTCGTCTATGCCAGAAGAGCTCTTTATGAGAGGCAACAAATTTAGGGCATTATATACATTGGAAATGATTTAGATCCCCTATTGGAGGGCACTTGAACATTGTTTCCGGTAACAGAAGTAGGTAACGGTCGTCTAAGAAGCTTGCGTTCTCTTTGCACCCAACAAATTAGATAGATCAGGGTCTATTGTCTTGCCAATAAACAAATGTAATAGAAATATCTTCAAAAATTCCACAACAATTATATCATAACATAAGCCAAAAAATTTGACCCACTTTTAATATTCTCTTAGCTTAAAGCAATAGTCAAGATTTTTAAATCAGGGGAAAGAAAGAAACAGAACCAGAATGCCCAAACTTCAAGGGTTAATCTCCAGAATGCTTCCATTACAACTAAACTGAACACTCTGGAGATTGTTAAATGGTCAGACATAAAATTGACAAAGTGTTTTCTGTGTTTGTAAATGTTTCACCTGCAGTGAAGTAACACTAGTATCATAAGCCTTCTTCAGCCTCTTATACACAAAAATTTGGTCTGCCTTAGAACTATCTTAGGAAGTCACATTTTTTAAAGCAAGTTCTATTTCTTCGTTTGTCATTTCAATTGTTTCATCACTGTCATACCCGACTGCATCACTTGGAGTTGCTTTGCATCTGCCACTGTTGCTTCTTTCATTTTCATCTGTCTTCTGCTTTTTCCTCTCTGATGAACAGTCAGTCTCTAACCTTTGTATTTCCTCCTCGTATATTTGTTTCCATGCCTTGGCCTGACTACAGAGATCTCCCTTTGAAAGTGCTGAAGAACCCTTACCCTCCTGTTTAGCAAGCTCCTCGACCACACGAGGGACACATTGCCACTGCTCTGTTATATGCTGCACACCCTGCGGTATCAGAGAAAAATAAAATCAATTGCCAAAAGAAAAAACCATTACATATTAAAAATTTAGCGAATTAAGTGTATGGGTATATCTCAAGTGGTGACTGTAAAAATGCTGTTGGCGGTAAAGAGTATGAGGATTATAACTTGTGGCAAGTTTCTAACAAGAAAATCTATGCTAACAGATGCGTCGTAAGATGGTCTTACTGAGATTACTAAATTACCACATTGCAAAAGGGATGTACGTCAAAGTGGTTTGATATGATTAACTTGCCAATTAGATCAACTCAGTAAAATCAACAATCTAAAAGAGGTTTACATGATTCCATAGCAGAACAACTAAAGGACCTGTTTCAAGAGTCCTATGCTGAACTTTAATTTAGACAATTCAAAGCAACCCAATCTCATCAGCTGTTAAAACTCTAATATCTTGTGGAACTCTCAAGTACACTACCAAATCATGAGATTTAAAAGTTTTTAAAAAACATTGTAACTTAAATTAGTGCAGTTATGTAGTCAGAAATCCAGTGTAGTACTCTTGAAACACATCCGTCATGGTTTGGGTGCTAAGAAGTAGTTGTACATGGGGATGTTAACATGAACATTTTTGGGAATCAGGTGCTGCTGAGTCAGTATGACCTTCCTTCTTAAGCACAACGTGGATGTCATAAACTATACAACCTAACATTAGTAATATCAATGTGAGCTGATTATCAGTAAAGACAAATCATATGTCAAAACTAATCACAGTAAAAAAAAGGACACAGAACACAGAATGCATTTTCTCCAGTTTTCAAACAAACAAACAATCCAAAGTGACAATCAATAAACTCGAAGTCCGCTAGGTAAAATATCTATGTCCACAGATAGTGTTCCAAGTACTCTACTCTCACAGAGAGAGGTATATGTTATGCAGACAATAATGCACATTCTTCAACAGGAAAGATGCATCATCAGAAAACTCCATACCTGCTTCTGTTCAAGAGAATCTATGGCATCTTGCAAACAAACTAAGATCCCTTCAGCAGCAATTTGTTTTATTTCGCTTTGCTCTGGCTGCAAAACGGAGAGACTTATATCAGGCTAACTCTAAATATGTTGCAACTTTTGTACCCAATTAAGTAGGCAACACATGCTGTGGGATTTCATGCCTTTCTATAAACCTGGTACATATAGTTCAAGGACTTCATTGACAGAAAGTAATTAAATAAACAAAATTTCAAGAAACTTGGACAATCATAAAACTTCAAGAAACTTGGACAGTTATGAAGTTGTGTTGCAACGTCATGGGAAATGTTACTATAGAAAATTAACAAATCATAATTTAGTGAATGGATACGTTTCTCAGAAAATAAAAACCAAGTGACAATCACCTTTTCCTCTTGACTCTCTAGCCATGAGATGGTTTTATTTAAATCATCAGCAACCCACTTTTTAAGTTCAGAAGGAGAAATGCTCTCTTTGCCAGGATTAGAAGTCTTATTCTGCTAAACATATAGCAGAAGAAACAGATCAACATTGGTAGATAAAAAAGATAATGCAAATCGATCAGTACCATACAACTTATTTATTTAATATTTTAGTTTCTAAAAATAACAAAGATAACAGCATTAAATTAGATCAGGAAAGAGCTAAATAGATAAAATCATACAAACATGTCAAAACAAATTACTACCTTGGAGGATGAAGAGGTGGTTGGCTTTGATTGTGATTTCTTTTCAACCTTCTTAGATTTTTTAGATGAGGTTTCTTCTGCATGCCCGAACAAAAAAGCAAAAAGAATAAAGTGTAATTAGACTTTGTTAGAAACCCCACTAATTTCCACAACCAATATAATTAGAGCAAATGACAGTGAACTGTGGGAAACAGTTGAAAGTTATATTACTTGTTGACTGGTTTTGTGATAAAAAACAATTTACTAAGCACAGATAATATAAAAAACACTACCTAATCCGGCTATTCAAGAGGCCAATTTCTCTCCTTAGTCAATCGAAACTACCCACCAAATTGAATATTGATTCCCCCCTCACTTTTTTCTTCTCATCTCTTCCTTTTTATCATTTTGCTCCTTTCTCCCTTAAACGATGTGGCTCTAATTTATGAGTGGTCCTCCCATTCTTATGCCCACATCCCATTAGCTTTTTCATGTCTCTAATTGTCCTCCAACAATTCGTCTCCTAAAGCCAAATACGCGATCATAACATTTCTTGTCCCTATTAAATCCACTTTGTCCTCAAGGTGAGAAGATGAGAAATTTTCTTTTTCTTTTTTTGTAACTAAATGAACAAAAAATTTAAAATCAAACAATTATAATTTAAACGTCTCATCAAATGTCATCCGTTTCTAATTCCTTGTCTTCCATACACACAAATTCCCTTCTCCTCTATCCTATTAACATTATTGCAATTGCTGAAATTTGCAACAATGGTTTGGCTCATACTTCTCATCACACCAAAAACATAATCCCTCCTCCAATTTTGATTGAATTTTAACATTAGACAACCTTCGAAAATTCCTATCCTTTTGTGCGTTTGAAATTGACCTACAAGTGCCGATGGGTTTCCTGTTCAGGTTTGTTGATATATCAAGTTGGTTTAAATCAATTGACTTGGAATTGTTTGATAGTGAATTGGGATGAGTTTCAAGTTGGGCATAGATTATTGAATGGGTATGGATTTGAATGGTACACATTAGTGTTTGATGGAGTGAGGTCATTTGGGTTTGAGTAGGTAAAAAATTTGGATGGGGGTGATGTGGGTAAAGGTTGGAATGGTAGTGGGTCATTGGGCTTGGGTGATGGGTTGGGTTAGGTTGGGGTGGTAGGTGTTAGTAAAGGTGAAAAAATTTGGGTTGGTAGCATAAATACTGGGCGTAAATCTGAAATTGATTCTTGGGTCAAGTAAACTTCGTATGACCCAGCTTTTGTCTTCGATTTTTTGCACTTTATCCATCGCCTCTTCTAAGTTTGTCAAACCATAAAGCATTATTTCCATCCTAATTTCTTCCCCAAGTCTAATCATGAATGCTCCCATAAACGACTCATCGGAGACATCTAGAAATGGAGCCAATAGTCACTAAAATCTACACCTGTACTCAGCCACTGTATCAAATCATAGGAGTGACAACAATTCTTTGTGTAGTGATCTAACCTAAGAGGTTGAAATCATTGTAACAAGCCCCTCTTCAATTCATTCTAGTAATTGAACAAAACCCTAACTTCCCTCTATTGTAACTAGCTTAAAGCAATTCCCCCCATGCATACCGTCACTGATGTCAACAATGATATTCACCATGAAATATCTCTCTGTTCGAAAGATCAACACCGATGGATCTTCTCTAATGAACAATGGTAACTCTAGTCATCATTAGACTGTGTCTCACCAACCCATTTCACCGATCGACACTTCTTATCCCCAAGTGCCTTCCTCAGTTGTCGCCTCTCTGTACCTCATTTGTTCATCTCTTTTCATTGGTAAGAATGGTGTCATCTCTCTCACTAGCAACAATTGCAACAACAACGAGGGTTGTTCTATTGATGCTTTCCCTCAGTCACCACTTGGTACTTCTTTGTTCATCGTCATTTCCCTCAACTCCCCAAGATAATTTTTCACTGTCTCCACATTTCTTTCCAAATTCTCCATTTTAGCTTTCATGTTTTCTAGTTTCTCGTCTACTTCATCCAACCTACTTTTCACCAATTTCAGGTCCTTCCCTAATCTCTCGACCCTGGTCTTCATTCTTGTCAACACTGTAATATCAATTCTATTTGAAACCCCAATAATTTTCAATCTACAACCAATGTAATTAGTCCAAATGATAGTCAATTGTGGAAAATAGCTGAAATTTATATTGCTTGTTGACTGGTATTGCGATGAATAACAATTTATAGAGCAAAGATAATAAACAACACTCGTTAATCCAACTATTCAAGAGGTCAATTTCTCTCTCAGGATTGTTTAGTCTTCAAGAGGCTTAACTCTCTCCTTAGTCAGTAGAAACTGCCTACCAAATTCAATATTAATCCCCCCTCTTTTATCCTCACCTCTTCCTTTTTATCATTTTGCTCCTTTCCCCCTTAGGCCATGTGGCCTTCTTCTATGAATGGTCCTCCTATTTCTATGCCCACATCCCATTTGCTTTTTCATGCCCCCAATTGTCCTCCAACTATTTGTCTCTTACGGCCAAATACAAGGTCATAACAGACTTCAATACTGGTCTTTCACATTTGGCTTCAATTTAGAGATAAAAGACCTAAATGCATATGAAAAGTAAATAGATGTACAAGTTCAAGTGACAACTTGAGAAGATTCACGAGTCAGACAATTAATTGCTCATATACATTATCTACAATTGCCAAATAGTAGGCTTGCAAGGGGAAGCAGAGAACATTTATAATCATAGAGAAACAAGATCCTAGTCTACTTGAAGAGTATGATTCAAGGATTCTCTTCGTAAAGCTCTATTGTTATAAAAATACGTTCCATAACTCATTTAATTACTTCATACAATTGAAAAGGTACATTGTGCAACAATCTTTCATTGCCAATTTATATGAAAGAGAGGTCCAAAACAAGTGAGAAAATGCATGCATCAACAAAGTAATTGAAACTCTTTAGACAATATTTTATGCAACAAAGATGAATGTACACACATATATTACCTTTGCTAGTTTTATGAGATATATTGCCTTTCCGCCATGGTTTCCCAGCATGCATAAGGTACATTTCAATATTAACAAGCTTCTTCTGGTTATAACATTCTAATATCCATTCCTAAGGCAATAATAATAGAATTTAACCCAAAAAAAAAAAAAAAAAACAAATGTCAGCAAATGATTAGAAGGTAAAAACTTAACAATCAAGATTTATCACAACAATTATGAAATAAAGTTAAGCATCATATAGAAAAGGTAAAAAACTAATCCAGTAATCTAAATCAGATTTAACTTGACTAAGAAGCAAAAGGTGATTATTTCATTCTTTCAGAAAACAAAGAATATTTTTTTTTTCCAAATTAAGACAAACATTTTCAAAGTATTTGATTGAATAAATGAGCAACCTAGTTAAGGGCTCATGACCAATATATATACGATTTATCTTGGATAATATTGCCTAGACTAGTACCACAAAAATGAAAAACTAGAGCCAATCAGCAGTGTCTGACTCAAATAAAGCTTTCAACAAGGATTTTGAATGAGATCTGGTAGAGAAAGGTATACGAAACCTCTTTACCAACTAAGCAATTAAAAAGAGTGAGTGTCAAATATAATGCAGAACAAACTAACAAAACTTTTTCATGCAAAGTAAGACTTACATTTCACAATTTTTTCCTCCAATTAGAACAATTAAGGAGATCCTGTATGAATGCTAAAAAAATAAATAGTAGTAACTAAGCCAGAAAAGAGTATACATAAATCTTGCTTCAATTTAAAAAAAATTGGTAGTCTTTGCTTGCAAAAATTTCAAGCCATTACATGCACATCCTGCTTTATATATAGGGATAACAAAACAAATAAAGCACACACCTTTGAGATAATTGTACCACAATCTGCCTCAACTTGCCAGAACTTTGGAGTATTTGGAAAGGCACAAACCAATAGTGTGCAATCTGAATTCCAGTCAGCTTGATAAGCTGCTCCCATCTCAATGGCCTTTGACCTCAACATACTTCTCTCTGGATTAACAAACCCGGACAACACAAAAACAACTCCTTCCTGCCCAAATAAAGATTAAAACATCAGCTGCAATTGCAAAAACCACATCGTACGACATACCAAATTCACAGACCCAACGAAAAAAAAAAAGCACCAGAAGTTTGGAGAAGTTCATGTTACTGAAACGAGAAGCAGCAGACTTTTTGCCTTGTTCGGTTTTATTAGAGGAACTACCCCCTCTAAGGGCTTGCCCTATAGCTTGTTTGGTTTCTTCATTCTCCTCATCATTATCAGCATCTGTTGACTTCTTTCCATGAGAATTATTTCCATTGTCACTTGAACTCATCCAAGAAGGAAGATTTTGCCTCTGATTCTTATTAGCCTCATTTCTTGACCTTGCACCGGAATCAGACATGTTAAAAAACTGGCACCTAAAACGTACACCAAAACAGATATTAGACAATCAGCTACTTAACAGAGATTGCTATCCTGACTGAATATTACCATGAAGTTCCAAAACTCAAAAGATACTCATCATGGTGAATTATGTGATTGATTCTATTAGAGTACATAAAGCAAAAGATGCAGAACTGCAATCCTGAATGTCCTCAAACAACTCTATATGCAGAAATAATAAAGAAAAGAAATCAATTCTGTAATATTATAAGCATTTTTTAGGAATTGAAATTCAATAAATCTAAGATCTGAAATAGCACAAATTCGCTGATTAGTAGTTGCTAGTCTAACAAACAACAATTTTATTCGAGCAAAATGAAATTTCCTTGTGCTGCATTTGCCAGTATAGAACTGGACTTAATGGAATTGGAGAGAGTACAACTACCAGCCTATGTAATTCCAGTAAATTTCATCAAAAAAATTCCGGATAGGTAAAACTAAAGTTCAATGTTTACTAACTTGAAACTACACTAAAATCTCTCCCTCTATTTACGAAACAACGAAAAAATTATTCATCAACTAATTTAAAAAAAAAAAAAAAAAAGAAGCCTCAAGACACATCCACTTTGTTGACACCAAAGCAAGTTTCCTGGCAGCACTTTCGTTGCTTGAAACAATAGATAAGAATAAGAAAACTACTTCCAATTCACTCAAAAGACCACGCCATTGCACAGTAACCTCCATTTTCACTTTCAATTATATATCATACAACACAGTATAATTAACAACAATAATTAAATACTCTGACTAATTACATCCACCTTTCTTATTGGGTTGAAGATGTATTTCATCACACTCCGCGAGAAATTTTACTACTGAAGATTTTGAATTGAAAAATAAAAAATAAGTTACCTTTTCGGTTTTCTCTTCAATTAGCTTTGAGACCTTCACGATTAAGAGAAGTAGACGTTACGGTAGCGAAAATATTAATTCAAAACTTTTCGGAGAGAAAAAGAGTGGGGTGATTTTGCTGTTTTTCAAACTATGCGGGTTACGTGAGATCTCGTGGTGGGAGGCTATGTGTGAGATTTCAGTGCACCGGGGGTTTTCCAACACAAGACACGCGGCCCCGCGTGGTGGGGGCTTTGTAATTTTTCACCACCTGTGGTGAAGGTGTTTTTGTGATTTTCAATTTTTGGGAATATTTACTATTTTCTATTGGGGGGGGGGGGTAAATGAAAAATTTTTTATTATAGAATTTATGACATAATTTTTTCCAATAAAACATATACTATAAAAATTATTTTTGTTTTTTTTTTATGAAAAATTTTTTATTATAGAATTTATGACATAATTTTTTCCAATAAAACATATACTATAAAAATTATCTTTGTTTTTTTTTTTTATAGAAATTAGTTTTAGAACTAAAAAAATGATATATGAATTTGAGTTAAATAGAATCATAAATTTAAATAATTAATTTGAATTATAAATTTAAATTGAATCAAATCATAAATTTAAATAATCAATTTGAATTATAAATTTAAACTAAACTAATTCAAACATCTTTAAATCAAGTTTGATTTAGTTTTAAAAAATGAATAAAATCTTTTGACTCAAATTGACTGTTTAAAAAATGACTACTTAAATTTAAATTAAAAAATTATATATAAGTTGTAAAGATTAATTTACCCCAACAAGGTAAAATAACAAATTAGCTCTTATATAATTAATATAAAATAATGTCATAGTGAAATATCTATTTAACCTTTACATGATCAAATATTTAGTAATCTCACATTAAAAAATATTACTTCATTTTATAAATACATGATCAAATATCTAATAACAACCCTATATTAATAAATATTATCGTGATACTTTTTTCTCTTTTTGGGTTGATATAGGGTTGAGGTTCATATAAAAAAGATGAATGATAATTTTGGTATTAAATTAGATATTTAATTATACTAGTTTAGCATCAAAAAAATATAATTAATTTTGTTTTGGTACATCAAATAGGGTTAATGTAATTAATTAATTTAATTTATCAAAGGATCTACCTAAATTGCCAGTCAAAAAGTGAAATATAATTTTTGAATTTCACCGTCCCAAGCTAGTGGACGTGCCGGAGTGGTTATCGGGCATGACTAGAAATCATGTGGGCTCTGCCCGCGCAGGTTCGAATCCTGCCGTTCACGTTTTCGCATATATTTTGCTCTCTTCTTACGAAATGTCGAAAGTGCCACAATCGCTGCCTCATGTCAGTTTTTAAACGGGGATGTTGTTTGTAATTTCAATTTATCCGGTCCATGAAAAATGAAGTCATTCCAGTGAAGCCCAAAACTCGAAAGTGGAAAAATACACTCCCGCTCACTTCGTCTTTTCGAAATATTTACGCTTCTGTGTCAGAGTAGGGTTACAGTTCAATCTGGATTATTCAAATTCAATCCAGAAACTTGGATGATGACTGCCCAAATTAGAGGCTCCGGCCCGGAGGATCCGCTGGAGGGCTACTCGGGTCTAGCGCTGTTTCCTAGAACACTTGCCTCTATTCCAAACGCTCCTAAGCCCTACGATCTCCACGATCTTCATCACGTCCACAATTTTCTTAAATCCATGGTAACTTGTTCTCAAAGCTGTTTTTTAAGTTCGTTTAGCTTTATTTTTTTCGTTTTTTTTTTTTTTTGGCTTCTGCTAAAGAAATGCCGATCGGAATGTCGAATTTTTGGGTTCAAATGGTTTGTTGTTTATTAATGTTTTAATTATCATTTGGCATTTCTAATGTTTGAGGTTTGTGATTGGTTGTTTTTACTAAAATTAGTGGAAATGCGCTTGTTTTTTTTGCTGTTATTTCAGACCTTACCAAGCCCAAATATGATTTTGGAGGAGACAAAAGCCGTTGAAGATAGTAGTTCAGGACTCGCTGGATCTGGAGTCCCAAGTTATTTAACATCAAAGGACAAAAATGAGCATGCTGCTGCAAAGGGTACTGAAAACCCCCAAGAACGGAGACCTGCTTTAGGTCGCAAGCGAGCTCGGTTTTCTTTGAAGCCTTACTCGAGGTAATATGTGTATTTGGTGCCAATTAACTTGGAAAAAGAATTGGCCTTTTTTTTAGAGTTGTGAATGTTAGTTTAACCAGGTTGTATCTTCATTCGGCAGTCAGCCTACTGTGAATTTGGAAACAAGTTTGGACATTGATAAACTGAAAGATCCAGAAGAGTTTTTCTTGGCTTTTGAAAAGCTTGAGGGTAAGTTTATTATTCTTTTCTTGAAAGAAAAAGTTTGTTGCTTCTTTTTCTTTTAAAAGAAATGGTGCATGTTTATGCATTTTTTAATTTATGCTGTTGTTTTTGACTTAGCTTTCTGGGTGTTTTGGTTGTTGAATAGATGCAAGAAAGGAGTTACAAAAACAAACAGGTGGTGATTTCGTGGACTTGAATCCACAAAATCCGTCAATCGCTGCCCGGCCTCGTCGGCCAGGGATTTTGGGGTATGTTCAGAATGTTTAAATTAAGGACTCATTCCTTTAGTTATAGAAGATAGCCTTATAATTCCATGTTTCAGGAGGTCGGTTAAATACAAGCATCGCTATTCAGATGCTCTGTCCTCTCAAGAAACTTTGTTGGAAGAGAGCATTCTCAGTCCATCTGGTTACATTGTGCAACAAGAAAAAACCAATCAAGACAATGCATCACTAGAAAGCGAGCTAGCTGATGCAGCATTGCAAGAAACTGAATTAGCTGGTGAGTGAATGCTATTGAAGAAAAAGGGTGACTAATTCACCCAAATCGGTGACATCTCTTCTTCACTTCTCTTTCTTTTTCCCTGCCATATCACCTTCAAGATTTTAGCCTGATAATACAATTTGGCTTTTGATTTCCTTATCTTGCTAGTTTTCATCCAATTAATGACCCTGATGGAATGAGTAACAATTTTGCCTGTAGGTTCAATAGCCAAGTCAGAAAAGAAGGTTAATGACCTCTTGGATGAATTGCTGAGCGATAATTGTGGAGGGCTTGATGGGGATGATCCAATCTCTCTTTTACAAGAGCGCTTGCAGATTAAACCAATTGATCTAGAGAAATTACATCTCCCTGAATTGCAAGCTGTCCGAAGGATCGATTTAAAGGCTTCAGGAGCAAAATTGCCCAAGCCTAGACATGTATTATCAGACATACAGAATTTGTTAAAAGGAGTTAGCAGCAAAACCCCAAAAAAGCATAAGCAGGCAGAAAGTCCTGTTTCATCTTTAGCTTCTCCAACTCCAGCAAAGAGTCCACTGAGCTCAATAATATCGTTGAAGCAACGTATCTTGCTGTCAAATTCACTGAGTGATCCATATTTTCCTCATGATATTGACCTGTCAACTGCTAAAAATCATCCTGCTTCTGATAGTATTGGAACAGAAGCTGATAAGGTTAACATGGAAAAGGAGTTGAGCACTTATACTGAGGTGAAGTCTTCCATGATGGAAGAAAGTGACGCTGCAGACATTAATCTTGGTTTATCTCATGGGATGACTGGAAATGCTACTCATTCATCTGACAAAACGGTGAATGATAATTTAACTAGACTTGGTTCTGGAGTTGGTGTAGTCTCAATTGGATCTCATGCATCTGTGGAAAATGAGAACCATAGTGGTTGCATGGAGATCAGGGTTGTTAATGAGATTTTGGCTAGGTCTGATGCTGTATCAGATCCTCAGACAACTGGCCCAAATGAATTGGATGACAAGGTGACTTCATCTTTTAACTTGTTTATATTTGGTCAGGTATTGCACTAAGTCTTCAACTCTGAATGTTGCTCTTGTGTGTTATTCTAACAAGGTACACGAGAAAGATACACTGCATGAGGCTGGAGATTTTCTATGCCCAGATCTCAACATGAAGGACTCAACTGTGGAAATTCTGAACAGTAGTCAGAGTGAGTTGAGAATGGATATTGCTTACCCATCCATCATAATAAATTTTGAGTGACTCAGCAATTTCCTAGTCATTATAAGTTCTTTCAAAATATAAAATGTCTGCTGTAACCAGAAATGCTGTAGTTCTGTCCCTTGTAATATGCCTGTAGTCTTTTTCTTCTTTTCTCTTTTTCAATGGATAAACACATCTGGTAACATTCTATTTGATAATTCCATAATTGATTACTGCATAGAACATGTGATGGAACTTGATATGCTATTGATTCAAGTTTATTGAGTGCCAGTTTCTTTCGGAGTGTTCTGCATAGAATTAGAGCCAACAGGTAGTCATGACTTTTAATTTGACTTGTCATAATGAAACCAGTTATCCTATTGCTGCACAATTTGATTTCCTGGAATGGAATATTCTACTATACTCATGCTACCATTTCCTCATAAAGTTGTGCTCATAATTTACTATTTCAATCTGGTTTACTACAGGCATGACTGTTTGAGTTGCCTTAGTAGAGTAGACCTTTGTGCATCTGGAATTAGATTGTATTCATCATTTTGCTTAGAGAACACCGTAAGCACCCAAGCAGATTTGAACCTGTGGTTTTGCTATCCACCCATCTTATGAAGAGAGAGATGCCTTTAGGGTCGTATGCAATTGGCTGATTTCTGTATTTGTGCTCAAATTCTTTTTTTTTCCTCCCTTTAACAGATCAAGAGAATCTTCCTGTAGTTGAAGACCGTGCATCTGATGGGCCCTCCAATACTGCAGACACTGATCCAGGACAGCACAAAGAGGTTATTTCCAATCTGTTTTCAATAAAAATAGTATTATGCACTCTTTGTTTGTAAACTTTTCCCCGTTGGAAGTAATTCTGATCTGATTTTTTTTAACAGAAAACTCAAATTGCTACTGAGGAGCCACTAAATGATCAAAACAAAGTGAAAGCACATCCACTCAAAAAAAGCAACCGAGAAAAAGTTTCTCGTAGGAAAAGACTTGCAGGTATTTTACTTGTATGGAGAATTCAAAATGAAATATCGAAATCTTCATCTGTTAAAATAGTTATATATGTTGTGTTTTAATGTTCACTACATCATTGGTATCTGGGCTGAGACAAAGCACCAGATTTAATATGCTTTACCTGTGTTCAGTTTCTCTTTCTCTTTTCTCCTTTCAACAGGTCAAGCAAATCATCTTGTGGTCGAAGAACATGCAATGGATGGGTCCTCCAATACTGCAGAAACTGGTCCAGAAAAGCATACCAAGGTTCAAATCTGTTTCTCATTAAATCAGAATTGTGCCTGTGTGTAGTAAATTTTTTTCTTGTGGAATTTAGTTTTGATCAGAGCTTCTATTTTGCAACAGGAAGTTCTATCTACTGGGGAGCCACTGAATCAGCAAAGCAAAGTAATGTCGCGTCCAAGCAAAAAAAGCAGACGGGATGAAATTTCTCGTAGGGAAAGCCTTGCAGGTATTTTACTTGCTAAAAAATTCAAAATGCAATTTAAACAATTTCAGCATTTCTGTTCAAATGACTATATATGTTGTTTTCTAGCCTCTGGTACGTTGTGGGAATCTGGAAGAAGACGAAGCACCAGAATTAAGTCAAGACCTCTGGAGTATTGGAAAGGTGAAAGATTTTTATATGGGCGCGTGCATCAGAGTGAGTACCTTCTCATGTAGTTTTATCTATTTTATCAATGAAATTTTTAATGTTGAGTATTAATTGTTTAAAATGGTAGGATTTTCTCAATTTTGTTTTATTTTCTGCTTGTTGGATGTTAATTTTTATGACAATTAAAATGAGTCTCATAGTAATTCAAGGTTCTATGACAGAATAGTTTAGGTCTTTAAAGTTTTTGAGTAGAAAACAAATTGGAAGTGACTATTATTAGGTGCAAGCCAGATCCTCTTTGTTTGATTTGAATTTCCCATCTTATACCAAGTTGCTGCAGTTTAAAATCATTTATCTTGGACATGTTGAATGTGTGTAAATCCTACCTACTAGTGGGAAAAATATTTCTATGATACAAGAAACAATTTTGTGGATATATCTCCTTCTGCGAGTTTGATTAAAATTCAAGCATACTTCCTATAACTGTAAAATTGGTCAATTGTATTTTATTTTGTGGCAGGTTTAACAACAGTTATAGGGATAAAATATGCATCTCCAGGAACCAGTGATGGTAAACCTACCGTCAAGGTGAAGTCTTATGTCTCTGATAAATACAAATATTTAGTTGATCTAGCCGCCAGGTTTTAAGATGATGAGTTGGCCTTCATGCACTGGATGGAACACTCAGTGGGGTGTCACATGATCTTAAGCTGATGCTTACGGTTGTCTTGGTCATTGTTTTGAGCTTGTACGAGTTTCAGGATGTAAAATGTCAAGCTTGCATCATCAACAACTTGATTGAATCATTGTTTTCTCAGGTAGAAATACTTCATTTCTGCACGATGTTCTTCCTGGAATCTTTCATGATCTATATTCTAGGTATCAAAGGTTACTCTCTGAACTTTAACTAAATCAAACTTTGTAATTGGATTGTCAACAAGCCAATCCTTTTCTAAAAACTTTGTATTGATGCCTGAATATGTCTCGTAATTGCATAACCTGTTGTGAATTTTGTGGCAAATTCAATTACTACTAAGAGTATGCTTGTTTGAATCCACTTGTAATAATTATAAATTCTTATTAATTAATTTAAATACTCTTTCAATAAATCATTACTATTAATAAAGAATAATCTTAATATTTAATTTTAATCAAAACTCTTCATTTATAAATGAATTATTAATAGAATTATGAGGTAATAAAGGTGATTCTACATTAAAAAAAATAAAATAATATTTAATCATTATAATATGTTATCTTAATATTTAATTTGATAATCAAAATTAGTTTTAATTAATATGGCTGATAAACTGTACAGTTTTACCCAGTACAAATAGTAAAGCAGTGTATCTAAATCTCTGAAAATTGAGAACCAATGAATCGCTCTGTTTTATAACATCGTAAAGTGGGATGTGGGGGGTGGGGTGCTTCATGATATTATACTAATTAGACTTTATTTTTTAATTATTTGTCTAACCCTATTTCAAGAATTGAGTAATTTTACCGTTAATTTCAAACTGAAAGGCTACATTTTCAACATGGTTACATCACACTGCAGATATTATCGACTACGGACTTTTTTCAATAGCCCAGTTTTACAAGACGGATGACAGTAAACTAAACGTCTCATTGATGGAGCTTTGACAAAAACATCTCAATTGACGACCACCTCCACCATTTTTTCTTCTCCTAATGCGACTTAGCACTAACCCATAAAAAAGGCATCCAAAAAAGTGTTGAACGAGTAATTGAATTGGTCCAGCCTAGGAAAAAATCTCAAGTTTCAATCAGAGAAGAAAGCTTGTAATAGTGATAAATACGTTTATTGACCCCAACATTTTGTTCCATAGTCAAATATTTACTTCTTCTTTCTTCATAATTTGAAATCATAATATTACTGATGCCCAAGCTCTTATGCCTGTGTTTGTTTTAAGTTCATTTTAATCAACTTTGAGGCTTCTATGCACTTTGAAGATAGTTGGGATTTGGGGATGTTTGTTTATTCACTACTTCTAACATTCAATGATGATTGAAGAACTTACTTGATTTTAAAAGAAAATTGGCACATCAAACACTTTTATACATCCTAAGACTATTAAAAATCAATAATTAAGAAATTATTTGTCAAAAGTAATCATATTTATAGAGTTTTGTGTAAAATGGTTTTGGTAGAGCTATGATATCGAAACAAATAATATTATACGTACATATTTTTATACATATATAATACGTCATTATGTGATTGAGTATTTATTTATCATTAATTCAAAATTACCTAATTACATAATGTTATATAATGTGTATATTAATTTATATATTTAAAAGTGGGTATACATAATTTTATTATATCGAAATATTTGATATAAAACTACAACTAAATTTTTTATATCACAAATGCAATCTCTTATTCTATGCATGAACCTTTAAAAGTTATTGTGTTCTTCAATCATCATTGAATGTTAGAAGATGAATGTTAGAAGTAGTGAAGAAGACAACTGTGCATCAAAGTTAAAGGCACTCACAATTTTCCAAACCTATCACCCTTGTAGTCACCTACATAAGTCATGTTCTATATCATGTTGGCTTATAATTAAATTGGAAACCAAACTCCAAAGCAAGAATTTTAATTTTTAATGCATCTACCAAGACCCTTTTTTTTTATTTTGTATTTGAAAATATCCATGACTCAGCAACCACAAGTTCTTTTGTTGCATCATTAGGAATTTGCATTGTTGGTCAATCAAGGAAGAAAAGGTAACTAGTGCATTCGATCGCAAACTGCATTAGTCTTTATGTCATCAATTGGTGGTTATTTATTAAATGGATCGAGTATCACATGGAATGTAATCAAACCTACTAAAAATAACACTCAATGTCATCTACACCCGAATTAATATTTGTTATCTCTTTAATTTTTGTTAATGAGAACATAATTCATTTCATCACCACAAACGAAACAACACCTTTTTGTTAACGAGAACATAATTCATTTCATCACCACAAACGAAACAACACCAATTAAGTGTCTTTTCATTCTTTATGTTAACTCAATATTCTATAATTTCCAATAAGTGTAAACAAGGCACATCCATAAGATTCAAATAATCAACATTTACATTAACTTTACCTTTGTTGCACCACTCTTAGGCGATTTAACATAAATATTGGTTGCTGAGAAAAATCAATACTATCACCTACCCTTTTGATATGTTAAAAGTTTCATCGACCATATGTATTGAATTGTTATCTTGGTTACTATCACTTTCAAATCTATGTGCTCCCAAACTTAAAACTATATATTATCTTCTTAAATTTATGTAAGTATCCCAAAGAGAGGAATAAATGAGCTAAAGTTGTGTCAAAAGACAAAGTGACAAACAACATTATTATCATCTTTGATGTGATAAAACATTCTATTGAATAAATTTTTAAGTCTCATAGCTATATAAATGGTTTCTTTTTCTTTACTAAGTACTTAAAAAATCATTCAACAGCTTAATCAAATGGTTTGTAGATTTTAAGCATTTTAAATTTTTCTCAAATATAAATCATTGTGTTATTATCTATCTATATTTCAGCTAATCAATGTTGTCTTCATCTAACTAAAGTAACCTCGTATATCATTTTAATCAACCATGCAATAATAATAAATAAGACATAAATAAAACATTTCAATATATAAAAAAAAAACATAAATTTGTAAAAAAAATGAAATGATGAGATCTTTTATGGCCAACACTTTTTTTTATTTCATGTTACTCGCGTGAAATCTTCGAGTTGACATATTTTGTATGCTTTTCCATACCAAATAAAAAATCTCATACAAATTATAGAGGCTTTTTTTTTTTTTTTGTTTTTTCAAATTATGCACCTCTAAATCTTCAAATCTATTTGACTAATGTAACTTAATAGACATTACACCTTAGGTGTGAAAATATGTAAAAGAAAGTTAAAAATGGATGGGCTTATGGCCCCACAAAAAAAAGAGTGTGCTTCATGCCATCTTATCATGACCAAAGAATATAAATTTCATCATATAATAGTGACAAAATAGTGGGTACATTAATTTTTTGATCAAGTCAAGTGATGTTTGATTTTAATCAAATTGGAAATTTATTAAGTTTGACAATTGTGCTTCTAAAAGCAAAGTGGGAATTTGATTATTTTGGATAATTAATCAATAAGGTAGATATCAACATCAGCGGAAGAAATAATTAAAATTCTATTATATGATTTGTAGAATCCTTAAAAAAATAATTAAAATGAAGTGAACGGCAATCGGCAATTTAATATAGTCATATCACATGTGCATCTCTTGAGTGGTCATAAACTTACTTGACTTGAGTTATTTTTTTAAGATTAAATTGATCATATTAAATATATAATATTTTAGATTTAATAATTAATTTAATAATTATTAAAACAAATAAATTAAAGTTTTGATTTTAAAATATTATGATTTGTATTCTTAACCTTCCTAGGAAATTTCTCTTTTGTTCTTAAAATAGTGTGTATTTCACGGTGATTACAAGAAGTTTCCATACGTTTAATTTATCTTATTTTTTGAGGATGTGTAATTCTTATACTTTTAAAAGGCCAAAGGCTCGTTCCCACCCAAGGTTTGCTGTAATTTTAATTAATCTCTACCAACTTTTAAAAATTTAAAATCTCACATATAAATAATTTTATATTTAAACTTTTAATTAAATATAAAGATAAAATTATTATTTTAATAATAATATTTAAAAAATTATAATTTATTATACTTCCCCCCTCCATCAGTTTTGAAAAGTTACAATTCATTTCTACTAAAATATTTTTAATTTTGAAAAATGACAACTTTCTCCCAAAGCTAGGTTTTTTTTCTCCCCTCTCTGACGATGTTCTTTTATCTCTATTTGATTGGTCGACCCTCTCTCACCGTGGGAATTGTTCAATCAACTGACTCACCATCAAAACTACATGAAGAGATGTCGTCTTTTCGTCAAGGAAGAGGAAGTCTCTTTGTTTCGTCAAATGAAGAGACGTTGTCTCTTCATCGCACAAAGAGACATCATCTTTTTATGTAATTTCGACAGTGAGTTGGTCAATCAAACAATTTCGATAGTTAGAGAGGGTTAGCCAACTGAACAGAGGTAAAACAATGGGAAGAGGACATTGCCACAAGAGTGGTAGCCACAGAGGGGGAAAAAAACTAGGTTTGGGAGAAAATAGTTATTTTTTAAAACTAAAAATATTTTAGTAAGGATAAATTTGTGACTTTTTAAAATCTAAAGAGAAAACATAATAAATTATATTTTTTTTAATATTATTATTGAAATAATAATTTTATCTTTATATTTAACTGAGAGTTTTAACAGAAAATTACTCATAAATGAGACTATAAATTTTTGAAAATTGATATGCATCAGTTTGAAATTTCATCAAACGTTGGTGAGAACAGTGTTTTGGCCCTTTTAAAATTATCCATTTAAGGCCGAATGACATTGATTGATATAGCCAACAGGATGTATCTAATTCGCGCTGTTCCCATTGTTTTTCTTCCACCATCCTTCCAGAGTCTGTCACTTTTATTTTTATCACTTATCTACCATAACCCTTAACTCACTCTACTCTCATCCCTTATATAAACCCGCCCTTCTATCCTCTCTTCTTCATTCCATTCAGTTATCCACTCATGGATCTTATTCCCGATCTTCCTTATGACGTCGCTCTTCAATGCTTACTTCGCCTCTCTTACAACCAGTTCCCTACTGTTTCCTCTGTTTGTAAAAGCTGGAACCACCAGATTCATCTTCCTGAGTTTAGCCGCCACCGTAAAGCGGGATGCCATAGCCAAAAATTAGTCCTTCTAACCCAGGCTAAGGTCGATCCGAATAATAATTCTGGTTTCGCTAAGAGACTGGCTAACCCGGTTTATAGGGTTTCTATTCTGGAGGTGGGTTCGGGTCGTTGGTCTGAGTTGCCGCCGATTCCTGGGTTTTCTTCTAGTGGGTTACCGTTGTTTTGCCAGGTGGTGGTTGTCGGATCGGATCTTGTTGTGATGGGTGGGTTGGACCCCGTTACTTGGGAGGTTTCGGGGTCGGTTTTTGTTTTTGATTTTTTGTCGGCCACGTGGCGGCGCGGAGCGGACATGCCAGGTGTACGACGGTCGTTCTTTGGGTGTGCGTCGGATGGTGATCGGACGGTGCATGTTGCTGGAGGGCATGATGCAGAGAAGAACGCGTTGAGGTCAGCAATGGCTTATGACGTGGAAAGAGATGAGTGGGCCCACCTGCCTGACATGACAAAAGAACGAGACGAATGTAAAGGAGTATTCCTACGTGGCAAATTCCACGTCATCGGTGGATACTCCACCAATGCTCAAGGCCGTTTCGAGAGAAACGCCGAAGTGTTCGACGGAGAACAGTTTCAGTGGGGCCAAGTACAAGACAACTTTCTAAAATCTGCCTCATGTCCTAGGACATGCACGGTCGGCGATGACGAGGATTACTATATGTGTCATGAAGGTGAAGTAATGGCACTAAGAGGAGACACGTGGCAGACAGTGTCCCAGCTACCCGCTGAAGCACTCAAGGTGGCATGTGTGATGACGTGGCAGGGGAAGTTGCTGGTGGTTGGTTGTGCAAGATTCGGTGAGCCCCACATGGCTTACGTGTTGGATTTGAAGAGTTACGAGTGGACATATATAGAAACTCCTAAAGAATTTTCTGGTCATGTTCAATCGGGGTGTTTCTTGGAGATTTAAAGTCTGAAGATTTTGTTTTATAAATACATGCTTTTATATATAATTATCTCAATTAAGTCAAATAATTATACATTTTCTCAAATTATTAATTATAATTATCTTATAATCAATTATTTCATTTTTTGTTATCGATAAGTGTAAAATGTTGGAAGGGCGGGTCACGTATATACGGCTTGTTCGGGATTAAATTTAGAATTAGTGGAGTAGCATTGGATGAGTAATCAGTTCTTTAGTCTACTCTCAAAGAGTCAAAACAGGTGACTCCACCTCATTAATGCGGCCGAAGACAAAAGTGCGCCTTGGTATGGCCCGGAAATTGAAATTTTCGCACCCTAAAATCCCAAATTTTGGGCGAATGTTAGGTCAAACTTAAGAATCAACAAAATATCTTCTGATAATTCCAACATGGCTCGATCTGACCTAAAAAAAATCCAGATGGATATCAATTAATTGTCCCTGCCTTGGCATGGATATAAAACCCAAATCCGTGCTTATTTAATCGATTCGATGAGACCCATAGTGACAGTTTAATAATTTTAGTTATTAGATTACTTTGAATTATGATTTTACTGAAAATAAACTCTATCAAATTATAGGTAAACCACAAAATCAATCACGAGAAATGAGTCATTGAAAATAACAAATTTGACATTAAATAAAATTGTAAATGACGAGATTGATGTTGGGAGACACTATCAAAGTGAAAATCAGTGCAGATCAGAGTTAAAAATGCTAAAATTGGAATTGTGGGAAGCTAGAAATAAAGAGATCAACTTTTGAAAGAGTTATCAAAAAGAAGATCAGTGTGGTATGAAGTTCAAAATGACAAGATAGATGTCAGAAATAGTTAAAAATGAGAGATCGATGTCAGAAGAAGTTGTTGAAGAGGAGAGTGGCATCTAGGGTTTTTTGCAACTTCTTGTATTCTTTTTATACTTCCCTAAAAATATTCTTAAAATTATTGCTTTAATCTCAACATAAAATGAAAACAACAAAATCACCCTCAAATATATGTCAATTTGACCTATAAATATAACCAAAAAAGAGATAAGATCACACTTAAAACAACATCAGTCTAACTACTAATCAACGGATTTGCTCATTGATTAATCTAGACTGACCTCTTTATTGAATTCATACTCGATCAACGTATAAAACCTATAATCCTTAATCACTACTTACCTAATAACACAATTTACCTTTTGACCTTAGAATTACCATCTCAATTAATTAGTTAATTAAATTAATTAGACAAGTAATAACTCTATCCTTCCACTTAATTTTACATTTTTACTTGTGGCATGCATGATTTCACATTAATAATCAAATATAAAAAAATGGAAATAACACTAAAAATAACATTAACAAGAACATTGAAAGCAGATAAGGTAATTTTCAAGTCACCCCTAGAGAATTTTTAGAAAGTATTTAATCTGCCAACAAGAGCCCCCTTTGGAAATTTTTACAGAATTAATTCTCTGAGTTATAAAAAAATCCAACTTTCCTAAACAAGATATTTTAAATATTTTTCAAAAGCCTTTTAGGTATTTTAGACTTAACCATCTCTTTCAAGGACAGAAAAAATAAAAAAAAAGACAAAAGACTTATTCTCACCAAAGGTCTAATATAATTTAAAATTTACATTTCTCAAATTTCAAAAACTTAAAATTTTATCCATAAACTAATTTTTATTAAAATTTTTTGTTAAGGGTTAATAATAAAATTATTATTTTAATAATAATATTTAAAAAATAATTTATTATATTTTCTTTTTTAAATTTTAAAAATTAATAATTTCATTTCCGTCTAAAGAAAGAAACATACAGTATGATTTAAATAATCTATTTGTTTGTCGTCTACCTAGTAATTAATAACGGACCACCAACTCATCTTTTATTTTCATATTACCTGTTTATTTGCCTCACTGCAGAATGTATCACACACACACTCTGATTGGTTTCACCAGCACAAAAGAATGGAATACTTGTAAAGAGACAATTAGAAACCCTAAAAAAAGTCCACCAAAAGGGGACACACTTACATATAAAATATCTATTGGGCTAATTTTATAATTGATATATGAACACGTTATTGAAGTGAGAAATAAAAAATAATTTTAATTCAAAATGGACAAAGGATATTGGAATTGGAATCACATCACTAGAAGATAATATTAGTGGACTCGTGTTATGACTTTTAGCATTCTCTATATGACCAGAAAAAGGGGTCACAATCGAAGTAGTTTCTTAAACTAGGAAAACCCATTAAAAAATGCACACTAAAATGAAGTGAAATATAGGATGAAATTAAATTTAAATAAACTAGGGATAATAATTAAAATAGGCAAAATTTTTTTCGCTTATACCTTTTTAGGCAAACACATAGTAGTTTTATTTTTATAAACAAAACTTTTTATAACTCCAAAAATACTCTCCCAGCCCTGTATACGTAGGCGCTGGAAGGAAAACTTGAGTGCGTGAGTGTGTGCAGAGTACGCGTAGTGCGTGTGGTGCGTGAGCAGTGCGCGCACCCTGATTAATATATATAAACAAAGTGTGAGGGTGCGCGCGCAGTGCGTGCAGTGCGCGCACCATTTCTTTTATATATATATATATGTATATATATATATTAAATAATATAAATATAAATATATATATATATATATATATATATATATATTAAATATTATAATATTATATATTATATATAAATAATAATAATAATAATTTTTAAATATATATATTATATTATTATATATTATATATAATATTATAATATAATAAATATATATAATAATATAATATTATATATATATATAATATATGCACAGTGCGCACACTGCACATGCACTGTGCACGCACTGCATACTCACTGTGCATGCACTGTATGCGCACTGCACACTCATTGTGCGAGCACTGTATACTCACTATTTGTGCACTGCATACTCACTGTGCACTATGTATAGTGCGCGCACTGCACTCATACTGTACGCACCGAGCGCACCACGCACTGCGCGCACTCCGTACGCACCCACGCACTCTGCATGCACCCACACACTCTGCGCGCACTCCGCACGCACCCACGCACTCAAACCTTTCTTCCAGTGCCTACGTATACAGGGCTGAAAGGGTATTTTTAGAGTTACAAAAAAAATTGCTTATAAAAGTAAAATTACTATGCGTTTGCCTAAAAAGGTATAAGCGGAAAATTTTTTGCGTATTTTAATTAATAATAAAACTATGTATACCCACTTTGGTTACATAAATATATACACATTTATAAGTGTCATCATGTGATTGAATGATTTTGAATTAAAAATAAAATAATAACCAATCATATGATGATACATATGAGTATGTATACATTTATGTACCCAAAATAGATACACATAATATTACTCTTTAATTAATATCCCGTGATTGCAATCAAATCAATATTTAACTATAAAACGTACCATATAAATACAATTACATGAACATGACACTACAAAATTTACCATCTTCGCAAAAGATAAAAGAGCAATAAATGATGAATCCCATGTGTTGTCACATACTTTTGACACAATATTTCTGAATATAGGCAAGACAGTTTTGGATATTAATAATAAAAGTGCTGTCTCACGCTTCATCGAACAAACATTCCTTTAACAGACTTTTGAGGTTAACATGTTTGCATGGCTGTATATATCCACAACGTTGCCTCAGACACCAGCGTTTGGCTGGAAGACCTAGCCCCACCCAAGGTTTAACCACACATCTGTGGGTTTCAAAAATTCATCCATGAACCAACTTTTATTAGAATATTTTGATAGAATTAAAGGCAAAACCGTCATTTCATAAGTAATAAAAAAAATATAATTTTATCTTATTTTTCTCTCCAAGGTTTTGAAAATAACATTTCACCCTAGCCCTCAACTTTAAAAAGTGACCTTTTTCCCCCACATCCCTAAGGTTTTCTCCACTCCGGCAACAACCACGACCACTCACTTCTCCATTTTCCTCCTTTCTCTCTGCCACTGTCGACGACGTTCGATGACAAGCACCCAAACACTGACCAATGACAAAATGCGACGATTTAAGACGAAGTGGCAAATTTGAATTGGCGACAAACGATGATAATCAGTTGCGTTTTCCGTCGATTCAACTTCCAACAAAAACGAATCGCATGACTGAAGGTTCGTTTGGAGCCTATTTAACAGAAAATGTGATGGATCCGGAGAAGGTGGTCGCGACTTCTTCGTCTTCGATTTGTCGCCGCCAAGGCTTCTTCACCAATCATCGAACGTCATCAATAGTGACAAATGGAGAAGGGAGAAAAATGGAGGAACTAGTGGATATCGATGGAGAGAAAAAAAACCCCAAGGATGTACAGAAAAAGTCACTTTTCAAAGTTAAGGGCTAGGGGTGAAATTTCAATTTTCAAAATTTGGGGAGAATGAGAGCAAATAAAATAAAATAAGATATTTTTTAATATTATTAATAAAATAATAATTTTGTTCTTAAACCTAACAGAAAATTCTTAGATGGTTAGAAATGCATTAAACTTTAAGTAAATATTTAAGTTTTTAAAATCTTGCACGGGGGTATTTGGAAATACACTAAACGTTGGGTGAGAACACTCTTTTGGCCCCGTCTTTCCTCAAAAGGTAAGAGAGTACTACTCGTTGTGACCTCTTTAATGCATAAATCAGTGATAAGTATGTGGTAGGGTATTGGGGTGGACAAGTATAAGCCCCGTTACCCCGTAAATAAGTGACAATAAAACATGTGTATATATTTTTTAGTATACAACTGGATATATACATATCTGGCAGAATTAACCAGTTTCTGGAAAGAAAATCCTGAGATCCAAATTCAAATCAGGATAGCTTTTCATCAAATCAAAAAAGCATTTAATTTCCTCAGCAATATTATAAGGCAGTGATGTTTCGAATCAATTTGGGTGGAATAACAGGGTTTCTTTTTTTCTTGATATTCACAGCACCCTTTCAAATTTCAAAACAATTAAAGAATGAAGTGTCTAGTGATTCACCTTATTTGAATCTCATGCACTTATGGAGAACCTCCCCCAATTTCTTGTACATGTGCTGCTTCAAGTACATTTTCCCTACCTTTTTCCTTCCTTCCATTCCCATCTGCTTCCTGGCTGACGGGTTTTTAAGCAAAAACCTGAGATTTTGAGCAAGAACAGGGCTTCCCAAATGGCCGGGAGGATGCAGTAACCCTGTTACATTGTGCTCAACAATTTCTTTTGTTCCTCCAGCGTCTGTTCCCAGGACCTGCTCCATACAGTAGCACATCATTTTTGAGGATCACACACAAATGAATACAAACATAAGCAAATGAGATGAAACTTCAAGCAAAAATGGCAGACACTTAATACAATTTTCCCCATGGTCTTGCTGCAGGCCGGTTCAAGGAAGCTACATATTCAGAAAGCAATGATGACAATAAATAGAAAACGTGGCATAATTAATTGTTGTGAAGATGCATGCAATAGATAATAAAACGTGATATGTTTTGCCCAAGATTTTCAAGGAAAATGCTAAGCTTTTGCTCTTAGTTGCAGGTTATATCATTGTAAATATTACAGAATCAGTAAAAAGAGCTAAACTGCGCAAATTTCTGTGCAACAGTCTTTTAGTGGTGTGCTTTTGATTTATATAAAATCTTTGAAAGAAGTAAACAGGATAACAAGGAGAAATTTGACCAAGAAAAAGTTGGTTGCTCACTGGAAGACCAAATGCCATTGCTTCTATTGTTACTCTCCCAAATGTTTCTCCCAGTCCCTGCATATCAAATTTCTAATTAGCAATTTGTTTTGTGACAAATAAAATTGTAAATTAACAAGGAAGATGGAACATATCTCACCCAATAAGAACAGAAGGAAAAATAAATTCTCTAGCTTCCTGGTGTTTTATAAAACAGATTCAGAAAAATATAGATAGTAGCATAGATGTACCAACTATGGTGAACCTATGGATGGGTTGCAGTTGAATATCAGAATAAATATTTTAATTCCTTCCTTCAGAACCTAAAGACTAACAGACTAACACCCAACAGAATGGCATTAACTATAAACTTATCAAAGTGCCATGTGGAATCAAACTAAAGTCAAAACATTGTAAGATGTTTCTTCCAAGTTTCGGTGATACAACTAAAAGAATCTGCAATGCAAAGATTCCAAATTCTCAGGGGCAGTGGGTTATCACATGAGAAAGGAGCCCCATGTCTGATATATCCCTTATGTTGACATATGTGCTCAAAACATAGGCTCACTAATAATTTCATATACCAATATACATTTTCCATCTGGAACATAAAATATAAAGTTAAAAATTTAAACCGAGCCTCTGACAACCCTGGCATGAGCAGGCAACAATCCCAAGATCTATGACACACTGGCAACAAATCTTTTTTTGGAATATAAACTAAGAGCACTAAATAAGCCATCTGAATCAATCACACACACTGTTGCACACAACTAGTACACATTTGCATGTGTGCAGACAAATAATGTTTTTGCTAGCCCACTCATCAACAATAGCAGAAAGCTAAAAAATATATAACCTGGGAGTTTATAACATATACATCTGCTGCGGAGTAAAGTGATGCAACACGTGTTGTTGCTGGAGTCCACATCACAGACTTTGACAAGTTTGACTGCTGGGATAAGAACTGTAAAATCTCCTTGACATAAGGCACCTTATTGCTCTTAGATCCAACAGAACCAATTAGAAGTTTAAGAGCCTGTTCCAGTGTTTCTTCATTCTTAGACAGCACTTTCCTTCTTTTCTGGTTGCTGATAAAGCCCACAGCCTGTGTGTCACCGATGGAGGTATAGAGACTTGGTGATGGTAAATCATTCCTCTTAGGTTCATCCAACTTCGTAGAATTTGATGTTTGAAGCAAGCCTCTTAAATGATGCCTTGCAGCCAATGAAGGTTTGTCCTTGCGTACATTCACTTTTCTTATTCTAGAATCATTGCTGTAATCTTTTTGTTCAAACATTAGCTGTGCTGACTCAACAAGCAAGAGCTGGCCCTTTCCAGAATTTATACTACTGAGAGACATCACAAGAATATCATTATCAGCCAATCCCATCTCTTTTCGGACAGAATCTCGTAACAGTTTTATTTTCTCTAGCATCTTCTCGGGGCTATTAGTTGGATTATTTAGTGAACAATTAAAGCCAGCTACAAAAGCCAATTCATCTTTAACAGAAAGTGGAACAACCGCAGGCTGAGATCTTAGTTTGATCTTTTCTTCTTCACACCAGGTTAGCCATTGTTTGGTCTGTGATTCAGAAAGAAAAATCAGCATCTTTGCCATGTGAAGAATAGACTTTGCCCGATCAAAGTACTCTCTGCGATTTTCCATGATCCACCAGACAATTTGACTTCCACCAGCTGGAAAATGATTGATATATTGACCTGAAACGAATGCATATTATTGAAGTTATACCACATGATATGAAATCTCAAATGAATATAACTCTAAACTTAAGATCAACTAGGATGCCACATAACCATACTACCAGGGCAAGCATCATTGTCCTCTAGTGGAAAATGGAGAAAGATAAAGGTAGAATTATGACAGAGACACGCCCAGGTGGAAAATGGACTAATAATCAAGCATTTCAAAATATGCAAGAGTCATGACAACTCCTTAAAGAAGTAGACATTCCTATTTTATGATTTTAATTTGCTTTACTCGAGTTCATATTAATATGCAAGGGCAGACGCTTATATTAAAAAAATTCATTAATTTCCTCTTTTTTTTTTAACCATATTGTTTTTCTATTAATGTTTTTATATATGACCCCACACATCTAGTCACCCATATATATTTTATATACATTTTAATAACCAATGATATATGTTCACACTTTTGGTACACAATTTGGATACTCAGATAATATGTTATCATATAATTGAGTGTTAGTTTATTTTTAATTCAAAATCATTCAATCATATGGTGACGTATCATCTGTGTATTTACATTATGTACCAAAAGTATACATAGTTTTATACTATTTTAATTTGCCTATCCAATATTGATTCCGGGTTCTGCTCCTATTAAAAGGTAGCTAAGATCACTACCACAAGAAGCAAATTTTAAAAAATATTACCAGAAGTCTAGCACTTCAAAACTGTTTCTGCAGCTTAAGTAAAATATTCAAATAAGGAACTAAAGACACTCACCGATCCATGATGCGCAGACTGCCGAACCTGCAATGACAAGATCTGCTTTCATAGAAGCTTTGAAACTCAGCTCTGCTTTGTCCTCAAGTACCTTGATTTTTCTCCTACTGAGCTCTGGCATTAATCCACCTTTCTTACTAAGAACTACAGCTGCAACTGTGCCTCCACAGCTCAAAAGCTCTGTTGCAAATTCCATCATTGAAAGTGGAGCACCAGTCAGTGAAAGTTCATGGAAAATCAAAATAAATTTCCTAGACCAAACAAGACGTGCAAAGGCCCCCTTCCTGTCACAAGTCCCTGATTGCTTTTCCGGACTCCATTCTAGAATTCTATCCTCTATTAGGCCAAATGGACCAAAAAGTAAACCATAGGAAGCATTTGACATAGGAATTTCTGGTTGCTGTGGCTCTATGTCATTGCTTTCAACATCTGTCTTTGTCTTCTGTTTAACCCGCCCTTTACCATGCAAACTACGCCTACTCCTCTTCCTTCTGGTTACACTCTGACGAGAAGAAGCACCATTTCGTTTCTTAGATAAAACCACATCTATTTTTTTAGCCTCTGACACCTCAATGTTAGTAGCCCCTTCATTTGCAGGCAGATAACTATCATTGGCAGTCAAATCTCGGTGTTTATTCTGTAGAGAGTCTACAATCCCATTTCTGCGTTTACCTCCAAAACCTAGAAATTTCTCATTGTTATCACCATGAGCCCACCTGGACTGGACATAAAACCCAAGATAAGTCCAGAGAGTAATTAGAAGCAACCAATACACTAATCGACTGCTTCGAAACCACTGTAAGGCATTGCTTCTAGCATCTCTTTTTGGAGTTCGGCTAGCATTCAATCTCCGAAATGAAGGAGAATTCTTTGGTGTAGATCTTCCCGACAATGTGGACTTAGAGCTTCCACCCTGCCTAAAGGAGGACTGTCTAACTGTATTCACATGCAGATCTCCTAAGTTTAAGCTGTCCTCCATTAGTTTCTCTATTATATCAGAAAGCCATTGCTTAATCTGTATATATTTCTGAGATATACACCTACCAAAAAAAAAAAAATCAGGACAGCAAACTCCGTCTTGTAAACAAAAGTTTAGAACAATTTTCAATTGCTCTTTGAGTGTTAATACTTAAAGAATCAAGAAAACAAGACTCAATTTTCTAAATACAGAACCAAAATGTACGAAAAATAATAAACCAGAATACAGTACTCGAGAAAAACTTTATTATACCACAAAAAAAAAAAGTCTTTCACCATTTGACAGGGAAGCTGCTAATAATCATGGGAAAAAAAAAGACTCCCTACCAAGGAAGATAACAACAAAATTTATAAAATTAGGAGTTCTCTTTACTTTTCCTCTACAGATCACTAAAGAACAGAATCAATTGATAACAAAATCATTGATATTTTAAAGATTACAGGAAAAATGTTTTTTGTTATTCAGAGCTCAGTTAAGCCAAATATCAATTCTGTAAGTACCCTCAATTCTCAGCAATAACACAATGTCTACTAATAGCCACAGCTTGCAGAAGAATTTCCGAACATCAATATGCTTGACAAAATAAATTTTGAATTCTCATTTTCCAGCACTTTCTCAGAAACCAAACAGAAACTACAGCCTTCGAAAGATAGTTTATTAACAACAGACACACACAAACTTCTCAGTCTTGAAATCTCAAAAATAAGTAAATTAGAAGCTCAGTAAACCGGATTTTGCAGTGTCTTTACTTTTCCTTTACTTTACTGGCAACCAAACAGATACTCACAGTAATCCAGAACCAGAAGCTGAAACAAACAGTGAGCAAGACATCTTAGAGTCTAAATGCCTGAATCTTGAACATGGAAAAAGCTACAAAAGTCAACTATTTTTCCATACATTTTCTCAGCAGCCAAACAAAGCCTAAGCAAACAAAAGGCCTAAATAATACAGCTAAAACTACCTTAAAACTAAACAATCAGCCCACAGTTTCTGATAAGCTAAATCAACAGACAAAGCGAAAGTTACATTTATAATGACAAGCATTCAATGATGAAAAATACAAGCAAGTGATGTTTAAAACTTAAGAGAAAGAGAACGAAGAAATTTACTGATCTCCGTTGCGTGATTCAGCTCAGCTCAGCTCATTAGCTAACAGAGAGAGAGAGAGTTAACGAGAAAAAGAAACTTTTATTAATAACGTTTTAGGGAGATAATGAAAAGAGAATGTCTGAATATTGTTGAAATGCGCATGCCACTAGCACGTGCGAGTCAAAATGCGTTCAACAACTAACGAATTTTTTGTCAGGCCAAATGACTATATTCCACCCAAGGTTTGATATAGAAATCAAGTTCTACCTTTAAGTTTCAAGAAACCGTAGTCCCACCCATTATCTACTTCAAATAGCAAATTCTATTTTATTTTTCTGAAAATGACTAACTTACCATTTAATTTAAATTATGAAACTACTATTAATAATTAATATAAATATTAAATTATTAATATATTTTTATCAATTTAAAATTTTCACTTAAATGTTTAAAAAATCAAATTTTATCTTAAAATATTTTATTTTATTTAAAATTCTCATAAAAATTTTATTAATTATCCTAACACTTAAAAAAATTATAATCTATCTAAATCATGTGTTATTTTAACAAAAAATAAAATTAAAAAATTTATAAATAACTTTTTTATTGTTTTATTTAACAAAAATAAATGATAGATAAAAATTTAGTTTAAAAAAAATTAAAGGACAATAATTAGTCACTTCAGTAATCCTGGAATGGAAAGGAGTCTTTTGACCTCTTTTGGCACAGATGAGTAAATGATACAGTACGGCAAGGCATACTGCTCCTTATTCTAGGATAAAAAATTCAAACTTGTAAAATACTGAGATTTAACATTAATATTAAATGCAATTTCTAATTATACAATAATAATTAAAGGAAACTAAAAACCATAAAACGTGAATAAGCTATTTGATCTCTTATTACGGTGTCCGTGGGCTTGGGGTATTGACCCTGTCCCCGCCCCGGCTGTGGGGACTTTTTATTGATCAGTTGACTAAGACAAGTCAATTTGGACTCTTTTCTACCAATTAAGACATCATAATAAATTTTACCAAGGAATGGTTTTATATGTGTGTGTGCACGCACGCATGCATTAAATAAAGAATTATTTTTAATCAAAATCAATCATATTAAATAAAATAAATATCAAATTTAATTATCAATTTCGCAATAATTGAATCAAATAATATATTACTAAAGAAAACTTGATCCACACAATCCAATAGACTCTAATCAATTATGCATTTTCCTTCACCAATCCACGCTTTCATTCAATTAATACCATTACTATTACCTTTGAAAATAAATGGTCTAAATTAGCTACTGTGATTCATTCTTCTGACGGGCTCAATGTTATCTTCACAACTATGCTGCAAATAAAAAGTCTAGTAGAGATTAACAGTATCGATTATTTAATCACAATAAATTGATGAAAAATTATCATAACCAACCATTACATAGTCTAGTCGAGTCTGTTAACTTTAGCACACTACGAATTAGCATTTAAAATAAAATAAAAAACCCCAGCCCACAGTACACAAATACTGAGAGAGATATCCATTCGACCAACAAATAAACCAATGTTACGCAAAGGCCACTAAAGATCGTTAAAAAGCTCAAGCATCATCCATCATATATTAAAAAAAAAAAAAAATTCTGCTTCACCAAGAAAATGATCTGCTGCACGATAATTCTTGGCTCTATTTTCATTCGATGTTTTCGGAGAAGCCTATCCAACATTTCTTCCAAGCTTCACATTGAAACAAGCCACAAAAGGAAAAACACCTGAGAACAGAAACACAGGCGATATCACAAATTTTGTTCCATAACAAAACAAACATTAGGGCACTCATCTTCAATGCATATTCATACCGCAAATTTTAACAAGGATTTGCCACCTGTCAGGCCACAATAATGTTATTAAATTAACTGCAGCATGAGCAGGCGTTTGTTTTATATAACTGCAAGAGCCAAAAACATATGAGGTAATGGTCAGACACAAAACAAATGAATGAAAATGAAAGACTTGAGATTAAGAGAGGAAAACAGAAGACAACATAAACTACCTAAATTATACTGGGACAAACAGCGGCCCAAAATGCTCCAGAACAAAAGCTGGAGATCACAAAGGGCCTGGAAGAAGGCCTGCACCACCAAAAAACCAGACTAAGAAACTTTGCAACACTGAATGGGCGTAAAAGTTTTATTGAGCACAACTTTAACCTTCATCTGCTTATTCAAAAGGTTCTATCCTATCTAAGCACATCATTTGCCAAATTCATAGCTGAGTATCTGCATCAAAGTAAAGAAATGAAATTAACAGGAAGCACAATACAAATAACATTGAGTTCAAATATAAAAGGTAAACACTCCTAATCAAAATTAATTGAAGAATTCAACTTGCCTGCGAGGCTGAGGTTTGTTCTGTTGTCCAAATTCATCAGTTACAGGCTCTGGGGAGAAAAATATTTAGTTAAACTAAAACAATAATAAATAAAGCCGGCATGCTTCAGCAGTGTATGAGTACAAAATTTGAAAAAAGCAATACTATGCGTACCTACTTTAAATACATAAATGGATAAACACTAATGTTTGTCATCATATAATTGGGTGTTATTTTATCTTTAATTCAAAATCATCCAATCACATGATAACACATATCAAATGTATACCTATTTGTTTACTGAAGTGGGTACACATAGTTTTATTGATTTAAAAATTCAACATAAATTCTTACCTGTTTTCAGGGAAGGCTTCCATTCATTATTGGGTTTGTTAGTGCTAATTTCTTTGCTGCAATGAAGGGTAAAATATAGAAAAATCCATAAAAAATATGCAATGATATGTTACTCTCATAATTACTTCTTCAGCTATCAATGACAGCATGGAAAGATGTAGAACGAAAAAAAAAATGGTAGATTAACATAAAGTCATGGGAGTATAATCATCTTTCAAAGAACCGCAGTTTTCATGTAACAGATAAGCTTTCATTAGAGATCAAATGATTGAAGACAATTTCTTCATTTATATTTACCTTAGAACAGGCAGCCATATCATCAAACTACCAACATAACCCTTACTATTGAAAGTTAGGAATATATCAAGATTATAACACATAAAATACTAAAAGTTTAAATGTGTTCATGTATCCAGCAAAAAACTGTGAAGAAAATGAATGAGAAATCCCACAAAGGATGCCCTCTGGGTGCGTCAACTATTTTCACTTACAATCTGCCCTCTCCACAGTGGACTTTTTACCTAGGGTCCATATGAATCTATTTTGTCACTTGTAGTTATGTCCAAAGGAAACATAAAAAACCAGAACCAGTCAATTCATACTAATTTGAACAAAGTTCAGGATTCTATTTCAATAACAAAGTCTGTTCTACGAACAGAAACTGAGGGTACTTGGAGTGAATATACCGATACAGGTAAAATAGAACTACTTAACACTGCAACAACAAGGCTATGAAAGCAAAGGAGAAAAGATCAAAAGAGAATATAGTAACCGATCAAAGAAGTGGCAGACATAACACTGCTAACCTTGAGGAACCGGTCGAAGATGTTTGACCTAACGGACTAGGATGATAAGCACCATCAACAGCAATATAAGGTGGACAATATGTAGCACCCAAAGCTCCCGCAGCACCTGCCAGAACTGGAAGCCTAGAAAAAAGCAAAAATGACAACCACTATTAATTTCCAGTGTTCTTGGAGAAAGCAACACATGAACATCAAAAGATTTAGAAAAGCAGATGCATCAGAGAAGAAAGATGGCGGAGACACTAACCCCACTCTCAACCCAGTTAGCAAAAATGCAATCTCACATCAGTTGAATGAAGGCAAGTATTTAATATTGGTACATTATAAATTCTGCTTCATTAAAGTTTAAGTACATGATTTCAACTCTGTATGGCAAATCAACCACCAACCAAAAAATTTACCAAAACATCTGAAGGAAGCCTAAATCATTTAAACAAAAAGTGAGCACTATACCATGTCATTTCAGAATTAGCAAGACCAAGCTGTGGCTGAGCAACATAACCAGGAAATGCCATGCCAACAGCAGGAA
This sequence comes from Mangifera indica, assembly GCF_011075055.1. NCBI lineage: Eukaryota > Viridiplantae > Streptophyta > Magnoliopsida > Sapindales > Anacardiaceae > Mangifera > Mangifera indica. The sequence goes on from NC_058139.1 coordinate 7,236,343, forward strand.
CTCCAATACCACCATGATGCTGGCCCCCAAATTGCATAACTGCAAACAAATTTATCACAATAAGAGCACTCATAGATCTCCACTCTTACTTGTGAAAAAGTTAATAGAGCTAAAAGTTAGAAAGAAAAAGTACAGATTAACTAGTGATCACACATGCTGAAACAACATATCCGGATCAATAATTCAATACATCAAGTCTCTGACCTATACTTCATTCAATCAATAATGTCATAAAGAACTACCAAGTTACATCAGGAAGCTGATCCAAACTAGGGGATCTACTTGCCAATAATGAATCATCTTTAAGAAAAATTATAAAATAAAGAAATTCTAATAAACAAGTCTATAAATCCACTGTGACTGAATCTTACACTTAACTAGCACCTCCAATCAACAAAATGAATCACAATACCTAAACTTCCATTTGAGGACCATCCAAAATATACAGTCTTACTAATGATCAACCCATAACAGGACACCTGATAAGTAAGTTATCAACAACCTACAGAGAATTATCTTATAGAGAACTAAAAAATAAGAAAAAAAAAATATTGAGAATTAACTTTTAACTTAGCGAGTGGATTCCCCAAAAATAAAGGAAAAAAATGTTATCTTCCAGAAAACTGAAGCTCCTTTTATTGAATGATATTCCAGACACCATTTCCCTTTATTTCTTTTGACTAAGTAAAATGATCCAATAACTTTGCTTTACCAGGCAAGAAGGTGGGGAAATTTTGATCACCATGAGCAACAGTCATATTCCCAGCGGCTCCCATAACTTGAGCTCCACCATACATATATGAACCCCTTCCTTGACTGCCTTTTCCCTTTCCAACCAATGTACCTTTTGATTTACTTGATTCTAAAGGAGATTCCACTTCACTAGGATCATTTGAATTTACAACTGAAGCTGATTGTGGTGGAGAGGAAGCTTGAGAACCACTAACAGAACGCTGTCCTAACTGCTGAGAAGGTGATTGCACAGAGGGCTGAACACAGTTTTGACTTGAACTTCGCTGAATAGCATTGAGCTGTGTTGAAGGTGAAACTCTGTTGGTTTGGTTCAGAGGTGGGGCTGGTTGATAAGAAATTTGCTGTGGAATAGCTACACCACGTCCCTGAGATCTAGACTGAGCAGAAGGCAGCATTTGCAGATTGTTCAGAGATTTCCCAGCAGCCAAAGCACTTGAATCATCAATATAAAGCTTGTCCATGCTGACATCGGCTACATTTTTCCCTCGCTGCATTGCATGTGGTTGCACAGAGAAACTCTCATTCATACCAGAAGCACGAAGATTCCTGCTTGTGTTTCCAGATTGTACATCCCTTTTGTGTGTCAAACTGATATCTTTATTTGAAGAGCCTGAAGGATAAAATGGTGGAGAAGCAGAACTCAAGCTGGATGCAAACAATTGTTTCCTTGGAGGAACATGATCAGATTCTGCATTTGATGTGGGCGTGAAAGCTCTACCTGAATTGGTATATGTACTTTTCTCAACAGGCTTCCCAGATCTAATAAGATCAGAATAGAAATATTATTTATGGGAACACTTGCGTACAAAGGGGGAGGAACGCATTAAAATGTGACTAAACTCAACTTTTGTACTCACTGTTTGTGTTGTTGCATAGGTGCCTGAGTGTTGTTCTTCCAAGCTGGTTCATACCTCCTGGGCCCCCTTCCTCTGACACCCTTAGGTGCTTGGTTATGATTGTTAATGTTGTTGTTATTAAATGTTTTAGACCTGTTTCCCCTAGGATGCCCATGATCTAGACCACGAATTTTACCACGAGCACGGTAGTGGCCTCTAGAAGACCTCCTCCCCTGAATCCATATATATATCAGAAGGCTGGCTTCTTAGAACAGAAGAAAAAAAAGAAAAAGAATTACAGCATTTATGCAGATAGGACATATACGAAAAATTTACCACATCATAGTGCCTTTCCTGTGAAGTCATCTCCTCAAACTTGTCATGCCCCCATTTGCTATCATCTCTGGACTCCCACAACTTCCTCCCACCGTGTGTTCTCCTAAACAATACAAAAATTAGATACAACTACACTATACCTTCCATACTTGACAAGCAGCATGAGAAAATTTCGTGTAATATGGAAGCTACATCACAATATGACAAAGAAGTCTGACAAGGCAGCATATCATAGATCAATTCACCACAATCAATCACATTATATACCAAGTCCATGACTGAAACTCTAAATGTTTATTTAAGAGTGTGTTAACCAAAGGGCAAGCACATACACTAAATCTTGTTAATATCACAATACATGAAATTATTAGATTAAAATTTGCTGGTGCTTATAAGAAAGATATGCAAGAAGCAAGTATACTTCAGAATCTAGCATTAAAGGCTTGAACACAGGCCTAAAAGTAGCATACTTAATCTGTTTGACACAAGCATACACAAATAAACGATGACTTAATCATGGCTGTATAGAGCAAGCCAGCCAACCAAGATATAAGTGTCAAACTTTGCAAAACCCACTAACTAAATATTTAATAAGAAACCAAATCGATTGGATTTACACCATCTTCAAAACACCGACAAAGACCATATGACTGACTTGCACGTATCCAAATTCCAACCAATAGATCCAATAAACCATAGCACACGAGGTTTCTCATATTATCACAGCTAGCGACAGAGACTAGAATTAACTTATAATATGTAAGTATATTTATTTCGACCCTTTCATTCCAATTCGAAGAAGTTCACTTCCAGAGAACTTTCTCTCCTTCATCTCCACAATGAAAACACCCAAATAAGCCTGTCTTCCTTCGACATAGTCAAAGAAACAATAAGCAACACCTCGAGCAAACTTTGAAACATGAAAGTCCTAAACTTACGGTCACCTAATAAATGACCTTAAATGCACAAAGGATAAGACATTCTAACAAAAATCCACTAGAAAATATCCAAGGAATACCTGTGTCGGCCACCAACATGTTCCCTAAATCGATCATCATGCATGTAGAAGGCACCAGCAGTTGGAACCGCAAATGGCTCATTGCTATCTTTTTTCCCTTCCTCTATGCGCTCCTGTCCATCATTCTTTTCATTATCATTATCCCCTACACTCAGGTCCACCAGCCCTTCCACACTCCTGCCATCACCACTCTCCATTGTCTTGATATTAACTAACCCAGCAGTTCCCTCTCCTGCTTTCCCTTCTTCCTCTGAAATATCCTCATCTTCTTCTTCCTCATCATAAACTCCATCCTCATCATCCTCCTCTTCTAATTCCTCATCCTGATCTTCTTCGTCATCATAATCAACAGGCACCCCACCTTGGCCATCAGATTCATCATCAGAATGAATGTGGGCCCTACGATCCATTCCACGAGTGTTTCCCTTCCCTCTTTCGCTCTCCTCTAATTCCTCCTCTTCATCATCGCTAGCTTCTCTTCTTCGCATCACAAGAGAACGTTTTACTTCTTCTGGATCGCTCTCGTACTCCTCCACGGCCTCCGCTTCTTCTGCCGCTACATTTGCAGTAGTCGCCATTACTCCACTATTAGCTCACTAATATTCAATCAAACTTATATTTTCGACAAATTGAAAATCAAACACACAAAATTTTCTTGTTACCAAATAGAAATTTAATTTCCCTCGACTTTTCAACCCCTCAAACTCCAAATTGTATCAGAAACTAAACAATAATTAAGGAAAATTGAACAGAATCAAAGATAGCAAAATCCGTGAAACTCCAAAAATCTCAAGAATATAGAAAAAAATAAGGATATTTTCCACTTAAACCCATAAATACTAAAACCTTTCGTCAAGTAAAACGAGAAGAATTCTCTAGAATCAAGCAGAAAGTAAGGAGAATCGAAGAAAATCTAAACTCTCAAAAGTTAAATTCAGAGAAAACTAAGATATTGTAAATAGAGATCTAGGTTCAGCGAAATTTGGGAAACCCTAGATTTTCATAGGACAGAAAATTTTGGGGCTTGTAGAGTGTGATCATCATCAATTGAAAGGAGGAGAGTAATACAAGTGAAAGAAACGTAATTATCTAAGTTGGTAGGGTTAATTTAGGAAATATAGAAGAAAATATTGTGGGTTGGTCAGATGTGACACGTGGGATGAGATCACTGATTAAGTTAATATGTGACGAAAGGGCGGAAATGATTTGGTCACCACCATTTAGGTACTGGGGTACGGACCCAGATTTGAATCAAAATCTAAGGCTGACGTGGAATGACGAATGAAATTATGACACGTAGAAACCCAAGGAGAATTCTTTAATATGTATTTAATTTAATAATCAAAATTAATAAATAGGATATGAGTAAATTATGTCAAGTGTTAAAGAAGTTGACAATCAATTTTAGGGTGATATAATTACAATGAATATTTCGATAAATTTAATATACTTTTAGAATGTTTTCTAGATATAGTTTCTTACAAAGTGAAAGCATAAAATGAAAGTGATATTTTCTTCCAAAGAATCATTAATCTACTTCATTATCTTTTAATTAATGTAATATTAATACATATGCAACTAAAATACTTAGGATTATAAATTGAAATACATATTAATCGAATTGATAATTAATTATTTATCTTTGAACTATTTTATTTTTTTAACAATAATCATTTTAAAATTAAAATGTTGATTATTTTTTAAAAATAATTAAAATAATCCTCACAAATGTTTCAAGAATCTTTGACAAGAATTTAAGAATAAATAAGTCAATTATGTGTGATATGTGGCTCAAAAAGTCATAATTGACTAACATTATATGATCTTTGGTGGCTGAAGGATTATTTTTCACTCAAGTTTAATATAAAGATAAATGTATATTTGTACAATTTTAAAAATATAAATATTCATCTATAATTTAATTTTTGTTAAAAATCTCAGTTAAAATTAAAGATAAAACTTTCATTTATCAAAAAAAAAATTAATGTTTTATAACATTTTTCTCTCTATATTTAAAAATCTTATAATTTTCTCTCACTTAAAATTTGAAAAATGATAACTTTCTTCTAAGGTTTTTTTCTCTTCTCTCCGACAATGATTCATTGTCATTGCCCATCGGTTGTCCTCTCTCTGCCTAGTTGGCACACGACGAAGAGATCTTCGTCTTTTTGTCTCACAATGAAGTGACAAAAAAATCTCAGTCTCTTCATTGTGCACCAATTGGTGAGAGAGAGGACGACGAACGGTTTGTGACTATTAATTATTGTCAGAAAGAAAAAAAAAAACCCTAAGGGGCAAATTGTTACTTTTTAAACTTTGGGTGAAAAAAAAATTGTAAGATTTTTAAATTTGAAGAGAAAAATATGATAAAATTTTAATAAATGACAGTTTTACTCTTAACTTAAATTAAAATTTTTAATAAAAATTAAGTAATAAATGAGTGTCTAGGGTTTTTAAACCCCATAGATATGTGTTTATTTTTATATTAAAACTTAGGTGGAAAATAGTCATTTGGATGATCTTCGGTAGAATATGTAAGTTGAAAAACCAATGTTGCATTATATATGACATACGATTTAGTTGGAGTGTCACTATTGTATGATATATAATACAAAATTAAGTAATTATATGTCATTACTATTTGATATATGGCACGATATGCTACAAATACGAAATTTGTGACATAGGTTCATAAAGTCAATGTATTTAATATTTGGTTGAAAAAACCAAAAATATAAAAGTACGAAGATTGTCACATCATATCACTCGTGAGATATTTAACACACAAGTCAAATATAAAGGCATTCATAGTAAGGTATCAAAGGAGGATTATAAAAGTTTATTCCTCACATAGTGGTGAAATGTTTCATATATATGTTCATGGTAAAACATATTTTATATGGTGTTTTTAATCGTAAAACTTATACCAGTATTATCTACTCAAATCACAACATGTAAATTATATTGGCTTTTATCCTTTAGAAATCACGTTAAATTTATTTGTAAATTATCACGAAATTTTATTACCTAATTTTATTAAACCATAAATATAATAAATGGTAATTCACCTTAAGAAATTTTTTGACAGTATACTCTAAATGCCTTTCTGTTTTAAAAAGCAAGTGGTTTGTTTATATTATATAAAACTGTTTAGAAACAACATTATATTATTGTACTTTCCACCGGTATATAAAGCAATCTTGTTCTAGCGTAGTTGCTATCAAAACTTAACTACTTGTCATTTCTTCTTCTTCTTCTTATTGTTGTTGTTGTTGCAGAAAATTAATTGGAAGATGGAGAGAAGCAAAGTTGGGTGTGTTTTGATGATTTGTTTGGTGATGGGGATTCTTGTGGGGGATTCAGTTGGGCAATCTATAGAAACTTTCAAGCAATGTTATGCGTTTTGTTTCATAACTTGTGTGTTCACTCCTGGAAATGGCATAACTACATGTGCAACTAAATGCATCAAAGACTGCCTCATTCCTCATCCCTCCGATTCCCTTAAACTCAAAGACCCCCAATACTTCTGCAAGCTTGGCTGTGCCACCGCCTTGTGCACCAGCTTCAGCTCCAAAGACAACCCAGGTAAACTCTAATCTCCCCTTTCTCGAAAATCAGCTGTTTGTGTGCATCCGACCAATTAAAGATTGCCTTTCTTTTTCTTTTTCCTAGCTAAAGAGAAAGTGGGAGGCTGTGTGCGTTCCTGCTCAAAGACTTGCAACAACAACTGATTGCTGAGAACACCATATACCCAAGAAGAGTTACAGTTCATTAGTTTGAAAAATCTGTGTATCATTTGTGTTGTTAACTTGTCATCAAAATGAATAAATCAAAGTATGGTAATACTTGTTTTCTCCTGCATAGTTTTTGTTTCCCTTTCAGATTTTGATTTCATCTGCACAATGGCAACCTGTGAACAGTGATAGGTCTTTGTGATGATATATTATTTAAAGAGTCACGGGTTAGCATATTACAAATTCCAACCATGGCCTAATCAAGGGTCCACAAACCAGGGGCTTAATTATATGAGATTATATTGAATGATAATCAATGATCAGAATCATTGCAGAAATATTGCAGTAAATTGCGAGATGGAATTGAGTCCGTGAACTGGTTGGGGACAAAATGATGACATGTGAGCTTACATTTATTGTTATAAAAAGGCAAAATTTTTGGTGGAAATTATTTATTGGAACCAGGTAAAAGGATACATTGAATGAAATACCAATATATGGAAAATTTACAGGTATTAAAATTGATTAATAAAATGGTTTTTTTTTTATGTCAATTATAACTTCTAACTGCAGTACGGATAAACTTATCGAATAAGTCACACAATAAAATTCTTCATCATCGTATTTATTCTTAAAACGTTTTTGTGTTAAAAGGTAAATGGTTACATGAAGGTGTTTTTGAGAAACAACAGTATCAGCACTATCTACCATTATATAAAGCAACCTTGTGACTAGCTTAGTTGGTATCAAATTTTAGTTCATCGTGTATCTACTTCTTCTTTTTTCTTGTTGCAGAAAACGAATAGAAGATGGAGAGAAGCAAAGTTGGGTGCGTTTTGATGATTTGTTTGGTGATGGGAGGTCTTGTTGGGGATTCAGCTGGGCAATCTATACAAGCTTTCGCTCAATGTTATGCGGTGTGTTTCATAACTTGTGTTTTAACTCCAGGAAATAACGTAACTACATGTTCTACTAGGTGCATCATCAGCTGCCTCTTTCCTGGATCTCTTAAACTCAAAGACCCCCAATCCTTTTGCAAGCTTGGCTGTGCCACCTACTTGTGCACGAACTTCAGCACAACAGACGACCCAGGTAAACTCTAATGTCCTCTTTTTAGTATATGAGATGTATGGGCAAATTGACTAATGTCGACAGATTGTCTCATGAAACATGGATGATTTGTTTGTGTTGATTTTTCTTTTCAGCTAAAGAGAAAGTGGGAAGCTGTGTGAGTTCCTGCTCAGAGACTTGCACCCAGAAATACTGATTGCTGAGAACACTGTACCCAAGAAGAGTTACAGATTGTATTAGTTTGATAAATCTTTTGTTGTCGATTGTGCTGTAAATTTGTTATCCAGTTGAATAAATTCAAAGATTGGTAATACTTGTTTTCTGCTACTTAGTTTTTTTGTTTCCATACAGATTTATTGTTAGCTGAAGCTGAATAAAGACCTTTAGTTTTATTTGCACGATGGCAACCTGTGAACTGTGATTTGTCTTTGATAGCTTTCACTGATAATTTATATATGAAGGGTCACGGGTTAGCATATTATAACTTCAAACCATGGCCTAATCAAAAATACTTTAATTATATGATATCATTGCAACAATTTAAGAGTTTTTTTGTTCTTTTCCACTGTGAGTTGGAAGTGCGCCCGTGAACTAGGTAGGGACAAAATGATGGCGTGCGAAAAAATTTGTGGTTGAAATTGCAGTTACTCATTGGAACCAAGCTTTAGCCTGCCGTTGCTCACTACTATCTGCACAAGTGGGTCAATCTATTTACTAATAAAGCTGACCCTTTTTGTCCTGAATTGCCGATAAAATGGAACCCAGACCTTCTGAAGTCACATGTGGGAACTGGTCGACTAGATGTGATTGGATGCAAAATTTGCAAGGAGAGAAGAAAAGACAATCAGCAGGCTGCAGGCTGTGCTTAATTCACATTTAGATCAAATCTAACCACCTCCCGGGCACTCACCGAAATTTCTAATCAAAAGCCACATGTTTTACTCAACAGCTGCAAAAATAATCAACCCACATAATATTAAGCCAATGTTCTTCAGCTGGGCAGTTGATATAACCAACCAGAGGTTGTACTCTCAGTAAAATCCAATAGATGGACGTTAAAAAATGGACATTTAGTTATAATTATTCATTTATTCATCAAACAGAAACTAAGTATATAGACAATAACATGTTAATTATGGACTAAACAATGAACCCACATGTTTAACCTGAGATGCATCAAGAAGAGTCATAAATCATCAAGCTGAATAACAAACCACCTGTGAACATCTCAACCGACAACAAATCTATTAGAATATGTGGGCATAATAATTATAATAATATACAGTGAAGGAACCAAGAAAGAATCCAAATTACTAGATAAGACCTGTAAAATACCAAACATGCGACATGGCATTAATGTATAATCCAGCTCGTGGGAACAACTATAGAACTGTCAACCATTTCATGTTCTTATAGAATTAAAATATGCAGTTTGCCCCATAAAAGGTTGAAAAATACTCTCCCGCAGACTAGACTTACTTTTAACAACAAAAAAGATTAAGACTCTTTTAACTCTTCACTACATAAGGTTTTAAGAATGACCAGACTCTGAACATGATTCCTTTTTCTCCACAAAAGAAAGAGGACAGTAGACAAGTGTGATGCGATGATCCCAAGCAAATTATGTGTCAAAGTAGGACAGCCTTCAATCATCTGAAGCTTTGGGGGAATTTTCTGGTGTTTTCAAAACCGCTGTTGGTGTTTTTCCGTTATGTGCCATAACAGCTGCCCGAAACTCTTCCACAATGGAACCATCCTTGAACTTCAATGCAAATGTAGAAAGACCATCCTTCCCTTCACCAGCACTATTTATGCAGGCAAAAGTGATGCCTTTTTTATCCATATTTGTGAGCTTCATATCAGGATAAAGGCTAGCATTCAAGATCAACCTGTAATTTCCCCTGGTTCGCATGAGAAGCCTAGCTCTTCCTGCTACAGTTGTGGAGATATTCACCTTAATTTCTCCCTTCCCACGCTCCCTCCATGCTCCATCAAAAAACTCAAAAAGCACTGAATCAGCAGAGAAAACCACAGTCTCATTCTCTTCTCCTGTCTCAACAACTACTTCATGCATTGATGGGAAGCCAAGCCCCTCACTCTTTGAAATAACAGAAGCCCCAGATGTGTTGAAGAGAGAAGAATTTCCATTGTTAAGTTGTCCAAAAACAGAATTAGAGCCAGAACTAAAAGCAGATCCATCCTTTGGAATCGACCCAAAGGAGAATGTTGAAGTGGAAAACCCAGTTCCAGCAAGTCCTGTGAAGGCATTTTGACTACTTGAAAGCTGACCAAATGAACTGAGTGAACCTGAATCTACATTTTCGCGACTGCTATCTTTCTCATCTTCATTCTTGGTCTTCTCTGCACCAGCTGCCTTTCCATTATTAACCTCAGATTTGCCTGCCTCACTGACAATAGCCCCTTCCTGCGTAGCCTCAGTACTCTCCTTGCCAGCAGCCGCCTCAGATGATTGCTCATCAATCTTGCTTTCTGGCCACTCAGTACCCTGATCTTTATCCTTTTCCACTTCATTAGCGGGAGATGCTTCAGCCACTGGCTCATCAATCTTGCTCTCAGACTGCTTACTACTCCCGTCTTTACCCTTTTCAGCTTCATTGTTAGAAGATGCTTCAGCCACAGGTTCATCAATTTTGTTCTCAGATGGCTTACTACTCTCTTCTTCCCCCTTCTCAATTTCATTATCAGCATCATTTTTGCTACCATCTGAAACCTTCTTCTCAACAGAAGTTGGCACTCCAGTTGCAACAGCAGTAACTGTTGCACTAGCATCAGTTGGGGCCATTAACTTGATAGCAGCAAAAGGATTGGACGTAGGAGTAGATGTTGTACTACGACGAACTTTGACTATTCTTCTGTTTGCAAGCACTTCATCACTGGCCCTCTTGAATGTTCCACTTTCTTCTTCAGTACCTTCATCATCATCATCAAAACCAGGGTTATCTCGAGAGAGTTCCCTTGCTGCAGCCCTCTTCTTTGAAGGAGGAAGGTTTTCTGCGTCCCCCATTGAAGATTTGCACCAATGAATAAAAACTTGGAATTTTGTGACAATAAACAGGTATGATCAGTGATATCTGCAGATTATTATCAAAAAATTCCAAAAAAAAAAAAAAGAAATCAAAAGAACATCATTATCAAGCAGGATTTTTAGCAGAAAGTAAAAAATTTAACAATTGCCTAAATTTATAAACAAGTCGAACATGCAAAATGTGAAACAGCAACATTCAAACAAATTAGAACCAAAAGGCAACTCATGCTTATACTTCAAATGAATACGTGAAAAGCTTAAATTGAGACAGAGAAGTGGACAGATAAATTGTCTAAAAGCTCGGGTATCTACAGAAGACAGCGCTTATTTAGGTCAACAAAAAATGTTTGAAATAGATCTTCTGCAAAAGAGGTCTCCCTAGTATGGTGCCACTGCAGCCTTCAGAAGGAGTTTCATGAGAACAACACACAACCATCTATCCAAAGGAATAAATGAAAGCAGGACAGAACTATGCGTATGAACCCCGTTAGTTAGTTCAACCAACTCTGTTTCCACATATTACAGCTCAAGTAGAGATATCATGCTTAAGGAATTCAGTGCAACCTTTTCAGTGATAACTAGCAATCTCTTGGATGAAGTGAAATGAAAATTAACTTCATTCTGCCTAGCTAGTTACGTAATATATTTTAACCAGAAAGCTATCATGCTGAGACAAGCAACAACTCATTAACATCACTAGCATATTAATTCAAATTCACACAATCTTCCTACTATCAATATGCAGATAATAACTACCACATTAAGCAATCAAAAATATGGAAAGCAACACACACAATCAACCTTAGATATCCAAACTGGAAAATGTCTAATTAATGCCTTTTGCACATCTCCCAATAAAAAATGACATTAGTAAGATCATAAAAAAGATATAAACTGGGCACTCAAACACAGTAATAAAACATCATGAGCATCTCATCTACCTACAAAATAAAAAAATTATATTGGATGAAAACTCCTGGACCACAAACTCCATAAGCTTCCAACCAACACAAGTTAGTAAATAAAATTGATAGAATAATGGCAAGTAAACACCTCTACAGTGCCATTTTCCCCAAGTATTCTCTTTCTAAAATTTGAAACCTTATTCTACTTCCGTGAAAAACTAAGTTCACAAACATTATTCCATAGCACAGAAAGGTGGCCAACTTGAAAAAGTAACATTATAATCGAAGGGGAATATAAGAAAGATGCAGTCAAAACGTGAACTCAATTTTGACGACAATCTCTCCTTTAAAACAAAAGGTTGCCACCTGGCCAACTTAGCGTAGCATGGCCGATGCAAAATAAACACAGGTCACAATTATACGAATAAATATCTAAATAAACAACATCATAAAGCTTAAATTAAACACAAGAATCTTTTAAGTGCCTTAGAAACCCTAGCAATCCTCTTTGTAAGTTCGTAACCCAGTGGAATAAAAAACGAAATATACCTATCAACAATTATATCAGAAAAAATTCGATTGGAATCTTCTGAGAAAAGATGAAAAACATTGAACAATTGAAGCTAAAGTATTCTATAAATCTGAGCTAAAATTATTAATTATTGAAACAAAAAACTGAAATTTGACGACCTGGGTCATCGAGAACAGCAACATTCACACAATTAAAACTAAAAAGCAACTCATGCATATTCTTCAAATGAATATACAAAAAGCAAAATCAGACAAAAAGAGTGTGACAGAAAAAAAAATTAAAAGAATGAAGAAGCGTGTAAACAAATGAGAACCCATTAATGAAAAAAATGAAGAAGTAAAAAAATGAACTGAAATTAGATTGGGACTTACCTGAAAGGAGAACGTAGAAGAAGCAAAACCCTAAAGAGAGGATAAAAGCGAGATGGGGAGATCCGACAATAAAAGGGTTTTTATTTATTTATCTTTGCATTATATTATTATTACCAAGGGAGTTACTTTTCCGAATTAATTTATTTTTTGGTTTTTGGATACGAAGAGGCTTGCTCGAGCCGAGCTTTGCTACCTTTTCTTCGGGGTAGAGCCAGTGGGACTATAAATGATGTAGAATAAAAGCCCTTTTCCCTGATTTTGAAACGTGTTTAATTTATTCATGACACTTGTTAATTGATTCGTCTGGTTAAGGTGGCAACACAATTGAGTGGTCAAATACAACTCCACAATGGTGCGTCAAGTATAAACCCAACATATCTACACTTTGTCATTGAATCTCTAATATATAGTCTTGGCAGTTATGATTTGTTTGCAAGTATTCTTCAGCCTTGGAAAATAATAACTTTAAATCAAACACATCTGCAAGAGCCTTCTCATCAACATCAAAAACTTGTAATACCCTTTTATGTTGACTTTATTAAGATTCATCATCACTCTTTGTGTCCCTATAAGTCATTCAATTTTTATATTCGTGTTTAAGAAAAGACGATATTATTCTTTTTAAAATGCAATAAAAAGCTCACAAGTTATATATATCATGATGTTACATAAGTTATCTTGACTTTTTATTATTCATGTTTCAAAACTAAAAATTTACAATATTCATTTTCATTTCGGAGTAACTGTCGTAAGTAGTAAAATGAGTTATATTATTTTCCTAAAGAGGGCATTCCTACAAGTTATACCGTTATCATTCTCGCTTTCATAAGACTTCTCATTTATAACATTTATAAGTTTCAAAATAATTTTATATAATATTTCACCTACAATTTATATATAATTCGCTCATTTGCTTAACCCATCTATGGTACTTCATGTCTAATTGTATTATTACCATTTTCTGTTTACCTTCGACATAATTCATTGTCACACTCTCTCATTCACTACCCCTTGTATCTAACCAAGACAACAACATTTAATATTTTAATCAATCCTACAATAACAATAATAATATATAAAATATGGGATAAGTTATTTTAGAGTTAAAATTTCAAATTATGTTAAAGAACTCATTTTTGCCAAAGATTTTATGCATACCACTACGGTATACTTATGCAAGTGTAAAATTTAAAAAATCCTACAGGCAAAAAAATGCATTGCTCATGGTGAAATTTAAATAAACTCCCCCTCCCACAAACCACACCCCCCACCCCACCACCCCCCAAAAAAAAAATTGTATGTCAAAAGAACTCATGTCAAAATCCAATTTTCATCTGAAAATATTCTCAAATCAAAACTAAAAAATTTTTAGGGAACCACGGATATAAATATTAATAGTGAAAATCAGTTGAGTGGGTGACCGTCACTATTTTTTTTTTTTTTCTACATTCACAATGGCACTAGAAAAATTGAATGGGTGAAAAAGGCCTCAAAGAATATGCTAAAACGACAATTAGGGATGATATAAAATCGTAACTGATTCTAAAACTATATACTATGCGGCCATAACAAAATTCAAAGCACCATGGAGCCACACCACCGGATTTTGAGACAACCAGCTCTGCAATCACCTCTCTCCAGCATCCAGCAAGAAGCGTGGTAGCTGAAAATTCAGATACATAAGTAAACAAGCAAGGGAAAAAAAACATCATTCAGTAAAACAAGACTATCTAATTCAACATAATGTAATATCATTTGTGTCAAACGAAATGCTACTCATTTCAGATTCAACAGATATGGATAATCCCCAAAGGTATAAAAGAAAACCAAAAAAAACAATCAAAGCAGGGGGCATTTATTCAGTGCATAAACTATACACAGATAATTATAAACAAAAATGCAGTTTCAGAAATGTGATGTCATCTGGTGGATCAAACTTAAAACAACTTCACAAAGAGCTGTACCCATGTTTCAGCTCTTCAGTTATTTTTCCTACATTAACCCCATTTAAAATCTATGGTTAAATTTATCAAAATTTATGAGAAGAGTTAATCACCTTAAGTAAGGAACTTACATAGCTGGAACCGATTATTTTCAGAGATCCTAGAGACGTAGTGTAAGCACTGCACACAGAACAGGAAAAAAAAAGGGTTAATGACCAAAGATATTATAAACCAACCAAACTAAAGATGATAACAGAAATAGAAAAAGAAATGCTTGTTTCAAACTAAATCACATGGTGGAAACATGCTACAAAGTTTAGAAATTGACAGAAATCTATGCAAACATGCTACAAAATTAAGAGAGAGAGAGAAAGAGCAAGGAGTCCTTAACGACTAAAAAGTTTAGAAAATTCCATGAGTCATGACAAGATTGGAAAACATCAAGTTTCTCATAAGACATCAAGTTTCATTATCCGATGGCACAAGGTTAACTTGGTCTTGCAATTTATACCAAAGATGTTACCTTTTCCGTATGAAATAACTACTTGTAATTAAAAAAAAAAAGATATTAAAAAAAAGAAAGAAAAAATTATCGGTAGCAAGTGGAGAATATAGGATTACAAACTAAGTTCAGGGCACATTTAGCAGCATAAGCTTATCATAGTTTTAACACAGTCATAACAGTCACACAGAAACTAGTCACTTTGACAGAACCACCACAAATGAACTAATACTGATGAGTCCTATAGTCATTTCTAATAAAAGATCCAGTACTAATAGTGTCAAATATTATACATAAATTAGTAGTTCCACCAAAAACAATTTGTGAAATGGGAGTTAGAGATGGCACTTTGGAATCAATTAATCACCAGAGACAAAATTTGGATTTTCACACTGCCTCAACCAATTGCTCTTAGGCTAATGGGGTACCCCACTCTTCTTCAGCCTCGTTACCGTTAACAAGTACAGCACCATCTGTAGAATCAGCATCCACCACGACAGCCTCCTCCTGGCTTTCTTCTTCCCCATTCCGTTCAGTCTCCTGAAAAGAAATAACGTTAGTGAAATAAAGTCCTCTGATCAAAATTACAACTCTTGTTCACTGAAATTTAAGCCAGAAACCAATCAGATTTCACCTAAATTTAGAAATCAATATTTAAGAGGATAAGCGCCACCGATCCTGTGGCTTTTCAATAATAATAATTGCATGTAGAGTATACCTCATGATCGAAGTCTCCATTCTCATGAGTTTCCTCTTCTTCAATTTGCATGTTTCTGAAAGCCTCCACAAGGGTTATATGCGATTTATCAACATAGTTTACATAGTCCTCAGCAGGAGGATACACACCCCTAGAAAGCAATTGAAAGAGCAATTATGAGCTCATAAACTCTAAATCACCACATTATGATTTTAGGAGGTAAGGTGAAGAAGGTTGTAGACTTTTCTGGGCAAACAACTAAAAATTGTAAATGGAAATCATGGCCAACTAAATGATTTCAAAATAATTAATTTGACTTGAGTAACAAATACTGGTACAGTCTGTAAGTTTGTTAAGTGAAAATTATCAAACATAAAAACCAACCAGATGCACACAGAGAGACAAACCCCATGTTTGGTACCTTGTCTCAGCAACTTTAGATTCCATGGAAAGAGCGACTTGCCAATCCTCAAACAAGTTAGGATACTCTTCAGGATCAGCCAAAGATTCAGCAGCTTTTGGATTAACCTGTAGATGGCATAACATGAACTAAATTTCTCTCTGAAGCCAATATTTCATACAAAACCTTGTAAAAGATACAATCAAAAATTCCCAAGTGATAATAGTACTCGTGTAGAAAAATCTGACACTGATAGTGGATAAGTCATAACTATTAATTAAAAAGCAAGACGGTAGAGAATTAGGCAGATAACAAGAGATTACACAGAATGTTGTAGAAAATGGAAAAATAAAGACCATCCCAGAGGAAGCTCACCAAGAATACAGCTTAATACTCGTACCATGAACACAAGGATATGACATTCTTCTAGTTATTGCATTTATGTTCTTGGTACTTGATGAAATCCCCTATATTATCAATTTAGGTCTAACCTAGTTAGTATGTAACAATTATGTAACTTCATCCTAAATCTAATCATGATTAGGTAAACCACACTTAGCATGACAAAGCAGAAAAAAGTTCAGGAAATATGTAACAACAAGTAACCTTAAGTAGGTCTTTTCTCCAAATAGTGACAATCTCTGAAACCTTGCTTGGAAGGTATGATCGTGCCATCAAAGCAGCCTCAGGTATCCGATTGCTGCAAAACAACAATTCAGCCTTCCTAGAATAATAAAATTTTAAGCATGTCTTGTCATGTCCAAATATTCAAAAGAAAATTACCTTTCCACCAACAGCTGGAGGCAATCTTCCAATTTACCCAACATAAATAAACAAAGGAAAGCAACATTGTTCTTCCCTTGCTCTTTTGCAAGTGAAGCAAGTTTTGATATCCCTTCAGCATCTCCTATGGAAGAGTAGAGCAGCAATAGACCACTCAAGTCCATTGCATATTTCATGCATTCCTCAGCCATTTCTAACTGCACCGTCAGAACTCAGAATAAAAATTTCTGATTGAAATGTGAAGTTAATAAACAAACATAAAAATTTTTACAGCATACAAGACAAGCATCTGAATGAATAGCAACTCAGAGAAGAATAGACCAGTTCTGTCAAAAATATAGATCTACAAAATATTAAAACACCTTTCCAGTAGACATAGCTAATTTTCCCAATTGCTTCCATTGAGACTCACTCTGCACCTCTTTAGCAATATCCTGCAAGAAAAGGCAGAACGAATCATGCATTAGGACATGAAGGTGTTGATGGTGAAAATCACCATTTGAAAGGAAGTGATAAAGATCTAAATGCTAGAGTAAGCAAAATGCCTCAAATTACATTCCTCCAGCATAACATTCAGACTTACCTGTGCAATCTCTAATCTACCAAGCTGTATGGCAAGCTCAAATCTATAATCAGGATCAGTAGCCACCTCCAAAGCTTCCTCAGTCATTCCTCGTGACTCCAAGAACCGAGCCACACTAATAATGAAAAGGAATTATTTATGTGACAAAGAACTGTTCAGGAACTAAACTTCATATGTTCTAAGTGATGAGTAAAAACATGGTACAGAATCCTATATAAATTGTGTAGAAGACAACATTTACTTAATGGTAACAGAGAAAAGATACAACTACTTTGTTAAATATGCAACAATAAGAAAGGCAAAGGCCTATGCCATAAAAAAAAAAAAAAAAAAAAAAAGAAGCAGCTATTTCCCACTAGCAAGTGTTATAAACATATTCAAACCATTCTTTAAAATCAATAGAATATCTTTATTGTTTCCCTGTCATCTTACATTGTTGAAGATTATATCTACCTGTTGTGATGCACTTCTGGAATTGTAGGTAAAATTTCATTAGCTCTATCCAGATCTCCACGCATCACAAGAGTCTTGTACTCAATCAAGCTCAGAAGCAGTGTGTATCCCATAACACTGCATTAAAAAAAAGATAAAAAATGTAATAATGAAAAACGATATCATGGTACTTCTAGACTAACAAAACAAAAACTCTTACTTGAACTCCTTGTCTATCAGATACACACGGCTCTGACTAGCAAGATACCCCAACAAATACATAGGGCGGTCCAAGTGAAACATTGTGGTTACCTAAAACAATAAAATCAATTATCAAAGTTGCTCAATCATTTTCCTAAACACAGGTACCACTATCATATGAAGAATTACCAGAACAATTAACAGCTCAACATACCTCACCACCAACACAGTAGTTAAGTCTCCAGGCAGAGTTGTTGTAAATAAAACAATCCCCAACCCATATACCCGTCCTGACACGTTCATTGATTTCATGGAGACCCTCAAAGGCATTCTCAACACCTTGTTCATCAACTGATCTTCCACTATCTAAATGAGATGAAACTATATCCCGCTGCAACATAAATATAAAGTTTACAAAGAATAAAAATAATTAGCTCTCCCCCCAAAGATTTATGAATTAAGTAAAGGAACTGTATTGAAATTTCCTTACATTGTACTTCAGGATGTAGAATGACGAGTCACTGGCAATTGCCAATAAATCACCACTGTCAGCCCAATAGAGATTCTGAAATGTTTCAAAACAATAACATTGTAGAGGGAATCATACAAATGGAAGCAGTCTATTATGGAAATGTAAACACTTACTTTCACAGTAACATCAATCCGATGAATCAACCTGCACTCAGCCCAATCATAAAAGCAGATAAAATCATTTGAGCACATGGCCAACAATGTTCCTCCATAGATATGTTCAGCCGAGAAGGTTGGTCTGATACTCTTTTTTTCCTGAAATATGTAATGCATGCTAATGATTCATTTTAGCATTATAAGTTCTCACTCAAACAAATAAAGCCCAACATGCCACTTTCCCTTTACTCATACACCCTTTTGCTTTTCTCAACAATAAATACCAAAGATGTAAGCATTACAAACTCCCCAACAGAAGTTAAAATTATCAATTGCTTCCAGCATAAAAAACAATATGCATTTTCTGAAAAAGAGTAACAAACCTGAAAATTTTTACTGAAAATCTTAATCTTGGATGAGCTTTCTCTAACAGCATATTCCCCATCAGATGACCAAACGAACTCCAGTGCTGAACCGAAGGACCTATTTCTCCATGCCAAAGCTGTATATATAATGTACTCGCCATCCCCACAGACAACAACAAACCTCCCATTTGGATTGTGCTTTAAGCTCTGCAAAAGGAAACAGGATTGAGCAAGAGAGCTTATCAAGATAAATAAAACCTACCAGCAAATTTATAGCCCAAATTGGAAAATAAAGGATAATATGAGAAACAGTAGCACGAAATAGATTTTCACATCATATTCTTTGGGGAAACATATTATACATTTTTCCTTTCTACCTCTGACCATCTGTTAATAACTTCACATGGCTATAACTATTATCTTTTATTAGCACAATAGAGCAACAATCAATCATCTGGAATGATCTATAGGAAATTTACTTGGGTTATCATACACATAAAACCTACTTCAACAGGAACTTTGATAATGCCACTGACTACTAAATACTACTAATCACATAGAGAATTCAGATAAGAGGACAAATAAAGCTCAAAAAACAGAAAAATAGGCAATATGCTAAGTGGGTATAAAATAAGAATTACTAAAATCACCTTTATACATTTGGAATGGGCAATGCAAATTCATATCTTTCCAAGGCAACAGTATTTGCTAATAATCAACATAATACTGTTTCATCCACATAATTGACTAAAGCGCTCCCAAAAAATATATGTTCAGAACATGATGTCTAAATTTGATTCCTATGCATGTGCTTTTTACATCCTAATTACTCAAAACAAACGCATGGTAAGATCACAAAGCAGAGATATGACAGCAAATCATAACATGGAATATAAATGAGGGAAAAGGAAATGTTGACTCACCTGTGGATAAAGATCACAAGTTCCCAACTCCTTCACAGCCAAAGGCAATCTTTCTCCATCAGTTACCTAAGAAGCAAGTGAAGTACTATTAGCTGATGAAAAATTATGACATGCACAAAGGTAGCAGATGGTGTAACCCAAACCTCAAAATCAGCTCCCACACTCTTGATATTCACAGTTTGAATTTCATTATGCTTGGCCCATATGATCTTTCCACTATTATCCATACTAGCTACAGGTTCTTCACGGCCAATTTTTACCATAATAGTTCCTTCATCATAACCAATCACAATTCTGTCCAACAAAAATGAACAATAACAATGTTATGATCTGAAAAGAAGGTGATACTTTGCATTCACAGAAACTTTCAGAAGAAGACAGAAATCTAGCTCTCCACAAATTAATTCTAAGATGAATTTAATACTTGAACAAGAGAACTCCTCATGGAAAAGTAGTCAAAGATGAGAACAATGAGAGTGCCAGATGTTATTGAACCACTCGAATATATGTCGCAATGTCTAGGGGTAAATTTCTCCAAGAGGATCCAACATACAAGACTAACAACAGGATGATTAGAAAAGGAAAACAAGAAGATGAAGAAGAAAAATCATGAAGAACTCACCTGCGTGAACCTTTCATATATCCAACAGCCCAGACTCTTTCAAGACCATAATTCAATGTGTTCTCAAGCCTACAAGTCAATTAAGTCAGTTTAGAAAGGGTAAGCAGAACTCCCTTGGCTCAATCAGAAATAACTAACAATCAAAATTAGGATTGATTACAATACAAAAGAAACTAAAAGATCATACAGAATAGCGGGGAATTAAATAGGAACTCTAAACAGAAATGAGAAAGAGAAATCAAAGTTTGTATCTGAAATTTCACAGTTAAATCTCATCGAGAAACAAATTACTGAAAGTTAAAAGGGCAAGCAGTGTTCATCAGTTTAAAATCCTCGAAAATAAGGCACTAACTCAATGGTTACCTATATGTGGCTGCATGCCAAATGCGAACTGTCCCATCCTCAGAAGCTGTGATGATAATAGGAAGCTCAGGATGAAAACATACCGCAGAGACATTGTGAGTGTGACCTTCAAGTGTCTGGACACAACTTTTGGTTTGATAATCCCACACCTGCTTTCTTATAATATGTTAAATATTGATTCTTGATCAACAAAAATGAACAATCAATCTGATGAAACAAAATAAAAAATTAGAGTCAGACCTTAGCAGTATGATCATCTGAGCCAGTGATCAGGTAAGGTTTATCACCACCGGTAAAATAATCAACACAATTTACTCCTTTCTGATGGGCATCTAATGTAAAATTTGGATCAGGTGAACCAAGGTTCCAAATCTGGAAGTTACCATATACATAGCTCAGTGAGGCTATATCACATGAATCAAGAATTTATAATCAATGAAAATCACCCATATACCTTTATGGTGCGATCAAGAGATGCACTAGCAAAGGTGTTGGTATCTTTCGGATTAAATGTTACTTGCATAACATAGTGAGAATGTCCCTCAAATATCTGAGTACACATCCAACCCTTCTCCCAGTCCCATAGTTTTATGAGCATATCATCAGATGATGACAGCACATATGGAAGGGTAGGATGTACAGAAACACACCTAATGTAATCTGTATGCGCCTCAAATACTTTAATTTTGTCCATTGTATTGTAATTGTATACACGAATAAACATGTCATCAGCTCCAGCAACTACCCATTGCTTGCGTGCCACAAACTTTGCTGACCTAACTGCATTTGAATTATTGAGGGATCAGAGTATAGTAGCGACCTCACTGGGGAGAAAAAAGAAGAGGAAAAGGAAAATACTGATAGAGTACATATCTTGAGTATACCTGGCAACTCAGTGACCTCAAATGACTTGGCCATAGTCTGTATCAAAAGCAAAAAGACTTATATTATTTTGGAATACTACGAAGAAAACTCTTAATAGCTAAAAGAAACTTAGATTATCTCTAAATACTGGGAAAAAATTCTCTTAATATCTAAAGAAACTCAAAATCAAAGGTTTAATGTTAAGTCCAAGATTGGTTCACAAAGAGAGAGAGTTTTTTTTTTTTTGTTAAATTAAAAACAAATGAAAAACTGAAAAACTCATAAGAGGCCTAAATGTATCATATAACCAAGTGGGACATATCTACCTGAAAATGCTAACAGCACTCAAAATAACAAAATGATTAGCATTTTCATACCTGAGACTGGTAGTTCCAAATACAAACGGTTCCAGAATACAAACTTGCAAGAATCCTGAAATAACAATCGTATAAGTTATGTTAATCTGCATGCACTACCACATAACGCTAGATAGTCAAACAATGTAAACATGAAATGAAAGAAGATTATAGTTACCATGGTTCAGTTGGATGTAAATCTACAGACTTAACCCTCTCTGATCTTTGAGCAAGTTTTCTCTAATCCAATTATCATTTAAGCATAATTACTCCCACAATTTTGTAAAAAGTTGAAACGGGCTAATAAATAAATAAAAATAAAAAGGGGAGATCTAAACTGCAGAGGAAAGACAGTACCTTGATTTCAAGTCTGAGAGGCTGTTAACATACAACAAAACCAAACAAAATCAGTACCAAATTAACTAATTCATGCCACTAAACTTCTAATTCAATAGCTGCAATAAAATGGTCAAGCCTGAAAACCAATTGCCATATTCTAAACTGTCTCACTTCCAACCATTTTATTGGCAGCCAAACACGGGCACAAACAAACAGATCCAATTAAACACAGGATCTCAACTCAATTCGAAGCCCCAATTCCCCATTCAATTGCCAATTAACGGTTACAAAATCCACATCACAAAGCACCATCCAATACCAAAATTCATATAATTATTCCAAACCTAAGCGTTCATCCAATTGCTTAAAAACCTGAAACCAGCTACAATGTACACAAACTTCCTTTTCACTTTCTTCGACAAAATTAGATCCAATCAAACGCCAGATCTTAACACAATTTTGGCTGCCTACTAAAACAGCATTAAATCACTATAACAAACGACCGAAATTTATACAAATTAAAATGAAGTCGACGAAAGAAGTGATTAGATCTAACATTTACGATAATCAAAGAGATCGAACAGCTCACCATTTCCGAGGATTAGATTTACGAAGAGATTGACGTCGAATAGAGATCAAAGTTCCGTTTGTGCAGATATCAATTTAGATCCGGAGAGAGAGGGAGCTCGGTGTGTGTAAATATGAAGTGCGAGATGCAGCTTTGTAGTTCAGGCTGAAAAATTACGATACGAGAGAACCACTGCGTGGGCTAGAATTGTGTGCGGGGGGATGTACATGATAAAACGACACGGCTCTCAAGTGAACAAACACAAGCTAGTTACAAGAAAAAGGGCCACGACTACGATCACAATTTGTGAGAACGAAATTGTAGTGGACAAAGGAAAATGACTAAGCAAGATGGAAGATTTGAGCGTAATTACATAAAGGGCCCTCAAAATTGAACTAGATTTAATCCATACTGATTTAAACTTAGACTCATAACTTAAAAGCAACATGGCTCAAATTAAGTTCACAAAT
Source organism: Mangifera indica (assembly GCF_011075055.1). Taxonomy (NCBI): domain Eukaryota; kingdom Viridiplantae; phylum Streptophyta; class Magnoliopsida; order Sapindales; family Anacardiaceae; genus Mangifera; species Mangifera indica. The sequence continues at coordinate 7,259,983 of NC_058139.1, forward strand.
TGACATACACCGAATAAGAATTTAATTTATTTATGAAAATCAGCCAAATCTTTAAATAAAGTTTTGTCTATTCAAGTTTAATTAAAGTTATTTCAATTCAAATTATAAGCTAAGTTTAAATCAAATTCACTCTTAAATACAACAAGTTATATATGCATTTTTGTATTTTCAATATTATAAAAATTTAATAAAACTATACGTATATACTTTAAATATATAAATAAGTATATATTTAATATATATCATCAAATAATTGAGTAATTTTAAATTATTAAAACATAGATTTTCAGGTGTTATAGAAATTGAAGGAACTTAATATAATCTGACATACGTAGACAAGAAAGTCCTCTTTCATTATGGGTATATGCTGTGGCTCCTGAATGCATGTTACTTAAGCGAGATGATGTAGTTTAGTCGCTCATTGAAGGCTATTTCCAAATTATCTTTTGTTGCTAAGACTTCTATAATGTTTAACGTAAGAGTCAAATTAATTTTCTAACAAAGTTGTGACAAAATAACGAAGAAAGTGATCACAGTCTTAAGAGTTAAAATGAATAGGCTGTGCCAGTCCATGTCTAATGAGAAGTAATTGCAGAAAAAGGGCAGCACTAAAATCCATTTGTTAAACTGAAATTCATTAAAAGGTAGATGTACGTAGCATAGTACAATACAAGCGCAAAAGACTGCAAGTCATGATACATTATTCCCACATGCAACCTCAAGTGTTAAGAACTAGTTGAACTTGTTTCGTCACTTTACATTTTTACACTATTAATTTGCTTTCTGCTATGTTTATTGTTAGTGGATTAAAGAGTATTTCGATCTAATTTAACTCTAAGCCTAAAAATAACTAAATTAATCAAACTCTTGTCAGTCATTCAAATGAGATCTTTCATAAAGTATGGAGAAAACATCGGAGAAAAAGGGTTTGCCCTTAATGAGTACAAGACTACTAATGTGCCTGTATTTTCATAACAGTTTTAGTCTCCTGGGTCTGTTTTCAGCCCAAGTCCACCAATCGTGGGTTGAATTGTTTTCTTTAAGCAACTATTTTAAACGTTGATTAGGATTCACCTTAAATTTTTGATCAAACACTACATCTAATAATAGTTTTCTCTTTGCTGATTCAGAGTCATATTTGTACAGTATTTCTGTTTTTCAATTGTCATGTTTGGTTATTCAATAGAATAGTGTTATATTTATTCATTTTGAATAGATAAATTAGTATATATTTATATATATCATTATGTTATTAAATAATATTCTATCATTAATTAAAAATTATTCAATCACATAATAATATATATTATATGTATACTTATTTATATATTCAAAATAGATACGTATAATTTTATTGTATTTAATAATAACATATTTTCACTCCTCATCTCTCTCAATTTTCGAATTTTATTTTGAAATTATTAGATTTAAAAAATAAAAAACACACACATATCAACTTCTTTTATCCCATGCAACAAGTCAATTCTCAATAGCCAGTGCACAATATAGTTCTCTCCATCATTAAAAAACACGTCAACTTATTTTATCCCATGCAAATGCAATACACAGGTCAACGCGTAATAGCCAGTGCCCTCCATCATCGTGTCTCTTCAAATTCTACAAATTGTTTAAAGCACTAGTTGACTTCAACAACTTCAAAATCGGAAATAAAATGTTTAGACTATATTTAGCAATACAAATTAATATACAGTCGATCTCAGACTTCCGAAAATGCGGTCTATCGAAAGTATTGCCACTTTGCTGGTAAGAAATCTCAAAGTCATCCAACTAATCATTTGCCATGGAGATTTGAAAATTAGTAATTACATGATCCATAACCCTTGTATGTCTACTTCGTTTCGTATTCCTTAAGCAGTGGAGAAAGATGGTTTTATATAAGCAATAATATTTATATCATATTGTCCCATGCCTTCTACATTGAATTTCATAAAAAATTATCCACACATAACATAAGAATCTCTCCCACCAAATTTTTTTCTATATAGAAAGTGTAGCCGAAAAGGCTACAGGGGGATTGCTACAGCGAATAATTGTGATCCTGCTATGCAATTCACAGATTGAGAAGCATGAACAGTTTTTCTAAAATATCAGTAAAAGATCGGCTTAAATACAACAACTATCAAGCTTGCACAATTGAAACTTGAATTCTAATGACAGAAGTTATACATATCTAAATTAGACAAGAGTATCGCACTAGTTTTTCTAAGCCTCCAACTTAAAAAAAAAAAAAAAAGGTTCAAAATCCCCGTAAATATGAGAAATCCTTTCCACTTTGAGAGGTTAATGTTAATGTCAGTCTTTATGATATGTGGAAACATGATTGCCTGCAGGCAGCGTTTAGGGGAAGGCTAGCTACTGCTGGTCCTGTGCAAGTGAATTTTATTTTTGTTGAATTTGACAAATATTTCTTATTTTTGTTTTTTAGGTTGTTGGATATGCTCTTTCATCTTGTAAAATTAGAGAATAAAAATTTTTGTCTTCTTTTGAACTCTATTATAGTGAGAACTATAATAGACTTTCAACAAGAGATAATATTGTTTTGTTGACTTTCTTATTATGTTGACTTTTCTAGTCTTACTTATATTATAAGTTATTATTCTTGTTAGAAGGGATGAACATAGGTTGTTTTTGGGTTTTTTTTCCTTTAAACCCTTTCTTTCTGTTTGTTAATAGATACAATTACTTAAAAAAAAAAAAGAAATTAATAAACAAAAAATGAAAGTTGCAATAAAAATGAAGAATGAGAATAACCAACATACATTTGAGAGAGAGAGCAAATATTTAAGTTGCAAAATGTCGAAAAATTGGGTAGTTCATATGCTAATCTAAATACGTTTGATTATTTACATTTATAATGTCTAATTATGATACACTTACCTCATTTATAACAAAATTCACAAAAATACAAAGGTATATATTAGAAAAGTTATCACAAAATATTTTTTATGCCACATAACATTGTTATTATAAACTATAAAATTTGTGATCGCAAATTGTTCATGGGTTGTCAAAAATAATCACAGTAGGATTAGCTTTAAAAAAAAAAGGCACATCAATTTTTAGCTAATGCATATCATTATCTTTCTATCACTGGTTTTTTAGAGAGACAAATGAATTGTTCTGCTTTCTCTTTTGCCTAATAGTTAATTGCATTTAACATCAAGTCATGAAACACGGCTGAAGAATATTATCCTCACAATCATGATGATAATCTCCATTAACTTGAGTCATTGTAGTGTATTTGTTTAATTATTTAGCGATAGGAATTGCTGACAATTTGTGAAAAGAAATGCAATAAAAATATAAAAAGATCAAAAGGCAATTATCATAATCATGCTTCATTAACAACATGAGAGAAAAGTAAAAATATATATAATAAAAAACAAAAAGAAGAAAGGAATGAAAACTAAGCAACAGTTTTTTACTTTTTGTAAGTTTAATACGCCACTATGAAAAAATCATTAAGAAACCTCAAGTACATTGGATCTAGTAAAAGATATCAATAAAACTGTTTATATCTATAATGAATATTAATATTTATTTTAACGATGATATATTATTATATATCATTCGAGAAATCGCAACAATTAGGTTTAGAATTAGTGTTGGACAATCCATTCTCTCTCAGCATTGCCATCTCTTCTGTCTAACCTTTGCCATGATCACCGCCTCTCCTTCCCTCTTTCATATCATGACACTTTTCTCATTGTCACCACCTCTATCACAAAATTTGAATGATATTTTTTAAAATTTTATTGAGATTAAAATTCTTATCGTGAGAATGAGTTTAGGTGTTTAAAGAAATGTCACAGATGATTTTGGGTGTTTAAATAAATGGTATCGGAATAGGTTTATAGGGTAATTTTGGGTGTTTAAAGAAACATTGATTTTGTGGTTGGAATCACCGAAGAGATGGTGACTTATAAGTTGGAAGTGATGAAGGAGAGGAGACGTTGAAGGATCTTAGAGGATGAATTTTGGTTTGGTGGGGGTGCAGGGGAGGATGGTGATGAGGCGATAAAGATGAAGATGAGGATGCTAGCCAAGATTCAACAAAAGAGTTTATGATGTTATAGAAGTTGTAATCTTCCAATTATTGGTTGTGCAGGCAAAGGTAATATAGTAAAACACTAGCTTCCAAGGGATTAGATTGGATGATAAAAATATGTAACTTCAAAATGAAGAATTTAAATTCAAATCTTTTAATGATATATCAAGATAATATTTTTGATTGACTTAATTTAATAGTTGTTAAACCATTTATTAGACTCAAAATTTTATCTATTCAGTATGATTAGATTAGATCAATCTTAAAGAGATAATTCGATTCGAATAAGGTTTATATATATATATATATATAGAGAGAGAGAGAGAGAAGGCTCTGAATGGGTGTGCATGTAATCATCACGAACTCTTGCTTGGTAAATATTTACAGCCAACAGGATCATGCTCAAAACTTCCTCACTTCCGTAGAAATTGATTTATTCAAGAAATAGACAGGAAGCAGTGAAAAGATTTGAATATAAACTGGTTTCTAAGCAACCTCTTAATTTAGTGTCATCACCACTATCATACAGATGGAAAATTAATCTGCTCAAGAACTAGTCAGCTAGCAGTGAAATTTTGAATATGAACTGGTTTCTAAGCAACCTCTTAATTTAGTGCCTTCACCATTATATTATAGATGAGCTCATGGAGCAGAGTGAACACAGAGCCCACACCATTTAACGCATGGATGAGATAGATCCTCAAGATTGACTTGACTTCAATGGAAGACTGAAATTCATAAAGAAACACGGAAAATGAGTCAATCGAGACATCATTATATCTTTGAAACAACGTAGTTAAAATAAAAAAAATGAAGCAAAGAGATTAAATGGAACGGTATATTCCAAGGATAAACTTCTCCCACTCACCACTCTTCTCAATGCGCTTATATATGTATATATAAAATTCATTCGTTTCAATAGGGAAGTAGCTGATCCGTAGCCCTAATTTGCCAATTGCCACTAGATTGTCAACTCACTGCACACTTGTTTAATTTCACTCATTGAATATGGAAAACCCTAGGTGACCATAATTATGTAATTAACCTGCAGATGTTTCAGATTTCTGTGGGTATTCTCCAAAGGAAATGCACATAGTAATTGCAGAAGTTTTTCCCACGTTGTGTGGTTTCAAAATTGACATACTCATCATACATTCTTCATTAAAAAAAAAAAAAAAAACCCTAGTTTAGACATCATTTCTAAACGTGAATTATAATTAGAAGGTTTCAAATAATTCAAATAGGATTCAAACGTTCAACTCCACTTATATAGTGGAAATAATTAATTAAAGTAAAAAATATGTTAACATTTCCTACTATTACTCTATATATATAAGTAAAAGAAAACTGAGATATCTCATCTTAGGTATTTTAAAACATAATATGACTTATAATTTTAAAATAATACTCTATTCTAATTAATCCACTAGTTGTGTACCCATGAAAAACCCAGCTGCGCATATATACCTGATAATAATAATAATCAAATAAAAAAATCAACATCAAGAATATTCCCCTCGATCTCATTCAAATGGCCAGGGAAAAATGTTCTTTAGAGGGATATTGCGCTTCAAAACTGTAGAAATATGAGCTGCAACGCTAAGAACTATCTCATGTCTTTTCAAGTCAGTCATTGCATTCTAACCTGGGGGAGGATGTAGAGATATGAGCTGGTGGAAACTAACCAATTAGGCGACTATTAGTTGTCTATGTTCGAATACGCATTGTATCGAAATGATTATGAAACGCAGTGTTTTGTGTTAATCAGGGCTAAATATATAGAAGGTTTTCGAGGTTTTATAAAAGACCTAGTGGCATTTCGATCTCTCAATCGAATTCTCTTAATTAATTTCTCTTTTTACTGTTGATTCTCATCTTTAAACATGAATTTTCGTATAAATGTAGATTTTTTTTTTATTTTTTCATGTATTGTTTCAATTATTTGATAAATGTATAATAAATTATTCACGTGTTTTTGCAATATGTACTATAAATAATAAAACTATACATACTTATTTTGAATATATAAATAAATAAATATTTATGTATATTATCATATTTTATTAAATAATTTTAAATTAAAGATAAAATAATATTAAATCTGATACATATAAATATATATTTATTTATATACTCAAAATAAATATATATAATATTGCCCGTACTATATAAATCAAGTTTAATATGTTAAAGTTAGATAAGAAATCTTGTTCATTGTTAGGTTTTTCTTTCAATACTACCTACCTTTTCAAACACGACTCATTAATAGTGTTTGAATAGATTTACAAACAAACAAATTCTTGATGCCCCATAAAATTTGAAGGCACCTATCAACAAACTCACACAACTTTTTTTGACCATGTTCTAATGTCATTGTCCCTTCTTTTTTTTGTTTTTTCTTTATTGTATGCGGAAAAAAAGAGAAGTGGGCGGAACCAGAATATCAAAGCAATCTTTAATCAATTTACTGCATACCTCTAATAATTAAAGTCAATATTATTCTCTCTTGTTGCCTTCAGATATTATAAATGCATATCAAGTTGGCAAATCACGTAAATGCTTTGAACAGGCAACATCTTTTTCCTTGTGTCCAACGATTCTCTGTTTTAGCTTATCTAGATTATCAATGATTTATTTATTTGATAGATCGATTTGACATTCTTCTTTCTAAAAGAAAAAAAAAAAATCTTTTCCGGGAAAGAAATGTATGGTAGTTGTTAAATTTTTTATGGAATATTTTTTAGTTACATAAGATAAAAGCAAGCAATATTAACGGTGTAGTAGTGAACAGATTGTAAACGCCACCATCGTTGGTTAAATACGTATAGTTTTATTGAAAAATATATACTTTGAACTACAAAAAGCCTAAAATCAAATTAAAAATATTTGATAGCAGCTGATCAGAAAGCGTATACCGATCAAGTTGTTGTGTTTTATTCTCTTTTCTGCATGATCTTTTCAAAGATCAAGAGAAAATTTAATTAACAACTCCATTATATCTTTCTGTGTTTCAGATCAGATAAGATTAAAGAACAGATAAGAGCTTACTGTTTTCTTATCTACTAGAAGCCTCATTTGAATTTAGGGCAGCAAAGTGTGGCATGGGCAACACACAGAGTTTAAATAAAGAAAAAAAGAAAATCTTGAGAATATAAAATAAGATGGGAAGAAAACGATTGATCCAATATTTAAAAAATGCCTGCTTCCAATAATAAAATTAAATGAAAAAAATCCTGGAATCTAATCTTGCACACTGTAGATGTAACAACGTATATATACTCTAATTTATGAAGAAGACGTTCAGAAAGATATTCTTGCCATGGGAGTAATGCTGAAAATGTTTTAAAAAATTCCATGTCAATTTATATAGTATTATTTAATTTTCTTAATCATGCACACAGGTGTCTAATTCTTAGCATGGGAGAATTTTTTTCTATAATTTTCTAGTATTTGAATAGATCAATAATAATAATAATTGACCTTATGATAAATTTTAATTCTTTATATATAATTATCTCTTTTGATGTCCATGCAAAAATTCATTATTATTTTTCATGATGGATTTCATTTTTGTTGTAGTAGAAATCTGTGGGAAGCACTTTTCTGGTACAGAAAAATTGTATGGATTAAAAAAAAACTAGATGTGATTCGATCAAACCAAACGTATCCCAAACAATCAAAACAATAAAAGACAGAAGATGAAGGTGAGATTTATCACATTATTGCCAACCAAATGGCATCAACTGAATGGTAAATTACGAATATAATACATGATCACATGTGGGTACTCTCAAACATGTGACAACTTCCTTACAAAACCTAACATTTTAGATTAAATTTCCTTGGTTTAATAAGATAACTCCAAAGACAAACATGTCCCACACGTAATAATTTAGGATCAAAAGAATGAAAAAGAAAAAAAAAAAACATAAATCAGTCAACGACAGGTCTAAAATTGGACCCATTTGAGTCAAAAAAATCCTCCATATTAATCCTAGTAAGAAAGCACTTTCATTGTAGTACTTTTTTTACCTTAGTCATCAACATGTTGATTGTTTTATCGAGAAAAAAAATTAATAAATAACAATAAACCCAGTTCATGATCAATAATTATCAGTGCAATTAACTTAACAATATGCGAAGTGAAGTCATTTTCTTATGAGAATCCAGCAATAATTTATGGAGGGGAAATATTTAAACCGTCAAGTAAAGAATGTAACAAAATAATATTAACATAAAATTAAAGCTAGAACTTGAGAGAGAAGACAGTAGAAGCATTGTAATGGAATGTTCCAATATGATTCCTCTCTCCAGAAGATGGTTGAATTGCGAATAAAAATATTATTTTATTTCTTCATCTTTGCAGAATCGCTATGGATGGGCAGAAAGCTAAGAAGGCTAGCCGCATAGAATCGTTTTCTGATATTAATGGTGTATAAGTAGCCAAGATAGTCGCATCAAATAAATTGGGAAGCCCACGCCTCTATTGTATGGCCATTTTTATGTTTGCCAGAGAGAAGTTGAAATTTTTGGGACTTTTAAGATATTCCATTCTTTATATATATAACATGCAATAGCAATTGTTCTTGCCGAAAGTTGGTAGATCTTAATTATTTTTATGGAAACGGTTATTGTTGAAATGAAACTTTCTAAGTTGATTTTATTGACTTTAATCAACTACAATTTTTTGACATAATAAAGACCATTATATATGGATTCAGTTGAATCATTTCTTAAAAAAGCAAGAATCCTTTTCTTATTAATTTGTTAAAGTGCACAAAATATGTTTAAAGGGTTATAATTTACATGAAAAAAAGAAACTATATATTTATATTTTTTATACATGTAATAATATTATTCTATATTCTAATTCATTTATATCAAGTAAGACGTATATATTTTTTATACGTACCATAATATTATTCTATATTCTAATTTATTTATATCAAATTAGATATTGTTACGTGTCTTTTTCAAATATTTCAAAAAAAAAATAAAAATACCTATCTTTATATCTTATCTCCCCTTCCCTAATTATCTCCTCTTTTAGACTTTTTTTTTTAAGTGAAAAAAATATACTAACAAAAAGTAAACTGAAAAAGAAAAAAAAAAGTATAGAATCAATTTAAGCTCATTTTACCTGGAAGAGAGGGCAATAGACAACCCAAGGAAGTAAGCCAATACCACCTAAGCTCGTCCTCTTTCATATATTCTTCTCTCTCTAATAAAGATTTCTACCTTAATTTGTAATCATCAAGTTTGTAATAACATTAACTTAATAATGTCAATAATTTGAATGCTCATTGAATTATGCTCTCATATCTCCCAAATGCAAATTTTCTGCTCTTATATTTTTTAGAGGTTAAATCTTGTGGTGGGTTCTCTTCCTTTTGCAAAGATCTTCATCTCTATCAATGCAGCAATCAAGATATTGTTTTTAGTTTATTTTTTATGTACATTTATATTTTTTTTATTACTCTATTTGTATAATAGTTTTTATACGTGTATTTAAGATACAGCCTTTGAGTCTCCTAATTAATTATTAGGGTTTTATCAAAACGTATTGAAGAGTCAAACATATGAAGATCTTCCCCTTAAATACTAAAGATCTATAAGGGTATTGAAACTTTTACCTTTAAATGGGTTTGCTTGTACAAATATATCATATTTTTCAAACATTAAATATTTATATCACAAAGATATCATAATACTTAAATTGCTCTTATATTCAATTTTAGATCAAAATAGGGTTGATAAGATTGTCAATCCCGTTCTTCCATAGATACACAATTTAGAATTTGAGTTTTCAACTGATACCTTTTTATTATCACTCACGAAATTATAGATTTAACTAAAAAAATCCGACCATTAACAATCAACAATTCAGGATTTTAGTTCATTTTTTATGTCTTTGCATGGACAAAAGAAAAATACTCACAGGTATGATAAAAATGCAGAAGTTTTTATATAATTAACAATAGCAAGTTCAAAGTTCATGCATAAATAATAACCACCAACAATAGTTGGTCAAACGAAGGATGTTTTCAGAATTCTTCTCAATTTGTGGAAAAAATATTTAAGCATTTAATATGTGGTAATTTTGCATATGAAGTTGATTTTTTAGGCAAAATTTTTAATATCTCATATTTATATGTAGTAAGAAATATGGTTGCACCTATTTACAATATACTCTTAGATTGAATAATTATTATTACTTTGATAACGTAATAATTAATAAATGGATAAATTCTATACAAATTGCCATGGTACCAATAAACATAATTTGCTCAATAAATATCTAATAAATGAAGATGAACCATGTATATACAAAATTATACATAATTCAATAGCTTAGTCAAAGGTAATCATCTAATTAGGTACACCATAAAGAAAAAGTAATGGCTGCATCCCGATTCCTAAAAGATTAATTAGTCAATAATTAAGCTACCTTAAGTGCTCCCTAAGGTCCACCATAAGCACTTAATCAATTTTCTTAACAAATTAATTAACGAAACTAAAATTAAAATTTAAAAAAAAAAACGAAATGACTATTTTACCCTTGAATTCAGTAGCAACTGCTCAAAAACTGCCACCACCATGTCCCTCCTCATGTTTCCTTATAAATTCACAAGCCATGCTCCTTTCTTTCCCCAAGAATCACCTTTCCTCCGTTCATTCATTCACGCTTATCTTTTTAACACTCAAATATGGGTGTAAATTCAAACAGAGTTGAAGATTTCTCCAGCCTTGGCCATAACACTAATGAAACCATCATCAGAATCTCTTCAGAGTTGTCAACAAGGCCACCAATGGAGATACACAATGTTTGCCTACCACCCCAGACGACTTCTTTCCAAAAACTCAAGCACCGTTTATCAGAAATCTTCTTCCCTGATGACCCTCTTCACAGATTCAAGAACCAACAATGGTGTCAAAAACTCCTTCTGGGGCTTCAGTACTTCTTCCCCATTTTCCAGTGGGGGCATCAGTATAATCTTAAGCTCCTAAGGTCTGATATCATCTCTGGTCTCACCATTGCCAGCCTTGCTATCCCTCAGGTAACATCTCTGGTCTCACCATGCTCCATACATACATATATGCATGCATGCATACATCATGCATATATATGTTTTTAAGAGTGGACAAAGCACTCTGAGTTGGATTACTGTGTATATTCCATTTATTTTGGATCATTAGAGAAGGGATTTTGTTTCTTTTCTAAAACAAATTTGTTTTCTAGTAAAAATAATGACAAAAAACATCTGGGGTTTGACCCTGGTTTCTGTTTTTGACCCTCGTGATGAATTCAGTTCACCGTCTTCTGCAGTTTTCACACTATGCATCACATCATGAAAATTGAGTTTGAATCTGAAACTTTTATGTTTGTTTAATGCAGGGAATCAGCTATGCAAAGCTTGCAAATTTGCCTCCAATAGTCGGACTCTGTTAGTATCAATCTCATAACGCTAGTTTTAAATACTGACTGAGCTAATGGAAACTCTAATTAACTATTTATTTCAGTAATTTATCATATGGAATGGTTTACATGCAGATTCAAGCTTTGTGCCTCCATTGATTTATTCTATTCTGGGGAGTTCTAGACATCTTGGTGTTGGTCCAGTGTCAATAGCTTCCTTGGTTATGGGATCAATGCTTCGAGAGGCTGTTTCTTACACTCAAGATCCAAATCTTTATCTCAAATTGGCCTTCACTGCCACCTTCTTTGCCGGTGTATTTCAGGCATCTTTAGGTCTACTAAGGTATCGAATCGCTGAAATTCACAAATTAATGTTTTGATTAGACTGTCTACTGGTTGAAGATGATCAGCATATCAAGCATAATAGAAACTGGTCCTGAATAAAGATAAAATTGCCTCAAAAATTGATTTCAGTTAAATGGTTTGCAGGCTGGGGTTCATAATCGATTTTCTCTCTAAGGCAACACTAATCGGGTTCATGGCTGGGGCAGCAGTCATTGTCTCGTTGCAGCAACTTAAAGGATTGCTTGGTATTGTTCATTTCACTGCCAAGATGCAATTTATTCCTGTAATGTCCTCTGTTTTCAGCCACAGAGATGAGGTTAGTGGCTTTACTGAGAGCAAGCAATATGCTTACTTTTAATAGCATTTTGGGAGTACTAAATGATTTCTAGAAACTCAACTGTTGAACTTATTAATTCAACGGCTGAAATACAAAGTTAAAAAGAGATTTTTTTTTTAAAAAAAGATTGAAAGAAAGATAGATAGGTACTCTTACTTTTGGTACTTCAGTCACGATCAACTTCTCATAGTAAAAGTTGTATGTGCAGTGGTCCTGGCAAACTGTTGTATTGGGGTTCAGCTTCCTGGTTTTTCTGCTGACAACAAGGCATATTGTAAGTGTCTTTTTTATCTGCAAGGTTCATTACCCGGATTCTCATATTATTCTCTAAATGTTCATTGACGTCTTCTTTTCATGATTCGACGCAGAGCATAAGAAAACCGAAGCTTTTTTGGGTTTCCGCAGCTGCCCCTTTAACATCAGTTATTCTTTCAACTGTTTTAGTCTTTTTCATCAAATCAAAGGCTCATGGAATCTCAATTGTAAGTCCTAAAAATTTGCATATACAATTCCTTTACACAGATTACAAAAGTGGTCCTGAGTCCCTGGTGCAACCTCTAATGCAATTTTTTACTTTCTTCTGTTACAGATCGGCCACTTGCCAAAGGGTTTGAATCCACCTTCCTCAAACATGTTATACTTCAATGGCCCTTTCCTGGCAGTAGCTATCAAAACTGGCCTTGTTACTGGGATACTTTCTCTGACTGTACGTTGCCAAAACTAGAACCAAAATCGTTTTAGTTAATTAGGCATCTAATTTCTTCCCGTATGAATATTTTCAAGAACTTGCCTTACAATAGGCATAAATTTCCCTCTTTCTAATTATGTGAATCTTTTATTTTGTTCAGGAAGGAATTGCTGTGGGGAGGACCTTTGCTGCTCTAAAGAACTACCAAGTCGATGGCAACAAAGAAATGATGGCTATTGGATTCATGAACATGGCTGGTTCCTGCACTTCATGCTATGTCACAACAGGTAATGATCCATTCTTCATCTCATCATCTAATTTTCGTTGTCAATACGGTTTTCAAGTTTTTCCAACTATTTTTCCAGGTTCCTTTTCTCGGTCTGCTGTGAACTACAATGCTGGAGCACAAACAGCAGTTTCTAACATAGTCATGGCTTCAGCTGTGCTTGTGACTCTGCTATTTCTCATGCCATTGTTTTACTACACTCCTAATGTCATCTTGGGAGCCATCATTATAACTGCAGTGATAGGGCTTATTGATTACCAGTCTGCATATAAATTATGGAAAGTTGACAAGCTTGATTTCCTAGCTTGCCTGTGTTCCTTCTTTGGGGTTCTTTTCATTTCTGTACCTCTTGGTCTTGCCATCGCAGTAAGCTCCCTGTTTCTTCTTCGTTTTCCGTTATTGTCATTATGCTTTTTAACCATTATCTGACGCCTTGGCCAAAAATTCAGGTTGCAATTTCGGTGTTCAAGATTCTCTTGCATGTCACCAGGCCAAACACTGTGGTCTTAGGCAACATTGCAGGAACTCAAATATACCATAGCCTCAGCCGATACAGAGATGCTCTAAGAGTCTCTTCCTTTCTCATTCTAGCGGTTGAATCTCCCATTTACTTCGCCAATTCCACTTACCTTCAAGAAAGAATCTTAAGATGGGTTCGTGAGGAGGAAGAGCGGATAAAGGCAAACAATGGTAGCACACTGAAATGCATAATTCTGGACATGACTGGTGAGTTGTCTTCATAGCCTTCGCAAGTTTCCTATCACTTCCACTTAGAAAATCTCCTGGTGCAATCAATTTACACAGTTTCTTTTTCTTTTTCAGCTGTGACAGCCATAGACACAAGCGGTATTGACATGTTACGTGAACTAAGAAAGATGCTGGAGAAAGGATCACTTCAAGTAAGAATTGCTAATCAAATTACTCTCAGAATGCCACGTTCTCGAAGAATTTCAGCTAATTGTTGCTCTTTTTTTGCAGCTTGTGCTGATAAATCCTGTTGGAAGTGTGATGGAAAAGCTGCATCAGTCAAAAGTTTTGGAGTCCTTCCGACTGAACGGGCTCTATCTTACAATTGCAGAAGCTGTATCAGATATTTCATCTTTGTGGAAGGCTCATGCATGAATGAATTCTACAAGGGCTACAGTTGATAAGTGATAAATACTACAAAAGAATGAAGAGAGCAACTAACAACTATACCTTTTCATTCTAGGAAGAATTCTAAATAGCAGAGAGCATTGTTTTCCTTTTCTCTTTTCGTGGGATATATTTTTTAACTTAAAATAATAATGGTCACACTCTTCTAGGAAGAGATTTTGAAGGCTCATAAATTTCAACTCAACCTTTTTTTGAAGTCTGGCCATTCCTTGATGGAAGCTTAGTGTAACTGAAACAAAGCAATGAAATTTTGTTTTATTTCCTTTTCAAGTTGACATAAACAATAATGTTTCATTTTTAGAACAGAGCCATGTTGTGGCAACCACAGAATCCTTGTTGGGTGGCAATAAGATGCACAGAAGCGAAGAAAACGTTTAGTTCTTAAGGCTAATGATTTCATATATCTGTGGCAACTTGCACAAGAACCAATATACTCTTGAGAAGGGCACAGCTGAAATGAGATGATAGGCAGATAAAAAATTCTCTGAGATACGGCATCTTATTGATGGTAGGATGATGTAAAACTCCTTTTACATATGTTAGCATGTGGCGATAAATGAATCAGCAAGCAATGGCGAAAATTGAAGTCAACGGCAGCCTGAAAACAAGCAATAGCGCCAAAAGATAGTAATATAAGTTTTTTAAGTCACAGGATTTGGCTTTATATTAAGCTTGATGCACAAACCAATAACCGGAAAATTGAAATGGCTTGGCAGTTTTGCAACCAAACCAAGAAATTGAAAGGGACTGATAAACGGAGTAAAAACAGACAGGAAATGCAGAGTACATATCAAACTACTTAGTGTTATGTACATAAATAATGATATATCATAATAATTAAAAATTAAAAATAAAATAATATTCAATCACGTAATGACACATTATTATTTACCTTTAAAATGTAATTAGCAATAGAACTGTGAAAAAACAGGAGCCAGAAAAAGGCCCAAAATGAAGAAAAGCGAGAACCAAAGATCACTAAATTAAAGCCCTTTCAAATCCAAAATTCATCCTGTTCTCCTTGCCTCTAACAAAGTATGATTCCTTGGAATCTAAGCTCCATGCCATATGGGTGTGATTCGTTTAAAAGAGATAAACATGGCTTCGTCAAGTTAAAAAGATGGGGCACTGTGTCTCACTCCATTTTGCTGACCAACCCACTCCGTCCTGCATTCAGTGTGTGAAAGACTGTTAAAACTCCTTGGCACAAGTAGGGGTGCGATTTTCCTGACACCGCCCCAGGTCTTTAGATACTTGACCAGCAAGTGCACGTGAGCTTTTGAGAGAGACACTAACTATAAGAACAAGAAGTATAGCGTGCAATCAGCAACCAAAACGAAATCAACTCTAAAGTCTCAGGTCGTAAAACAACTTAGTAGCACATAGAGCAAACCCAACATGTTGCCAAAGATGGGCACAATTGGAGGAAAAGCATTAATCAATTTGTAATCAAATTTAAGAACCCTGTAGAAAATATTCTCCTCAGACAGATAGCAAAAGTGCCTGACTCATTCACATGCAGGAATCTCTAACATCAATGTTGTCAAAAAAATAAAAACCTAATCAACTCCTCAAATTACTGTAAATAAGAAAACAATATGAAAATAAGCATGTCCATTCTTTCTCAAAATCACCTACAATTGTACATTACTAGTTTCCTAACACAATGCATGATGTGCTCCATCAACCCATCAACAAGTACCATCTCAAACTTCTATAGCTTTCCCTTGCACCCACAAACATAAAAATGTTACATAGGTTTAAATCAATTCTTTTTGTCACAGACTAGATTTTGTTCTAATGAGCTTTCTTCTTCCAAAGCAGTGAAGCAACTCTCATTACAGTCCCAGAAGATAACTTGTTCAGCCTATTGAGTTCTCCTTTTGATTTAAACATCTGCATTAAGTACCAAATTAGTTCAGCTGATGTAAAAGCAACCATAAAATTATAAGAGAAAAAGAAGGGAAAGTGGCAAGAAACTGGTGTTGCTTTTTGAAATTTAATCCAAAATATTAATGCAATTTTTGAAGACCTTATGCGTGCTAAAGAATTTTTTAACTAAAAAACAAGAGTCAAAGAAAATATCACCAAAGGAAATAAAAGTAACTTCTAAGTTCTAACATAAACTTGAAAAGGATTAGCACTAGCATTACTTCTCTTTTATTAACTGAAACACAAAGCCATTTTCCATTAATCTATTTTACTATTTCAGGAATCAATCTAAAGTAATCGCTTAAAAGAAGGTTCAGGCACAACAAACTTGAAGGTGTTCACACATTCAATTTTAGCGTTAACTTCAAAAAACATAACGCAAAAGTTGGAGGGAAAAGGCAGTATACAGCTGAGCATAGAGATGAGAGCAGGCAGCATGCCCAAAAACATATGAAGCTCTACATAAGACTGCCACCCGAACAACATTCATTGCAACAAAAATTAGTCAAAAGCCACTATTAATGAATTTGGGGGAAAAAAAGAGAGATATGTGAAAATACACGTGAAATAAACAAATATAATCAATCTGATTTCAACACAAGATTTGTCTGAAGTAATCAATTTAATGTATACTCGAAAAGTTTCTTACTTGCTCTATACCGTGTTATTTGAATCTCTTGCCATTCACGTCTAAAGCACAGATATTCACCTAGCAAAGCCATCACTGCAAGTCCAGTGCCATTAACAACCCACCAAGTTATTGAGGAGGGCCAACCCCCATAAACAATGCATATAAAAAGATGGATGATGTACAGAGTTGCTGAAAAATCTAAGCACTTCTTTGCCCTCTCAACTATATAAAACATAAATCCAGCCCTGCACAAACAAGAATAACTTGCATGTCAGTTAAAACAAGCAACCACATACGTTGGGAATTTCAAATATGAATCTGACAATTAACATGATTCAGGTCTTTTTTAATCTCCATGAACATCAATGCAATAAGTAAATACGTTACATGTAATAAATTATAAATGATAGTTAAATCTAAATAAATTAGCCATGTCTTCTGGTTAAAATAATCCTTAATAATGCAGATATCCACACCATATAATAAGCTAGTATGACCAAATGGTCTCAAATAGCAGACGCATACAGAATGACAAAAACCATTAACAAGGAAATTGTCAAGACTCAAGATGAAATTTTATAAAATTAACTAATTCATCTATTAAATCCAAATCTCATTGTACACGTAAACAAAGTCATTTAACCATCCTTTTTGCACTATCCATACAGTAACTCAAGCTATTCACAAATTGAAGAACCCCAAATAAAATCAGAGCCTTGTAAATTTGTTAATCATCACTAATAAAGGAATTACACAACTTCACATCATAATCACTTAACATACAGCAATATAGATAAATTAATGAAAAAGATTTATATTCTCACCCAGAAACCGAGCTCAGTAGAACCGAAGCAATAACACACCAACCGGTGACCGTAGAGGCAGTGATGGTAGCATAGTCAAAGAAATACACAAGACTCATCCGTGATACATGAGTGCCAACAAAAATGGATAAAAATACACCAAGACTGATATAGTATAGGCATTGAAGACAAATAATTTGGGCAACAATTAGCCAAGGGTCCCATACAACTGCACCATAGAACATTTCTTCTACCACTACTATAAAAAATACCAGATCAACCAAAACCAAAAAACAGCCACAGCCCAATTCTTCAGGCCTAAATTCAACTTAAATCTTGAATACCGAGATCAACATTTCCGAGAATGCCATAAAAAATATAGGAGAACCAGAATTCCACTAAAATCTCCAATACCCAGATCACCAAAAAATACGAATATGCCACCAACCAAATTACCACAACCAATTTCTAAAATCTAAACAAGAAAAAAAATCCAATTTTTGAAGTATTTTCAATTTTGCCTCAAAACCTAAACTACAAAAAGAATCGAATTAAATGTTAATTAAAGCATCAAAACTGAAACTCAAGTTCGTTTAACGGAATTGGATCTGGGAAATCAAGGAATTTGGAGAAAACGATCAACCAAATCTGAAGGCAACAAAAAAACACAAATTTCAAAAAGATATAGAAATTAGAACAAAAGTACTACTGACCAGGCTTTGTCCAGAGAAAGATTTGATTGAGGAGCAAGCAAAAAGGCTTATGCTTTTGGTAACAAGATTACCAAAAACATACGCACAAGTAATCAATTAGAAAAGAAAATGGTATTGGATTCAAATACCTGAAAATTTAGTTCTTCTCTCTGTTAACAATTCGCATGTTCGTCAAGTAAGTTAAATAGTATTTTTTAAATTCATTCCGTCCCCCTTAACTTTTACCTGGCTAAAGAGATCCCATTAGTTTTAAAAATTAACATTTACGGACAGTCCTCTAACCTTTTTTTTTTTTTTGGGTAAGGAATTGTTATAAATTATTGAACCCCTGTTAAATTTAAGGTCCACCTATTATTGCAAATATTTCCCTTAATCTTTTTTTTTTAAATTTCAACGCAAATCATAATGTTGTTAATTTAATTTTTTTTCTAATATGAATAAATACTGTAATAACATTTACGATGTATTTCCTTTTTTGTCCTCGGTTGTTTAGTTTTCTTGATGACCATCTAAAGATTATTAACTGCTAGTTGGTGAACATGCTTGACTATGGATCAAAGCTTCTTGGATTCCATTCAAATTGTTGAAAGGGCTTAATCAGTTGCTGTTAGTGTTTTTGAGACTGTTCAAATTGTGAACAATAAGCTGATTTTTTGCAGTTTTATTTATTAAATACTCGCCAAGTAGGGAAAAATCACTTTTAGGCCAAAGGACTAATTCCCACCAAAGATTATTGTATTCCCAAATTACATTTTTCTTTAAGGTTTTTTTTCTTTTTTTTTTCCCATTTTTCAACGTCGTCACCAACTAGCTTTTCCCTCCCTCCCTTTTTCTTTCACTTTTCTAACATTGTCTAGAGACAAATACGTCATTTTCATCACTAGATCAAGATATTATTGGATGAAAATGATTAGTCTTCATTTGGAGAAATCATTAGATTTCAAGAAGAAAAAGGGAGAGAGAGAGAAGTTGGCCAGTGACAAAGCCAAAATAGAAGAGGAAGCAAAGAAAAAAACCCAAGAGAGAAAAATATAATATTTCAAAATTTAATTATGAGAGAAATTATTAGTTTTCTACACCTAAAGAGAAATAAATAATGTTTTATTATTTGTAATATATTACTAGTTAAAATAACATTTTTATCTCTATAATTTAACTAATTTTATTAATTTTAACTATTTATAAATAAGTATTTAAGTTTTTAAAACTTATCCGGTTTTAACATAGAATGTAACATACTCTGGTGGGAATAAATCTTGGGCCTTTCTTTTATCCAAAACCTAAATCTAGGATGCCACATGTCAGGTTCTTGTGAATCTTAAATTTTAGTGCCGATAACTCAAATTAAATTTTACTTTTATGGGGAATAGTTATTAATAACATAAATCTTTTCTCCTTATAAATTAGTTTTTAAGGTTAAATCTTATCCAAGCAACATGAATAGAATCTTATAATGTAACATCTCATGAGATATATTTCACTTGATGCTTAAAGAATCGATTGCTGGTCTCCTGTGTTGGCCGATGACTTGAAAAGCTCATTATGACCAAGACAACACTAAAATTGGTCCTTTCAAAAGAATGGCTGATAATTTTGTCATAAATATGCCACATTACTAAGATATGCACTGTCCTTTTCAGTGGTTCTGATTTGCCCTTTTGCAGAATTTGAAGCTGCTAGATTCAGAGTTTCAAGAGTTTATTCTTTAGGGATTGAAAAAAGCCAGCGTATGTTAAAGGAACTGTTGTTAGCACTCTTCATGATTTTAGAGAGAAACATGCAGCTCTTTATGCTTTTGTTTTTTCAATGATGAAGAATAAACAATGAACACCATTAAGTCCCATTAATGGTAGTTGAATTCTCCAGTTATCAGCAACTGGAAAGCTAAATGTGGAGCCAGCTTTTATGCAGTGGAGGTGCTTTTCTACCATCACTTTTAAATGAAATTCTTAATCTGCAAAACACTGTCATCTTAAAAATGCAAATGTGGATTGGCAAGTAAAATCTGCAATCATTCTTTTTATTATTGAATTCAAAACATCAAGACTCAGATGCATAAAACAGTAACAAAATACAGAATGTAATAATGAGTTCAATAGATCTCTAAAAGGATTCGACATGAACTCTTTCTGGGAAAGCTCGCAAGAGAAGATGAAAACAAAGTTGATGAATCGGGGCTTTTGGCCACTGCTAACCCATCTGATCAAAATTATGAAATAAAAAAGAAAGTCTAAGATTTTTGTCTAGACCCCGACACAGAATGGAACTCTATGCTGTTGTCTCCAATGACTCACCATACCATGAAAACTGAAACACAGTCCACAAACAGCACGATTAAGCTGTGATCATCCATGGCTGTAGGCAGATTCACATAAACTGCGGTTTTTGATGATATGGACACATTGCTCAGTGACAACTTCATCACTCACGGATATGGGAGCATGGGAAAAAATGACAGTCCATCATGTCATGGGCATACCCATTACGAAGAGATCTTCATGGTAGCTTGATCTAGGAGAGCTTTTGGAGGAATTGCTGTGACTTTTCTCTATTTCCTCCTCAGCAAAAATCTCCTCCAAACGGCAATCAAAACTGCAAAATGCTTTTTCACCTCTGCAAAAAAACAAAGAAATTAACAAACCCCTTGGTGCTAACAACACCATATAACAGACACAATTGAAAAGAAAATTATAAATAAGTGTTTCAGACAAACCTGTACATATAAATGTCTTCACCCTTTTCCAATTTTTTATTGCATGAGTAAGAGAAGCTCAAAAACTCATCAGATGGATAAGGGGTTAAATCCTTCAGGCACCTAGTGTCTTCGGGCAACTGAATCTGCTGCTCTTCCTTGTCAAAATTGGCCAACTCATGAGTTTGACATTCCACAACACAGTCACCAAAAATATGAGTTGTTTTACGATTTGGACCATGAGATATTATACAAGTATAATCCTCAGAAAGCTCTATTTCATGTGCAGAGAGAGAGCCAACATATCTGTTGCCAGAAGCAATGGGTATTGGAAGAGAATTTGACTTAGGGCCTAGGGAAATATCCACTAGGGAACTTCTGTCATTAACCAGTGGTGCACTAATTGTGGTAGTTTGATCTGTTGAATAAAATGCTTTGGAATGCATATTTGAGCTTTGACTTGAGCAGATTCGAGGAGAGGAAAACCTTGTTGAATCCAACAGACAAGGCGGAGAACTGTTTAATGATTCAGGCTCTAATGGGAATCCTTCATGCTCACAAACACCATTTGATCTACCCAATCGGATGTTGGGAGTTTCTGTTTGTGAAGCTGTAGAAATCATGTAGTTTCTAGGCAAAGAACTGCATTTCACAGAAGGTTTAACTGAGTCATGATAATGACTTGAGGACTTAGGATTGTTAGCCTTCACCTGTGGCCCAAAAATGACGTTTTTCCTCTTTAATGACTCAAGAACTTCACCACTTGATTTGCTTTCCTCAACAAGAGAATTTATGATTCCAAGGCCAACCTCACTACCATTCCACTTCATTTGATGGCCATTTTGGGATGTTGATCTTGGAGATTTAACACCAAATCGGTTGCTAAGGTTCGCAAAAACTCTGAAATCTAGAGGAGATGTAGGGCTCTTAACAGAGTCCAAATCAGGAGGACCTTTAGAACTAAGACCTACAAGGAACGCAGGAATACCAAAAATTGAACTGCTTATTTGCCTTAGGCCAAAAGTATCGGACTGAACATAAGACTCTGATCCCAAATCAGCCATCAAATTAACTACCATAAATAGCTGTTTCCTGACATTATCAGACGACCTCAACCCTCCTCAATGAAAACCAGCAATTCCTCGCTGGAATAAATTTCATACAAATTTGGTTAACCAATGAAAACAACTGTATTGATCAACAACTTACAATCACAGGTCCATGGGAAAGGTATAAGAAAGCAATAATAATAGATCTGGAAGCCCAGATGACAAATTTCAATAGTGCAGGAAATGATATTCAAGATTCAATGAAAAAGAAATATGCTCACAAAAAAATCTTGGGACACCTTGGGAACAATGGATCAACCGTACAGATTGAGTAACCAAGGGGGATAACAATTACCCAGTACTCTATTGCATGATAACACTGAATCACAAGCAATAGATAAAATCAAAACTTCAATTCACGCGCAGGCAACAATAACAACAGTGAACCAGATTAAAAACACTGATAATCAATACTAAGACCCTGGTAAAAATTCTTTCTGATACAGTGGAAAATAAATAGAGATGGAACTTGTATGGATTTGAATAAATGATAACCATTAGAAAGACCACTTAGCAAATAAACAAAAATTCCAAAAAACCTCCAAAATACAGTCTTCAACGCTGAAAATTAATGAAGTAGCGCAGAGTAGGAATAAATTAATTTCAAACAAAGAAAAAACTTCATCTTATGTCCAATCAACAAAACTAAGATCAGATGCATCATGCATAAAGAGAGACATGCCCATTTGATCTCCAAAAGAAGCCAAAAAATCAGAACTTCAAAAAAAGCACAATGGATAAAAAAACAAGAAACAAATGAGCAATACCATGATCAAAATCTAGCTAAATATCCCATAAATGCATCAAATGAACCTCAAAAAAATCAATCAAACACTAGTTTCCGATCAAAATTCGATTTTAAGCCTTAAACATCAAAGAGAGCACCAAATGAAGCACTGATACAAGTCAACGAACTGGAAAAAAAATCAAAAACAATAAATACCCACCTGGTTTTCTTCTCTGAAAAGTTCACAGAACAGAACCCAAATGCAGAACACAAGGATGAATACTGACAAAGCTAAAAACTTGTCAAGTACAAGGCACAAAGTTTCTATCTTTCTAAATCATAATTTCTTTTTCTTTGTTTTCTTGTTTCATTTAAAGTTTTTGCTTCACTTGCATGCATCAAAATCAGAGACACACTGAAGCACTGAGCCTTCTGATATACTCCTCTCTCACTCATGATTAATAAAGAAATTACGTATTCGCATACGCTACCGTATAAGGCTACGTATATTCCTTTCTATTTCTTTCTTAGAAAACAAAGCACAAATTATTCCCTGTATAAGGCTCAGACCCAAATTAAAAATATCAGTAATATTAAATATAAATTGGTAAATTAAATATAATATTTATATAATTAGGATTAATTTTTGTAAAATATATTTTGTGGTTTTGTTGAGAGCATCAAATAAAATAAAAATGGCGCTTTGATTGATTATACACCTCAAATTTACTTAGATAAAAAGAAAGTGCAATTTTTTTAAGCTTTTCGAGGCGGTCACCAGGCATAGCACTAGAAGACAAAGGTGATTGGTGACGTCAACTGTAACTGACGCTTAACGGCTTTCATTTCTAATGCCGATGTTTCTGTTGGGTTAACCGTTAAGTGCCACTAAGGGACACGGTTAAGGCCCTGTTTGGTTTGACATAACGCTTTGTTTTTTTTTTTTTTAACCTTGCATATCATTATATATTTAAAAATAAAATTATATCAAGATTCATGGCCTTTTCATGAATTGCTATTGATTTTATATATTTTTAAATAATTATAAATTACAGGATTTTATAATTTAAAAAACTAAATTTATAAAAAAAGACTTAATTTCATTACAATTGACAAACAAAAACATGTTTTAAAAGTGTTAATTTTTGCATAAATATTACAAAAAACCATTTCCATTTTTCTTTTTTGTCCAATAAATCTTTTTTTATTTATCCAAGCATTTACAAAAAATTAAATAATTGGTTGATAAGAGAATAATATATTAAATAAAGTTATGTATTGGATTAGTTAATTTCAATGAAAAAAAAATATCATATACAATTTTACTCTTTAGCTATACATGTTTGTCTCTTCAGGTGGATTATAGTTATGCCCTCTAAATTTTGATTTATGTAAAAGAAATTAAAAATCTAAAAATATTTTTTAAATGAATAAACAATAACCAAACCCGTCAAGAAACGACGTTAGATTCTTGTAATTCACAACCATGATTTGTAGGACCCACATGTGGTCCTACATTTACTGAGTAATGATTTGATTCCTTTCGGAGAGAGAGAGAGAGAGAGAGAGCCACAGTTTCCGTTTCATTTAAACAGTTTTTTTGTTTTGTCGTGTACCGATAATAAGCAATTGAATTTTGCTTTTCCTTTTTTAAATAATAAGTTTAAATTCTGGAATAAAATAGATAATGTACTCACACGTGTTGGGTCGTGCTGCGCCATCCTCGTGTTATATCCAACGGCCGAAGAGGGAGATTCCGCGGAAATAATTAGGTCATCCAACGGTGAACATTTGGAACTTGGAAGGGTGATATTGGGACCCGTTTATGTGGGACAACCCACACGTGTCAGAGATGTGTGTCAGTGAAACAGAAGTGGCCTTTGTTTGGTAATGACGCATGAAGAGTAGTACTATGAGCGTTGTTTTGAGTTCAAGGTTTTCTAGATTTTCTGTGGGCTTTCTCTTATTTCCAGTTCTCTTTTTTTTAAATATTATTTATTACGGATATTAAATTAAATAATTTTATGAGATTTGCGACATTGTTTACATCCTTAAATAAAAATAAATTAATTAATTAAATAACTTAAATTCATATATTAAAAATAAAAAATGTTTAAAATTATTTATACTGTTCATCTGAGATTTTATTTATCCGAGTTGTACTATCCACCTGAGGCACTGTTTATTACTTCCTGAGTTGTACTATTAACACGTTTTTATCTACCTGAGGCACTGTTTAAAATAATTTTATGGATATTTAATGAATTATTCAAACCCTTGAATTGGGTATTATCACGTTTAACTTTCAAATACAATTTTGGTCGAATTTGTTCAAATATGGTGTTATGTTGTTTTTTATTATGGTTTTGTATTTAAAAACTTTGTTATATTTTTTTACATTATGTAAATAATAACACATAATTTGAGTAAAAATAATTACATTCAACTATATTTTTCAGGCACAATGAGGGTTTTAACAAAGTATACAACTAAGATGGAAAAATCTGACTCAATGTGGTCACTCATCTTTTAAGAGCAATACTATACGTACCTATTTTGAGTATATAAATGAGTACATACTTATATGTATCATCACTTAATTAAATGTTGTTTTATTTTTAATTTAAAATCATTCAATCACATGATGATATACATCGAGTATGTACACTTTTTATAATACATTTTTTATAGATTACTTAGTACTTAGTTGATACACCTTAGATTTATTCTTCATCAATAAATGAATATGAAAATATTTGAATCTCACAATGTTTTTTATGTATTCAATGAAAATATATTATTTTATTTATACATGTCTTGGTCAAATGAATCAGTAAAATATATTAAGAACTTATTATTAAATATATCATAATTAAATAATTACAAAGAACTCGAATTATTCAAAAAAATATAATTCAACTTAGAAACTATAAACTAAATGAGAATTTTGGCAGAAAATCTATAAATTGGCTAGATTCGAACAAATCAAGTTTTGTTATAAAAAGGTTGTGGTAAACCTTGTGTTGCACTCTACAACATCATGTTATGAGTTTGGGAAAAATAATTGAAGGTGGGAGGGGAATTGCATAAATAATTTCAAAGGCTTGTTATGGAAGACCTAATTTAAACATTTATATATCAAAATAAAAAAAGAATTGAAATATTTATGATGATCTTGGAAACTTGGAAAAATAATAAATTTTGGTGGAAGACAGTCCTTCGGCCTTTCTCCAAACTCCACAGAAGAGGAGGAAGATCAGGCCCAAGTCAAGGCCCATTATTCCTTACGCACATGATCGCCCATGGCGTACATTAGCAGCAATCTCTTTTATACCAAAATTTACTTTTAGACTGCAGCTCGGAAATCTTTTTTTTTTTCCGGTTTATTTTATTCAACATTTGTTTTCCGTTTTTTCACAAATATTTGAGGTAGGTTTTTGGTTTTTCTAAATTTCCAGAGGAACTTGAACTGGGGTTTGGTATCGACGAAAAAGTTTCAAAATTTGAGCAAGTTTTGAGGTAAGAATTTGTGGATTTTTCTTTGAATTTAGAATCTGATTTATAACTTGGGTCTTTTCCTTTTTTAATTTTTTAGTCTGTTTTAATGATTATTACCGTGATTATTTGGAGAAAGAGGTTGAATTTTGAGGTCTATGAAATTATGCGTCTTTGATTTTTTTTTTTTCTTATTCATTTGTTATTGAAAACAAATGGAAATTTTTAATGTTCTAACTAAATAAATTAGGTTTTTCTTGACGTGAAGATTGATGGGTGTCGTTTGATTTCATTATAAAGGAAGGTTTGGTGGAATCTCACTAATAGAGGTTCATGGTTTTTGTTTTTTTAGGTACTTATTTATTCTATGAATAATAGTGGTTATTAGTTATTGAAATTGCAAATTAGAGTACTTTTGGTTAAGAGAATGTTGGGTATGATTTGATTCAATGTAAACAAAGATATTGGTGAATTGGAAGTAGTGGTTATGGTTCTGAGCTGTAATACCTTTTTGGGGTTTCTTTGTATTGCTTAGTGAAGTGTATTTCAAAATAGGAAAGTGTTCCACTTTCACACATTTTTCTTTCTTTCTTTCTTTTTTGTTTGGTTGAACCCAAGTTTTGCTTAAAATGGATGACATTGAGGATGATGCAAGGTATCCGCCAAACCCCTATGGTGGCAGTCAGCAGCAGGTTTATGATTCATCACATCGCCAAAAGCTCCCCGTTCGGGGTGTGCCCTATTCTGGGGAAGTTGGCAGTCAATATGTCGATTACGAGGAAGAAGACGATGTGGATGATGAAGACGATGAAACTGAATTAGGAGAAGAAGAAGGAAACAATAATCAAAACAATAGCATTGTTCGGTATGTGGGAAAAGATGTGGATGAATATGACAATGATGATAAGGACATTGATGATTATGATGATAATGATGATGAGTATAATGCAGATGAAGATGGTGTTAAGCAAAAAAATTTGACTTGGAAGCCAGATGATGTTGATTTAGGAAGGCACCCAAAAAAGAGAAAGTTGAAGAGTTTGGTTTCAAGTTATGAATTTGCTCCTCGAGTGCCAGCTCCCACTGTGGCTCCTCCTGCATCGAGACCGTCAAGTGGAGGGCGCAATTCACTTACAGATTGGAATGAGCAGGAGACATTTGTTTTGTTAGATGCTTGGGGTGACCGGTTTCTACAGCGTGGGAGGAAGAGCCTTCGATCTGAAGAATGGCAAGAAGTTGCTGAGAAGGTATCTGAGGTGTCGAAGATTGAAAGGACAGACACTCAATGTAGGAATCGTTTGGATACATTGAAGAAAAAATACAAGAAGGAGAAGCTTCGGATGGCAGAGACAAGTGAAACCAGTAGCAAATGGGTTTATTTCAAGAAAATGGATATGTTAATGTCTTCGCCTCAGCAGCAAGGTGGACTGTCTTGTGGATTGGACTCAGGAGAGTATGTCTTTATGAACCCCAAGGTTTATTTGAGCCGTGCTAATGGTTTGGATGAGATGAGAGATAGTCCTGCAAATTCAGAATCTACAAATGGCGAGGAGAATGATTCAGATGGACTTCCTCCCAAGAAAAGAACTGGAAGGCAACCTAATGATAGGTGTTCGATTAGATTGCTTGCGGATTCTATTCATAAATTTAGTGAGATATATGAGAAGACTGAGAATACTAAGAGACAACAAATGCTAGAACTAGAAAAAATGAGGATGGATTTCCAGAGGGACTTGGAATTGCAGAAGAGGCAGATTATGGAGAGAGCACAAGCTGAGATTGCAAAAATACGACAAGGTGTTGATGATGAGAATGATGTCTCTGCTGAGAATGCCAGTGGGTAACCCATCTAGAACTGGTCACCTATCTGTAGTGTTAATTAATTAGCATAATTAATGCTCGCAGCTATTGTGAAATGTTGGGTGCCTTCTCCCACGTCTGCTTTAAAATTGTGAGGCAATAATAATGCTGGAATGTTGTAGCAGTTATACATGAAATATCTAAATTTAGAGAGGATGAACTATATCCTCACTATCGTTGATTCCTCTTTTTCTCACAATGCTTCTAGTTGACATGTATCCATTGTTTTGCTATTAATCTATTATACATTGTTTGTTGTAGCCTGCATCGAAGCTGAAATTCTGAAATTTCTGTTAATGTCTTGTTTCACCGTATGATAAGATATTAAGAATGTTTCTTCAGTAGATAATGACTGCTCTACATTGTATCTTTCATCCAAACCTTGATCTCATTCTATGCTGTTATCAAGGACTAGTTATTTCATGATATCTGGTTCATAGAAAGCTGCAAGTAGGCATTCTTTTGTGAAGTTAACACCTAAAGACAAATCATCTCAGATTGTTTTTTTCTTGGCTTCCTGAGCTGAATGCTAAATGTGTTATTTTTGTTATGTAAATAGAAAAATGCATCAGGGGAAGTAAATTCTTAAATAAACTGAACTCTCTGTCCATGACTAGCGGCTAGGCAAAGCAATTCTATCGCAGTTAGACTAGCTTCTGAATTATGTAGCTTTGGACCCATGTGATAGTAAAGTTGACATTGGGACGTTCAGAATGTCCCTACTGTATTTATACCATTTTACCTGACCTACCATTTACATCAGAAGAGTGCTTCTACCTATATCATATGATTACTAAACTGTACTCTGCCTATTTAGCATCCTCAATTCTTCCTGCGGAGCGCCCCCACTATTACCTACATAGCATGCTTCTGGAAGGGTCCTTCCAGTACATTCATAAACCATGAACTTCTGTTGTTTGTAGCAAATAGAATTATAAATGGTGGCTATATATCTCTTCAAATCATTTAAGATCTTCATGAACCATACCAACCACTTTAAGTGTTGATGAGCAAGTGATCTAAACATATTCAAAGCCCTTTGCATTCATCTCGCTCATAAGCCCTGCAGCCTTCCCAAACATACCTGATCAGCTGAGACAAACCGGAATAGCATTGTAAGAAATAGCATCTGGCTTAATTTTAGAGTGCTGCCTGTTTGCAAACATTTCCATAGCTTGCTGTGAACCACTTGTCCTTGCCAAGCAATTTAGAATTATACCATGAGAGTTTTAGGTCTGGAATGCATCCACTTTCTTCCATGGTTCCTAGTAATGAATAAGCTTCACCTGTCATGCCAACAGCCTTTACCATTCCTCACATGAGTGCATTATTAGCATAAACATCTGGATTGCATCCAGATTTCTTCATTTCATAATAAAATCGACGACATTGCTAGGAGGACTACATTTTCCAAAATATTTGATCATCACAGCAAAAACCCTGGCACTTGAACGTCCACATTTCTCCTCCAGTTCTTGGAAAAACTCATTCGCAGCTCTTTCCTTTTTGCCTTTCCAAGCTGTTGATCTGACTGCAATAGGCAGCTGGACAAGGAGGAAATCTCTTTTCATCCATCTTTTTAAAGAGCATCAAAGCTTTCTCAACACTGTTCGTTTCGCAAAGCTAACCAATAAGACTTGAATAAGTGAATGTGCTTGGAACAACTTCATTTGCCTTCATAAACTCAAATCATTAAGAGGCCTTAGAAGCTGGAGCCTTTTATCCAAATAAAGTTTTAATTACAGTGTTATGAGTCACTACATTCGGCGTATACAACAAAGAATCCATTTCATTGAAGAGTTTAAGAGAATCATCCAAAAGAACTGCTTTAACCAAATTGTTTATGAGCACTACATCTGGCTTACAGTTTCAGCATGTTCATGAAAGTACTATAGCCACCTTCAACTCTCCCAGCGCTGCCAAGTCCCTTTATCAGTCTGTGTAAGTATAGACAGTGAGGTGGCAACCCTTCCCTTTTCATCTCCTGCACTAGACTAATAGCTTTCTCAACCTTACCCAACTTGAAGTATATACCCAACAGTGTTGTTTAAATCTTTGCAGTGGGCTGTAAACGGCTCTCCTTCATTTCATCAAACAACCTGACAGCAGAATCATCACGACCTAACTTCCCAAATGCCGATATTAGTGCACTGTATGTTACCATGTCTGAAAAAAATTCCCCTCATTACACATCTCATTTTAGAGCGCATGAATATTTTCTCATTATAGACCGCATGAATATTTTCTCGTTATGACCTTCCTGCATGAACATCAAGATCATAGAAATATAAGTGCTCGCTGATGGTTTGCACTTGCACCCCTTGGATCAGGTAAAATACCGAGAATGCCTTACTGACTATCCTGGCCTGCCCAATATTCTTATAAGAGCAATACGACATACATATACTTTTGAGTACATAATTAAGTACAGAGATAATATATCATTAATATCCAATAAAATGACATATTATCTATATACTTCAAAATCCTAGTGAAACTCTCATCCAATTTTCTGACTGAATAATCCTTCCTCGACAACATCTGTTTCATAGGCAAGTTTTGCATTTCACAATCCGAACTAGGTACCCAGATCATTTGCACTATCTAATTCTCTGCTCGAGCAAAATAAATGAAACTATGTATAAAAAATGACCACAAAATATATCTTTTCGTATTCGACAGTACATGCGAATCACTTAGAAATGAACTTTCTCAACTTCCATTGAGGCAAAGCAAGTCACCAGTGTCATCAGGCTATTCAAAGACAACCCAGTAGCGAAATCTTAACATTAAAAAGTCTGTTTAGATTAATTGTATTGATTGTTAAGTAAATAAAAATGAACAGTGTCTGTTTAATTCTCGGAGACTTTAGACAAAGTAGATAATAACTATTGGAAGCAATTGAACCGACAATAAGTTAGCCTGGACAAAATTGAGACTAAAACCAAGCGTAAACCATAGCAGAGAAGAGAAACAAGAAGCACAATGAAGGAGAAACATGAAGTGAGTTACTCAATGTGGGCCGCTCTTGGGCTTCTGTATTAAGGCCAGCATGGCTTTTGACCACCGGGTCGGGTCTCTCCCAATGTAACCGAGTGTACAGCAAGCATACACTAATGGCCCCCAATCACAGCTACGCATCTTCCTTCTCACAAGTTGGCAAAAACAAAGAACTGAAATAATCAATCATTGAAAGCACACTAAAATTGACACCAATTTGAAACTTGGAATTGACAAAATCCGGGCACTAAATGATGCACTGAAGGCATGTAGATCCTTAATAAGACACAAAAATAAAATAAAATAAAAACAGTAAAACAATCTATATCAGAGCAAGCCTTCGTCGCCCAACCGCATAAATGGGGAGAGAAACCTTAGGCAGTATCAACTTTTCTTAAAAACCCTTCTAAAAGAACCGGATCTGAGACTCCCTCTTAACAACAATAAAATGTTGTAGACCACCTAATATTTAAGGCATTACAGATTGAAAAAGGGAAAAAAAAAAAGTGCACAAACATATCATCATCCCACCAAAGAGTTTTTGTTCCAGGCTCATGGAAATAGAGATTCTTATACATAGGAACCAAGATCTTGGCCTGCATAAATCGTTAAAAGACAAGCCAACTCTAATTAATTTATGCAGTATTTGAGGTGTTTTCTGACTTTTCAGTCTCCATAGGTTCTCCAGATGCTGCTGCTGCCTCACCTGTTGCATTTCCTGCATTTTCATTTGGATGGGCATCCCCTCCATGTGGTTGGGATTCACCTCCCTGGGAAGGCGGGGTTGCTGGAGCCTCTGGAGTGGCTGCTTTAGTTGGCTTTGGCTTTGTCATTATCGGCCTGCAGAACCTGCAAGGAGAATGTTTCACTTTCAACAACCTTGAACTACCATCCACTAATGCCAACAGATACATCAAATCTTTTTTAGGTGTTGGATAAGATTTCAGAGGGGTGTAGTGCTACCTGTCAAGCGCTTCAGCTTTCCTTCTCACATCAGCTAACAGAAGAACAGGAGCAGCATATTTGGGAAGAGAGTCTTGATGCTGCTTCTTCTCTCTCAACCAGGCCTCTGCTTCAACACACTCATTTAGCACCTAAAATGCATCAAGAAAGAGAATGTTAGAAAATCATTAGAGTAGCACGGAGATAACTAATGAAGACAGCCAAACAAGCCATCACCTTCTGCTTTTCAGCCATGTCAATGTGATCAAATTTGGGATCACTAGACATAGCTGCCTCTCTATAACTGTTGATACAATAAGCAAGCTGATCAATCACAGAACTCCTTTCTGTGTATTCCTTGTACCGTTCTTCAATGGGGTCACCTTGCTGTAGTTTTCAGCAAAAATAAAAAATGTAACTTGCATGTCACTTATTTTTGCAGAGATCAGAAGAACAAAGAGAATATAACATTCAGCAAAATCACACATAAACTTACCTTTTTCAGCTCCTCAAGCTTGGCAATATAAACACCTTTGGTTTCATCCTCACCATCTTCATACAACCAATCTTCAACTTCCTGTAGTCTAGCAGAAAACTGCTCTCTTTCAGAATCAGTGACAAAATCCTGATACTTGTCGCAAAGCTGTAGACAGCAAAGAATGTTTATTCAAGAGAATAGTAAAACATACGTGTATATTTATGGAAGGCTATGCAACAAATGGCAGTTTACCTTATTCCTCATGTCATAGACATAAGCCTCAACAGCATTTTTCCTATCTTTTGTTTCTTCCATTACTCGATCTTGCAAAGCCATTTCAAACTCCTTCTCCACAGCCTTTTGCACATCTGCTGGTACCATTCCACCATATACCAATTCCAACACGGGGATGTTTGTTTTCTTCACCTTTTTCTTTGGGGCCTGCACAGACAAATAAATTTATACACATACAAAACTCAAATAGCCGTTTGCTGTCTTAATGATATACTAGCAAGTCCCCCACAAAACGCATATGCCACTTCATTTATGTGGTAAGTTTCTAATAAAATTAGTATAATCCGCTTCTTTGAAAAAAGCATAGGGTGTGTGTGTGTGTGTGTGTGTGTGTGTGTGAACTCTCTCATCCCACACAAAAGCAAAGGAAATATTCAAAATAGCTCTCTATAGTCACCCCACCCAATAATAAACACATACCTTAGCATCAGTCTCCATTTCGGCAGTCTTTTCACCTGACTCAGGAACACCATTTTCAGAACCAGGGTAATCAGCACTTGTCTTAGCATCCTGCATATTTACATCAGTCCCATCAGAACTTGAAGGAGGAGCCTCAGCAGGAGTCTCATCAGTCTCCATCTTAGCAGCTTCTTTTTCTGGCTCTTTTGTGACCGGAACTTCAATTTCTTCTTCCTCCAAGAGCTAAACCAGACAGAAGAACAACTGTAACTCAAGCATGCAACAAGAATATCTGTCACTTGAATAAAATGACAATGAGAAACTTACTGTTGCCGACTCAATGGATACAATTCCATGCAAATTCAATCGAACTTTCACTTTGACTTTGGCCCGTTCACTTTTAGTAGATTGGAAGGGACCAATCTGCCCATATTTAAAATAAATATTGTTATATTGACAAAGACAAATACATCCGAAAAAACCAAAGTTGCAATCCAATGTTGGAGATAAACTAATTGAGCAGATTACTAACTGTATAAGTACTGATCTTGGCAGGTGCCTGCAAGTCGCTCACATCAGCATACTGGACATCTACAGTGAAAGTACCTGACCTATAGAAAGTCAAAGCCTTAACACTAGGTATTGGATTTCCCTTTGGAAACACAATAGTGTTTTGCTGGTTATCAGTTGCTTCATTTTGAGCCTCTGATGCAGAGCCTTTCCATGACAAAGCAATTGAAAATGGGAAGCTCTCATTTACCTTTGGAAACAACCAAACGAAGAACCATTACTGATCATTTAATGTATGATCTAATTAAACAAATCTCTGTTTATCAATAAATATCATAACTTTTCAGAATAGCCTTGGCCTTAAAAGAGAGTAACACTCTGCTCATCTGGAACAGAGAATTAAATGATATATCCTGCCTCACAGCATTCTAGTGAGAGGTTAAGCTTTGAATGACTTAACACTACACCAAAAACCTTTCAACAGAGAATTAATGACATTGTTTTGCGCATAAAGAAGGCGAAAATGAAAATCATCTCAACTGAAACAACTCAAGCTCAATCATCCAGGACCACAAAAACTGCACCAGGAAACCAAATCAGGGGAAAAAATAACCATTTAAACAAATAACTCCAATGTAAGACTTCTCTTTAAAAATAAAGAGAAAAAAAAAAAAAAACCTTACAGTGGTACATTTTCTACACCTTAAGTAATCTCTCAATAATTATCATGAAAGAAGAAAAGCTATGAACATAACATCCAAGAGGCATTAAAATATAAATAAATAACAAAAATTTAACCCCATAACAGATATAAACAAGAAGAAAGCTCATTTAAAACCAAGATTTACTGTACCAAAAAAATCCCAGCTATCAAAGGAAAGATTTTTACCTGAAACTCTCTCACTTTGAATGTCGGACTAAGGATTGCACATTGTAAAGCACAACCCCTGGCAACACACTCACTTGCATTCATCGTACGCCTAGGCTCCTTACCAAAGAATTCTGTTAAGATCTTGATTATAGAAGGAACACGAGAGGCTGAACCAACAACCTCAACCATGTGAATATTCTCCACAGAAAGACCAGTTTCAGCCAGAGCCTTTTCCAAAGGCCTCTTCACACGTTCCAAAATTGAAGCACTAATTTGTTCAAACTCATCCCTCTTAATGAAGCCCCTCACATCCTTCTCATCCATCAAACATTCAATACTCAAAGGTGCCGCAGGATTGGCACTAAGAACTTTCTTCAATTTCTCACAGGCAGCTCTAAGTCGAAGGCAGGCCCGGGAATTCTGGAATACATCAATTTTGTATTCATCCTTGAACTTAGCTGCAAAATGCTGGAATAGAACTTCATCAAAATCCCTACCACCCAGTGACTGATCAAAAGAGTGACCCAATATCTTAAGTTGACCCTTCTTGAAACCCGCTATGCATACTTGCAAACTTGAATTCCCAACATCCACAAAGGCGACATTCAATGGGTCATTTTCCGGCAAATCCGTCTTATAAATACCATATGCCAATGCTGTCGCTGTAGTTTCATGAATCAGGCGTAGAGGGTGCAAGCCTGCAATTTGGGCTGCATCTAACACAGCTCTTCTTTGAAGGTCAGTGAAATAAACAGGAATTCCAATGCAGCAGTCCACCACAGCCGCATTCAGATTCTTCTGTGCTATGCTTTTCAAATCTGACAACAACATTCCCAGAACTTGGGTAGGAGTAAATGTCTTTATTTCACCCAAGTATCGTGCATGTATCAAAGGAAATCCATCAGGACCTTCAGTGACGGCAAATGGCAATGACTTAAGATCCCTTTGCAACTCAGGGTCAGAAAATTGTCGCCCAATCAAACGTTTTATCTGCGAGATTGTATTTTTGGGGTTCATCATAGCTGAAGCAGCTCCTGCAGTCCCGATGAACCTCTGCTTGTCACCAAAACAAACAATAGCTGGAGTCTCGCGCTTTGATTCATCATTAAGCACAACATCAATACCCCTTTGCCTTGCAACAGCAACAATACAGCTTTCGTTGCCAAAATCAAAACCTACCACGCTCATCTTGTCCAAGAACTAACCAATTTTATTGAGTCAAATTGGCCTGCTCCTAACAAAACAAACAGCCTGAGTTAGAAAAAGAGTAGACGAAATAAACTTTACAAAAATGATAACATAAGATGAATGAAAACAAACATAACTAAGATATGTTACAGCACTGCCTTACGTTAATCAAAATGTTTAGTAACCCACAACAATGTTTTGATAGACCACGGCTCATGAAAGAATCCAACCAATGTGAAGTTATATAAGTAACATACTGTATATGACTTCAAATGTTAATATTTCAGAAACCTCCTAAAAGATTGATAAGAGTTGCTATCCTCACAAAATAACTAAGCCAGTACCATCACTGGGCAATCGCTGCAAATCAAACAATCATTCATTCATTGAAAAATAAGCTTCCCAGTTGGTTCACAATTACATTCAATGGCCAGCAACAAATCAAATCGCATGCAAAACTCCTCTCATACATACAAGTACCGTATACAAACCATTCGCAGTCAGCCACACAAAAATCAAGCCTAAACCCTAAATCATACCTTAAACATTAATACAATGCAAAAATTTCAATTGGCAGTGACATAAAACTCAATCGTCAACAGCAATCACTTGGATTTCACATGTACAAAGACGACTAAATGAAATGACAACAACTGAATCTACAACTTATAAAGTAATAACAATATCTCAGAATCAGCAACACAAACAAGCTGAATCTAATAATGAACACATAATCCACAACCAATGGGGACAATGATAACACACAAGCTGGAATCCAGTTAGACAAAGGCACAGATCTAAGAATTCGGAAAAGAACCCTACAGTCAAACTCAAAACCCTTTGCTTAAGAGGAAGCTAGGGTTTGAGATCGTACCTTATAAAGACAGTAGACTTTTGTTGAGTTCTGGAAAATTCTATGTAAATGCTTTCGGTTTGGGTTTTGGTATGGCGAGAAAACAAAAACACAAAAATGAAACAATGCGAAGAAGAGAGAGAGACGTGAGGGGGGTTTGAATGGAGAGGGACACCCAAGGGTTTGTTTAGAATTTTCAAAAAATATTTTATTATTTTGATTTTAAGTTTGTTTTTGGTTTATAGATTTCTGAGGAGTCAATTGGTCCTGGAGAGGTCTAGAGATTTATTGCCTCTTCTAGAAAGATCTACGATTCTTGAATTTGAATTGTGGACCCTCACAAAATTTTGTTTTGTGGAGTAATGGGCTGGGCTGGAAATCTCTAAAGGCCCAAGTTATTATTTTGTGTTATGAGGTTTGAGCAATGGTTTGAAGAGGTTTTGAATTTGAATTAAGAGTCATATGGTATCGTTTTAAGATTATAGGAAGGTTGGTTTAAGTGTTTCAAATTTTAAATTGGCCAAATAACATTTCCTACCCAAGGTTTGAAAAAAGGACAGTTCTCATCCTTTAAATTTGAAAAATCATTTTCTCACATATATATCAAAGTCCACAATTAAATTTAAATTTAAATTTAAAAGTTTGTAAGTATTTATATCATTTTATCTAAATTTTATAATAAACGTATAATTAATTGTTATTTTGTCCATAAAGTTTAAAATTTTTATAATAATATTTTTAGTAGATTGAACCATGAACAGTATTGTGAGGGTTTAAATATTATTTTTCAAACATATGAAGAATAAAAGGATATCTTTCTTTATCTTGTTTAAAAAATTACTATATTCACTATATATATTTTGAAAATATATTATATGGTCTTAATAATTTATAATAGAACATGCATATCCTTAATTTGTTGTATCATGTCCAATTTTTTTAGGTGTAACATTCATTTTTTAAATTGCTGAGGGGCATATTAGTATTTATGAAATTTTGAAAAAAACTCCCAATTTTTTTGAATTTCCAAAACTCTCTAAAATTTCTTTAATTCTCTAATATTTTAAAAAATTATAATTTATCTCTAAATATACTATTATAAGTTATTGATACTCTTATTTATATTTGCATTAATAAATTTTTATACTAATTTTAATTAAAATTAATATAAATTAGAGATATAAAATTTTAGAGAAAAAAGTTATTTAGTTTAAAGATTTTTTTAACAATTTTATAAAAGGTTTTATTTAACAAAATTAACATATGAGTAGAAAATTTTTTTTTTTTTTAAATTTAACTAATAAGATGATGAATTTGATTTCTCTCTCTCTCTCTCTCTCTATATATAAGATTTCAACAATTATTTAGTCCATTTACATTGAAGTTTTGAAGAAGAAAGAGACAAAATGGGGTTGTTGATTTTTATAAATACTTTTTTAGGTTTTTAGAAATCTCTGCTATGCATTTATAAAAGAATTTCAATTCAAAGTGTTTGATTGGGTCAATTCTAATTCTAATATTTCCAGTCAAACAATGGCATCATTTTCCATTTTCCCATCCAAATACCTTGGCCAACCAACAACAGTAAGCGCATGATTTATTTTATTTTCACTCTTTCCAGAATGTTCATTCATGCACCAGGGAAGTCTGGACACGTTTTTGACTGATATCTAGAAGTGCATGCCTTCAACCCTGGTTTCATAAGAGTTTATTATCTCACGTTTTATGTTTTTTGACATTTAAATGATCTGATCTTGTAATTTATCTTATACAAGGATCATCACTCTTCTGTTGTCATTATTGACAGATTTAAGGATCATGTCCCTGCGAAGTCCCATCCTGTATATAAGCAAGCAGTACCATTTTCAGGGATTTTTGGATCTAATTGTTTTTGGGTGAGAAGCAAAGCTCCATTAGCTAGAAGGATTCATGGTGTTATAGAGGTCCCAAACTTAACCCAGATCGGCATAGTTGATTTTGTGTGGTTGCAACAGTTGCTTTTGTCAAAACTGTGAATGGATGATGTGAGAGACCATGTTCATGAAGCAATATGATTAACATATGAAAATGGAAGAAGAGTAGATGTAAAGGTCCTCAATTACCAGCGGCTTCCCACAGCCCTTGTTATGCAAAGAGATACTCATGTCACTGCTATGAATCAGAGGAAATGATTTTCACTGACAGTTAGCTCTACAATAATACTGGCATGTATTTATTTCTTAAGCTGGTATTTTGGTGGGATATTATTTAAGCCTGAGGGTCTTGTAATTATTTCAGAATACAAGAAATCAAATGATTTGAATTTCGAGAGTTGCATCTAATCTTTATGATTAAAATAATAAAAAAAAAAGTGGGATAAACATCATCATTTATGTATTACAAAATTTTTCCTCATATTTTTTCAATAAAATGGTAGTTATTCTAATCAAATTACCGGAAAATGATCAATATCTTAAAGTTTAAATCATATACAAAGAGATTAATTAATTATTTTTGAAAATCACTTAAAGATATGTCAATTGGGTTGGGACAAATGAAGGTCTAGCTCGAAGCCCGTAATTTAAGCCCGGTATAATACTGTAGCATTATGAGCCTTTTGGGTTCAGTTGTAAGCTTTAATATTAAATCTATAGGTAGATTCAGTTTGATCCGATGTTGTTTACAAATGAAAAAAAAAAAAAACAGAAGCTTTCATTGCTTCTGCCACAAGCAAGAGCCTTGGAAGCGAGACTTTATTTTTTTTATTTTTTATTTTTTTCTATATAAATCAATCCAAATCTTTTTTATTTATACATCTCTTAATTTCAATTCTTTTATTATATTCTCAATCTCATTTTTTCTTTGAAAAACTGTCTGAATTTGTAAATAATAATTTCTTATATTTATAATTTCATTTTTATTTTAATTTTATTATTACAAAATATTACAAATGGATTCAATGTCGAATGAATTCAGAAATTTGGATGTTGAGGATGAGTAGATAAATGGTATGATATATATATTTTATTTTATATTTGTAATTATACAATATGTAAATTAATTTATTTGTACTATGTTATAAACTTATAATATTTTTGATCATATAACTATGATATTTCTTCATCACAAGTGAGAGATTATAAATGAAATGTTTGAAATATTATCCTCGGTTTTAATAATTGAAAAATAATTTGTATTTAAAATTTTTAATAAACTGTTTAAACGGGCCGACTAAGGCCCGACCTTATATACAAGACCGACCCAACCCAAAGACCCATTATGGTGCTGACTTAAGGCCCAGCCCGACCTATTAACGTGTCTACTTAAATGGTTAAGAAAGATGGATAAATCCCAAACTTGACCTTTTTTTGTCATTACCATCTCTCCCTTTACATATTTCTGTTAATCCAATCCTATTCCCACAATCTTATCTTATATAAGGGAATTTTATTCTAATTTTGACAAAGACCCACCACCAAATACACGAATGGTTTTAAAATAAATTTGTATGATATTTTGTCATTCAACCTCAAGCAATAAAACAAAAACTTTTCCAAAAAATCCCAATCAGTAGTAGCTTGTTGTTTTAATTGTGCCTCCACCATCTCTTGCATGGAATGTCAACTCAATAATGATTTTACCCTTACTTTTAACTAAAAATTTGAATGACAGTTAACCCATATATAAATATTTAGCTTTTTTATCTATTGTGAGTGTGATTTTGAATTTCAACTAAAACTTAGATAAGAATTTGTCCTTTTCCCTATACGTAATCATTTCTGAAAAAAGCATCAAATGTTAACTTACTTTGCTGTCTGGATAAAGCCAAACAACTAAGATTTTGAGAAACTGATTGCAAGTGATTATAATAATTAAGTCTCAAGACCAATTAATTAAAACTGAAAAGCTTTTTAAACTTGTATTCATATAAAATTAGTTATAAATGATTACTTCCAATAATCTTGTGAATATGTATCACGCGTTATAACTAATGCGTGTTTCAAATATAGTGAATGTATATTACGCGCTATATCCACCAGTTGCGTATGCATATTAATACTATATGTCTCAACAAAATCTTGGTTTTTTCATAACATACATAATATGACATGTAGTTATTAGCAATGAATTATTCATGCATATGCATACAAATAAGAGTTTTTCCCTTGACTAATTAATAGGTGTTTCTACATGTTTGGAAACCTTTAGCACATGTTGTGCAAACACAAATGCTTCACATCATTTTGGATATGCATCAAATTAAATCCCATGCATACAGTAAAGATATTACACAACCAATAATAAAACAAAATTTCATAAAAAAAATGAAATAACCAATGGGATACTCATCAAGTTCCTCATAAAGATCGATTATTCATCTAGTTATTTGAACGTACTCCTTCCTTGGAGCTCATGAAGATAACCATTTACATATATTATTAAAATTAATTTATAAATGGAGTTGACATTTCTGTCTAAAGACAAAATGTTAACAATATGTTAAGTATCTCATGAGCTCATTTAATTGTTCATTATGTCTTGTGAAATGAGAAGGGCGTATTACCAATATACTTCGGTGTATGGATATAGATTATATCATATGGGTTGAATAGTTTCTTACAACTTAACAAGAAACAATTTATGAAAAGTGGCAGTATTCAAATTGTATTAGTCTTTTGATAATGAAGTACAATGTTTAGGGCTAACAAATGATATACAAAACCCTTCAATCGCAGCACACTAGCATCTATATACGATTGGAGGGTTGCTTCTACTCTTAATGATGAAAAAAAAGTCAATTAAGCATCATCAATAACTTAATGTATTACAAAATTTTCTGTCATATTCTTGCAATAATGGCAGTTAACCAAATCAAACAGTAGGAACATTACCAGTATCTAAAAGCTTAAATCATAAACAGAAAGATTGATTAATTAATTAATTATTCTTGAAAATCACTCACACGGCTAAGAAAGATGAATAAATCCAACACCTTACATTTTTCGTGGAGACCATCATCTCCTCTCCATTATTTTTTAATCTAATCTTATTCCCACAATCTTACCTCACAAGAGGAAATCTTATTCTAGTTCTCACGAAGACCCACAACCAAATCCACAAATGCTCTTAAAATAAATTTGTATGATTTTTTCTCATTCAGCTTGAAGTAACAAAACAAAAGCTTTTCCAAAAAATCCCAATCAACAGTGGCTTGATGTTGCAGTCGTGCCTCCACCATTTCCTGCATGGAACGTCGAAAATCATTGTAAGGACTCAGAGATTCTGTCAACACTGCAATGGAGTCGCCTAGAAGCTTCACATGATTGGAATCAGTAGAAATTGTAGAAGAATCATTATTTGGGGAACAGTTTGTAGGTGAAGTTAAAGTCACCATGTTCTTAGGGTTGGTGGTGAAACTGTCATGAGCTTCTTTGAAAAATGGGTGAGAACCCCAAAGGTGCACTGACTGTTCAATGAACCTTTGTGAATTAAACAATGCCCTTTCTGGAGTTTTATCCTCATCACAATCTTCTTCTTTCTTTTTATCATCTTCTCCGTCATTCATGTAAAGAGATCCAAAATTTTCATAAAGATATTGATCGATATCTAAGAGTGTTGCAGCATTAGTATTATTGTTGTTGTCATCTTTCTGACTACGATCAAGTGCAAAAGATATGGCTCTGGGTTGTTTGCAGCCTAAAATGATTAAATTTTTCGAGTTCGAGAATGAATAAGAAGATGGTATTAAAGATCGAATATTTGATGGGTATTTCTTTAACTTGGAGAGACACTTTTTCAAAGATTTTGGAATTCGTTTGGGCATTTTTTGTTTATGGGTATGGAATATTGTTTGGGTTGAAGGTGGAAGGGGTGTGGTGTGATTTATAAATAAACAAAGAAAGTAATATAATTAAAGTATTCAATGCTTTAGGAACATATTTAGTATATCAATTAAATTTAAAGACTTCCAAGAAACAAAAATAAAAGAAAAAGAGAAAAGGGGTATGAATTTTATTGCAAATTTGGTAGGCAAGCCTTGAATGAAGTCAGATTTGTTTTAAATGAATATATATGGTTAAATAATAATATTTATTAACTACTTTATTGTGAAACGTAAATGATATTAGATTTGTCATCTATTAATTCAAAAATATCATAGCTGATACGAAGAAAATGAAAAATAAAAAAAGTAGAAGAATTTTGGCTTCGCCCGGCCTCGGATCGGAGACTTTCAGTGTGTTAGATTGACGTGATAACCAACTACACCACGAAACCTGCAGCTTTCTTGTTCCAGCATCTTTAATTTAAACAAAAAATTTATAAACGAATTCAGACCGCTTTTTAATGTTGTATTAATATAGTATAAAATCGTACTAATAATATTATATGTATTCATTTTAAAAATATAAATAAATATGTATTTATATTTATTATCATATTATTAAGTATTATATTATTTTTAATTTAAAATCACTCAATATATAATAACATATATAAATGTATATGAATTTGTATACTCAAAATGAGTAAACATAATTTTATTTTTCCCTTAAACCCTTTTAATTATCAATAACTATCACAAATGCACTCTTTTTTTACCTTGATATGAAAAAAATTGTTCCCTAGTTTCAACCGTGTTTTAGAACATATTACGTTGTGGCATCCACATCGTGTTAACATGAAATATTAACTTTAATAACCCACAAGAAAGAGTTAGTATCAAGTATTAAGAACCATTTAGTAATAAGAAGAAGGGTAAAAGACTATTTCCCACCTAAGTTTTAACTCAATCTCAGTAATATAATTATGACAGATAAAAAACTTAAACATTCATCAATCTCTAAACTACTATTAAAATTTTTATTAAATATAAGAGTAAAATTATTATTTAATAATAAAATTTAAAAATATATAATTTTATTTCTTTTTTATGTCATATTTTAAAATTTAACATTTAACCCTTATACATAACTTTGAAAAGTGACTCCCTCCTAATCCCTAAATTTTTTTCCTCACCCCTCTGGTCATCGGCGATCTGTGTGACACATTGTTAGACAACGAGTGTCATCTAGTGAGGATGACACTTGCTGTCTAGTATGGGCAACAAAACGTTGTCCAAATCTAGATAATTGTTGTCATCCTAGGGTAGGGATGGCAATGGGGAGGGGCGGGGAGGGGATATCAATCCCCGTCCCCGTTACAGGGATAAAAAATAATCCC
The DNA here is from genome assembly GCF_011075055.1 of Mangifera indica. Taxonomy (NCBI): domain Eukaryota; kingdom Viridiplantae; phylum Streptophyta; class Magnoliopsida; order Sapindales; family Anacardiaceae; genus Mangifera; species Mangifera indica. The sequence continues at coordinate 7,303,977 of NC_058139.1, forward strand.
CGTCCCCTCCCCGCGAAGGAAAATCCCCTCCTCGTCCCCGCGGGGAAAAATCTCCTCCCCATCCCCGTGGGAAAAAATCCCCTCCCAATACCCGTAAATATAAATTTCAATTCCTTTATGTATTTCAATAAATAAAATAAATCATATTCTCTCAAAATATTACTTGCTACAAGAGCTACAAAATATTCATTATTATTTTAGTTCAAATACAAAGTTTTCATAAAATCTAACAATATGCAATAATCAATCTCTTCATTAATAGCTCTTCATGTATGTGATTTAGGGTAATTTTATAATAACATTAAATTTAACACTTTTCATTCACTTTAATTGATTTTATCAAGTTTATAATTTGTTTTTTTTTGTGTAAAACCTGGTGGATTGACTAACTAAATTTTGAAGTTGAAATAAAATTAATTTAGTGCATTTGCATTTTATGATAATGAGATTCTGGGGTCTTTTTAATATATTAGATTAATAGTTCAGAAATTAGTAAAAGCTGATAATTGATAATTCAAAAATTAGTAAAATTAAAGTTTTAGTTTTAATAAGTCATAATGTAAAAATTTCTAGAACTTAATAGTTTAGAAATTATTATATTAATATATTAGATTTAAGGGGTGGGAAGGGGTGGGGTGGGGAGGGGATGGGCCGGGCTGGGCCGGGCCGGGGCGGGGAGGGGAGGGGAGGGGCGGGGAAATATGTATCCTCGTCCCCGACTACGGGGATTTTTTTTCATCCCCATCCCCGCCTCTTTCCCCGTTTTTATCCGGGAATCCCCTCCCCGTTAGGGTCGGGGAGAGTCGGGGTCCCTAAAATCGGGTCCAAATTGTCATCTCTATCCTAGGGTGACAATCGTCATCTCTATCCTAGGGTGACAATCGTCATCCAAAGGTCATCCTCTGGACAACTTCGTCTTGTTTCTTTGTCGTTAATTCACCATTTGTTAAAGAAAATGGCTGAATTTCAAGTTTGGTATCCTAAGGGAAAAAGTGAAATTTTCAAAACTTAATCAATGGGGAAAATGTTAGTTTTTTAAATCAAAGGGGAAATAAGATATAATTTTAATTATTTTAATATTACTAATAAAATAACGATTTTACCCCTTAATCCCAATAGAAAATTTGTGGGTGTATCATAACATACTAAAACTTAATTCAGTATTTCAGTTTTTTATCTGTCATAAGTATATATTTATCGTTTCACCAAAACTTAGGTAGGAAATTGTCCTTTTTCCAAAGAACAAAGTGTGTATATATCATTTCTAAAAAGAGCATCAAATGTTGACTTGCTCCAAACGACCAAGATTTTGAGGAGCCAATTGCAAGTGATTATGATAATTAAGTCCCAAGATTAATTAATCGAAATTGAAAAGTTTTGAAACGTGTACTCAAAGAGTATCAGTTACAAATGATTGTTTTCAATATTGTTGTGAAGATATATCACGCATTACTACTTCGAGGTATTTCAAATATTGTGAATATATATCACACGCTACTATTATTACGTGTTTTAAGTATTATAAATGTACATTACATGCTATATCCATCATATGAATAATATATATTGACAAAATCTTAATTTTGTCGTAATATACATATTATATGATGTAAGAATTAGTACTAAATTATTCATGCATGCATGTGCATACAAGTGTGAGATTTTCCCTCAACTAATTAATAGGTGTTTCTACATGTTTAAACCCTCTAGCACATGCCGCGCAAGCACAAAACCAATAATTTATTTTGAATGTTTCCCATTATTTTAGATATGCATCAAATTAAATCCTATGGATAAAGTGAAGATACTACACAATCAATAGATAAAACAAAAATTTCTCATTTAATTACACATAAACTTCCATTATTTAGATATCATTCGAAAACATTACCTTGCGCATAAAATACATACATACATACATACATACATACATACATACATACATACATACATCCATATATATATACATACATACATACATATATATATATATATATATATATATATATATATATATATATATATATATATATATATATATATATTATACAAATAATAATGATATGTTAGGTATCTCATAAGCTTATTTAATTGTTTATTATGTCTTATAGTCTTGTTTATAAAATTGATTTTGCCCAATAATATTTTTAAGTTTATTTATATTATTAATGCATTATATGGTTAATTATAAACTTTTCTTTGTTCGGCATATTTTCAATAAATGCTTCCTCTATATATATCAAATTGAATAATATTTCAATACTTAACATCATTAATCTTGTGAAATGGCAGTGGCATATTATCAATGTATTTAGGCTTTCAATTTAGAGTTTACCATATTGGTTGAATAACCTTTCATTCTTATTCGAAATAATACAATTTAATAAAAGACAATTTATAAAAATGGATAACGTTCAAATTGTACGAGACTTATAAGTACTATATTTATGATTCAATTAGAGGTGCAATGCCCACTTCAATTGCAGCACACTAATGTCTATATACAATTGAAGAGTTGCTTTTACTCTTGATGATGAAAAAAAAAGAAGGTCAAATAAACATCATCACTGATTTAATGTATTACAATTTTTTCTTTCATATTCTTGCAATAAAATTGCAATGAATCTAATCAAACTGCATAAACATGACCAATATCTCAAAACTTAAATCATAAACACATAGATTGATTAATTAATTATTCTTGAAATCGCTCACATGACTAAGAAAGATGAATAAACTCAACACCTTATAATTTTTTGTCGGTACCATCCTCTCCTCTCCTCTCCATATTCATTTAATCTAATTCTATTGTTATAATCTTACCTCACAGGAGGGAATCTTATTTTAATTCTGACGAAGACCCACCACCAAATCCACAAATGCCCTTAAAATAAATTTGTATGATTTTTTGTCATTCAATCCCATGTAACAAAATAAAAGCTTTTCCAAAAAATCCCAATCAATAGTGGTCAGATCTTGCAGTTGTGCCTCCACCATTTCCTGCATAGAACGTCGAAAATCACCATATGGACTCGGAGAGTGTCTCAACACTACAATGGAGTCTCCAAGAAGCTTCACATGATTGAAATTAGTAAAAACGATAGAAGAATCATGATTTGGGGAGCCGTTTGCAGATGAAGTTGAGGTTGAAGATAAAGTCACCATGTCCTCGAAGTTAGCGGTGAAACTGTCTTGAGTTTCTTTGATGAGCGAGCCAGCAAAGCCTGAGGCCACAAAAAACGGGTGAGACCCACAAAAGTTTGTTGGCGGTTCAATGAACCTTGGTGAATCAAACAACACCCCTTTTGCAATTTTGTCTCCATCACAGTCTTCTTCTTCCTTTTTATCATCTTCCTCATCATTAATATAAATCGATCTAAAATTTTCATAGAGAAATCGATCGATATCTAAGAGTGTTGCAGAGCTAATGTTATTATTATCACTGTTGTCGTCGTTGCTATTATTGTCGTCTTTCTGATTACGATCAATAGCAAACGATGAAACTCTTGGTTGTTTACAGCCTGAAAAAATAAAATTTTTGGAGTTTGAGAATGAATAAGAGGGTTGTATTAGTAACTGAATTTTTGATGGGTATTTCTTCAACTTAGAGAGACATTTTTTCAGAAATTTTGAAATGTGTTTAGGCATTTTTAGTTTTTGGGTATGGAAGATTGACTGGGTTGAAGGATGTGGTGTGCTTTATTTAAAAAAAAAAGAAAACAAAGAAAGTAACATAATCAAAGTATTTAATGCTTTGGGAACATATTTAGTATATCAATTAAATTTCCAGGTTTCCAAGAAACAAAAAGAAAAGAAAAAGAGTAAAGGGGTATGAATTTTATTGCAAATTTGGTAGGCAAGCACTGAATGGAGTAAGATTTGTTTTAAATGAATATGGATGGTTAAATAATAATATTTATTAACTACTACCTCGTGAAACGTGAATGGTATCAGATTTGCTACCTATTAATTGAAAAGTACCCTAGTTGACAGGAAGAAAATGAAGATTGAGAATGAAACAGTCGGAAAAAATGTGGCTTCGCCCGGACTCGAACCGGAGACCTTCAGTGTGTTAGACTGACGTGATAACCCACTACACCATGAAACCAGCGCGCTTATGAGATCAAAACTTTTAATTCTGTTGATTTAACATAAACAACTTGACAAATTAACATGATATAATACACTAAAAACATGTTATATCATATCAACTCTGAAAAAATTAATATAAAAGATTTATTAATTGAAATTATAAAAATATATTAAAATAATTTTAAAATTTAATTATAATTATTTTATTTATTTTTTAAGAATTTTTTTAACCAATAAAACATGTGATCTAGTATTGGTTTCTAGTCAAACTACATTGTCACTCACTCACCACCGCTCACCGAACATTATTATACACACAATATATATCAGAAAAAATTATCAGAGAACAATAAATGCTCAAATTACCTTATTTTACAACAATTAAGTTTAACAAGATAATTAAGAAAAATAAATATAATATAAAAACCTTTATTTATATCAATAAAGATGCCCATATATAGTTAAGTAAAAGGAAGAAAGAATAATAAAATGCTATATTTTAGAACAAATTGCTCAACATCAAATACTAACGACCAACTAGTACTAAAATATATGTCATTTATAAAAAGAGCATCAAATGCTAACTGACTATGAGGTGATTATATCTTTATTGACTTAAATAATTGAATTCTATTTGAATCGAACCGAATAATAAAGATTTTGAAGAGTTGATTACAAATGATTATAATAAGTAAATTCTAAGATCAATTAATTAAAATTAAAAAACTTTGAAATTTATACTTTTAAAAGAATTAGTTATAAACGATTATTTCTAATATTTTTGTGAATGTAAATCATACGTTATAACTAATAAATTCTTTAAATATTGTGAATATACACCACATGTTACATACACTATTTGTATATGCAAATCACTATTATATAGCTTGATAAAATCTTTATTTTATCGTAATATACATGAAATGACATCTAATTAGTGGTAACTTATCCATGTATATGCATACAAATAAGAGATTTTCCCTTAGCTAATTAATAAGAGTTTCTACATGTATGTAAACCTATGGCACAAGCTGTGCAAACACACAACCAATAATTTATCGTTGAATGCTTCCCATCATTTCGGTTCGGACACGCAGCAAATCCAGTGCATAGAGTGAAGATACCATACGACCAATAGATAGATAAATAGTAATTTCTCAATTAATTGCATGAAAAAGGATGAAGAAGTAACCAATGGGATACTCATAAAATTCCATTTTTCAGATAGTCATTTGAAAATATTATTTTACGCTCCTCGCAATAGGATAATAAATAAATAAAATAGCAATAGGATAATATATATTTATTTGAGATGGAGCTACACTCAAGATATAGCAAGCCCTCCAAACCCAGAGGTATGCCTACTTAAATAGAGGGCAGACTTTAGATATTCTTCTAAGCAAAAGGCGAAAGGATAGTTGGCCTTGTGCTCACCACTTCATGCCTTTGAAATAAGGCATTTGTCACAATTTCTTATATGTAAGGTATTGGGGGGGTACTATATATGCGAGCGAAATCTTTCAAAGCATATCATTGAACATGTCAAGGTTAGTCAGTTAGAAATCTTAACCCTACAAATTGCTTTGGTGGTCGGGTGAGTTTGCAGGTGTTAGCACTTAGACTTGGCAAGAAACAACGCAACAGTACAAGAGAGAAATTAAAGCAGCTAGAGCAATGGTGATGTTAGAATTAAGCTGATGTGCAGCTGATTTAGCTCTAAAAAACTCAGTCAAGCAATGTAATATATATTGAAGAAATGAAATGAAAGATACATGAACATTTACTTGAAATATTCGGCTCATAACCTTAAATCATTTTATCTGCTTTCTTATCAACTTTTACTGCTAAAAAATCCTAAAAAACCAACAAATTAGAACTACATTACACAAAAGGAATCCAATAAATTAATCAGGATTTAAAACTAAATTCATTGCATTCTGCTCTCTAATTAAGTGGCTGAAATAACAGGAGAGAATTTCTATCACCAATTTTCTTCCCCCATTTTGAATATTCTAATCTTTTATATGGCAGCTCTCATGATTGAGAAACAGGATCCAAAAGACAAAGTGATAATCATTATTCGTGGGCATTGTGTTTGCCCCTCCTAATTATCATAGAAGTGAATTTATATTAAAGAGAATCTGATTTATTAACGCAGGTAGAAGATAGTTGCGTTGCGCCATGCCCTTCCTTACTGAAAGTTAAAGATTCACACAGTCCCACATGGACTAGAAGATAAGTCCTCACCCATAGCTTACATATATTTAAATGAAGTAAATGGACTGCAACAAGCATGGAGCCGTGTGGTGAGCACAAAGCGAACTATTCTTTCGCCTTTTACTAAAGAATACCGTGTGCTCGCCACTTTTAAGCGGCATTCCTCTATTTTTGGAGAGGTTGCACTCATAAAGTGCAGCTTCCTATCAAATATAGTTTAACATTTTGTTATTAAGTTTATATTAATCTAAGATTAATTGTCATAGTTATAAAGGATGTCAAAATATTAGTAGTGAGATTCGACGAAATTTTCTTTTATGGGCAATGGAATTCCACACTTGTTAAATGAAACCTGGGTAGGAACTATCATGACTCATATGATTGCCTTTCTACCGGTGATGGAACTCTCCACATACACTTGCTGAATGCTTTATCTATGCCGATATTCATCATCTCATTTGATTGGTACATTTACACGTTCATTGATGTGGCTAGAAATAGCAAGTCCAGTTAAACACAGCTTTCCTTAAAGCAAGTCAGATGGTTGAAATCAACATACATAGTCAAAAGTCAGTCTACTGATAGCAATACAAGTGTAATAATAAATCCAGAAAATCAGTAACTACTTCTATTTTTTCAGGATGTAACTACTGAAAAAGAGCTTCTGGTATTGCCAAAATAGAAGAATAATATGTCAATAAAATAAGGCACCAATGTTTGGCCTGATTCCTCCCACATTGAAGAAACAAAAGAGAACATTGCAGATAGATGTATAAAAGAAGAACTGAGAAAGGAGAAAAGCAGACCTTTCTCGGCCTTTTGGCTAAGATCAAGTGTAGTAGCTGTTCTTATCAGTTTAAGAGTTGACATTTGTATTTAGAATTATCTATTAAGTTGACTTTATATTTATGGTATCCATTTTTAACAGTCTGGAAAGAAGAACACTTAATCCTAGCACTAATATATACATTACATGTCTATCATTCTTGAAGGAATATCAGATCTCATAATTAAATGACTATTTATGACAAAATGAAGTTGAATTGCCGAAAAATAGTTTAAAAACCTTTCATGAAATTCCTATATAAACCCTTCTAGGATTTCAGTTGCTATTCATCTTAGCTTGCATATATCAGAAAAAGAAAATGGGGAAAATTTCATTTCAACTTATTTTGATGGTTTCGTTGGTTCTGGGGCTTCTTTTCGGTCAGTCAACTGCATTGCCCAGTGAAATATGCACCAAGGAATGCCAGAAAAGATGTTTGTCACATAGTAGCCAAAATACTGAAACGTGCACTGAAGTTAGAAAGTATCAGCGTCAAACAAAGAACCATATACTTCTGTGAACTCGGTTGTGTTTATTCCTTGTGCTTCATCCTTAGAACCCAAGAGAATCCTGGTAATTGATGTTAGGTTTTGTTTTAGTTTTTCAGGTGATGATGCGAAACTGAAAAGCTGTACGAATTATTACTCAAAGACATGCACCAAAAATTAATCATAAGGTGTAATATTTGTTTGTAAACTATAAGGGCAGTAGCGTAATTAGGCTTAAGGATGCATGGGTCTTTTGATTTATAAGAGAGGGCAGTTTGGTAAACTTGCTGGGATGCACTTTGGTTGACCTAAGTATATAAACCTATATTTGGCCGACTAAAGCAGAGTGAATATTAAGAGAAAAGGAGGCGTGAGCTGCTGTGTATTCTTTCTCTGGTTTATGCGTCTTGTGGCTTTGTGTGGCTGCTGTGTGGCTGTGTTTGCTCTCCGAGTTCGATGTGCGTTGTCTCTACGGTGAAGTCAGGTGCTCTTTGACTTTGTATTGCCGTGTATTTGCTTGTATATTGTTTTGATGTACAGTGAGAGATACGTGTGTTTGTATATTGTAAATCGAACTTGATATTAGTGGATTTGACTAGAGGAACACCTCTGCCTTGGATGTAGGATTTCGTTTACGAGATCCGAACCAAGTAAATCGTGTTATTCTATTTTTTCCTGTTTTCCGCGTTTATATTGTTCGGATCGGATTATCTTTGGGTTCGGAAATATAAATCTATAACATAAGGCTTGATGTTTTTGTCACTGTTATGGAGAAGAAATGAATGAGAAACCTTATTTAACTTCTGTTTGCCATACAAAAATTGTGCATGTTGATACTGAATGGAAAATTTATTACTCGTTTGAAACCAAGAGCAGGATTCCTAATTTTCACCGTTCATAATCCCACATGAATTAGAAGATAAGACTCTGGACCAGAACTAGATATATAAAATGCAGTAACCGCAGGCGTTTTGTATGGATCCGTACGGTGAGCACAAAGCGAACTATTCTTTCGCCTTTTACTAAAGAATACCGTGTGCTCGCCATTTACAGCGGCGTACAACTATTTTTGGAGGGGCTGTACTCTCTCGAGTGCGGTTCCTTATCAAGTCCAGCCCATCAATATTACACATTATAATTGTATTAATCCCGGCAAATTTAGTGTAGTTTGTAAATATTTTAGTAGTGTAGTTTTCCATCATATTAGACCAAATCTAAGTTTAGTTTGTTAATGTTTTGAATGCAAACCTTTCTGGTGAAAACCGCAGTTCTAGCATAAGTCTGAATGTAATACAGCCTTGATTTGATAGCAAGTTTGAATTGTTGAATTTGCGTTGGCTTTAAATTTTGCATTCCAAATAATGTTAATGTGTGAGGTTTTCTTTTAGTGCATATGTCATACTTTTTGGTTGATATGTAGCTGTTGAAGCGGTTTGGATTGGTCGACGTTTTTGAGTTATTTTCCCTTAATTTATGGATCTTGTCTTGATCCTTGGACTAAATGTATGTGTATTTCCCACCATTACTCAAAAGGGTATTGTGTTATCTCTTTAAACACATAATCCAATGTCTATTATAGTTTTGGATTTAGACTTTACAATCAAAAACATATTTGAATAGTTTAACGAGTTCACAAATTATTTAACAAATCACATCTTAACATCTCCAAATGATACAAGATGTTTATGTCTCTTGTATTTTGTGATGTGAGATTTACTTAAGAGTATTAAATTAGGTTGAATGTAACTGAGATGAAATCATTAAGCAAAAGTCCTTATTCTCTTTCCGTTTGAAAACCAACTTCCACAATTGAGAAAAATAGAAGCAACACTGCCGCAACACAATCATGTTTTTTTCAACATTTCTCTCAAAGTGATTACCTTTCACTCTATTGCAACATCAAACACAAACCATATTTTCCTAACAAATAAGACACGGCTGCCTAAATAATTCCCTGGTAGAAAATATTCAGGTGACAGAAATTGACTCACCCATCAAGTTATGTAGCTGTCAAGGTTGGAGTTCTGCAGTAGAAGTGAGATTTTGTATCCAGAGAATCAATAACCAATTCATTGCAAACTGAAAACCTTATTAACGTGTGATTATTGGAAAAGAGTTTTAGTCATGTTTGGAGAACTTAACTAATATATATGGTGCCTGTGTTGGGGTATTACACACATAATAGAAACACACTACGATATACAAGTAGTTTTAGTTTATAAAGGAGTTACGATCCCACCAATGTCAGACCTCGTTTCTTTCACAAACAGGAACAGAGCTTAAAACAGCAATTGAGAGAGGGAGAAAGGTAACCTTTTGGCTAAGAAAAAGTGTTTTTGTTTAGTCTTTTGATTATTTGTTTGGTGTTGGGTTCTCTTGTTTCGCGAAGTGAAGATATACTTCTGAAAGATTAGTGGTGGGAAATCAAGAAATGAAGATATAGTCTGACTCCCACATGGACTAGAACAAACAATCCTCACATATACCTAACATATATAAATTGAAGTAACCGGCTTGTATCAACCATGGAGCCGTGTGGTGAGCACAAAGCGAACTATTCTTTCGCCTTTTACTAAAGAATACCGTGTGCTCGCCACTTTAAGCGGCATACATCTATTTTTGGAGAGCCTGTACTCCTTTGAGTCCAGCTCCAATCAAATCTAGCTGAGTTTTTTCTAATGATAATTGTTGCTTGTATAATTTTGGTTTAAATTTTTTTCAGTAATGTTATCAGTTTAGCACATGACTCTGAATGTCCTTGAGAGGCGATGGAACTTGACACGTATGCCATCTGTTTTAGACTTATTTTAGGCTAACTATCATGTAATTCGATGGCTACATAAACAATACTTATGGCCACCGCAAACTTGTTCGGATAGCATTAACATTAGCATCAGCTAGAAAGTTCAAGTCCCATTAAGCACTGCCACCTAAACCAATTTCCTTAAAGCACTTTAGATGATAGAGATCAACATACACAGTCACCATTCATAAGTCGGTATCGCAGACAATCAGTGACTGCCACTTCAGGGAGGTAATTACTGTAACAGTGCTTTTATCATTGATAGGTAGCAGGATAATAAGTAAATGAAAAAAATTAATTCATGGAATTTGCATTTAAGCACCTGTGTTTGACGTAATTTCTCCCACATTGATTAAACAACAGACGAAGAGACGGGCAGAGTATAGCTAAAAACAACAATTGAAACACAGAGAGATTAATACCTTTCTCGGCCTTTTGGCTAAGATCAAGTGTAGTATCTGTTCTTATCAGTTTAATATCTGATAAGTGGGACAACCCTTCCTAATCTAGTTCAAGTTAAAATTATAAATTTAAAAAACATATCATTTCACTGACTGATTGATTTGTCAAAAATAATTCTGTTTTAGATGAATGACCAAATCAGAGCCATTGCAGCTCAAACACCATCAAATGACAAATAGCCAGTCCCAGAGCAAAGCAGGATTAAGCAACTTAATTCCTGGTTAATCGCTTCGCAGAATAGTAGAAGCTTTTGTGCTCTCATGATAGCATTTTTGGTAGTTCTGCCATTCATTGATTATCGAAGCTGACAAACATAGCAGCCTCAAGGCCCCTTTACGTGCTCTTGCTAACTGATGTAAAAATTGTGCTAGCACAACTGTATCTCATGGACCGATTGCATTCGGAAGAAGCTGACAAACAAAGAGTGATAGCTGAGGAAGAAAAGCATAAGTAGATAAAAGCAATTCATCTTACGGAGAAAGTCTTGGTGGTGCACCAGAGTAACTGGGCAGTTTTTATTGATTCAGTATTTTATGTTGTGGTTGTTGTTTGTGGCCTTTCTTTAGTGTGACATTTTGTGGGAATGTTGTTCAATTCTATTTCTGTACTCATTTCCAATTTTTGGATTTGTTATTGCCTCCAATTAAAATATAAAATAATGTGAAAATCAGTAAGCGCCATTCTCTTGCATTGTGTTTCATAAACCTTATGCTGGAACATGAATTTTGAATGGTTTTCAGGAAAATAGCTGCCAGTTTCATGCTTAATAGATACAGAAATCCTTTATGTTTGATTTGATAACTCCTTGGCATGAATGATTTTAATGATTAATTAGCACAAACAGATTTTATTTTGACAGAATCGTAGAATTTTGATGATTGATTAGCACAAACATATTTTATTTTGGCAGAATTGTAGTCGGTGAGTATTGGTGCTACTGTTGGAATTATTGAAACCATTGAGTTAAAGTAATATATATGCTGTCATTGCAACAAAATCCTGTGAGATATGTTAGGTAACATCTTTGGTCCAATAACATGACCCATTGTCAAAATATTGTGCACTTTGAACATGGTCCACCTTGGTTTTGTTTTTGGGTTTCGTGAACCAAAACACGTTTTAGCAGTTTAAAGAGCTCATAGAGTATTTAACCAGTCATATTTTAACATCGTCAAACTAAGCAAAAAATACACACATGTCCAATATTTTTTCTGTATTTTGTTTATGTAGGATTTGCCTACGAGTCTCACATGTTATGGTGAACTTTGATGAGCATTGGCCTTCACAATTAGTGCAGTAGGTTGGAATGATGAATGACTTGATGAGTGGGATTAAGTGCCTTAGCATATTAGGAATTTTTTCAGCTGAATGAACTTACCCTGTCATTCTGGTTCTTGGATCATTTAATATGTTTGGGGACCAATGTGATGGCATATTGGACCACATTTTTAAAAGGATCTGGAAACTGAGACTTTGAATGCTTCAATTATGCCAGCCTTCAATGTGGCAACTGCTTCGAAGGGTACATAATTTCTATCAACAATACCAGGAGAAGAAATTATTAGTCATGATTTTCAAATTAATTTACCTCTTTGTGCCTCACAGAACACTCTCTGTGACTAATCACTTTGCAGACACTGGTTTTTTTAAGAGCCATCTGATTTTGACCAGTTGAGTAAGGTGTTTGGAACTTGAATAATTTATGATCAATTGAAATTTTCCTCTCCATTATAAATTTGAGAGCTATTTGGGTTGAGTTGTTGGACAGATGGGTTCATTTATTTTGTGTCAGGCAGTGATGTGCTCTTCATTGTGAGTTTCTGTAGGTGAAATTGGCCTCTGTATTATGAAGCACAAAGCTAACATTAAAGTAAGTGGTTGAGGCCATCAAGAGTGAGGACTTAGTACAATGACAGAACCTCCAGTGGCAGAATTACATATCCACTATTTTGCTATATATGTGGGTTCTACAATGGATTATGAAAATGTTTTTGATTTCTTTTTAATAGAATTTGAAATTGAAATTCCATCCACTGATTTAAATGTTGTCCTCCGGTGTCTGTGGCTTGTTGACTAGACGTAAGAGTTTGGTGAGCTTCATGATTGTAGCAACAAACAAATTACCCAACTGTTTTTTTTTTTTGTTCTCTTCCAACCTTGTTTGACTTAACGTTTTTACTATTCTCTTTCCCAGTTGGAATCCACCATTAATTTGGTTAACGAGAAGTACGTAGACCAAGTAGTGATCTTACGTAAGAAGTGAAAAATGAATGAAATTGACAGTGTTTTGTATCTATGCAATAGAGATAACGAAACAACATTTTTAAAATTGTTCGTTCCACCACTGTAAATGTTACAAAAGAGCTTATAGAAGAGTTATCAGATTGGTCTCCTCTAACTCTGTATAATATTTCATATACGGGACCTTTTTTTTTTCAATTGAGGAAATTACATAAAAAATATGTTTTCAATCTTAATCAATCAAATATATTTATCTTAATGAAAGTTACTAATCACGTCATCTCACTGAGATAAGAGATAATAATGTCATAATTCTTATCCCACATTTGTTAAAGATAAGGATGAAATATAATCTCATGATTGTTAATTAGAGAATGAGTATCACACACTAAAGATATTATGGGGATGATTGATTTTGCCAATTCTTATTTATGAGTAAAGAGACTTCTACTTGTACCCTTGGGTTGAGTTGTATGTCGGTGAAAGGTTTAGTCATTGTATGTTAATTTGCCCAGTAGGCTAGTTGCTATACATGCTAAAAGTCTCAAGTGATGTTTTCATGAGTTCAACTAAGGGGGATTTCACGGCACGATATAATATTTTAATGCAATTCCTATAAATTTCTTGAAAAAAATCTATTATAGTTTCTTTGAGACGTGGATTTTAGTTAAGCAAAACCAACATATATATAAAACATTGATGAAATTTGATTCTTTTAGATACGGCAGTTTGTGATAGGAGCACCAATGTAGTGTTCATAAATGTTCTTATCTCTTGGAAAAGAAATCATTTCTCACATTTACTCAATATAAAATGCTGAAATTATCAGGAACAGTTATATACTAAGCCATCAAGCAGATTATTTCTGAATTCAGTGGTTCCGGCTTTTGATTAGATCCCAAAAACTCTTCCGGTCAATAATTTCCTATCATCACTTTCCCACCGTAGAAAGTGCACATTTTAATGAGACTTGAAGCTGAAGATATGAAGATCCATTTCATTATCTCAAACTTTGACTTCTGAATAAAAAAACGTAGAATTGTAGGGCAGACCTTCAACTGATTGCTTCCTTAAGTGGACTAATTCATGGCTGTGATCTGAACGTGAACCTTCTAAGACTTTTCTGGCCAATAGAATTCTACATTCAATATTCATAGCAATGGAGACAGATGGGTCCTTGGAGATAGGGTTGCAAATGTGAATAGTCAAATCCTGTGTCCCTACCAATAAAAGAATCCAATGCAGAGATCGATATTTTAATGTTAAAGGGATTTTGAAGAATTTAAGACGGCAGGAATTTTTACAGCAATTAAAACACTTTAAATCATGTTCTTATCTTAAAATGAATCAAATTACGTGCTGACAAAACCCTTAAAACAAGACCAAGGTTTTGATTATGTTTAGTTTGAAGTTAGTTTAGAATGTTTACATTGTTTTGCACATGCTTTCATGTCATTTTTCTAAGCAAAACAGCTGGTTCCCCATTGAAGAAGTGTCAGCTGGGCCACTAAATTAGGATTCTTATGAATACGATTTTAATAACTCTCAGATTAGCACCGAAAATGCAGCTGCATTGACGCCAAATAATAAAATCAAAACTTCCGTTTAAAACAATATCAAGTTGATGGAAGATAAGCCAAAAACAAACAGCCAAGAAGATGATAAACATGATAAGATGCAACTCTTCATATTATAAAATAACTGTAAAGGGCAAAGTGAAGAAACATTAAAACTAAAAAGCCAAAAGTTACATACAGTTTAGTTTTTTCAATTCTCACATCAATATTCATGATCAGACCAGCTGAAATCCACCACTATTCTGAAAAACTCTTGAAGGAACGGCAAACCGAGCAGAAAAAGATCTGGAAACGTTATCAGGATCAGCCCACATCAACCCCTGATCATCAAAGTTTCGAGAATAAGATAAAGGATCATAAGGCTCATGCACACGAGTACAGCTACTTGATGAACAGTCGAAAATTCGTTTCTTTTCTCTCATTATCTTCCTCCAGAGGACTCTCCATCTTGGTGTTTTTGATCCTGAAACCATTCCGTTAAGCGAAATATTAATGCGATCGTAGCCGCTGCACCAGTGGTCGATGTCCATGGCGAGACAAGAAATGGCAACAAAATGTTGCCGACGCTTTCTGAATTTGTTTGGTTTGAGTAAAGAGAGTTGCCATGGTGCATGCAGCATGCTATTTATATAGAAATGCTTTCAAAGTCAAGTTTCAGAGTATAATCAATTGTCAATTAAGATTAGCCCAATTGGGGCACTGTGATTTATAATAATTATAATAATCAATATTCTATAAGGGTAAAGTTTACTTGTAGATGAGGTGATAGCCAGAAATCAATCCTGAAATTATGCGACATGTGAGGTAGATGTATCATGAATGCTGCCCATCTGTAGAGTTTTGAAGTTGGATTGCATGGTAAATGGGACTGTTGACTGCCATTCAACTGGGTTAATAAAAGTTAGATGGGTTTGCTGTTTTAAATTTTAACCATTTTTTAGATGGAAAATTTTATGTTACACGAATTTTCATATTTATAGCTATTATATAAGGATGTCCTATAGTTTTTAAAGTATAGAGTGAAGATAAGTGATTGGTCGTTATTTTCATAAAATGAAAAATCAAATCAAATGATTGGTCGTTACTATGATATATTACAGGCCAAAAGACTTACTTGCAACCCCCCTCCCCCTCTCAAAGTACGTGATTTTTCTAAGTTTTCTCACTTTAAAAATCTCAAATACTTACCTATAATTGATTAAAATTAACGATATATGTAATATTAAAAATAAATTAAAATATAATCTTCTTTTCCTCCCCTAAATTTTAAAAATTAAAAGTTTCCCTTTAACCTAAGTTTTATAAAATGACAGTTTCCTTATAGAGTTTAGTTTCCAGATCTCCAACGTTATTGTCGACAACCTCTCCCTCTGATGGTTTCTCTCCACCCATTTAGATACCTGATCGATATCTAATGAGGCTTGGGAGACGAAAGCTTCATTGAGAAGACGAAGATCTCGTCTTCCTTTGGAAGATGATCGCCTTCTCAAAAGAAGACGTTTGGGAATACGACGACGAGATCTTTGTTTTCGTCTCTCAAGCCTCATTCGATGTCAATCAGACGTCTAAATGGGTGGAGAGAGACCACTAGAGAGAGAGGACACTTCAGGAGGAACACACTACCGATAATGACGCCAGAGATGGCGTTAGAGATCTGAAAACTAAACTCTAGGGAAAAATTATCATTTTTTAAAACTTCGATTGGGGGAAAACTTTTAGTTTTTAAAGTTTATGGGGGAAAAGATATAAGATTTTAAGGAGTTAGAGTTCTGTTAATTTTAACTGTTCATGAGTAGGTATTTGAGATTTTTAAAATTAAGAAAGGAAAACTAGGGAAAGTAGCATACTTTGGGTGGGAAATAGTCCTTTAGCCTATATTATATTTGTAAGTTAAGATTCCAACAACTAAATATTGGCAAAAAATAAATTAGGCGTTACTCTTGATTCAATTTGTAACATCTATGGTCTAATAGACCAATCAATTATTTAAATATTATCTATTTTAGATAAATAATCTATTATAGTTTTTTTTTTTGGGTTTTGTAACCCAAAATATGTCCTAATAGCTTAAAGAGTTCATAAGTTATTTAACTAGTCAAATCTTTTTATTCCCAACTGATATGGGACAAATCTAATATTTTTCATGTATTTTGTCTATATAGGATTTACTTAAAGATATCACATACATCTCTCTTACGAGACTCAACAAACTCTAATACTATTGTAATAATTTTGGTCCAATAGCGTAACTCATTGTCTAGGTATTACCTACTTTAGACACACAATTTATTATGGTTTTATTTATGAGTTTTGTAATTCAAAATACGTCTTGATAATTTAAGAAGCTCACAAACTATTTAACTAGTCAAATCTTTTTATCTTCAAATGATGTGTGATATATAGATAGACTTTACATCTTTCTCATATTTTACCGATATGAGATTTACCTAAAAGTATCTCATAATTTTTACAAAAACCTGCACAAAAATGTGCAAAATAACATTGTAAACTTGCAATTAGCTGGTCTTTTTCTTTTTTATAAAATTTTCTGTCTATTTTCTTATATCTTCGAACAAGCAGAAACTTTGATGTGAGTCCATTCAGCACCACAGACAGGAGCCATCCTAGCTTAGTTGAACAGAGGCCCAAAGACAACTGAATTCTTGAATTCATTGGGCCAGTAATTCTAATTCGTGGCCAGTTGGCCCACTTTCCCCAATCGTACTTGTAAACAAGATTGATTTATACCACTCAATAATACATTGACTAAATGACTAATTATATAGAGGTTGGGTTTGGTTAGTTGTCTCAAAAAAAAAAAAAACTGTAATAATATATTTTTTATAATTTATATTATTTTATTTAATTTATAAATGATAAAAAATTTTGTTTATGATTTATAATATAAAAGATAATTTTATTACTAGTATTAAAATATTATTAATATAATTTTAATTTTGTTATAATTTTATCTTTATTTATTGATTTTTAAGATAAAAATATCTGCATTTTTAATTAATTTAAGAAATCACATCGATTTTTAAGATGAAAATATCTTCATTTTTAATTAATTTAACAAATCACATCGATTTTTAAGATGAAAATATCTTCATTTTTAATTAATTTAACAAATTACATCAATAATATTTTAAAATAATTAAACTCAAAGGCATTTAAATAAACTAATATTTTAGTATTCTTTTATTTTTATCTATCAAATATCATAATTATTTATACATATTAATTTTTATCAAATTTTATTAAATGTAATAATAATTTATTTTATGTAATATATTTTTGTGATAATTTTTTATTTTTTATAATAAAAAATTACTCAAACTAAATACAACTTAAAAGCTCAAAGAAAAAATACCAATAAGCAAGTTATGTTTTTAGTTTATCTCTCCACTGACTCCATTCCTCTCCCACAATTGCAAATGAGAAACTGGTTTCATGGCCAAAGGACTATTTCCCACCTAAGTTTTGATATGTTTTCAAAATCACATCGGTGAGATTTAAAAAACTTAAAGCCTCACCCATGAGTTAATTACTGTTAAAATTTTTTATTAGAGGTAAAGATAAAATCATTATTTTATTAATAAACCCTAAAACCTTAAGGGGGCGTTTGGTTTGGGTAATGTTTGATTACTAAAATAGAAAGATTACCTTGAAGATAGATTACTTAGAAGATTACTGGGTATAAATGATTACTATATTTGATAAAATTTGATAGGTATAAATAATTATTGTGTTTGGTTAAAGGTAATATAAGATTACTAGTAAATTATTTTACTTAAATGCCCTTGAATATAATTATTTTTAAATATTTTTTGTATTATTTGTCATATTAATTAAAAATAAATTTATTTTTATCTCAAAAAATTAATAAATAATAATTTTTCTATAATAAACTCAAGATTACCCCAGTAATCTTTAAATACCTAAGGTGAAAGTGGTAATCAGATTACCACCTATATTACCTGCCACGTCAGCATTGGTAATAGAAGATTACTGTAATCTTTTATTACTGACAAACCAAACAAGGGAATAAAAGATAGATTACCAAGGTAATAATAAATTCCCCCAACCAAACGCACCCTAAAAGTTTATATCACTTTCCCCCTTAATTTGA
Source organism: Mangifera indica (assembly GCF_011075055.1). Classification (NCBI taxonomy): domain Eukaryota; kingdom Viridiplantae; phylum Streptophyta; class Magnoliopsida; order Sapindales; family Anacardiaceae; genus Mangifera; species Mangifera indica. Next base: position 7,322,815 of record NC_058139.1, read on the forward strand.
ATAATTAACAATTTTTTTCAAGATTAAGTTTTCAAAAAATCACTTTCCCCTCTAAGGTTTCAAAATCCCCTTCCAATTTTTGAAGACTGACTCTAGTTCTTCCTCCACCGTCGACAATAGATGACAACATCCTTCCTTCGGTGGCAACAAGACAATCGTGACGATTCTAGAAGATGAATTAGACAATTCATTGTTTGATTTGTCTTTTGGACGACGAAGGCTTCGTTGCCCCGATTGCTTCATCACTAGTAGAGGTAAGGTGATGAAGCATTGTCATTGGTAGTTGAAGAAGGGAAAAAAATAAACGCTCGGTTTATTTTTTTTTTGAAGGAGGGAAAATGTTATTTTTGAAAATTAGAAAACTTTAGGTTGAAGTTAAAATTGCTAGTTTTAAAAATTTAAGAAGAAAATATAATGAGTTTTATATTTTTTTAATATTATTAGTAAAATAACAATTTTATTTCAGTTTCTAACAAAAAAAAAATTTTAATAACAGTTAGCTTATAAATAAAATTCTAGATTTTTTGAATTCTATATATATGACTTAGAGAATTTGTAAAAACTTGAGTCGGAATAAGTCCTTTGGCTAAGTTTCATCACCTTTTGGCACCGCCCACTGCGTCGCATATTCACCACCCCACTACCCAATAGAAAGCAAACCCTTTTCTCAGAAGAAATCCTAACTTTTCTCTAATTAGTTGTTGCCTTGTATTCTTGGCCACTATACCTTTCTTCTTCTTCAAGAATTGAACCCCTCACAAATAAATAAATTCATACCTCAATCACCACAACTACACTTCTCTTCAGCCAGAAGAATAAGAACAGAAACAAATTACAATAGTAATGTGTCATCCAAGTTGTAATATTCCTTTGCCTAGTGGCTCTGATCACAGAAAGCGATTTGGGGAGCACCAACTGCCATCAAAGGTGGCGGCCGATAGAGGGGGTGGTGGTGTAACAAAGAAGTGTGTGTGTTCAACCACTACCCATCCAGGGTCTTTCAGGTGCAGGTATCATCGAAGTGGATACAAGTGGGGTCGTGCGATTAAGTCTGTAGTGTGATATATTCTAGGTTTTGAAAATTTTTTATATTTGTATGTAATTTCTCGTTTAGATTGTAGCACAATATGATCACTCACACCACTTGTTATGCAGAATGATATGATTCGAAACAGTCTTAAGTTGCAGAGACCATGTCTGTTTTTCCATGGCTGAACAAAGATAATGAAATTATTTTCTGTAGAAAAGGATATGGTTCCTGATTCAGGGAGATCATTAAGCTGATGATTACAAAAATATATATTACTCAATATTATGTTCTCCACTGTCACAAACTAGACATATGCTATTAGAATATTATTACATGCCTTATATTTTCATATTTAACATTAATTCCCAAACCTGATACAATTTTGTACACATAACAAGGCCAAGGACAACTCTGAATCTTTCAGCTCTGCTGCAGCTTTTGAATGCTGTCATTCATCACTGATCATAGTAAAAGATAACCGTCAGGGATTATACAAACATAACTACAAATAATTTTCAATAATTCACAGTTGGGAGATTTCTATGCAATGCCAAAACAGATTTTTTTAACTTGCTTGAAAGAGCTAGAATGCAGGAGTTGCAGTGATGATAACGTGATAAAATTTAAACAGAGAAGTGGGTTCTATGAATACTTAACAAAAAAATTGAAATTTTAATGGTTTCAAATCAGCACCTCAGTGTAGCAGTTCTGGCGAGCAATGGTCTGACTGGTTGTATTTACCACAACCTCGCATGATACTTTTGTCTGCTAAACAATTTCAAACACCAATGTAAAAGCATTAGTGGCTAGATCATGCTATCTTCAACCTTAAACAAACAAGTTAGTTTAACTTCAAAGTCAATTCAAGCAAAATCCAAACCTTGAAAAACGAGCAGTTAACAAAAGTGATACCAAAGTTAAGAAAAACTTTACCTTCAATGGAAACCCAAAGAAGAAGATCCCCAGGTGACCAGAAAATTCAGTAACAGTATCAATGGGCACCGCACCTCTGGCCAAGTCCTCCAGCAAAAACACAACATCAGATAACACTTTCACACATTCAAGCTCCAGCTCAGCTTCAACATAGGACGACCCAAGTGCTCTCACGTGACCATGGTGCGACTTCACGTGCCCCAGCCTCTTCCCTCTATACCCAACCGCAACGTCCAGGGTCTTGTAGTCCATTGAATAAACATCTACATTGTGAACCTTCAAAGTGACATTCATGGATATGTCGAGGCATATGCAGGGTTTTGTGTGGACTTGAATGTGTGTTAAGTGAAGTCTTTCGACCTTGACGATGGGATCGGATGGCCAAAAGATGTAAACCAGAGCAGCGAGGAGAAGAAGCGAAAGAGTGACGATTATGCGCCAGTTAGGCCCTGAAGTGGGGGAGTAAAAGTATGAGAGAATGGTGAAGTTCTGGTTTTGCGGTGGATGAGGTGGTAGAGGGGTGTAAAAATGGTGGTCCGGCGGTGGTGGTGGGTTAGTTTTGGAAGGAGCCATTGACGGTTTATGGGTTGAGAATGGTTTGGAAATTGCAGGGGGAAGTGTGTTGGGTACGAGGAAGGTGTGTCTCTTGTTTGTTTGCTCTTCAGTGGGTTTGTTTTTGTGCGGTGAAATAATGAGAAGGTGCTTGAGTGTGATCAGAATGGTGCATATTAATTTGTTGGCTAGCTAACTTTGATATATAAAAATATATAGATTGAAATAGTGATGAAGAAATGAGAGGATTTTTGGGGATTGGTTCCTCAGGTCCCAGCTCAGAGAACGGAACTTCTTGCAGGATAAATTTGTTAATGGGTAAATTTTGTGGCTTAAAGTTTGACCAAAATGCTTCATCTATATACGAATTCATGTACTTGACGTTAAGCTCCAGAAAAATGTTCACACAGAGCTGCAAAAAATGTGCTCGAACTTGCTTATTGATCATCTTTTTATCTTAAAATTTAAACATTTTTATATATATCATTATAACAAGTTATGTTTGTATTGACTACAAAACCATATATAGAGTTAACTGTTTGCTTTCTTGTAACATCTTGGTTCAATAAAATGGTTCACTGTCAAAATATTATCTATTTTGAATACACAATCTATCATAATTTTTATTTGAGTTTTACAATTTAATACATGTTTTAATAGGTTAGAAGTTTACTAACTTTTTAATAAGTTATATCTTAGCATGTCAAGCAATATAAAATATAAATATATATCCAACATTTTTTTTTGTGCTTTGCTAATTTGAGATTTGTTTAAGAATGTTACAATAATATCAAAAAAAACTTGTCTCCATATGAATTATGAGGCTTCCTTAGCTTTCATTTTTACTTTGAATTAATGGTTAAACGAGGAATAAATGTAAATGTATATATTTCAGAGTTCTGTTTTGTATTCTTAATTTGGTAAAATGGAAACCACTATTTTGGTTATATTATTAAACAAATCTTAGCTTTCACTCTTTCAAATATGATGAATTCACTTTCACAGTGTAAAGCATCTATACAATACTTTAATTATTAGGCTAATCCTTGTCTTCCTTACCTTTGGTGCTTTGTATGCATGCTTGCCATCTTATCTCACAACCTTTTTGACCTTTGCTCTCCTTTTAAGGTTATATGTGTCCTACTTGTATTAATTGAGATGATACTGTAATCTAATGGAGCTTTGTAGTGCAAAGGTTATGTCAAAGCCTCGCCTAAAAGTTAGATAGCATTATGACACCCGCAAGAAAGCAGTTCACTAAAACCAGACATTTTTATCTCTTCTGGTCAAATAATCAATAACGCCTGGAAGATTCAATAGCTATTGCTAGTTTTGCAATGTTACCTGACAATGACAAAATAAACTACCACATTGTTTAAACTGTGTCATTCAGATTCAATCCAGTCAGAAGAAGGTGAAAAGAAAAGTACACAGTATTTGGTTTCTCGTATATTTAATGAACTTATATAGAAGTGACCCCACTAACATATAATCTAACAGTCAAACCTGGCATATTTGTCAATGCAACACAGGATTTTAGAAGTCAAACCAACCATTCTTCTTCCCAGTCCTTGGAGTTTCTTGAGGAACAAAACAATACAACTGGTTCCTTTTTCAACTTCAGAATTGGTTTTGTTTTAATCATCTCAACAGGTTTTTATTTTTCTTTCTTTTCTTTGTATCTCATATTGATCATCAAGCGGCGTGCAATGGCAAGGCCTGGCAACAAGATTATACAAGCCAAGCTGGTGGGTATGTTTTGCTTTTTTATACATTTTATTTCCATCCTTTTTCTTTATGTCTTTGTTGCCTTTTCATTGTGTTGTTTCGCTGTTTTTTGGCTCTTTTTTTCCTTTTTCCATAAAACAATGGATCTGTGACTCCAGGATTTGTGTTTAAGACGCCTACAAGTCTATTTCAGATAATCTGAAATTTTGATTTTTAAGTTTGAAAATCACAAATCTTTGATGGGTATAAACTAGAGTATAAAGGGAATTTCAACACAGAAAAAAAAAAAAAAATCATAAAAGAGCCATTAAATTGAGTTAATGCCATTTCCACAATTCATCATATAACTAACATTAAAAATTGCTGCATAATCTTTCATGTTTAAGTCTTATCATCTTGTAATAAAGTATGCCATTTTGTTATTGCAACATTTAAAGAAGTCATACTATTGCAACATTTGATTTGCAGGTGCTTCTGGGGGACATGGGAACTGGGAAAACAAGTTTGGTATTAAGATTCATCAAAGGTCAATTTTACGATCACCAGGTTAATGCTGCTCAACTCTTGTTTCTTCTACTATTCTGTTAATTTTTTTTCTCTTTTAATTATTTGTTAATGTGTTGCATAGTTGAGGATCTTAGTTATGTTCATGTACAGGAGCCAACAATAGGGGCAGCATTTTTCACTCAGATATTATCCTTGACAGAAGCCACCGTAAAATTTGATATATGGGACACAGCAGGACAAGAGCGATACCATAGCTTGGCTCCTATGTACTATCGAGGCGCAGCCGCCGCGATTGTTGTGTATGACATCTCAAGCATGGTAACTATTCATTATCCTCCTTCTGGTTATATTTCATTTCGATATGTTTCATCTGTATTTTCTATTGATTCAACGACATTAAAAAAGATCAAATTAACGTGTTCACTTCCATGCCATATCCCAAAAGAGTGTGAAATTATCAGTCATTCATTTTTTCATTTCTTAAAAAAAACTGACGGCTGTATGCTGCTTGGCTCCAGGATACATTCATTAGAGCAAAGAAATGGGTGCAGGAATTGCAAAGACAAGGTAAGGGGAGAGATTTTAGAAGTGGTCTTCAATAAATTATAATGTTTTCTTTCTTTATTTAAAATTCCGCTTTATAATTGTGTTACTACCTTCAGGAAATCAAAATTTGGTGATGGCCTTGGTGGGAAACAAGTCTGACTTGCGTTCACATAGAGAGGTGGAAGCTGAGGTATTTGAAAAAAAATGTTTTTTTCATTTCCCTTCTAATGCCTGAGAAGTCGTTTGAATCTATCTATTTTTTTGTTTGTTTCTTCCAATGCAGGAAGCTGAACAATTTGCCCAAGAAAGTGGAATGTTTCACAAGGAAACTTCTGCAAAGACTGCCCAGAATATCAACGATCTTTTCTATGATATAGGTGAAGTTTAGTTACAAACACGTATCTTCATTGTAATTTTAGTTGATCACAAACATCGGTAAATAGTCAAGTACGTAAAGATAAAAATGGTTTCTTCTTTTTTGTAATTCGCAGCAAAAAGACTGGCAAGAATTAATCCTCCAAGGTCTTCAGGGATTACTCTAAACCATGAAACACAAGATAAGAGAAAACGGTTTTGTTGCTTAGGATGAGAGATGGTTCCTTTCAAGATTCCTGGAAATGGCTTTTTATTGCAGCTCTCTTTGAGTTTCACTGTGTAAAGTTGTGCTTGTTCTGTTTAGAGAACCTGGGCATTTTGCCTCAAGTTATGTGTTAATCTTGGTTCCCATAGTTCTCGTTTCAAGGAGTAATTTGTACATATGCTTATAAAATTTATGCAGGCACGTCTAAATTCATGAAGGGTTTCTTTCAAAGGAGCTCCAATTGCTTTCTATATATTGTTCTCATATCTTAACTGATTTAATACAGGCTTCTGAATTTAAATGGTGCACTTCATCAATACAAACACACAGATGAATTTAACATTTCATTCATTGAAAGCCACATCAATTTAATGACGATAAATATACAAAAATATACATAGTTTCTGGGTTGTTCTGTATAGAAAGCATATAAAGCTTCAATGGACACATACAAGCGAATTATACAAACCTAAAAAATCTATTCTCATGATGAGATTTCACTTAGCCTCTGGTGTTTGTGATATGGATCTCAATTCACTGTACGCTTTTGAACAAGCAAGAGATATATCGGACATTGCTCTAAAGAGCTCCGGCAAGTGAGTTTTAAGACTTTTTAAAGACTTCACTCTCACCTGAACGCATTGTCTCTGGTAGGCTTCCTCTTCCTCTTCCAAACGCTTCTTCACCATATCCACTTGAAACTTTCTTTCTTGAACAGCATCCTTGTGCATGCTATCTTCCTGATTCACATCATCAGGTGATCTTCGCTGCATATACTTTTGATGCCAGTCTTCAAATTGCCGAGTCTTACGCAAAAGCTCCTTCTTTGATTCCTCACATTTTTCCTTCAATTTCATTTCGTCTTCTTGATGGTCCATAATGGAATTAATTATGGCACCAAAGTTACTTATAGCACTTCTTGCTCCTTCATCTGGAAGTGTCTCTAGAAAATCATGCCAAGCAATCAGGAGCCTCTGAATGGGGGGAGTTGCAACCCTCGGAGGAGAAGAGACCTTTTCTTTCAAGCTGCTCTCTATGGGAATGAGATTTAGTTTTAACCAACAATTTAGAGCCTTTATGTATTCTTTCTGATGATCCATAAGCTTACAAAACCGTGCATGCCACTCTTGCACAACAGCCCACAGCTGCATCGTCCGCTCATGATGGTGCTCTGTTGTTTCCTTAGGGGATTGACTTATGTCCAAAAATTTTAGGTGAAACACAATCTTGAACTGCTGATCATGGTGAACATGCATGGTCCCCCACATCGTTGCCATCCTGCAGACCATACACCAATTATTATGGTTTCATCAAGTTTTAAAATACTTGTGGATACTCAGTATTCTTATGACTTACTGTAGGTACCTGAAAGCAAATAATCCAGAAGGCAAAGTATGCACAAAGAGCTAAGAAGTCAAATTAATTCTTTAATCAGTATGACCATGTGATCACTAATGGTTCTCAGCCTAGTCGCCTAATATAGGCTTTTCACGATGCCCCAAAATGGCAGCAGTTAGAAATAATAAGGAAAAAGAATATCAAAGTTCACAGGAGATTTTGTAAACTTGGAACATATCTTTCTCGGTGTGGCCCGATTTGATAGGTGTTGCCTGATTGATCAAATCATTTATCTATTTTATAAATCTTTCTATGCATGTGTGGTAATCATATCACATGCCTAGATAACACTGAATTAAACACCCTGTAACCAGTAAAATCCCATAGGATACCCTAGATTGATTTGCTGATTCCAATCAAACCCACTTCACTTAATTTTGGCTAAGCAAATTTTTTATCAAATTTCAAACAATTCAAAGACTTCTAAAATGTTTTTCTTGCATCCTCTAATGATTCCAATTGTATGTCAAACCATATACACAAGTCCCTATAATTCTCATACCACTAGTAAATATGGAGGCAGTAATCTGCTTAAGTGGAGAAGTTATTAGTTGAAAAAAAAAAAATTCTGGAATTACACAGCCAAAGAACAGTTCAAGCAAGTTTTATCTGTCAGTTTCTGCTCAGACTGCAACTTACCCATCAACAAGCTGAACAAGTTTTGGATACAGCTGTTCATCTCTTAGACGATTTATTTCTAGAACTGTTGAATCCATAGATTGCATATCGACAATATATCTAGTATGCAGATGACTCACAGTTGCTTTTATTTTCTCCAACGATTCAGAGTTGGCATCACGTCTCTTTGGCTTGCTTAGCAAAGCAACCTTCCTTTGGTACTCAAATTTCATTAGTTCACCAGCCTATAAGCAACATCAGTCCCAAATAAGAACCTGAAGATGAGACAATTGAATCTTTGCTTTTTGAAAAAGGAAGCATGAAAGTTGAACTTCTGTAGAAGGAGAAGTGTGTTATGCTAATATTGAAACCAAAACTCATTGTTTGATATCAACCAAACAGAAGAGAAAGGATAAAGGTTAAGGATGAATGTTTGAAGTAGAGTTGTACTTCTGAAGCACCCAAAAAAAAAAAAAATCAGCTTGGCAGTTCTTACACAAATAGTTATATCACCCTTCTGGCAACCTTACATTTTAAGGATGAAAACAAGGATTCAAATACACTATCACTTGGAATGGTGTAATTACAGGTGAGCACATTACAACAAGAAAAACATGATTTATAACAGACACTATTTCGGGCATGTGATTTTGTAATCCTACCAAGAGTGTAATAATCTTTGCATTCTCACTCCCTTCAGTTTTTAAGAACACATGTTCAGGAATGGTGAATTCGAGGAAGTTAATGGAAACAAACAACCACCTCCCTTCAAGAATCTTCATCCAGAATTTATTAAAACTAACGGAATGAAATCTATGAAGAGGGCAGCTATCTAGTTGCAAATGCAGACATGTGAAATTAGACATAAGGCAAACTAAAAATTCAAGCACCATGGATCACAAAAATCTGTATTGATCAAGAAATGACAGCAATGAAGTATATGAGCTAAATTAAATTCAATTTGTCAAGCCAAAACACTCCAACATACCTTCACTTCATGATAAAGCTTTTTTTCCCAAGCTAGTAATTTATCCAACACAGAGGCATGAGTTTCATGCTCTTCTGAGTCAAAGTCATCCTTCACATTGTCAACATTAGGCATTCCTCTAAATGACCGATTCCATGAAATAACACGCATCAACTTTGCTGAGTGATCAATGTGCCCTGAAGCGCAAATAGCAAGCTAATGACAAGCTAGTCTCAGTAAATTATATCACAAGAAATAAAGTTATTGCAAAACGGTTTAGTAAACTAATACTACAAATAACATAACCTGGACTAAATAAAAATCTTCAAAATCATCACCTAAATTAGCAAGACAGAGAAGTTGCTTAAACAGTCAATATTATACTGCAAAATAATATCTCATATTTTTTCACCACAACAATGTTGCATAATCAATTTGTTTGCCCAAATCAAACCTACACCATAAGTAGAATTAACCATCATTCTGGCCTATGTAACTTGTTATTTATTCATTAACAGTGTTACAGTTCACAGTTTAGCTTTTAAATTCTCAAGCAGTTTGAAACTTGATTCTTATGACATTCATCAACCCACTCAAACATAACTATTTCATGGATCATTATAAATTGCAATTTCTTAGTTCTTATAATTAAACACAATTACTATAACGAGAATTTCCGATCACTAAGCCAAAACAACTTGCAATTTTGCCAGCTAGCTCTTATCTATAAAGTCAAGTACACACACAAAATACTACACATTTCCTTAATTTAGATCCTAAATTATCACAGGCAATTAAAATAAATTCTTACTACAAAATTACCCCGATTATCAGCAAAATTGGAATGATAATGCAGCCGGGTGGCCTCCATCATCTTCGAAACATCATGAGCACTCTCCGACGTCTTCAAGAAATGATCATCCAAGTCTTTAAATATCTGTAATAAATTTACACTCCCTTTAACTACCCTCTTCTCCCCTCCTCCTCCCCCGGTTGCCTTCCCTCTCTTCAAATTTCTCCCGACACTCCCTCCTTCACCTGTAGGTCCCACCACCTTCTTCTCCTCTTCCACAGGTGGCGCCACCACGGTCACCTTCTGCTCCTCCACAGGTGGTACCACCGTTGCCACCTTCTCCTTCACATACTCCTCTCTTTTTGGCCTTTCATCAAACACCTTGTCAAGCTTCACCTCCTCCAAAGTTGACCCCGGTTGGGTATCCGGATTGAAAAAGTAATCATACACTTGCTGATGCTGATGGTGCGGCGCCGACATCACCCCACTGTTTTGAACTTGTGAGGCGTGTCTTTCCGGCGACGTGGAATTCACCACATTCTGATGATTCACATTCTTATTTCTACTGCTACTCCTCTTTCTCAAAATCAATTTCTCTTGATTCTCAATTTCATCCTCTTCATCAGCATCGTTCTCCTCGATAATAGTGGGTCCCACGCCGATAGGTTCCCTGGTTTTCGACGAGTTGACGAACTCCGGCATACTGGCAGCCCGTTGCAGCGGGGGAGGGTAGCCCGATGGGGGAGGAGGAGGCGGCGGTTTGATTGGATCAAAGGGCGCTTGCACGACGGCGGAGGCGGCGGCAGCCGATGATGACGAGTAAGATGCGTTGCCCTGAAAGGCGAGTTGCGGGTTTTGGACCTCGCCGTTGGCGTAGTCACTGAGGGCGGCTCCGATGTTCTTGACGGACATGGCGTAGGAAGAGTGAGCAGTGGCGAAGGCGTTGCGATAGGAGACAGCTTCTTTCATGAAGTTCTTCCGCTCTTTGCATCGCGTGACGGCTTCTGCGTTCTCGATCTTCGATTGGACGCAACCCATGTGGAGTCGTTCTATCGATCTGGAGTTTCGAATTGAGTTGAAGAATTGAGTGAGGCTCAGCTAACTGTACTGTACAGAGATGAACCGAGAAAGTATTGGTTTACCTTGGTGGAGAAGAGGAAGATGGTTCCAAGTCATCCAATGAACTCAAACGATGACGTAGTAGGATTGTTACTGCTAGAAAAGCGGTGTCGTAGCTTTTGTTTATGCATTCATTTTTCCAGCGGAATGAGTAACGCTAGATTTGGCTAAGTCAAACTTAAACTTATCATCGTGATTTATATAGAATTAAGTTTGAGTTTGAATTTATTTTACTTAAGTTTAAACTTGACTCATTTCAAATAAGTTTGAATTTGACTCGTTATAAAAAAGTCAAACTCAAATTGAACTTTTAACTTTAAAACAATATCATTTTAATACATATCGATCAAAATGATATTGTTTTGTATTAAAATTTTTAGCTTATACACTTAACGAGTTAAACACTCCAAAGTTCAAATTTGAAAACTTTGAATTTTTTTATTCGAACTCGTTTGAGCTTAACTCATTTTGGGTTCATTTAAATTGAGCTCGAGAACTAGAAGGGATAGGGAAGAGATTGATATCCCCATCCTCATTCTTGTAGAGTATATCAATACCCATCTTCAACCTGTTCCCATTACAGAGATAATAAGAATTTTTTATCTCTTCCTTATAAAGAAAAATCTATTTCTCATCCTCTCTTTATCTTTATGGAAAAAAATCTTCTCTCTATATCTTTAAAATATAATATAAACATATTAAATAACAAAATTAAATAAAATTAAAATCAAACTCACTATTTCAAATGTCACAAATGTAATATATTAATCACTTTAATATGCACAATAAAAACATAAATAAATTTTAAAAATATAAATAATATAAAATTATAAAGATATATTAATATTTTAAACAAAAATATTAATATAAAAAGGTAGAGATGCAGATGAGGATAAGGGTGGGGACGGGGAAAAATAGGAAGGAGACACATATATTCTCATCGTTGACTGCAGAGAGATAACATTTCTTCACCACCCATCATGCCCAAAAAATTAACTAACTCCCAATTATCTTATGATAGAAAACTTGTAATGGAACAGAGGACATGGTAGGCATGTGAACCACTTTTTCAGTCAAAATTTGTAATGGAACAAAAGAGAAGGGTCGAGAGACAAGGAAAGTGAGACAGTATTTTTGACATCTTTTGTTTATTGTAAGACAAGATTGTGGGTTATACTGTCGAAACTCGCACAGTATGTCACGTTTATGGGTTGTAGTTTGTTGTGTCTATGAGTCATTACATGTTAACATTTGGTATGGTAAGGCCTTATGTCGTGTTTTTGGATGTTAATCTGTGTTATGGGCTATACTTTTTTAGAAAGGGTCGGACATATTGACCCTTAGACATGTCAGGTGTTTACCATTATTTTGAACCCTCCTATTCTAAAATCTAAGTTTCTTAAGCATGTCAAGTGTGTTGAATATGTCTTTTATTTCACATACGATGATTACTCAAGTCAAGAACAACATTCATAAAATCTCTTAAAAAATGAACCTACACACTCAATTGACCTATTCCAATAACATAAAACCAACCATGATGACCGAAATCCTCAAAGATCACATATGAAATCGAGTTATGTTCGAAGAATAAGTGTATTGGTTAAAAATGGAACATCGAAGTTGGTATCATTTGATCCAAGTCAAAATCTTGTTGCATGTGAGTGGATTTTTCTAAACTAAATGAAACTCTTGGTGGTCTTGCTAACATATTTAAGGTTCATTGGGTTACAAATGGCTTTCACCAAAGACCTAGAGTAGATTATAATGACAAGTTCAATCTTGTGATTAAACCAACACCCATTCATATTATTTTTAGTATAGTTGTCAATCGTGATTGGTCTACAAAACAACTTGATGTTAACAATATTTTCTTTTAAGATGAGTCTTAGAAAATATCTACGCGTTCCAACTATTAGCTCTTATAAATAACGATAATCTAACACACTTACAAACTCTAAAAAGTCATCTACAACCTAAAATAAGCTCCTTGAGATTGGTATCAAAAACTTATAAATTTCTTTCTTTCATCTGATTTTAAGAATTCATATGTTAATATTTTTCTCTTCATTTTCAATGTTGATGATTATTTCTATATCTTATTGTTTAAGCCGATGACATAATTCTTATGGGTAACAATACTACCATGGTAGATCAATTTGTGACTGCTCTTGCTCAGCAATTTTCCACCAGGGATCTTGGGTTGTTGACTCATTTTTTGGGTGTAGAAGTTGTTCCCAACAAGAAGGTATCCCAATTTCTCAATGACGCTATATTTAGGATCTCTTAACACAAATAAAAATGCGCGAAGCCAAACCTGTCTCACTCCAATGCTAACCGGTCCTCTACACTCAGCTCTGGTTTATTCGATCTTTCTTCGTAAAGAACAGAAGTGGGCATTCTACAATATTTAGTCATTGTTTTGGTGGTAATTACTTTATGAAATAATGTTCAAAGTGTTAGTTTAATACTGTAAGGTTTAAAGTTAAATTACACAGAGAAAGGATTATCAACACTTGCAATGACCAAAAAATTTCATCCAGAAGGTGAATTTCAAACATCAATGCAATACAAGAACGTGAAATGAATCAATCTTTACAAAACAAGAGAATAAACCAATTGAAACTAGTTCATATCTAAGCTTCTAAGGCTAAATATAGATTCCTCATTTAGTCATTTTATCGCCCTCTAAGAGCCGCAAGCCTTGCGGCCAAATCATCATAATCCGGCAGTTTTGGATGCACATGACCTGCTGCCGCCGCCTCAGACTTTGCATTTATGTGCCTTACCACCCCGTCAGTTTCCTCGTATTGATTTCCCAGTGGATCTGTTCTTGTATTTTTGTGCCTAGTGGCTTCATATGTGTCATCACTTTCTTGCCCCGGGGTCTTCTTCTTACTGTAATGCATCAGCAGTTGATCAATTTTCTTTTCCTCTTCATCTCTCACATCCCCACCATCGTTGAGCATCGCCTGCAAACGGGGACTTACTTTGCGAGCCACTCCATTGCCAGCCATTTCACGACCTGGTGGCGGTTTCAAGTTGCTTTTCGTATATGGGGGATCTTTGTACTTATATTGTTGTGCATTTAAATTATAATTTGATCTCGTGGGTTCCATTACATTGTTTCCTCCCTTCGCATTACTGTGTTCAACATAAGGAGGGATAAGTCCATTGTGAACGGGCTTCCTGCTATCAACTTCATCTTCAGAAAAACTTCCTGCTGAACTAAAACCAGTCCGTTGGCTGTCTTGGCTGGTGCTGCTGTCTCCTCTTCTATGATTCGAAAGGGCTTCATCTTCACTACCGCTAGGCACATTGTACCTCTCATAAAGGGTATCCTTCCTTGTATTAGATGTTGTCACATTAGCCCCCCTCTCGTCACTCATTTTTTTGTCACCATTGCGGCTGTCCGTTACCAGTAAACCATCACTGTTCTTTTTATGCTGATTGTATCCATCATAGTCAGTATCCTTCCTTCTGTTTGATGATGGCACATCCTGAACCCTCACATCACTCATTTTTTTCTCACTATCGTGGCTTTCCCTAACTTGTAAGGCATCATCCTTTTTTTTATGCTTATTATAACCGTCATTGCTGCTATCATGAACAGCTTCTCGCACAGGCTTGCTCTGCAGCAGATTCATAAATGTTAAATAATCAGTTCAAGCATTCCGAAGCTGAATGTAATTTAATTTCTAGCGCATCAAGTACTATCAAATTCTATTCAACAAGACAATCCTGTTGAATATCCCTATGCCTTGAGCATGCCATATAAGAGTTTCATAATGCTTACTTGCGCTGCTGGTGCAGGTTTAAACAATTGCTTTCTTAAAGACCGAGGATCCCACAGAATGGATAATTCTTGTGCCACTTCCTCCAGTATCTGAATCTTTCTCTCCTGTGAGGGGTGCTCTGGATTCAACTTTGCAACAAACTACACATGAAAAAAATAACCGGGTTAGTACCTAATACTCTCCTAAGCATAAAGAGTTCTACTTCTATGGTTATGGATTCTCACCTCTTTACTGACAAAACTTTCCAGGGAACTTCCAAATCTTTCAGTAAATACAGTTCTGAGTTCGCGTACTTCTGGCAAGTCAGCAAATCTAGCTGCAGCATGCATCAGAGTTGCAACAGCTTCTCTGCATTCACTAGGGCATTCTCTGAAACGTGAAGAATAAAAAAGAATGTGAATATCCCAGAAAAAAAAGTTAAAAAGCCAAAGTACTCACTTAGGCATAAAGAACACTCAAAATATCAACCAAAGCAAAATAATAGCCTCATTCACCTCTGATTCTCCATGTTTGAGAGGTTACTATAGATGGTGGAAATGCACTGTTCCAAGTACTCATAGCAGAATGTCATGTTTTTCTCTGCCAGAAACCCTTCTACCTGTTTCAACATCAGAAATAAATCAAACAGTTTTAACTGTTGATGATTTACTTTTTTATAATTTAAATTCATCTAATCAAATAGTGACTTAATTCAAAAATTAGTTTTAATTATTACTGCCCATAATTTTTTTTATGGATCATAAGTCAGGACACATTACACATTAATTACAAGCTGTACTTATTTTACTGTAATTATCTACCAAAGAAATGTTTCTTATTTATTTCAGGGCTGAGAAAATATAAACACCCGCAAAATACTATATATGGACCAAATCCTGCCATAGAGTTTATAGCATTCCTATCGATAGAATGAATTTTGTGGTTCATTCAGGAGAGAGAATGGATATGGACGCACCAGAGACTCAGTGGGGGCATTTCATTTATATTAATTAGAAGTAATACAAAAATTATGTCGAAGCCATGTTACACTAGAAGAAGAAAACAATAGCAAGATCCCATATCTTATAAAAAACATATATTTTGATATTGTTTATACAATATAACAATAACGCCAAAACGTATGCAGAAAGCATAAAAAGAGGAAGAAGAATATGGAAATTGTAATCTTTGATTCCAAAATGAAAACTAAAAGCGATGTTTACCCTGCCATATGCATTTAAGTCAAGCCCCTTTCTGAGAAGTTCAGCAAGATCATTCTTCAGATATGTATACACCACTGATTTCTTCTTCTTCACTGTCTCCAGCCTCGTCTTTGAAAGCTTCAACAACGATTTACTGTATCAAAAAAATAAATAAACAAACAGAAGACACAAAGAAACGAAGACAACAGAACACATAAATTAATATAAAAAAACTTACCATTTTTTGTAGAACTTGGATCTCATAGCGTGAAACATGATTGAATATGCAAAAAAAGAGTAAACAGAGCACCCACAATTACTCTGTTCTGGTTATTATGGCTCAATGAAACGAAGATCAATCAACAAAGAAAAGAATAACAGCAGTGAAAAAAATCCCAGCCTTTCCAAGAACTTGCATTCAAGAAACTCAAGAGGCTGAAAAGAAACGCATATTGTTGAAGAATCGAAGAAGTGGGTATAAAAAGAATGAATTAATAATACGAGAGGAACGGAAGTTGAGAGGCTACAGAGAGAGAGAGAGAGAGAGACTAAGTTGTGTTATTTATAATTTTATATGTATGAAGTCTAGCGGCAGAGAATGAAAGCTGGGAGAGAGGGAGACGGAGAGATAGGGAGAGAATCTGCCACGTGGAATGCTCTTTCTGCCCAGTTGATTTTTCCCGCGGGATTTTAACGTCCTGGATGTTCACTTTCCCTAATCAGTAATTAATTGAAGTTTAATTATGAGATTAATATGGAACGTGTTCATAAAATTATGATTAAATTTTGTTTATCTATCTTCTACTATTGGTTTAATTGATCAATCAAAAAATTTTAATTTTGATTTTGAATATACGATTGACTTTCAGGATAATTGTCTTTTTGAAAAAGACATGGATAATTGTGTAAATGGGGATAATCTGAAAGCCATTTCAGGAATTTTTGAATTTACCTTTTTTATAAATAGATAAAGCATGAGGTTAAAAAAGAAGGAAATGTGAGGCAACCCGGATGAAGCTGGCCAAGCTTCTCGGCTCTACTAGGATTTACTTTACACATATATGACAACAATGTCTCCACAGAATTTTCATTAATTTATATTTTTCATTCTAATTTTAGACAATAAATCTTCATTAAAATTCATGGGTTTTACACTTATTCATTTTTCATTTCTGATTAGTCAAGAATTTTTATGGATTTGATATCACCCTCAAGCTGATGTCGAGTGAAGTGGTAGTAATGGTGTAAAATATTGACCATTTCAGTTATGGGTTAAATATTTTAGATTAAAGAAGGTTGAATCTTGAAATTTTCATGGCCAAATTTGGAGGTTTTAAGGTCTATGGTGACGTTTATATGAGAGATACTTACCCCTTAAACTTTGATTCTGTATGTTCAAGAGAGAGACCTTGTCAAATATGCTGACCAAAATCCAACCCAGTCCATAAAGTTAATAGTTATTTATAGAACGATTCTGATTTGTTGCTTAAAAAACCTCAAGATAATGCAAGGGACTAGGTAAAGCAGGCTGGCCTGGCCTGGCTGTTTCCACCCACATGCATCATGCTACACCACAGCAGGCTGGAATATTCATTAAAAAAAGAAGAAGAAAAGGAGGCAGGATTTCCAATTAAATTACTTGGCAAAATGACATTGCTTGTAGAGCAGATAAACTGAAAAAGGGGCAAGTGAAGCTAGCAGGCTTGTTGGTTGATACACCACAGCTGTGATGCCAGTTGTTTTCTTTGTTGAACAGTGTCAAACGTTCTCCATCTTTTCTGAATCTTCCTTTTCCTCTGGTTTCTTTAAATAATAAAATACAATCAATCAATTTCTTTTTCGTAGAACCAATCATTTACAACAAGATCCCAGTATAATTATAGGCTTTTGAAAAGAACATTCATTTCCTTTTATCAAGGAACCGTATTAAACGGCACCGCTTTGGGTTGATCTCTCTCCATCATTACTTGGTTAAAACTAAAACTGACATCATATATTTAAAGGAAAAAAACACGTCATCCTAGGATTGATGAAGTCTCCGTCAAAGTTGTTGATGTCGAAAAAATACCAAACCGACCTTAAAGTTTCAATAATCACCAATAAATAGAAAAGTTTATTAAGTTAACAGAGGGACCCCAACTTTTAACAATTGTTTCATACGACAAAATTAACTGAATGGATATATAAAGTCTATTTTGCCCTTAAACAAATTTTAAAATTATCATCTCTACTTCCCTTCCCCTTGAATAGGCTAGAACAGCCCCATTCCACCTCCTCCACCCTGATGAGAGATTTTACCCCCTTCTAAAATTTAATTTCTTTTTACGGATTTGCATCGGTGTTCAAAAAAATGATTAGAAAAAAGGGAAAAAAAACTTTTAAAAAGTTGTTTGAATAATAATAAAGAATATGAATTTAAATTTTTTTATATAACATTTAAGATTAAGTTATAAATTTATTTGATATAATGATTGTTAGATTGATAATTGTATCAAACTCGAATAGAATTCCTTGTAATAAAATTAGATTTTGTTGTAATATATTGAATCTATAAGTGTGAAGATCGAACCCAAATTATACAAAATCTATAACAGTTATATATCATTTATTTATATTATTTCTATTAGATATGAGACTTTTTTATCTCTAATATTTTCGTTCAAATGTAATTACCATAAGTTGTTAGACTTATTGTTTGACTTAATCAAATTTTTACTGAGTATATTATCATTTATATCTAAAAACAATTTAAACTGTTAGAGATTTTTACCCAATGTTGTGGGTTCAAGTGTTAGCCTAATGTTCTTCTATATGCGATTTAAAATGCTGAATTTTTTTATAGAGCTAAGTGTCATTAACCATCAAAATAGATTATAATCAAAATGGGTTCACATTCGAACATGAAACATTAATTATTTAATTAGTGATGATTATTGGTCAGGAGAAGTTTTATAGTTTGGTCGTTGGATTATTTGGTTGTTGAGTTAAGCATCTTATGTAATATAATAATGCTTCCCTCTCGATTCAGTTGTACATATTTTAATCAGTTATTCGAATGGAAGCATATGATCAGACAGTTAAAATTTCCCGTAAGCAAATAAATTTATTCAATGAATATTATTTTCTAATTGAAACTGTAATTTTTTTTTTTTTTTACTGTCAAATTTTGTTGCAAGATAAGAAGAAAGAAATTTAGAAAAGATTTATGAACAATGTGGCGTGGCTAAATTTTCTAAACACATATGCTTACAATTTAAGCCACTGTACATACATACATTACATTCTACTGAAAAAATATTATTAATATGATTACACAAGAAACACGCAAAATATATTATTGTAAAATAAAAGTTTGACTTCTAAGCAAACTAATAATATCAACATCTCAGATTTATATTATAATGTTAATCGGGAACGTTTTTCTCTACTAAACCATTGGATGTTTCTATCAGTTATCGACTTTTTCAATAATCTGAATCATCTGATGGTTGAAATTTGAGATAAGGGAAATATTATTTTAGAGAGTATTAGTCATTTTCTTTGAATTTTTATGTGACCAAATTCAAAAGATAACTTATGGAAGAAGTTGAGAATATTTGATTTAGTTTAAAAAAAAAATAAATAGAGCAATTATAATGTATGAACACAAATCAAACAAAACTACTAAAATTGCATTTTATTTTCTGAAAACAAGGCTGAAAAGCAAAGATGATTTAGTTTCTATTCTATGTTCAGATTTTACCCCATGGGGCTCTTGTGGAAGAGGTGAAGAATTATGTTGAAAATTGTAGATGATTTTATTTGTGTTTGTGAATTTTGTATTTGACATTTCAGGTGGAGAACGAGCATTCCAATAGTAAACAAACATTCCAATTTGAAGCACATATATTCCATTTGAATCTTCAAATTATGACAAAATGTCGAGTGATATTCCAATATAAATGATCATGACAAGTTTTAAAATAGGCTTTCAATTAAATGAAATGATTATTCAATCGTGGATATAAATTTATTATGTTTGCTGGTTTTAGAGAGTTTTGAAAGGTTTAAGAGAGAGGCTAGAGTTTTATTTTATACTTGATATTAGAGAGAGTTTTAAATCTCTCTTGTTCTCTTTGTACTAAAACTTCAGTATTAGTGATTTCTTCATTTTTTATTTATGATTTTCTTTTTTCATTTTACCTTTTTCAGGTAAATTTTTGTGTTCTTTTGTTTGATTATTTTGTGTTGCTTTAATCATTTGATATTTAGGTTTCCGAATAATGTGGCCTAATGTTTAAAGGTGGCAAAAAAATTGTAGAAAATTATATACTAATTATAAAAGGTCGCTAGATAAAAAGGCATCCAGCCCTATCTTTTTGTAGAAGAACAAGTAATATGCATAGGCCAGCTAGAATTTATATGGTCAACAGCGGCAAGCTAAAATTTGAATAAAACCCATGTCATTATCTTTTGTCAGTGCTAACGGATAGCGAAGTTTTGAGAAAAAAATATGATGCAAAGCAGAAGCTCTTCAAGCTGAAAGCCTGCTCTTATTTCCAGATTGCGCATATACAAGTGGCAGCCAAAGAGAAGAAACTTAATGGAGCCAGACACCAAGATGATAACTCAAAACATTTGAGATTAGAAGCCGGCAAGACTATTATGCAATGACAACACCAGTTAATTTGATTAACTGATAATTCTGTGTCCAGATAAAGGCTTTTGTATTTCCTGAAAACTTGGTCGTATAATAATCCATGTTAACGTTGTCCCATTATTTGCTTAAGCTTTTAATTGCCGACTAAGTAGCATTGCAAGCTTGATTAGATGGATGAATCGCCTCCTGTTCCTCTTTTTTTATCGTCCTTGATGTTGAAACATTTATAAACTAAATTCATGGCTAATTAAATTCAACCATGTTTCAGAAATAAATGTATACAACTCAACTGTGCATTTGTAGTGAATCCTTCCGAAAGTATGCAAGCATTTCAATGGCTATCAAAGAAAGACGTAGAATCCAATTGGGCTTTTCAGTCCTCATGGTACTACAGTTTTTCGCAGAGGAAAGTCTAGCACAAGCCATTAAACTTGGTATCCATCTCATTGATGGGGAGAAGGTGGTTTCGCCTTTTGGGAAATACACCATGAAATTTTTTAGTCCGAGCTATACAGAAAAACGCTACTTAGGATATTCTACAGGGATGAGGAGGTGGTGTGGGTTGCGAACCGACACACCCCAATTTTAGATGAATCTGGATGGCTTACAATCAGTTTTGATGGCAATTTGAAAATTTTATATTGCAATAACTTCCCATGAAAAAAACATATTGTATATTTGTTACTCTACTCCAAACTGGGAATCTTGTTCTCCGTAACAGGAATTTTAATGGAACAATGGAAGGTAATGTGGCAAAGCTTTGATTATCCGACTGATACACTTTTCCAGGAACGAAACTTGGGATCAACTTGCAAACTGGGCACCAATGGTTCCTTCAATCCTGGATTAGTGACAAATCTCCTGCTCAAGGTTCATTTTCGCTAGGTTTGGATCGAAATGTCAAAAGCCAGCTTATCCTCTGGTGGCGCGGGGAAGTATACCAGATTAGTAAGCTTTGGCTAAATAAGAAATTTGATTATTCTAGTTCATGGACTCAAGGTAACTACGAATTCAGTCTCATTTCAAATGAACAAGAAATATATTTCACTTATTCTCTTATTAGTTAACAGCCATCTAAACTACTGAAAATTCTACCGGATAGTAGCTTGTCTGTTTCGGAGCTTGGAATTGATATGTCTCAGAGAGCTCCTAGCTGTAGGAGGGATGTTGTTTATTTCCAGAGCAAATATGGTTTTATGTCTAGAGAAGGATTCAAGTTCAAAGAAAGTGAAAACATGAGCCACGCCGATCGTGAATTGAAATGCTGGAATAATTGTTCTTGTTTTGCCTATACTACTGGAGATTTTGCTACCAGCTGCGAGATCTGGGGCAGGGAGGCAGTTTTTACACAAGGTAAATGGGATGACATCAATTCACGGAAAATACACAATCTTGAACCCAGAAGTAAGCCTATTCTTAAATGCTGATGTTTGACTTCATACCAGACAAAAAATTTCATCACCCCTGGAAAGAAAGCAATGTTTCATAATACATTCAGTTATGATATTTGTATGCATTTCATTGCAGAAATGAAGTTGTGGGGGTGGCTGATTATTGTAGGAGGAACTCCACCTGTAATCCTGTTGTGTTTCTTGTGTTATGGCTCATGGAGAAAGTACAAGGCCAAAGGTAAACAATCTGTAATTTTGATGTTAGTTTTTCATGTAAATTCTATACAGTATTTAATATTGGAGTATTTATCCTTTTCCATTTCCCCTTCTACTTCCAGCTCAAATCAAGTCAATATAGAATAAAAAATCCCATCACACATGTAAGCAAACCACGGGGAAAAGATATGCATGTTAACAAAGTCGCGAATCTAAAGGAAGATCATCATATATTTTTAATGCAGAAGAAAAATGGTGGTTGCCATAAACCATTGCAGCAGGAATAGCTTTATTGGTTCCAATATTAAGCTACTTGTGCTATCAGATACTAAAGAAACTTATGACAAAAGGTAATAAGGTGGAAGTTAATATAAAAGATGTTACAATAATTAGAATAGAATGATGCAATTTCTTTGTATGTTAATCAGTTGAAAACACAATAAACCGAAAAAAGCCAGTAAATGAACTTGGAGAGAATGCTTTACTTCTGACGGAATATGGCAAAGGAAAAACAAAAGAGATAGATTTGAGCATCAGCCGCGACTTAAAGATATTTGATTTTCAAACAATTGCAGATGCTACAAATAATTTCTCAACTACAAATAAGCTGGGGGAGGGTGGCTTTGGTCCAGTATATAAGGTAAAAGCTATAAATTTCTTTTTGGGTTGTGATATTAGCAATATGATTTCTGATTCTATGATATTAATGTTTTCAGGGACAATTATTGGATGGGCAAGAAATAGCTGCAAAAAGACTCATAGGAAGATCAGGACAAGGAATAATAGAGTTCAAGAATGAAGTTAAAGTCATTGCAAAACTCCAACACAATAATCTTGCGAAACTCTTAGGATGTTCTCTTCATGGAGAAGAAAAGATTATAGTTTATGAATATCTACCTAACAAAAGCTTGGATGTATATATATTCGGCAAATTTTTTAATAGATATTATAGAATTTTGCAACAATAGATCTTTCACATATCAATATGTCATTTTTCTTTGTTTATGTTTTGAAACAGATTATGATAAGGAGAAGTTGCTAAATTGGAAGAAATGTTTTAATATAATTGAAAGAATTGCTCAAAGATTTCTTTATCTTCATAAACGTTTTAGATTAGAGTGATTCATAAAGACTTAAAAACCAATAACATTTTACTTGATAACCAAATGAATCCAAAGATATCAGATTTTGACATGGTTAGAATTTTTTAGATGAGTGAATCAGTAGTAAACACAAATAGAGTTTGTGGAAAATCGTAAGTTTCTCCTACATTTACAAATGCAGCTAGCTTCCTGTATTATGCATAACCTTTTTAGCTTTTAACATACTAAAAACTATATTCTTTACTAGTTATATGTCTCCAAAGTATGCTATGAATGGAATTCTGTCGACTAAAGTCGATGTAATTAGCTTCGGAGTCTTAGTACTGGAAATTATAAGCGGCAAGAAGAACAATAGTTGCTGTCATGCAGAGAGCCCACTCAACCTTACAGGATATGTGAGACTACTGGAGATAGCATTTGAATTTCAAACATTTTGGATAGTATGCAGTCTAACTTAAAGTAATACTGTATGAATGATCCTCATATTTGTTCAGGCGTGCCAGCTGTGGAGAGAAGGTATAGGCTTAGAGATAGTAGATCCTACACTGGATGAATGCTCGGGTAATGAAGTACTGAGATGTCTTCATGTGGGTCTTTTATGCGTGCAAGATCAAGCGAGGGATAGACCGGCAATGTTTGATGTGGTTTCTATGCTCACAAATGGAACTATGCTCCTAGATGATCCAAAACAGCCAGCATTTTTCATCAATGTTTCTTCTGAGGAGCCAGAAGTTCATGAAATTCAGCCACATGATTGTTCTACCAATGATGTAACAATTTCAGAGATGGTAGCAAGATAAACATGCTAGTAACATAATCATAAAGGCCAAATTACAAGCACAAATATGTAGTTCTTTGATGTATAAAGATGTTTGAATCATTCTTCCAAAGAGATACAACAAACACCTTTACTCTTGGTTTTATCTTTGGAGGCCCTTCGTCCTAACACAAGTACATCTATCATTTGGATCGCCATATGCTTTTTTTCACTGGATAGTCTTCTCTTCCTAAATTTTATAATTAATAAACATATTTTTGAACCTGGACACACAACAATTAAAATTCAAAGCAGGAAAATTGGAGGCATCTACTTCATGTAATTAACTACATGCATTAAAAATTGGAAAATTCTATGAAATACAAGATATTTATGAACCCGAAGAATATACAATTCGATAAACACAACCCTCAAAACTGTCGGTAAAAAATGGGTTCGTATGAGGCTGAAACCTCAAACACTTAAACCATACAATTAGGGCTGGACTCGAGCCGAGCTCGAGCTGGCTTGGGTTGGTTCAATAGATTTTTTTTAAATTTTTTATACAAAACGACGTCGTTTTGATCTATATATATATACAAAACGATGTCGTTTTGATATGAAAAACGAGTCGAGTCAAAAACGAGCTGAACTCGAGCCGAGCCGAGTTCGGCTCGAGTCGAACTCGAGCCGAACTCGAGCTGGTCATAAATAAACTGAGCCGAGCTCGAGCTAGCTACGAACCGAGCCGGCTCGACTCAAATCTAGCCCTACATACAATTAAGAAAATAAACGATTCAACTTATGTCTAATAAAGAAAATCAATTGAATGACCTAATAAAATATTAAATAAGTCATTTTACTTTTAGAAAGCTTTAAAAAAATAAATAAAAAGCAACTAGAGGAAAATAATCCATCGCACGTGGAACGCACGTGCAGGTCCTATAAATCTCTATTAATAGCTAGGTTAACGAGTATCGAGCAACAATTACGAGACTCCCATAATTGTTAAGTTAGGGTTTGATCTCCCGATTTCTTCTCCATTTTCGAATTTCAGACCAAACCCTAATCTAATTCTCAGCCATGTCGTCAAAACAAGGTTCATACTACCACCCGGGATTTCTTCGATTTGATCAATTTGATGTTTCATTTTTAATTTATAAGCTTTTTGTCTATTTTGCTTAAATTTTTTTGGGGATTTGTGTAGGTGGAAAGGCCAAGCCTTTGAAGCAACCAAAGGCTGAAAAGAAAGAATACGATGACGTAAATCTATTTGTTTTTCGATTGTTTTTATTAATTATTGATTAATTTTATATTTCATGTTCTGTTCTGGTTTATATGTTTTTCTTTTTGGTTGAATTATGAGTAATTTTGATTACCTTGTATCGACTAGTGATTTTTCTCGAAAAGATTAGCGAATGCCAAATTGTTATGTAATTTATGAATTTATGATTTCGGTGTTGATTTAGTTTAGGGCTTTGTTGATTTTCAATTTTTTATTCAATGACGTAATACATTCTCACCTATGATTTTTAATTGTTTTACAATCAGTTAGCTATTTTGTGCTTGTTGGATGCATTGCTTTTGTACCGGTGATCTTAAGGCTTATTTTTAGGTAAATTTAGTGGTTTTAGATACTATGAATGCAATATCAGGTAGAAATATTTACCCCATATAGGTTTGTTGGTGGTATTGGCTTTTTCCCCCTATAAAGATGGTTTATTCTCGTAATCATATGTAGTTGTTGATTTTAAGCTTGGCTTTGTTCTGTTTATTTACACCCTAGGGTCTTGGCTTTTGAAAGGGCTGCTATATTGAGTTGTTGGGTTCTCCAGTTTCTTCATTTGTGCAAATATTCTGCTTTATTTGTTGGCTCTTATCTCATGAAATATGTTTGCTTTATGCAGAATGATATGGCCAACCTTCAGAAAAAGAAGGAGGAGGAGAAGGTGAAACATTGATTCCTGGAGTCTATTGGTTGTTTTCTGACTGTGACAAGGGATTAATTTTATTTGATTAATATGATGAACAGGCCCTAAAGGAGCTTAGAGCCAAGGCACAGCAGAAGGGAGCATTTGGAGGTTCTGGACTCAAGAAGAGTGGGAAGAAATGAGGGTTTTAAAACCCACCCACCCAAATCTCAATACATACTACAGTCGTATGTAATGTGATTACGAATTTCATTATCAAGCGTACATTGATTAGTGTGGTTTCTGTTATGTTTCGTGTGACATCTGTTTCGTGAATGTTATGGCATAGTTTCATAGTAAGACTGGTACCAAACTTGGGGTTGGTGTCCCTACGTAAAACCTTATGAATTTGAGTTGATCATTTGTGCCTTTCCTGTGTCAAAATAATATGCCTTCATGTAGTTTTATGAAATTGATTCCATTTGATGTGTCTTTTTGATTTGTCTTGCCCAATTAAGCATTTCAGAGTATTAGTTGATACCTTGTGCAGCTATAATGAATACCAATTTGAGTACTATTGATAATGTTGAATTAAGGGTAAAGTTATATAGTTATACATTGTCATTGGTATCTAAATTGGTATTAATTATATGTGCATATGATATTACTTCTTATAAATTAGATTAATTACAAAATGTAGAATTGATAAAACGAGGATGGACTGGTTCATAAATAATAGGCGTAAATGTTTCATCCAAAATTTATTCACATTTTATACAAATTCTAACTCAAAATCATGTGCACAAGGTTGAGAAGTTTGCCTGAGTTTTCTAAATCCTATCTTGTGAGGGATCCCAAGTTTTGATAAATCACAAAAACATATAAGCCTTTGTCTCTGTTGATGGAGATCTTGCAAATGGAGAAGTCTGGCTTCTTCCCTCTATCTTGTGAGGGATCCGAAAGTTTGATAAGTGAGTAGAACATGGCTTTTAGAGATTCCATAAGTGTTCACATCAACACGCACAAAGATATTGAAATTTTGGGTGCTGAGTAAACCATGTTCAAAGGGGTGTGCATTTTAGCGTAAAAACTGTGCCAAATCCAGGAAAGAATGCATGAAGTCATCTTCGGAAAATTTAATCTCTTGCAATGTCAGGATACATTTGGGTTAGTACTAGACTGACAATGATATTGGGCAAGGCAGAATGCAATAGTTATCCAGATCTACGCTATCCTCTCTCAAACACTTGACAAATCAGTTCCTGTCAACGATTGTTCTTACAAATAGGGCTGGATTTGAACTAAGCCCGTTCGAGCTCTAGCTCGGCTCGAATGAGCTCAAAACTAGCCAGTCCTAAGCAAGCTCGAGCCAATATTTTTGAACTTGAGACGAGCTCGAGTTTACTCATCAAAGTTTGTGAGTTAAAAATTTTGATATAAAACGACATCGTTTTAATAACGAATTAATTAAAAGCTCAAACTTGAAACGAGCCGAGCCGAACTCAAGCCGAGTTTGAGCTCAAGCGTAACAAGCTTAAGTTTGGCTCGACTCTGCTCGAATCCAACCCTACTTACAAAGGTGTCACTCTAGGAGGAGTTGGTGAGCTATCCAAAGCATAATCCTCTCCCCTCTACAACTGGAAAAAATCCTCCTGCATTAACAGAACAGAAACCATGCAAGATCCCATCAAGCAGACCGCCACAATGGTTCCATAGATGTTGCTGGGAGCTTATTGCAAAGAGAAGGATTTAGGGGAATGTTTCAAAGATTCACCATCGGAGTTCTGAGAGATGCACCCTCTCATGGTTTATTTATCTGGTCATACAAGTACACGAGGGAGCAGCTCCACCCTGGCTGCAGAAAGAACTACCAGGAAAGTCCAAGAACTATGCTATTGGCCGGGGGACTAGCAGGAGTGGTTAGCTGGGTTTGCTTCTGTCCTTTAGATGTCATGAAGACCAGACTGCAAGCTCAGTCGCCATCTTCCATACAAAAATACAATAGCATCATTGACTGTTTTAAAGTGTAAATACAGTGTGCTCTGGCAAGGACTCGGTACTGCAGTTGCAAGAGCTTTTGTGGTGAATGCAGGTGTATTTTCTGCTTATGAGATTGCTTTGAGGTGTTTCTTTAATAATGGAAGCATTCAAACAGAACCTACAATCTAGAGACATTAATCTTTGGCTGATTACATAAACAATACATCAATATAGTACACATATATATATCTGCTTAATGTCTATTAAATTGCAGAAGTAGAAGGAATATTTTACTTGGAGGGTGATTAAGAAATCAATGCATGGAGTATATTCTGAGTGGTGGTCAAAGTTCAAAGCCATGTCTAGCACCAAAAAGGACTATAAAGTATTCTATAACTGTGATCAATCAACCGTGATATTACCAATCCGAATTTTTGCTTTATTGAGACACTGGAGTAAAAGATTTAAACAATAAATAAATTTATTCTGTAATATTTTTTTTGACATGATACAAGAAAATGGAATACAGACTGGAAATCATGGTGAAATCATTATCCTTTTATGCTCAGAAATGGACCATTTGCTGGGTTACTAAAAATCTTCAGTTTCACTGGCTGCCTCAGCAACCTCTAATCCAAAGCAAATCTCCATTAATTCATACGGATCATTGTAATATTTGACAGCCTGAACAATAGAACGAACTTGCCTGAACGGATCCAAACCGTCAAATATATGTGATCCTACAAGGACCCCATCACACCCCAATTGCATCATAAGTGCCGCATCAGCAGGCGTCTCAATGCCTCCAGCTGCAATTTGCACCACAGGCAGCCGGCCAATTTGCTTGGTCTGGGCAACAACATCATAAGGCACCCCCATCTCCATTGAAAATGTTAAAGCCTCATCTTCATCCTCATTTGTCAGACTTCTTATCTTTTTCATTACTGACCTCACATTCCCAACTGTCTCAACGACTGTTCCTGATGGAGATGGACTCCACTCATTTCTGGTCCCTTGCAGCCAAATAATCGCTGCCCCTTCTGCTACTCTCATCATTGCCTCCTCAAGATTCTGACATTCACAAGCAAATGGCACATTAAATCTGTTCTTATTAATATAGTGGTCGGCATCAGCAATACCTAGAAGTTCACTCTCATCAACATAGTCTACACCCATTGCTTCCAGTATCTGCGCTTCAACAAAATGCCCAACTCGAACTCTGGCCATTATGGGAATTGAGACTGCTTGCTTGACTTCCTTGATGAGGTATGGATTTGGCCGAGATATCCCATGGTGAATGACAACGGAACATGCTCCAGCTTCCTCGGCTATCTTGGCTTGCTCTACATCAGTGACTTCAATAATAACCCCACCTTGCAGCCTTTGAACCAGTCCCAACTTGGCCATGAATTGGCTGCTCTTCTCCCCAACCATGGTACTACTGCTATGGACAGGTACAACAACATCAGCCATTGCAAAATATTTGTAAAGTGACAGAGGTGATAATAAAGTATAGAGGAGATTAACTGTGTTTGAGATGATTGATTTAGTTCTATTATAATGGTATTGGAAATATGCAAAACCATTGGGAAAGACATGGAAAAAGTAGGCATCAAGTATATTTCTTGGTAAAGTTGACAATGCTTGGAATAGATTAAGGTCAGAGTTAACCAATAACCAATAAAATGTAAAAGGAATTTATCTTTTTACACGTTATAAGCTATGTAAAAGAATCTTCTTTACATTACATTTGAGTGCATTTAGATCATAGGGTAGGAATAGAGATAGGAAGGGGGAAAGTATCACTTGGAGAAGTTAAACAGGTTTGGACAAGCTTAAACATGAGGTAAGTAAGTGACCTAATAAATGTTTTAGGACAAATTTGAGTCTTAAACGGCCCTAAACATGTTTTTGTTCAATAACAAATTTGAATTCAAACTTTATCAGAAGTTTTTCACGTAAGAGGTTTGATTAGGTCTAATTTAAATTCTGACCGTGTTCTCTCTATTTTACAAATCCAAACCTACTTTGAAAGTTTACTTTTGACTAGAAACATTAATCCAATGACTTAACACTTAGCATCACTTTTAGTATCCAAATAAATGGCATAATAATATTCATTTGTTAAACCAATAAGTCTGTTAAAACCCACATAATACATATGATTTTAAAGGTTGTGTTCATTAATGAATCTCAAGTTATCTTAAATATCTAAAACCTCCTCTCATTCTCTTCAAAGAAATGCGAAAAATTGTGTTTTTACAATTGTTTTTTAACAAAATATGCTAATTTCGATGTCATAGAAGAGAGAAGTGGTTGTTTGTCTGGGTTTGCAACCTAATAGACATTAAAGATTATATTAACAGTGACAATGGGCAAGATCTTTACATTCGGATGGTTGTTTCTTAACTTGGTATTCTTCCACTTCATATATGATCTTGTTCTACTAGTATAAATTTTAATTGTTGTGCACATGTTAAAGAATATGTATATTAATTATATTATTAATGTCAGATAAAATTAGTAAGACAAGACAATCCAGTGAGAAAAAGCATATGGTCATCATAATAACAACGATAGATGTACTTGTGTTAGGATGGATTATGTATACGTGGAGAAACAAATTTAAGAATGAAAGAAAGTTTTCAATACATAAAATGCAATATGGTTTCTTTCGAAGAATGATTGAACATCCTTATGATTATGTTACTAGCATGTTTATCTTGCTACCATTCCTGAAATTGTTACATCATTTGCAGAACAATCATCTGTCTGATTTTCATGAACTTGTGGCTCCTCACAAGTAACATTGATGAACAATGCCGGTTGTTTTGGATCATCTAGAAGCATAGTTTCATTTGAAAGCATGGAAACCACATCAAACATTGTCGGTCGATCCTTGGCTTGATCTTGCACGCATAAAAAGCCCCCATGAAGGCATCTCAATACTCCATTACTTGAGCATTCATCTAGTGTTGATCTAGTATCTCCAAGCCTATACCTTCTCTCGACAGCTGCCATGCCTGAACAAATATGAGGTTCATTCATAAAGTATTAATTTAACTTAGGCTGCAAACTATCCAAAATGTTTGAAATTCAATTGTTATCTCCAATAGTCCTACATATCCTGTAAGGTTTAGTGGACTCTCTGCATGATAGCAACTATTGTTCTTTTTGCCGCTTATAATTTCCAGTGCTAAGACTCCAAAGCTAAACACACCGACTTTAGTCGACACAATTCCATTCATAGCACACTCTGGAGATATAAAACCACTGAGAAACACAATTTTTAGCATGTTAAAACCTAGAAAGTCTGCATTTGTAAATGTCCTGATTTTCCTACGAGTCTTTTTACAGCTATTTCTTGCCCATCCAATAATTGTCCCTGAAAACAATAATATGAAAGAATCAGAAATCATATTGCTAATATCACAACCCAAAAAGAAATTCATAACTTTTACCTTGCATACTGGACCAAAGCCACCCTCTCCCAGCTTATTTGTAGCTGTGAAATTATCTGCAGCAGCTGCAATTTTTTGAAAATCAAATATCTTTAAGTCACAGCTGATGCTCAAATCTATCTGTTTTAGTTTTCCTTTGCCATATTCTGTGAGAAGTAAAGCGTTCTCTCCAAGTTCATTTACAAACTTCTTTCGGTTTGTTGTGCTCTCAGCTGATTAACACACAAAGAAATTACATCGTTCTATTCTAATTATTATAACATCTTTTATATTAACTTCCAGATTATTACCTTTTTTCATAAGTTTCCTCAGTGTCAGATAGCATAGGTAGCATAATATCGTAACCAATAAAGCTACTCCTACTGCAATGGTTAATGGCAACCACCATTTTTCTTCTACAATAAAAAATATCTGAGCTTGAAAAGGAAAGGAAAATAGAAAAGGATAAATACTCCAATATTGAAATACTGAATAGAATTAACATGAAAATTAACATCAAAATGACATATTGTTTACCTTTGGCCTTGTACTTTCTCCATGTGCCATAACACAAGAAACACAACAGGATTACAAGTGGAGTTCCTACTACAATAATCAACCACCCCCACAACTTCATTCCTGCAATGAAAAGCATACAAATATAATAACTGAATGTATTATGATACATTGTTTTCTTTCCAGGGGAGATGAAATTTTTGTCTGATAAGAAGTTAAATATCAGCAGCATTTAAGAATAGACTTACTTTTGGGTTCAAGAATGTGTATTTTCCGTGAATTGATATCATCCCGTTTACCTTCTGTAAAAATTGCCTCCCTGCCGCAGGTCTCGCAGCTGGCAGCAAAATCTCTAGTAGTATAGGCAAAACAAGAACAATTATTCCAGCATTTCAATTCACAATCGGCGTGTTTCATGTTTTCACTTTCTTTGAACTTGAATCCTTCTCTAGACATGAAACCATATTTGGGCTGGAAATAAACAACATCCCTCCTACACCTCAGAACTTTCCGAGGCATATCAAAACCAAGCTCCGGAACAGACAATCTACCATCCGGTAGAATTTTAGTAGTTTAGCCGACTATTCACTAATTAGAGAATAAGTGAAATATATTTCATGTTCATTTGAAGTGAAACTGAATACATAGTTACCACAAGTTCACGAATTAGAATAATTAAAATTTTCATTTAGCCAAAGCTTACTAGTCTGGTATACTTCCCCGTGCCACCGGTGGATAAGCTGGTTTGTGACATTTCAATCCAAACCTAGCGAAAATGAACCCTTGGCAGGAGATTTATCACTAATCCAGGATTGGAGGAACCATTTATGTCCAGTTTGCAAGTTAATACCAAGTTTCATTCCTGGAAGTAGTGTATGTGTCGGATGGTCAAAGCTTTGCCACATTACCTTGATTCCTGTTTCATTTGAATCCATTTCATGGACGACAAGATTCCCAGTTTGGAACAGAGTAACAGTTATCAACATGTTGCTTCATTGGAAGTTACCGCAATATAATTAGACCGATCACCATAGAAAATTTTCAAATTGCCGTCTGTATCGTCTATAAGCCATCCAGATTCATCTAAAATCGGGGTGTCTTGGTTTGCAACCCACACCACATTCACATCCCTGCAGAATATTCCTAGGTAACGTTTTCCTGTATAGCTCGGACTAAAAAATTTCATGGTGTATTTCCCAAAAGGTAAAACCATCTTCTCCCCATCTATAAAACTAATACCTTGTGCTAAATTTTCCTCTGCGAAAAACAGT
Source organism: Mangifera indica (assembly GCF_011075055.1). Taxonomy (NCBI): domain Eukaryota; kingdom Viridiplantae; phylum Streptophyta; class Magnoliopsida; order Sapindales; family Anacardiaceae; genus Mangifera; species Mangifera indica. The sequence continues at coordinate 7,355,787 of NC_058139.1, forward strand.
AGTGTCATGAGAAATGAACAAGCGCAAATTAGATTTTACTTCTTTCTTTGATAGTCGTTGAAATGCTTGCATACTTTCGGAAGGATTCACTGCAAATGCAGAGGTGAAAATTAATAATCCATGAATTTAGTTTATAAGTTTCCTGTTTTTTTGCCTTACCTTCTGTCTTTACAAATGTTTCGTCAACATCAAGGACGATAAATTCGATTTAAATGTTTATAAAAATAGGAACAGGAGGCGATTTATCCATCGATAATCAAGCTTGCAGTGCTACTTAGCCGGCAAGTAAAAGATAAGCAAATAATGGGACAACGTTATCATGGATTATTATATGACAAGCTCTGAGGCAATACAAAAGCTTTTATCTGGACACAGAATTATCAGTTCAACAAACTAACTGGCGTTGTCATCGCATAATAGTCTTGCCGGCTTCTAGACTTAAATGTTTTGATTGGTCATCTTGGTTGCTCCATTACTGGGTTCCTCGGTTACTGAGGTAGGACAAGTCCCCTGATAAACCTCGGAATTTTCATGTTTTTAATCTGTTTTCATACTTTGTTCGTCTTAATTTATTTAGTTTCTGCTCATTGGCTGCCAGCCTGCCACTTGTATATGCATAATCTGGAAATAAAAGCAGGCTTTCAGCTTCAGAGCTTCTGCTTTGCCTCTCTATTTTTTTTTAATAGAAATTTTGTTACCCCTTAGCAATAGACATAAGATAATGACATGGGGTTTATTCAATTTTTTACCCAAAACGGATAAAAACCACTGAGAAAAGCCCTCTTCATTATCAACCGCAAAATACTTAAAACCCTAACCTCTCTTTTAAACCTCTTAAAAACTATGTGAACACTGTGAGCAAAACAAATTTATGAACCCTGTGAACATAACAAACTTATATCAACAATGGAACGATTGCTCTATTTGAACGCCTATTTTGAAACTTATTCTGCCATAATTTAGAGATTTAAGTGGAATATTAGTGCTTCAAATCGGAATGCTTGTTCAACCACTGTTCCAAAAATCGGGTAGCAAGAAATCAAAGATTATTGAAATAAAAATCTTCTTCCCCACAAAAAACAGCCCTAGTTGTGCCAACCATACAGCATTTGTTGTGGGGGAGAAAAATAACACTTCAGCCTGGAAGCCTGTTGATAGGAGACATTTTTGTGCTGTTATGGCCTAATAAACAGGTATGTCATTACATATATAAGCACACTGTGATAATCATTAATAAATGATATCCTTGTATCGTATATTAATCAAAAAGATTAAATTCTAATTCCTTCCTGTATTTCGCACTTTGAGATGCACCATATAACGTTTTGGATAACAAGAATCACAATGAAGTGAACACAACAAGAAGCAGCAGAAAAGAAAGAAACCAAGTATACTCTCCACATTAGACTCAAAAACAGAACTGTGAACTTGATAAGATAAAAGTAAGATACATTACTTGAATCAAGACTCATTACACGCCCTCTTGACCAAACTGTTCGATCCTGTCCTCATTAAGATTAAGCCCCGCCATCACATCCTCCAATCCACAACTACTCTCCACCAACACATGGGGATCATTATAATGCCTAATAGCTTGCACAATACCCCTCACTCTCTTATACGGATCCAGTGAGTCAAACACCTCTGAACCCACAAACACACCATCGCATCCCAACTGCATCATCAACGCTGCATCTGCAGGAGTCACAATGCCGCCGGCAGCAAATTGCACAACAGGCAGCCTCCCCATTTGCTTAGTCTGAGCCACCAAATCATAAGGTGCAGCAATCTTCTTTGCAAACGCAAAGACCTCATCTTCATCCATGTTATTCAAAACCCTGATATCTCCCATCACAGCCCTCACATTTTTAACAGTCTCAGCTACATTACCAGACCCACATAAGTCCCCCTGAATCCTTATAATAGCTGAACCTTCCCTCACTCTCCTCAAAGCCTCCCCAAGATTTGCACATCCACACACAAAAGGACACCTAAAGTTATGTTTATTAATATAATTACTTTCATCAGCAAAACCCAAAAACTCACTTTCATCAACATAATCAACCTCAACACTCTCCAGAATCTGAGCTTCAACGAAGTGCCCAACACGGACACGTGACATCACAGGAACATTAACCACTTGTTTGATACTTTTAATAAGAGAAGGATCAGGCATACGCTTAATGCCACGTCTAGCAGGCTCAGACACTATTACAGAAAAAGCTCCAGCAGCTTCCGCGATCTTTGCTTGTTCCACATTGGAGACTTCAACAATGGCCCCACCACGCAGCAATTGAGCCAGACCAACTTTGATGGAAAACGGGCTCTTCTTGGCGTCGGTGATGGCGCTGCTGTTGTAGAGTGTGACGACTCCGTCTTCTGCCATTGCAAGGTGTTTGTGAAAATGTCTGAATGAAAACTGTTTTTGGTCAAAGAAGTTAGCATCGAACGCTTGGATTTGCGCGTGTTCGTTTTCAAGATATATATAAAAAGAGTAAAGTTGGTGAATTCGAGAATATTCTGCGGAATTTGAATGCGGGTACGTAGACGTAGTCGGTGGGGGAATGAAAATTGTAGAAGCTTCGAAACCTTCCGTCTCCAAAGCGTTCAAAGAGAGATGCAAGAATATTATCAGTAAAAATGTCTTCCTCTTACAATTTTTTACGCTGGTAAAAAATATCAATTCTTCTTGTTTTGACACCGATTGGTATTATTAGTGCAGTATAGGAGGAAAATCAGTAAATAAAATTATTTAATTACAATTCTTCAAATCAGTAAATAGTAACTTTGGTTCGAATCTAATTTTTCTACATATTTGCAAATTCGTCATTAATAATTATTAATCCATCAATTATAAATTTGTTGTGATGGGCATCACAAAGAGTTAAAACAAATTCATCATTCATCCATCTTTATAATTATGTATTCATGATTGTTACTGTTCAGATTCGAAATTTATTTACCTGATAATATTGATGATTGAATCGATAAACTATTTATACAAATAATATACATAATTTTATATATAAATAATAATATATCATTATCTGATTAATGTTATTTTATTTTTAATTTAAAATTATCAAATTACATAATAATATATTATTATTTTTGCACATAACACTGCTCTCATAGAGATAGTACAAAATTTTCTTAGAAATCCCAATTCATTTATTTGGTCATTTATATTTAACTATGTTTATTTGTTAGTTATTAATTTCCTTTGTGAGTTGCATTTAGGCATGATAGTGGGTTGTATTGAATCGACTCTTGTATAGTCTACTGTGTTTAGGGGTTGGGTTGGGTTGGGTTGTGTTTAAACCCTTCAATTGGCTAATTTAGCTGATTAAGTTGACTTACTAGTATGTTAAGGCCTGTGTCATAGCTCAAGGCCCCTTGAGACGTACTTTCTTAAATTTTTAACAAATCAATCTATAAAATTATGTATATTTTATATTTTTATAATTTACAATTTTTATATTTTTTTTAATAAGCTTGATTAGAGGTTTTACCAAAGGTTTTTTAAACGACTCACATGACCCACAAATCTAGTATAATATATAATTTTTTTTTTATTATGTAAAAAATAAAAGGTTTAAGTCGATCTGACCCCTTACTATGTTTAGTTGATTGACCTAGATCTCTATCATATATAGTTACATCTATAGTTAAACAATTTTAATCACATAACAATAACAATATTGATCATGGAAAGACATTATACTGTATTATTAATTATAGGAGTCGCAACATGTAACTTTAATTTAGTAATAGGATTTGCATCCATTCATATTTAAATATTGGATAAAACATACAGAAAATATTATATTGGGTATAAAATAAGCTTCTTAAAAATTATATTTTCTATTTAGTAATAGTTGTAGATAAAAATAAATCAACTCGAGTGATGTTTGACAATACTTTATAAAGATTAATAGGTGATATATTGTATCATTATTAGCTTTATTTAACTATTAAGTAACCAAATGACTATAAATAGTAAAAAAGAAAAGTGAAACTAGGACAACTTAACGAAAATGATATGAAAGTATTTAAAGATAGTTTAGTTTGTGGTTAAAAAATTTATTTTTGTAATTTATTTTTTATTTTTTATATTATTTTATTTAATTTATCAATAATAAAATATTATGATAATAATCTATTACAAATAAAAATATGATATGTGATGTAAATAATAATTTGATTTTTATCTCCACTTTAAATATTAAAAAACTATTTAAATAATTTGATTTTATTATAATTATAATTTTATTTATTAATTTTTTAAAATTAAAATACTTTCACTTTTAATCGATATAACAAGTAATAAGAAATATGTTTTAAAAAAGTAAAACTATGTGTATAATTTTATACATAAATAATAACATGTCACTATATAATTAGATAGTTTTAAATTATAGGTAAAGTAATATCTAATCACATAATAACGTATTATTATTTGAATACAAAATTATATATATAAATTATGGACATAATTTTATTAATTTTAAAATAATTTTATTTACAGATATTTAAATAAAATTATACTTTAATAATATTTTATTATCTATAATTAAATATAATAATTATTTATATATATTAAATTTTATTGAATATAACAACCATTTATATTCAATAATTTTTCAAATAACTTATCTTCCAAATAATGGTTTAATTTTCACAATAAAATATAGGCCAAACAACTATTTCCCACCCAAGGTTTGATGTTTTCTCAAATGTCCCCCATTTAACTATGGAAACACCAAACACCCACCCATAGTCGGTTAGATTTAATAAAACCCTAACAGTGGCAAGGGTAAAATCGTCATTTTCGTTATAATATTAAAAATAAACTAAAATAGAATCTCATTTTGCCCCCCTAAACTTTAAAAACTAAAATTTTTCCCCAGCCTAAATTTTAAAAAATCACAGTTTCACCCTAGGGTTTGGTTTTGAAATCTCCGGCGACCTCTCCGGCTCCGTTGCCGACGACCTCTCCCTCCCGAAGCAATATCTCCTTACGACGATCACTTTCCTCCCATTTGAAGGTCAGATCGGCGTCGGAGACGCCTTGGGAGACGAAGACGAAGCCGTCGTCTTTGTCTCCCAAGGCATCTCCGACACCGATCGGATCTCCAAATAGGAGGAAAGAGATCGCCGGAAGGAGAGGTTACTTCGGGAGGGAGAGGCCGTTGGCAACGTAACCGGAGAGGTCGCCAGAGATTTCAAAACCAAACCCTAGGGTGAAACTGCAATTTTTTAAAACTTAGGCTGAGGGAAAATTTTAGTTTTTAAAGTTTAGGGGGCAAAAAGAGATAAAAATTTTAGGCGTTAGGGTTCTGTTAAATCTAACAGGCCATGGGTGGGTGTTTGGTATTTTCATAGTTAAAGGAGGAACATTTGAGAAAACATCAAACCTTGGATGGGAAATAGTCGTTTAGCCTATTTTTAATATTATAACAAAAATGACGATTTTACTCTTACTACTGTTAGAATTTTGTTAAATCTAACCAATTATAAATAAATGTTTGATATTTTTATAATTAATAGATAAAAACTTGAGAAAACATCAAACCTTACGTGAGAAATAGTCGTTTGGCCTAAAATATAACTAAACCAAATACCCCTTAATAAGTTAGTTTTTCTTGGGACATAATACGACACCTCTTGGAGACTTGATTCGTCCATCTATCTATTCCGTTACCCAATCACTGGATGGTCCTGACCCCATGTTACATGTGTCCATGGTTCCACGTGTCGCTCCTTCGTTAGATCCCTCCAAAGTACGAATTTTGAATAACAAGTCAAGCGCGCAAAATTAAATAAAAATAAAAAATACAAAGCGGCCCCACCATGTGACAGACGGTGGGTGAATCAAATCCACTCTCCCTTCCTCCCTGGGTCCCAGTCGCCACCGAACCATAGTCATTTTCTCTCTCCACCTTCATCACCACCCATTCCGTCCCATCGCATCCCATCCGTTCCCGTTCAAATAAAATCACCCTCACGTGCGTAGCACCTTCTATTACACATTTCAAATCCACTCTTCAAATCTTCTTTGTCTCTTTGAAATTCTCTCTTTTTTACCGTTTAATTTCTAATTACTGAGAGGTTTTAAATCTTATTAAAACTTTAATTTGAATTTATGCACAGAGGCTCCGTCGAGAGCTTCGGTATAACACATTTATATATAAACAGGGAGTGAGAGAGATAAAGCGAGGGGTTTAGAGAGAGAGAGAGAGAGTTTAAGATCGAATTTGGGATTGACATTTTACTGAAAGGGATAAGAAAAGATCGTCAATTTTGTTTGTGGAGATGAACGGGAGGCAGGGAGGGCAGAGATCCGGTGCGGCAGGGGTGCAGGTGCACCACCAGAGGCAGTGGTCGTCCGATAACCTGTTGGAGAGTTCGTCGAATGGGAGATGGCTTCAGTCTGCTGGACTTCAGCACTTGCAACAGCCTAACACTTCAATGCCTCCTCTTCAGGTTCCGATCCTCGCTTTTTTATTATTTGTTTTGAATGTTTTAGTTACTGTTTTGTTGCTGTGAAAATGGAAGTACGTTTGTGAGTTTCGATGATGATTTTTCCTGAGGAGTTTGGAAGTGTTTATTTTGTGATTGGATAGTAATTTTTGGATTTTACAGATCTGAATCGTTGCTTTTAGTTTTTAACTTTCTGTTTGGTTGCTGTTATATACAGAAGCGAATAAAAGTAAAATTATGAGTTTCGGTGTTTTAATTTGTATCAAGGAGTTTGGAGAGTTTGGCTTTCTTAATTGAATGGAAATGTTTGATTCTGTAGATCTGATGCTGTCATTTTAATTTTATTTTCTGTTTGTTTGCTCAGAAAATGCAGGAGAAGTAAATAAATTTTTTGTGATTTTTTTGATAATTTAGTTTATGATGAATAGTTTGAAGAGTGTTGATGTTTTTTGATTTATTGTGTTTCGATTTTATGGAACTCATTTTTTTCTTTATTTTTTGTTTTAATTTCTGTTTGATGCTGAGAAAAGCCAAAGTAAAGAAACTTTTGTGTTTTCATGACATAGTTTATTCTGAGTGTTAATTTTGAAACTAAGTGGAAATATTTGGAGTTTATAGATATTATGCTACGGGTTTAGTTTTATCTTCTGTTTCCTGAGAAAATATGAGAAAGGAAAATAAAATCGAATATTTAAATTTTAATTTGAGGAATTGAGATGTTTGGATTTTGTAGATCTGATGTTATAATTTGTGACTGAATTGAGAACAGGAGTATAATTTCTATGGCGGTGCCGGTGGTGGAGGAGGGCAAGGTTCGAGAATGTATAGGACTGGACAGAGGGGATTTAATGGAGGAAACGAGTTTTACACAGAGCCTTCAACACCACCAGTTAGTTCCCGGCCTTCAAGCCAGAGGAAGAGTGGTGAGCAGTCACCAAATGAGTTCAGTCCTGGACTATTGGATCTGCATTCTTTTGATACTGAACTCCTTCCTGAGGTGGGTGAGGTGTCTAATCTAATAGATGTTGCTTTGGTTTTTATTTTATCATGATTAATGGATTTGCATTTGTTATCTATGCCTGTATAATACTTTTTCACTTTATTGGTTTGAAGTCGAACAAAGCAATTTTAGTTTTAACCAGTGAGGAAGTCAGGGGTCTGTTTGATTTATAGATGTACTAGTGCATGTGTGTCTAAATGTTCACTGTCACATGTATATTCATTGTACAGGTTTATTCTCATTCTATGTGCGTTCTCTTGATGAATTGAAACTGAGAACTGAAACTGCACACAGAAATTTTTTTTAATTTTTTGTTTTCAAACTTCATTCAATTGGTGAGAAATTTGAAAATTTTCATCATTATTGAATAATGATGACTGAATCAACCATTAAGCAATCAAACAGTGCAAGTGCTGTAACTAGAAAATGGAAGTAAATAAGATAGATGAATATTAGGAAATGTTCTCTAGTTTACCTTCCAGATTAAATGTTTTTGATTTTCTATTGTTTCCCTTTCTTTTCTTTTTCCCTTTAATTTTTGCTTTACTTTGTTGATGTCCATAGGACAAACAAAAGATTAGATAACCTTCAGTAGTCATTTCTTTTTAATATAATTCAAGTGGATTAAATATTGATCAAATGGATGTACAGTAGGCTTTGCCTTCTATTACTGATTTCATTTGTTGCTTGAAATTGAATCAAAGTTGCAATTATCTGATATAATTTTTGATATGTTGATATGCTGAATGTTCTGTGTTCATGTGGATAGATGCCAGTTACAGGCCTGTATGATGGTACCTCTCAATATAATCCTGTCCGAGGCCGAAGCTTTGATGACTCTGAACCCTATATGTTAATCAATAAACAGACAGGTAGAGCTCGTGGTTTGCCAGAGAACAACGTCCTGAAAAGCTTTGCTGCTGACAAAGAGAAGACTAGTTCTGTTGCAAAGATTAAAGTTGTGGTATGTATGTACATGAGGCTTTGCTGATAAATAGCTTAAGAAATGATGAGAGTTTCCCCTGTATTGCGCTGTTTACCATATGAAGCATGAGTTAAGTACTGCCTTTCATCTAGGTTTCTAACATTAATTGGTGATGTTTGCTTTTCAGGTGCGCAAGAGGCCTCTCAATAAAAAGGAGTTGGCAAAGAATGAGGAGGATATTATTGAGACACATTCTAATTCTGTGACAGTTCATGAGACTAAACTTAAGGTGAGTTACTTGATGAAATGATACTCTCTTCAGTTCTAATATTTATATTATATTAAAGAATCAAGAAGTCATCTTAGAGCAAGGAGAGCCAAGATGAATCCAGCCATTCATAGATTTGGGTGTTCTAAGACAGAACCTATGTGAACGGCAGTAGCAAAAATACAGAAATAGCTAATCAAAGGAAATATAATTATATCTTTTCTCTTGATAACCCCAAAAATTCTCTGTGGCTGGGATTGAAACTGGATATATTACTGTTGGACCATAGTTCATACAATCTTTAGCGGTTAAGAAATATATTGAATATAATTTCCAGGTGATACCAAGGTGGCTTAAGCAATTATTTGGTTCTCCTTTTATGATGGGTTATATATATTCATCAAAATATTTGCTTAGACTCAGTCCAATGTTTCAGAAAAGTATTTCATTATGATTCTGCATATATTGATCTTTTAGATGTTGACATTTTCAGGTTGACCTAACAGAATATGTTGAGAAGCATGAATTTGTTTTCGATGCTGTGCTGAATGAGGAGGTTTCAAATGATGAGGTGAGAATATAACTAGAATAAATAAATGAAGCGGTAGGAAATATAATTAACTGTATGCCTCCTGATAAAGTTAATGACTTTTTGACTTATCTTAGTCTCAATGTTCACTGTAGGTGTATCATGAGACTGTGGAGCCCATAGTTCCTATTATTTTTCAACGCACCAAAGCAACGTGCTTTGCATATGGGCAAACAGGTGAAGTGCCGACCCCAAATCTTACTTAGATACTGTTGAAGACTTGCAGTTGGAGAACTTAATATTGTTCGTGTATAACTTGTTCTTGGCTAAACCTAAACTCAATGGTGCTTTATTTTAAGAGTTTTTGGTCATTTAATTTTTATGTGTAGTTCATTTTTTCATAGAGCCATCTCAAAATAATTGAATAATTGTTGTAAAGGCTCTTGCATTCATCTGCTTTTTCTTCCTGTTCAGGAAGTGGAAAGACCTATACTATGAAACCGTTGCCCCTCAAAGCATCACGAGATATATTGAGGTTGATGCACCATACTTATCGGAACCAAGGATTTCAGTTGTTTGTCAGCTTCTTTGAAATATATGGAGGGAAATTGTTTGATCTCCTTAGTGATCGGAAGTAAGTTGGTTTAACCTGTCATCTTCTGGTATTTTAATAAGTTTTAAGCAGTCAGAAATTTGCTCAAAATCTAAAGATCTACTTATGCAGAAAACTTTGCATGCGAGAGGATGGTAAGCAGCAAGTTTGCATTGTGGGTTTGCAAGAGTATAGGGTATCAGATGTTGAGATGATTAGGGAGCTCATTGAGAGAGGTAATTCCACAAGAAGTACAGGCACGACTGGTGCTAATGAGGAATCCTCCCGCTCGCATGCCATACTTCAGCTCGCTATTAAGAGGTCAGTTGATGGCAATGAATCAAAGCCTCCACGTCTTGTTGGAAAACTTTCTTTTATAGATCTTGCTGGAAGTGAACGTGGTGCTGATACTACAGATAATGACAAACAGACAAGGTATCATCTTTTTGTTCTTTTCTTTTACTGGTGGTTCAGATTTCTATTCAGCTGTCTGTTGATGATTTCTCATGATTGAATTATGATGTCTTAATTTATATGGAGATTAGTGAAGCATCGGCTGGTATATGAAAAGTAGGTTGTTTGTCTCTGCATTTTGTGTCAATTTAGTGGACATGATTGTTGGTTAATGACTAGGAATGCTTTTTTTTTTTTTCTGAGGTGCTAAAGATGTTTAAAAGTTCCAGTTGGATAATTAATTTTTTCCTTTTGATTTTGAGTTAGATTTATCTGCAGAACAATGATAAGGTTCTAAGTTAGTATCAGTCACCTTTTCTACTTTATATGGAGACTATCATATGCAAAGTTGCATTTCATAAGGAATGAGCTATGCCATGCAAACAAATGGAAGATTTTAGACATTAATTCTGATTATCAGCTATTTATTTCCCAACATTAAATTAAAGTTCCAATTCATCGTGTTATACAACCATTTTTGACATTTTTTTTAATATTTGATATTTTTAATTGGAAGGATGCGCCATACAAATCTGGTTCTTTATTGGTGAACTAGTTTTAATTAATTAGCTATTTCTTCCAATGAATGATGCAGAATGGAAGGTGCTGAGATTAATAAGAGCTTACTTGCACTAAAGGAATGCATAAGGGCTCTTGACAATGACCAGGGTCACATTCCTTTCAGAGGCAGTAAATTAACGGAGGTTCTGAGGGATTCATTTGTAGGCAATTCACGCACTGTCATGATATCATGCATTTCACCAAGCTCGGGTTCTTGTGAGCATACTCTCAACACCTTAAGATATGCTGACAGGTGACTGCAATTATCTGATCATGAAACTAATTCTGGTATGAGTATAACTCATCTCTCAACTCTCATATATTAATAAAACTTAAATTCCAGGGTGAAGAGTCTTTCAAAAGGGAATAATCCTAAAAAGGATATTTTGTCTTCAACTATAAACCTCAAGGAGTCAACTACAGTTCCCTTATCTTCAGTTTTACCAACTGCATCTGCCTATGAGGATGATGCTGATGGATGGCCTGATCAAATTGAAAGAGATGATTTTGATGCATCGGAAGATTCATATGAACCAGAGAAACCAGTATGGAAGAAAACTGGAAAGTTAGAGCCATTCAGTCTCCCTACATCAGAAGACAAGTTACAAAACCCCAAGGGTCAGACGAAATGGAAGGAGCAGCCAAAATCTGGTTTTAAGAACTCAGATGATGAATTGAGCGCCCTCCTACAGGTAATGAGCCAAACCAAGTGATTATTTTTACACATAGTAGCTGAAGTTTGTTGACATAAACAACTTGTTTTGGTTGCACAGGAAGAAGAGGATCTTGTAAATGCTCATCGAAAGCAAGTGGAGGACACTATGAATATTGTTAGAGAGGTATTATCATTTGGCTTCCACGCTAGTTAAGGGTTGGCTTTGGTCTAAAACGCAAACATTCATAATCTAATAGTGTAAATGCACTGCTTGATAATTAATACTTGAAAGTTGTATTTGCATTTTCAGGAGATGAATCTATTGGTTGAAGCAGATCAACCAGGGAATCAACTGGATGATTATGTAGCTAGATTGAATACCATTCTTTCTCAGAAGGCTGCCGGCATCATGGAATTACAGACCCGTCTAGTGCAGTTCCAGAGGCGGCTAAAAGAACACAATGTTTTAGTATCGAGTTCTGGTTACTGATAGAACACACAGGTTCTAAAACACATCCTATTATTTGCTCAATATTCATTTATAAGTACTGTGGCAATATCATTGGCCCATTGCGCCATTGCTGTCTCATTTTTAGCATTATTTGAAAGCTTGGTGTTTCAAAGGCAGCATTTGACTGAACAGTGATTCACCAGTCAACTACATATGGATGTTATGATAATTTTCTTTCCCGTATTACCCTTTCCCTTGTCCCTTTATACCTTCAAGTACTGGTATGCATTGGGATTTGCATGCTGTAATAGGCTTCTTTTGTAAAGTCAAGCACTGTAATTTGATTGATTAATGGAATAGTCGTTGTTGGAGTTTACTTTTTCAATAAGTTTATGTGTACAAACAACACGATTTGTTATTATATAATTAATTATTATTTATTTGATTTTTAATTATCTAATTATATAATAATATAGTATTATGTGTGTATATAACACTATTTTTATTGTTTAAATCTTTTAAGAGATAATTAATTAAATTAGTCAAATAAAAGTTAAAACGATCGAACGATTATAGGAATATAAATCTAGTAAAAATATAAACTTTAATGGATAACAAAATTAATAGAATATTAAAACTTATAAAAAAACTTTAACTTATTTGGTCTAAGCCTTTTCATTTCATTTTTATCGGGGTATTTAGCAAATTCACTTGAAGATCTTGCGATCCATTTTCAATTTCACAGCAAGCACAATCACCTTGTTCCGGTAGTTCACCATTATCATAAGCAGCACGATCACCTGACTTGGATGGCTCACCGTTACCATTCTCAGCACCATCATCTCACTTGAATGTCTCACTGCTACCATCATTAGCGCCATCAATCTTACCTTGATAGCTCATCGGCATAATCACCTTACCCTAATGGTTCACAATTATCATCATCAGCATCATTATTTTCCTTAAGAAAATGAACATCTTCCTCACGTGAGGAATATGGAATGGATATATCTCAGGATGGAACCACAGCAGGTTTTGTTGCAGCTTACTATCAAAATCTTTTGCAAGGTAACGGAATCCTTTATTCAGATCAGCAGCTAATGGCTGTTGAAGAAACTAGGATTTGGGTGACAGCATATGCTTAAGATGTCTCTTTGTTTTGCAAAGGCTAGTTGTTCAATCTGCTTCATAGTACTAAATTCCGTTAGTGCTAGTGAATTTTCTGACAAACCGATGAGAGTAATTCATGAGTTCCATTAATGGCCTTTTAACCTTTTTTACTGATTTCTAGATATTGATCTCCTTTATCGGCATTCAATGGAGCCAAAATAAAAGAATTCCAAATACCCACAAGTTCTAGGATGTGGTGTTTTGATTGATTAATTGGCTTTAATGCAGAGCAATGAAGATGTTTGCGCAAACAGATGACCCAATCTTCATCATTTATGAAACCTTTAGTACATAAACTTATGGTTCAATTCAATCTTATTGCTTCTAAACACATTCATTCTTTGTCACAAATTCAGGTGAAAAAAAAATACAGAAGCTACAAGGAAAGACCTGAAAGATGGATTTCTAATGTTATAACTTGCAAATAGTTTATTGTTAGGAAGACAGGCTCAAGCAAATGGCATTGGAGACTTCTACAAGCTGAATTTCAATCACAAACAAACTCACACACATAAATAAAGAAAATAGGAGTGTATAACAGATCTATATGCTTCTTTTACAATCTAATGGATCCCAGTCTTCGCTTTGAACTGTTGGTTCTGGAAGAAGCCTGAGGAACAGAGAACTCTGAGTACATATCCGTGAAAAACCTATCAACAATGTCAAGATAAGCGGGGCTTCTAAGGCGAGAATAGTAATGGAGGGCCTCTTCAATGTCCAACTCATGCTCTACATCACCAGCATCCATCATATCCAATTGCTTCATCTTTTGTGCTAATGCATAGCTGTCTGCATTCATGTGATGACAACACTGATCTTCTCTTTTATCTTTATGGAAACTTCCCTTTTTCTTCTCTTCTTTTCTATCCACTTCTTGTTTGTTCTTCAATGCATTCTGCTTTGCAAAACTCATAAACCTTGCACTGCATTCATCTTCTTCATTTGCCGCCTCTTCCGATTCTATCACACTGTTATTGTTTCTCTTCTTGGCCTCATCTGGGTCAGACTCCCATTCAGTGTAGAAGTCTGTGAAGTTCTCATCTTTTTGCTCATTTTCAGCCCTGCAAATACTGCAAGAGAAGAGGTTCAAGAGAGGAGGTTTTGGTAGCTTTTGGTATCTACCAAACACAACTAACTTAAGATTTAAAAGAGATTTCTGCAAGAAGTTTTTTGTTTTCTCTATGGACTCTCTTAGAAGCATAGTGTCTCAGTGTCTCTTCCTTCTTGAAAAGAAAACAGATCTAATTTTTGGCTTCTTCTCAAAATGTATCTTCCAATATACAGGTAATACAGGTAAGAGACAAAATCTAATGGAGTCTAAAAGGAAAAGTTCTCCTGAGTTTTGGCTTACACTTTATCTTCTTTTTGTCCACGCCCTTTCTTTTATCTCTATCTGAGTTTGAATTCTGATGACCCATTTGATTATTTCATCTCAAATCACAAGCACATGAGAGTTGGTATTACACAATTTCGTATTTACACTTCGTCGGTTCTAAAGGTGTTTACCATAAACAAAGAAAGGTTTAGAATCCTATGTTTAAGAATGTTTTTGTTTTTGACTTGCTGTTCTTTAAAGCATGGCTGCATTGATTAAGACGAAAAGCTAAAGGTACTTATTTGGTGAAAGCATGTTATCAACCATGGGTCCCTTAAATCAAGAGGTCCTCAATCAGTCATTCAAAAACTCTCTTTAATATTTTGGATGGTAAAATATATAAAATTTATATCAAAATTGAAAAGGTTTAAATTCAAAATTCAATAATAATATTATATTAAGGTCAAATTTTTAACTTATCTTAGCATAGGAGTCCACTGATAAATACATTGACATATCTTTCTTTTAATAGCCATTTTCCATAATAATTTAATAAATAAGTTTAAATGAACAGATGGAAATCAAAACTATGGTGTACAAAATTTTGCAAACCGACCAAAGCCGGGCTATAATGTATAATAATTAATCTTGAGAAATTGACTGACGCCCAAATCTTGGGTATTGATTGATGGCATTTATAAGAAAGAGATGGATGGTCCCAAGTCTGCAAAGTAAAGAAGTTGGTGCATGAAAAGGTCCCAACTCCCAATGGTAGTTAATACTATGATAAGTTGTTTTTTGATTCTTGTGCAGGCAAGTCTCTTTCTCACCCTAACATCTTATTAATGCCGGAAAATTTGGTGGTTGTTGGTTAGTTTGGGAGATGGAACAGACTCTCTGGGGAATAAATAAAAATTTATATTATATTATCTGATATATATTATCACTGTAGAGTTTACATATATTAAAAATGATAATCCGATAAAAATATATTTAAATAATTTTAAAATTTTAAATATTTTCTACAATAATAAAATGATAATTAAAGTTTTTTATTATATAAAGTCTTTTTTTTTTCAATTATATATTTTCGATAGTAAATAGAATAATTTTATGAAAAAAGGTTGAACAGCCCTATCATTGTTTCATCCAAAACGGAAGCAAATTTTGCGACTTGCTATGAAGCCATGATTCATGCATTATAGACGCTGGAACTTTATTTCAGAGCTTAACATTGTTAGCACCATAACCAGCCATTGAAATTTTATTGCAGCAATGTTCATACAACACTCTAAAGTATTTGTTAGATAGACAAACTTGGAATACAATGATCAGATTCATAATTATTGTATCAAATAAGTCAAGATTTTATAAGTGTAACAGAGGCTCAAACATAAACTTTCACCTTAGAAGTTTTAATGCTTCACCAATTTTGTTAACTTTTGAAATCGACACTTAGAAGATTTTTACATCCAACAATGACAGGAGATTAGTATTTATATTCTACATATATGTCATTTTGTTTCTATTATATATATTTTAATTTTGTACACAATTAAAAATATAATTTTTTGTCCAACACCAGAAACATATAGTATCCATTTAACACATCAACACTAATTTCATGATGAACAATATTATATATACTTATTTTAAATATACACATATATATATATTTATGTGTATCATCGTATTATTAAATGTTATTTTATTTCAAATTTAAAATTACTTAATTATGTAATATCATACACAAATATATGAAAAATAAATACATATAATTTTATTGTTTCATAATTGCCGATTCATTAATGGATGGTTACAATCCATGTTATCTTGGAATGTATTCTTAGGATGAGTCTTAGAATGTGAATATGTTATTATGTAAACATTATTGTTCAATGTTAACAAGAATAGATTTAATAAATCATTATGATGGACCATGACAAGATTTATAATATAATGTTTTCAATTATGAACCTCATAATAAAGTCAAAGTTACCATAATTCATATGTAACAATTTTTCATATCATAGTATTATAAGAAAAAAAAAAATCAAATCAAGTAGAAAAATGCAAGATAAAATTGGGATTTTGATTACTTATTATCCTATCTTGAATGGCCCAAAAAAAAATTTGAAGAGGGATTGCAAAATCATGGAAGAATCATAACTACTTACTCGATGGACATGGGTAGAGTTAAACAATTTAAACCACATATAAACAAGTCTTCTCTTTCTCAACATACACAAATAAAATCCATCATCTTCCAACTTTACAAATCCATCATGACAATATAAGCCTTTTCAAATCATGGCATCTGAAAGTTAAATCAACGGAAATATGCCTAACTTAAACACGCTACACTCATTTAGCACAACCATACTTATAAATTATGGATTTATGTCACAAATAGTGCCAAGCCAGCTAACCTCAGAAATCTCACAGAAGATGTATGGCTTCTGATTTGTATATATGACAGTCTATACAACCATGTTTTCTTCATTTGGGTTTAATAGAATGAATTATCCTCAATTTTAGTGACTGCTTTATAACTTCCTATTGACAACCTCTGTTCTTGTTGAACTTAAAGAACTGATGCAGCAGTCTATGGACTTCACCATAACTATTAGTTGAAGAAACAAGACTATCTTTGATCCACTGTGGAAGCTTGTCGGTTGGGTGAGAAAAGCTTCTTTTTGATGATTCTGATGCAAAGCGCATGTCAACCAACAAAATTGCTGCATAGTCATTTATATGCCGAATTGCTCGACCTGAAATAAACAAGTCAGGAAAATAGTAATATGTCAAAGCCAATTCAATGTCAATTCATTTATGTAGACATAATATATAGTGCAGTAAATAAGTTTGACAAACATATGTGAGCAAATCTATATTATTATTATTTTTCTGTGGGAATCAATCAGTTCGTTGATCTTATTAGAAGCAATGCTAAATATGTAAGAACACTTACCAATTGATTGATTTACAGCTTTCATGCAGAGATTTTCATAATATTCTTTTCCTCTGTGCCCGCAACTTCTTAGAATGCTGAGTCCGGCCTGAACATCTCCATCATAATATTCATTACTCGGTAAAATGTTAAGAGTGTTAACAGAATTTGGATTTCCTAGACCGTCAATATACTTTATCCTCTCCAACAATTCAACATCAGATGGGCTAGAGTAGGGCAGTCCAACCATGACTATACATCGGCCCATCCCATCGCTGAAGTTGATGCCTTCCGATATCTTTCCACCAACTACAGCTAAGAGTATTGCACCATTGAGGAGAGTTGAACTTTCTTTTGGTCCAACAGACAAAGTATCAATTGTTTCCTTGTATTCCTTGAGAACAAATTCTATGGAGGTGTTTTTTCTAGGCTCTCTGAAGACACGTTTTTTCTTCATAATTCTGTCAAGGATGCCTGAAGTCTTCCATGCATCATGCACTTTCTCTTCATAGTCAAACGAGGAGAAGAACACAACAATTCCTTCAGGAACCACTGTCACCAAATTGCAAACTAAAAGCCCTAGCTCTTCTATCTGTAAAATGAAGTCCATCAACATAGTCTAGTTATTATTAAGGCCAAAAAATAAAAACTTCTAGGAAGAATATTTAATATCACATAAGAACTTCTAGGAAGAATATTAATATCACGTAACTACACAAAGTTGTTTGCAGTAGATTTATACCATATATTTTATTAATAAATAAAAGGTAAAGATAGGGTAAAGCAATCACAATTTTGGACTAAATTATCCAGATCAAAAAGGAGGCATCAATCTTCAATTCCTAACATTGCAAAAATATTTCTGTAAAATTACATGAAAATGACAAACAAACATTGGATATACTTACCATAGTTGACGAGCTTCTGGACCGATAGCTAAAATCAAAAGATTTACCAGTTGGGCCATGGGAAACTGCTATCGGCAAAATACTCTCAGGAGGGACTATATGACTGCATGAAAAGAAATGTAATTGATTAGGAGGTAACCATGGAAAAAGTCGTTCTCTTGTTTCTTCTATTGGTTGCAGTGTTCCTCCAGCCAGAATAACAGCATGTGCTTGATTTACAACCTGCAGAAAATTTGGTAAAAACTTTAAATATTGGGGAGTCAAACTCATCAGGAACTTACACCTGGTTAGAATCTCAATTTACTGTGAAGATAAGGAAATGGCTATCTTGTCTAAAAAATTCTATTCACAATTATATAAAAGATAACATATTTTATTATGTAATAGATCTAAATTGAGCCAAAGATATAAGAATTTTAGCCAAACCTCAGAAAAAATCTTTTCTCCCGTCAGCATTACATATTTTAGGAATCCTCCTTGTTGTCCAAAGGATGTTCGTTGTCTCCTCGAGATTATTATCCGTCCATCACCATCATTATTTGTGAGTGATAGTAACATATCTGCTAGTGCTCGAAAACTGGAAAGAGTGCTCCCTTCTTCACAACTTTCTCCACTGTCCTTGACTGCTGAACCTTTCTCTGAGTTGGAAGCTTTATCTCCATACCCACTAACCTGACAAAACAGAAAGACAGTGAAAAAAAAAGAAACAATTGTATAACTCTAAATTAGAAAAATAGGATTAATACAGAAAACACATTTACCTTGTGAATGATGTTGCTTTCCTTTATATATTGCAGCAATTTTACCAAATTAATGTTGTCAATGTTGAGAGAAAATAGAAAATCATTTATGGCCATGGATGTGGTAGAGCCAGTTTTAGCTCCAGCAGCTTTCTCAGTGTCTTGGCTTGCACAACTTTCATTTTTCTCATTGTTTACAGCCTGGAGGAGAGCCCGAGTGACGACCATCAAAGTTTGGATGTATCTTCTGTTGCCAGGTCCCAAGCGATTCCGAAATCTTGCAAAGTATGTCTCTATGTGGTTCTGTACATTTTCCAACTGGACTATCCAAAAAATCCCATAGCATTGTCAAGGCTTATGCTTATTAAGGGAAATGCAGTTCCTATCTAGAGAGTAGTCATATTAGGGATATAGTCCATCTCAATAACAACATGGTTGCGCATCAATGTATCATTGATCAACCAAATAATTGAAAACAGAGTTTTCGAGCAATACATTGAAGTAATTAAAGCACGTTAGATCAAAGAAAAGCTTATCAACTAATTCTAAAGATAAAATAGCAATAATTACAGAGAAATTGGTGACAATTCATTTACCTGTGACAGGGTAATTTTAGCATCATATATACTGATGAGAGAATCAGCCAAATTGTGAGCCTCATCAATAATTACAATACCGTTCTTCAGGTTAAGACCCAGCGATTCACGAGATGATCTTGACAGAAGAGACTGATAGGGAAGAGCAACAAGATTAGCCGCTGGCACCATGCTTCTAGAGCCATAATATGGACAAGTTCCAATACCTTTTCCAAGGTGAACGAGATCTTCAATATCTAATGCTTCTTGTTGGGAAACTTGATTTTTAAATTGTTTTTGTAGTTTATGATTTCTGAGCATTGGGCATCTGGAAGAAGCATTGGTTCGACGTGCTTTTCCCTCTGCACATAGGTTCTGCAAATGAAAATCTTTCATTGGTCAAAAATATAAAAGGTGCAGTTGATGCAGACTATACTCCAACCTATAAAAATGTCCAGAAATTATGAAATGAATAATTAAGACACAGCAGTTGCTGAAGACAAGATTTACTAGTCTCAGCAAATAAATCATTCCTGCATTTGTCAACCTCAAACTAAAACATTTTATAAAATTAATATCATGTAGTTACTTTTAATCATTGAACAAAAGTGGTAGGATCATGTAATTACATTTGATTATCATGTAAATATTCTAGAAATCGTAACATTGCACAGTACAGAAAATGAATTAAGCTGTTAGGAGTACAAAAAAATTTCTCTGAAAACAAATAAAACCAAGCTCTTGGTGTCCTATAAATAATTATATGACCTAAAAGACCTTTCAGAGTCCAGCAACTATATGTTCAAAGAAAAAAACACCAAAGTTATGAACTTATGAGAACCTTGAGTTACATGATTAAAACTTTACATTCTACAATCTGCCTGGGTGTCATGAACTCTTTAATCAAACTTGGTTAGATGATTATTAGTTTAATAATAGATCAGAATAAGGACATTGCATACCTTGACTTTGCAAATTTCATTCTTCTTGTTCTTTTGAAGCTCCAAGCACCTTTCATTAATTTGAGTAGGGCTTCCAAGTCTCAAAACCTCTGCAAATGAAAATCCCATTATGAAATTTTTAAGCACATATATATTAAATGAATTACATAAATGACAAGATCAGTTTACCTTCATTTATGCAGAAATTCTTCCTTGAGCCCAAACTCACAACCTTTATTTCATTAGCGAAATTGGTCTTCCGTAATTCCTTTACAAACTGCGACAGCTGTGAGTGCGTCCTACTACAAAAATAAACTTTAAACCCCTCTTCCTCCTCCTCGAATCCATCTTCTTCCTCTTCCTCATCACTTGATGAACTAACAGTAAACCCACCAGCCTTCCTCTTTGATTTCCCGCCACCAATAGCCCCTTCCTCTTCACTTGCATATTCTTCCAACAAAAATTCCTGATCATCCAACTCCGATGCATCATTTGCCTTCTGCAAATTCTCAGATTGTTTCTTTGAAGAAAAATCCTCCTTCTCCAGATCACGTGTTAACAAATCTCTATAACTTTCTTGATTTCTTCTGTTGTCAGATTTAAATCCACTTATCTTCTTCTTGATCTTCTTTGCCTCTGATTGACTGTCTTTGTTCACAGTAAAGTTTTTAATCCAGTAAGGTTCATCATCAGAACCACATTGATCATCATTTCCTATGTTCTTACCAGAATCAACCATTGGTTTGGCTTTCATCTTTTGCTTCTGATCAACCACCCATTGCAAAGCACTACAAATGATACTTAGAGTTTTTCCAGTCCCTATTGGAAGGTGAAACCAAAAATATATATATATATATCATACCAAAAACACTGAGTAAATTCATGTATACACAACTTGAGAACTTTGTGATTTGTTACAAAAACATATTTCCAAAAC
Source organism: Mangifera indica (assembly GCF_011075055.1). Taxonomy (NCBI): domain Eukaryota; kingdom Viridiplantae; phylum Streptophyta; class Magnoliopsida; order Sapindales; family Anacardiaceae; genus Mangifera; species Mangifera indica. Next base: position 7,377,240 of record NC_058139.1, read on the forward strand.
TCCCAATAAAATATATATTTCCAATTCATCTGAATGCAATCCTACATCACAGTTTTATTTTCGGTTTCTTGGCGGAAAAAAGCAACATAAATCTAGGGAAAAGAAATTATGGCCTCATCATTTATTTTCCAATCATTCAGCAACCAAAGGAGAACTAAGACTCTAAAATCATTCACTTCCAGTGGGCCAGTACTTCGGACCAAACAAGAAAAATACTTAAACGGCAAACATGTCATGAGAGAACAATATTTTGAGCTCAAATAAAACTAAAACAACTATTTCAGTTTAGTTGCATTCACTACACACACGCTTAGTTCCATTTATTATATTTGACCATAAACAATACAAAAATTAGGACAACCTCTCTCTCACTCTCTTAAAAAAGAATACCATCTTAGCAGAAACAGATCTGAGCTCTCTTAAGCTTTTAAGGCCTATTTCTTTCTATTGACAACGAATCAAATCCCTATATTTGATTACACTAACAAGCATTTGCTGAGAACTATACAATTGAAAAAAAAAATCCTCAAAAAAAAATGAAATACCCATCAAAGGTCTTTACTAGCTGATACAAATACAAAGAATAATGTAAGTACCAGTGGGACTTTCAAGCATGGAAACCCCTCCTTCATCAAGAAAACAGTAAAGGGCGTTCATGAATTCCCTCTGAATCGAATATGGCTTGTACGGAAACGCCGGGAATTCTCTCTCACCTTCTTTCTCCTCCATCAATCCTTTCCTGACTTTTTGTTTTAAATTTTTTTAATTTTCTGGGTTTTGGGATTTAAAGGATTTCTCTTTCTTCTCAGGGAAGAAAGCTTCCCGCCAAACACCAAATTATCAATTAAATGGGCCGAGTCTGGGCTGTATAATTCATCCCTGCCCAGTAGTGGGCCGAAATGTTGAAAAAAGCCCATGATGCGTCACTGAATGACCCCCCTCACTGACAATTCAACCCTAAACCCAGCCTCGTCATATAAACCTTCTGTCTGCGCCGCTCTCTAAACCCAACAGAAGCCTTTCCCTCACACTCGTTGCAGCTCCAATGGTAAAAACAAACAAAATCCTCCTAGTTCTTTGTCTCTTCAATATCTATGGGCCTTTTTTTTCTCTGTTCTGTGACGATGACTAATTTGAAATTATTGATGAAAATGACAGGGTAAGGGTACTGGGAGTTTTGGTAAGAGGAGGAACAAGACACACACTTTGTGTGTGCGATGTGGCCGCCGGAGCTTCCATCTTCAGAAGAGCCGTTGCGCTGCTTGTGCGTTCCCTGCTGCGCGCAAGAGAAAGTGTAAGCTTACTGAAACCATTTTTTCCTTGTTTTGTACAAATGTAAAGCAATGACTTTTGGTTGTTGGATTTATACTTGTGTTTTTATGCACGGCTTTTGTTGTTATATTGCTTCTGATTTGCTTTGCCGATTTGTCGATAATATAGAGGTCTATAAGCGAGCTCTTTGCTAATTATTTGTGTTATGATCTCCTTAATTTCTGAAGTTCTTAGAGAAAACTTTATGATTTGTGCTTGTGTGTTTTTGTACATGGTTTTGTGGATTTGGTTCTGGTTTGAAGTCGAAGCTACTATATATGTCTTTTATTTATATGATTCATTGCATTTTTTGGGTTAATTTTGGGTTTTAATTGTGCCATTTTTGGCACACTTTGTATGTTATGCACTGTCCAATATCATTGAAAAAAAATATGATGTGAGTACATGTGTGCTTGTGTTCATCGGTGCGCGTTTGGTTGGTTTGAGGTAGAAACTCCTTAGTATGTTTTCAATTGTGTTTTTTTTAATTATATGGTTAATTACTGATATATTAGTGTTTAATTTTGCTGGTGATAACTCTGTTGCTGCTGAAATCATTTTTTCTTTTTTCTTTTTTTTGGTGTTGGTGTGGTTACTCCACTAAATTTTGACCAAAATGTATATTATTTTATAAGCTTTTGATTTTGAGCTCAAAATATATGTATGCTTGTGTATGGCTATTGAGCTTCCTGGTTCATTCTTTATATTTGTTAAGAACATTATATGAGTATATATATTTTTGCTTTTTTTTTGGTTCCTTGTGTTTTTTGTACCAGAAAGCTCACTTTAACGTTTAAGTTTGTGATACATGAAATATTATTATAAAAATTTTGTTCGGCATGACAGAATTGAAGGTCACATGATGCTGTGAATTGTCCACTTTATAATGAGTGAATTGTGGATTTCTGAATGCCTTTTTTTTTTTCTTTTTTTGGTTGTTGTTACAGGCTGAGGGATAGCTTAACTGTGTTGTGTGTCTGTATATGAAATATTATGTGTGTGTTCTTAATAATTGTATAAGAAAGAATATTTCTTTGTTATGTTGGTTTATTGTTGTCATATTATGGATTTTAGATAACTGGAGTGTGAAGGCTATCCGAAGAAAGACCACTGGAACAGGCAGAATGAGGTATCTCCGCCATGTTCCTCGCAGGTTCAAGAGTGGTTTCAGAGAAGGTATCAAATAATGTTTTGTTCATGATAATTTCACGTGGTAGTGTTGTCTGCTGCAACTTGATTATTTACTTACTGTTAGGGCTTTCATTTATAAATTTATTCTGCTAAATATTATTGGATTTTGATCAGGTACTCAAGCAGCGCCAAGGAACAAGGGAGCAACCACCTCTGCTTAAGCAGTGGAAGGATACTTTTCGGCACATTTTGGTACCTTACTATATATTTAGTTGGCTTTCGAGTTTTCCGATGAGTTTTATGAGAACATTGTTTGGAAAATGTTATGTACTTTCCTTTTTTTCTGATCAGTTTGTAGCTTCAATGAATTCTTGGACGAAGATGAATGAGATTATTGTTTTTGACCCGTTTAATTATTTCATGTTTACACAATCCCATGTTTTTTAATTTTTATGGTCTCTTACTGTGGTTTACCCTAGAGACCAAAATAATGTTATCACCATAACTTGAGAAATACTGGTATTATTTCCAAAATTATGATGCAATGGCCAATGAATTAACAAATTTCTGTAATGCTTATGATTTTCTTGGCAAGGTAGATCAGGTGAACTAAATTTAATGTGGGTGCAATGGTAAATGTATTAACATGCCATCCAAGTTCAGTCAATAAAAATCGAACACCCTTTTAACTCTTTTGGATCACTTTTTTGTTCATAAACAAATTTGGACATCAAATCAAAATAAAGATGAAACAAAACAGACCTTGTAAAAGAAATCTTTGCTTATATATATGCACTTATCTCATGGCTTAATTACAATTTCCTCCAAATGCCAAATCAACAAACTAATTACAAAAAAGTTTAGACCTATCAATCAATCAATGATTTTGATGCTATCATTCACAATGAGGAATGTTTTCAGTCGTGAATAAACAGAAACCGATAATGGACGCATCATCTCAAGCTATGTACCAGAAGAAGAAACACCAAACCACGATTATCCCATCTTTGAAAATTAATTGGAGAAGCAAATTTCCGTTATGATTTAAAATCACCAAATTTATGTTTTTCTTCATGCAACTGCTTGAAGACATAATCCAGTTCCGGAAGTGCAGACAACAATAGCAGCTCAAGAAGGTCAAATGCCAATTGCTTCAAACAAACAGGTGACTGCAGACAGGTAACAGTTACCACAAGTTTGTTAGAATTGCTCCAAACCAGAAGAATCTTATATATTTTTGGTATCACGAGACAGCAATTATCAAAAGCCTTCTAATATTACACTTGCTATAGTAGGCATTACCGCTTCTTAAGGAAACAAAGCAGATTATATCCTTACCTGAATAAAAAAGTAGAGATCCTTAGCACATTGTTCATACTCCTTACGACCAACAAGGCCTACAATAGCAGCTGGGGCTTTGTCTGCATAGAAATGAACTTTCTTATTTGCATATATTAGCCACAGGCAATGCAGAAATAAACTGCAGAGGGGAAGGAAGAAAAATAGTACCAATCATTAGTTCATACACAAGCTTTGCATTTCGTTCCATGTCCTGTTTTTGCTCTTCAGTTAACTTAGGAGAGATTGGCGAAGGTTGCTGACGATGGGGAGAACTTGGCAATGGGCTGCTGGGTTGTGGTGCTTGTCGTCGCTTTGGATGTTTGGTTATGAATATTCCATCAGGCCAAAGTATCTAGATGAATCACATAAGAGCTTAATATCAGGACTAATCCATGAGCAATGGGATTGAATAAAATCAAATTATTACCTGCTCAACCCTTTTGATACCAGAAGCAACCACTGATCCTCTGCGTAAAAGCTGAATTTTCTCTATTAACCAATCATCAAAGGCATCGCCCATCCCAAGTTGTAGAACCTGTTTGGCCACCCAAAATGCCTTCCGCCTGTGATGCACACAACATTATTTCTCAGTATTTCCTAGTGAGACTTTGAAAACCAGATCATTATATTATCACAACATTCTACAGTTGTATGTATATTTGTACCTTATCCACCCACCATCTTGGAGCTGGAAAATGACATCTACTAAATCTAATATGGGGGCACTTAAGTTAGGCGGCACCCACTGCATGCAAATTTGTGTTAAAAACCTGAGCATAAGATGAATATCACAAAGTATTATCTAGAATGGACACATAATTACCTCACTAGGTAGGGTTGGATCAGTGGCAGCATCAAGCAACTCAGATTTCTCCACTGAACCATCATTCTCTTTTCCTTTCACAATTTTACCCAAGTTTCTGAAATATGACGAATTATTCAGCACCTTATTATCTGAACCACTTCCAGGGTCATCTAATGACTTCCCAAGTTCTTTATTATTGGCCTTTAATGGAGAATGAGACATTTCTTTCGCATGACTTTTTTTACCATCAGCAATAAAATTATCCTTCACTTGCTGTGTTGATTCCTTGCTTTCAGAGCCAAAATGTTCCCTCCTGGAGGATGGACTGACTACTGGCCAAGCAGTATTTGAAACCTTTTCAGATGGTTTATCTTCAAGGTCAACTAGAAAATTCAAACACAATATGAAAATGAACAAATACTCAAGAGAAAGGCAGGAAAAAAGTACGCAAATGCACATTGAGCATTGAGCACGGTTTACCTGATAATGTTTCGACAATAGAGAAGGAATTTGAGAATACATATGTCTGCATCACACAAAGTAAAGCATGCATAATTGTTTAAGCTGTTGAACAGCCCCCACCATTGCTGGTGATATATTTAAACAATCAGAGAAGGAAAAAAATAAATACTAAACCTGGGAATCTACGCTAAGAAAGTCCCAAACTTCAATTGATCCAGAAACTGTAGGAAGCTGCAGGAGTTTCTGAGGACCACAAACAGATTGAGTGTTTACTAAAAGATTGGAAGAATAAAACGGATACATTGTGAAGTTGAACAAAGAAAAACAGATTAGTTTGAGAAAGCATAAATTCATTTCTATTATGTATGGTAACATTAAATCTCAAATGTAGTGCCTACTGCCAAATAAAAAATTTGTAAAAAACAAAAGGAAGAAAACACAAACTTAAAAATATGTAAAAAAATTAAGACCCTTCACTGCTATAATCTAAAATCTTTTCAATGTAACAGCATAACAGTCAGCCCATTAAGAATCAGGATTGGATTTTCTGTTTTAAAATAATTGATCAGGCCATAAGGAATCCTAGTCAGAATACACAGTAAAACATACAATATCTAGAGGTAAACATCAATCCAAACTTTGCAATTCAACAGGCATATCCAAACTAGAACACCAAAAAAGTGATTACAATAGTTGACCTTCAAATATCTGTCAAGCAATTTACACCGTTCTTGAATGACAGGTACATCTAAACCTGTTGACAGAAAATGTTTTGGAGGCAAATGAAGATTGTACTCTTGAAAAAATTTAAGACGTCGATGCAGCTCCTCAAAATGTCGGAACCTGAGGATACCAACAACACTTAGTGGCAGACAAGTAGTTTAACTTGAATAGAACTTTACAGTGAAGCTCTGATTATAAGTTTAAATATTCTACCGTAAGGATGAAACAAAAAAGAATAATAATTATATAATGCATCAACCGAAGAAGTATGCCGAAAATTTATCACCTTCTTTTGATAGACCAACTATTACTATTTGCATCTGTCACAGATATTGAATAAACAGCAAATGTTCTAGAGCCACCCTTCACAATATTTGCACCACGTACCTGCAACAGCAAATGGGTTCACATTCTTTACGTATTTTAGTGTATCAGAAGACCAAAAATAAGAATGCTTGGACAAGGTACCAAGCTTCATGCTAAATACCTCACATCTCAACTTAAAAAAAGAATCCACCATCAACGAACTTTGCTGGGAAGTAACACTTGAACTACGACTTTCTGGTATTGAAATAAAGGATGCAGAAGAAGAAGCAGCTGCTCCGCTTTGAAATCTACCCAAAATTTCACTCTCAGAATCATCACTTGACTCGTCAATTTTAGCTAGTCCATTTAATGAACTAAGTATATCCTGTCCATCCCCAGATAAGAAGCTTGTCCTCTCAACCTCTTGCCAAACGGGTGATTTCTGACTGCTCAATCTAAACCTTTTCCGGCCAGAATGTGTTCGAGGTAATCCATATTGAACCTGTCTTCTACCACTCCTCTTTGAGATATGGCCATCAGGACTTTCAAGTGGATGATGAATGTGAGAAACAGCCACATTTCTGTTACTCTTTCCATCCCAAACTTTAGTTCCTGGAGAATCAAGACCTAGTGCTTCTGTTTCTTCATCTTCTGAAGTATACAAACTACTGCTCCCTGATTCAACCTCCTCCAAGGGCATGAGGCTGTCATCATGTTCTTGGTATGAAGTGGCAGAAGAGCAATTTGATATCTTCCTATCTGCATATTGATCAGCATGCCCATCTTGTGAAGTGTGGCTCCTGAGGGCATTAGCCTTGATCATACTATCTTTTCCTTTGGAATTTGGTGTTGCCTTCAAAGAATCCACTGAAACACACTTCCCAGCAGAACACTGTGGGACTTGCTCAATTACTTGATTTTCGCCTTCCTTCTTTCTGTAATTCCTACCTTTTGCCCACATATTCTCAAAATGTTCTGGAGCAAGGGCTTGAGTTTTTCTGCGATAAATTTGATCTAACATGTCACCCCATTCTCCTCCTGATCTGCGTTGTTGAATAAATTTTCCATCACTAGGTTGGGTGTTCAATGGCAATGAGCTCCATGAACGGGAGGCTCGAGTATCCATGGAAAGCAATGGATCTTTCGAATAATGTGTACCATTTAGATCATCTTTTGTATCTGCAACAGCAGTATTTCTAGACTGATCATTTTTTAACTGTACAAGTTCAACACCAGTGACAGAAGGATCTAGAATCCTCGAAAAGTGATCAGAGGAGATCCTGGGAGACCCATTGGGTTTGGACTGGGATGTCTCTTGTGCTGCTCCAGATCCCCTACTCTTGCTCATATTAATGGATAAGAATACAATCCTTTCATTGATAAACCTAAAACAAAATCACATAATGCTGAGAACAGGAAAAAAAAGAATAAACAACATGTAGGCAAAATAGAAGGAAATTTACTTTGGGCTGGCCAAATTTAAGACTGGTCGCATCACTGCACAAGAAAGCAGCTCCCTGACAATATAACGAAAGAAAGAACACTGAAGATCTTCAGGTCTGAATGTGAAAGAAATGAGACCCTCCATTATGCATTGCAAAACCTGCAATATAAGGTGAAGAAAGTGTTCTCAGCATTGACGGCACAAGCAGAAATAGTCAAGAAACAATAGCTTCACCTTACAGGTATTTGGAGATGAAAATACAAAGAGAAAAACCTTGTGCTCAGCTTCAGCAGAAAATAAAGCAGGGTGCAACTTGTCCTCAGCAGCCAAAACACGCCTTATTTCCATGTCTCTGACTTCAATAGTAAGAGTTTCCGATTGGTGCTTTTCAATCTTAGCCTGACTAGCACGAAAAAGCTCCACGTGGGTGCAAATGAGAGTAACAAGATCCCTGTATCATTCTAGAAGAACATTAGTTCCCAAGTCATTACACTCTTAATTTCAAGCAAATGGAATTTAGAAACACAATGAGGGGAAGAGCTTAAACCTTGTCAACAGATCAATAAGATTTATATTCCTCATTCGACCTGACAACTCCCCTAGAACACCATTTATGATATGTACAAGTTCCTCAGGGCCTTCTTTATCAGGTGTTAAACGTGAGTACCAGAGGTCTGTAATCCACTCAGAAACTAAATGCCTTGTGAATGTATCAATTGCATCCTCAACAACAGGAGAATTGACATTCCTTCTCCAGTCAGAACGTCCAACAATTTTGGTACAGTCTGGAGGTTTATTTTGAGACACTATGTTTCCTGAGGAAGGTTTACTACTGTATGATGCAGCTTTTCTCCTCATTTCAAAGTCTATAGCGAAATACCGAAGCAGGATAATTAAGGAGGCAGCAGCAGGCAAGTTTACCAAAACAGAAGAGCTTGTCACTGCAATAAGGATTTGAACACTCGTAACAATTAAAAATGTGAAGGTGCAAAAATAACGAAAATTACTAACAAAGTGATTGGCATGGAGAACATATATTTAGGTACTTTTTGATCCCTAAATCACTTGTAATCTGACAAAGGACAAGACATATAGCCCCCAGAGACAAGCATTAACTGATCTGAAAAACCTGATATTCTCCAGAAACCCAGAACCCCAAAAATTCCTGACTCAGATATTGAGATTGCTAAGCAAATATATAGCAAAATTGAGTAACTACAAGCCAAAGAAATGACAGCGCATAGAGTTGTGCAATGATGGAAAAGAAGGTGAGAAATAATGGGAATTATTTGTGGCATGCAAAAGGCAAAGATAACAACAAGCTGAAAGGGCACTAACTTGTACTTTGAATAAACATCCAAAGTCGCCATAATCCCACACTATAATCTTTAAATTTGATAAAAATAAGTGATACCACAAACTCAGCCACAGTCGCTGCTCAACAAAATCTCAATTCTGATAAACAAATTAAGACATTTTGACTAACAATTCAAATGACAGTTAAATGCTTTGTTGATTGACTAAACCAAATTTATTCCAGAACTTCAAGGTCATCTGGATGCCTATCGAGTATCTGTCTGCAAATAGTATTCAATTTGCAACCTATTAACACCATATAAACTGATTTATAGCCCTTCACCAACCAACCGTACAAGGTACAATGATTTTCTTCACCACTATGAACTCTACTAAAGCAACTCCAAACCTTTCTAAGACTACCTCAGCTCTTCGTTCAGTGCCCATTTCACTGGACTTCAATATCCGATTCATAAAAGAATCAACATAATTTCGCAATCAAAGAAGAATTAAACGACACTTACATGACATTAAGTATGACAACCCGACGACGCATATCACCAAAAACACAATCCTCTTCTTCGCCTCCTCCACCAAGTCTCGAATCATCACTTGCTTCTGCGAGCTCATCTTCTGCTTCAAATCACAATTAAGAAAAAAAATCTATAACCTGCAATCGATTCTCGATCCCAACATCATGTCAAATGCTGAATATAAAACCACGAATAACTTTGATCGATTGTTCGTTTGTATAAGGAGAAAAATGAGAATCAAAGAGTGAATAATTATTTAGTTATACATACATTCAACGCAAAGACTGTTAGGTTTTTGAGTCTGTGGTAAAATTAATTTTAATTTTCGAGCCGTGGGAGAGAAAAAAAAAATACCAATTCTGATTTAATTTTCTCTAGCTTTCTGTCACTTTCTCGGGTTCTAATTTTTTTTTTTTGCGTAAAATTAAAATTGATTTTAAAGTGATGAATCGATCAACTGGCTAATGCCAAGTATAATATACTATTAGGCTGTGTTTGGGTGATTTTTTTTTTTTTTTTGGTGGGGGTGTTGGGGGGATTGTGTTGTGGTGTGGTTAATCGTTTTATGATTTGTGATCGGGAGTCTTTGGATCAAAACGACAGCACGTTAAAACTATCTAATTACGGAGATAACTGAAAAATTAATGGATCCAATTTAATTCATATATTTATTGTTTTTTTTTTGTGAATTTAAGAGTTAAATGTCGATTTTTAAAAATTTTCGAAATTAAAATTTAGTTATATTTAAGATTAGCTTCTAATTTTCCAAATTTGTTAACATAAAGAATTATCTTTGATTCATATTTATTTTCTTTCACGCTATAAATTAAAACATAAAATGCGGTCATGGCTATTGATAATTTGACAATAATCTTCTATAATAACGATTTTAATCATGTAATTACAAATTTATGAAATGAAAGTTCATTTAAATATTAAAAATAATTTATTAGACGCTTTCATTATTTTTATTTTTTTAGGGGTAAAAATACCATAATTTTCTTTTAAAATATTTTTTTGGTGCATTTTTATCGATATGGCTATGATGGGTGAAACAATTGACTGCAAGTTCTTCAAATTCTTAATTTTAAAATGAAACCCAACCAAGCAACGCATCTTTTACAATTTTATAAAGATAAATGATTATTTTTATTCAAAATTTGATGAGGCAATAAATTTTTTATTTAATTTAAAAAAATTTATCCTCTCACTTATTCATTAAAGTTATACGATAATTTTAACAGTTAAAAATATTTTATAATTTTTTAATATATATTTTTTATATTTAAAGTAATTTGAAATATAAATAAACTCAAAAAAAGCAACTTAAAATGTAAGCATATTAAAAAAGTCCTTAATTTTGATTGAAAAATTTTAAAAAAGTTTGTTTAAATATTTGAATTTTTAAATATTAAAAGGTAGAATATTGGGATTTTACTGTATTATAGGCGGGAAAAGTTCTGTTGGCCAAAAAACACTATTACTGAGAGGAGAAGATATCAATCCATATAAACGTAAGGCTTAGAAAATGAGTTTAAATATCCCGAGAATAAACCTGAAATTTTAAAAAAGTTGCTCTCTCTTTCTTCATTCTACTCTTTGCCTCTCTATTCTTTCTCTCACTCTTCTGGTACAAAAGCCTAAGCTTCCACTTTCACACAGAAGTCGAAAAGAAGGCACTCTCCTGCTGACCTTCTTGCTTTCTTATCATACTGAGCTTGTTGTGTTTTAATCTAATTTATTCAACTTCACTTGCTTGCACTTTACTGGTTGTCTTTCTTCTACTTCTCTGAGGGACAATGACTATGACTTTACCTTGGAGGAAAAATTTTATAGGAGTTGCGGTCGGATATGGTAAGATCTAAAGTAATTGCACTTTAATTGTGATTATTAACGCTGAAGAGAATGATTGCCTAATAATAAAAAATGATTGTTTAATGTTTGATAGATTACGAAACTCATGATAAATTTGGTTTTTGTTTCTGTTTTGTGGCTTTTATGAGAAATCATGTTTTGCTTTAGACTTATCCATGGGTTGCGGTCTAGAGCAATGCTTATCTACTAATCATTAGGTGTCACTAAGGGTTTTATGTGTGAGTTCAATCGAAAAGAAATTTTGATTACATATCACGTAGTAACTTTAACATATTAATGAAGTGTTTTGTAAATCTAGGGATGGTGTAACAATTATTTAATGTTTGGATTTGTTCTATAGACTTGTCTTTCTTCTCCAAATTTCTTGATGAATATCACTAGCATCAGAGGTTTTAATGGCTGAAAAAGAGGGATAAAGAGCTTAACAGCTAAAGCTGGCAGGAGTATTTACCAAGTTGGGCTGTCTAATACTCGAGTCAGTACGATACACGGGGTAAGAGCTCGTAAATGAGTATTGAAGAGAATTAGTAGTGATAGGAACTCAGTAGGCGAAAATATGGAGAGGCAATAGCTTTACTGAGATTCAAGAGAATTAAGATTCAGTGAAGAAGAAGCGATTTTAGGAAAACCTCAAATTTTCCGAAAAACTTCCTTTTCAAGACAAACAACTTTCCTTTGCATAGCACTACGGTTTCTGATGGCTGGCTGCCAAGTGGTTTGCTTGAACACTGACAGGTACAGGACCATCATATGTTCCCTGTAATGGTGAGCTATGTAGATGATGATGTGGCAAAGCTCTAGAGGTACGTCTGCTTACAACTTTATATGTGTCAGTCTACTGTGGAGAGAAAAGAGTCTTCTGCTCCATTTAACATGTCAGTGAGGGTCCTGATTGCCTTGCACTACAAGTAACATGTCAATGAGAGCCCACTAAAACATGGAGTGATCGCCACAACCCTAGAAATGCTGACTTATTACTATTTTGTGAGCGCTTTCCTACTAGGGCAAGTAAAGATTGGATATGTCAATTTGCACATTTTCCTGTCGCTGCTGTTCTATCAATGCTGGGCAAACAACTCTATTGGTACTGATTGGGGTCTGACAACTCTACAATGGAAAGTCAATTATTTAGAAAAAACTAATAATAGTTCACTTCATCAGGATATAACTTAAGTATGATGTTATAAACTGGCATTGTAATATTGCAATAAATTGGTAGATATATTAAGAAAAATGATAAAAATGAAGACACCTGAAGGAATTCGTGGTCCTGCAGGCTGCTGGTATGCTTTCACATACAGAGTCCTTGGACTGCAAGTCTAAAGAAGGGCCATCCTATTACCAAGCTTAGTAATCTAACATTGACACATTTACATGTGGGTATATAGATTCCTAACTTGACAACTGAATGGACTAAAAACCAAATGAAATCTAACTTAATCACAACAAAACAAAAAGCGATTAAAAATATAAGAGTGTGTAGAAAAGCTGGATAAAATCTTGATATTCAACGACAGAAAATTTAATGAAATACCTTTTTCGGTATAGAAGATTGTTGGGTGGTTCCACCCAAATGTGGGTTTCATGAAAGGTAGAAGGAGGCGAGAAGCAGATAGAAAAGGGAGCAGCAAGGGTTTTTTGCTGAAAGAGAAGAGAAAGAAAAGAGTGTTTCCCAACAAAGATATTTCGGTCGATACAACAATGAGATATTTTTCTTTTGTGTACACCTTTGGCATCCATTATTTTTATGTGTGTTTGTGCATTCATTTTTGTCTCTCGTTAGTAACCTTGGTGGGGGTTGCGCATATATTTTCTCTTCGTTTTTCAATCGGAAGCTAGAACAATGAGCGAGGGCTAAGGCTAACAAACAAGGGCTGGGTTGTGTATGAGAAGAAAAGTTGTGATTTCTTTTGTTGTATTCTTATTATATTTATGTTATCTTATGAAAATTTTACTGGTGATTCTAATTTTTCAGACCTTGACTGCCATAGTTCATTTCCAGAATTAAATAACAGGGTTTTCTCAAAAGCTCTTTCTCTTCACTCATTTTTTAATGAAAAATCTGATGGCTATAATACTGTCATTTGTGTTTCTTTCCATCTGAATTCGACCTCTCGGATTACAAAATGCGTGGATTTCCAATCTGGCATCTTACTTGTTTATAAACTCGTGTAACGGAATTTGTTTCTTAATGAGAATTGTGAAGAATTTCTGACTATCAATTCCTCTGATTTTCAGCTTGTAATCTATAGAATTTCTCAATTTCGTATCTTGTTTCTGTCCAAGAAGTAATTTTCCCTTTATAATATTGTAAGAACTTAAAGGTACTATAACTAGATAATCGGATGAAGATTATTAAATGGTCATTTACAATTTTTATTTTCGTATAATTTAGTCAACATTGTTTTTTATCATAGGTTTCTGGATTGTTGAGCTCATGCCCAGATGGCATGGGCAACAATAATGTTTCTCCACCAGCAATTAATCCTGGGATTTTGCAGTCCACATTTACTTGTGAAAAACTAAAGACGGCAACAGACAATTTCTCTATAGCCAACCTCCTTGGTCAAGAGAGTTTCGGATATGTCCATTGGGGAGTCGTCACCAATGGAAAATTGGTTGCAAGCAAACAGCTAAAACCTGGTAGTCTACAATGGGAATGTGAATTTCAGGCAGAGATTGAGATCATCAGTTGTGTTCAACACAGAAATCTTGTCTATCTGGTTGGATACCACATTTCTGACGCCCAGACATTGCTTGTTTATGGGTTTGTTCCGAACAAAACCTTGGAATACATGGTTAGTGATTTCTTTCTGTGATTTGATTCCGTTCCTTAGATGAGTATAATATTTTTGTATAATGAATTTACTTGTTTGTTTTACTCAGGTGGCTGATTTTGGACTTGCAAAGTACTCTTTTAAATACTGATACTCATGTCTTTTACCCGAGACATGGCATCTTTTGGGTAATGTACAATTGTTGCCGCCTTTCACAAAAGTAGTGACCTATAGTCTCGACCCAGTCCTCTGTCTCCTCTCATATACATTCACCAAAATGCAGTTACGTGGCTCCGTATTATGCTGCATCTGGGAAGCTCAACGATAAATCAGATGTCCTTTCCTTTGGGTTCTGCAACTGGAGCTGATTTCTAGGATCCTGCCTTTTTACAAAAATCATTTATTTGTTAATGATGGCACTGTTGACTGGGTATGTATTCTCTCTAATGAGCTCCATTATTTTTAATATGACTACATCTATGACGTGATATGTCCTCTGGGAATGCAATTTTGAGTTGGAAAATTATATTCAGGAAATATGGCTGAAAAAAAATTATGAATTTCCAATTGCCCTTCTGCTCACAAAAGCTCTGGAACACCACCACTTTGAGGCTCTTGTTGATTCGAAGTTGCAGTATGACCCACGTGAAGTGGCTCGAATGGTTCCTTGTGCTGCCTTTTGTGTACGCCATTCAGATAAGCATTTTCTACGAATGATCCAGGTACGTGAATTCCTAAGCCTTCATCATCAGGTTGATTTCATTTCATTTATTATTGTCCGATGAAGTAACCAAGTTTTAGATGCAGTTTCAGTCATTTGCAAATTGACTTTTCATTGCAACTAAAAGTGATTTTAGGGATTGAATTGTAGGATTGAACCCCCGATAACCTCTATGCAGCTATCATTCAGGCATATATGTTAGTTGACACAGAATTGATGGCAACTGGAATAAAAACATGAGGAGAAAAAGTCTAGATGACAGAGATGAAAGTTGTCTATTTCAGAGAGATAATCAAATAAAAATAGTACATTTTAATTAACTGATAAAGACTCAAATGGGACATCACATAAACTATTGAACAAAGCATTAAATTGGTGGATTGGAAGGAAGTAGGACACCCCCATGTGACTACATGATTTCCATCCACTAAACCAACAAAGCAAAGCATGATCTTCTACGAACCAACATAAAAAATATAAAATATGGAATAATTGTCATGTAACTACTACAAGTTTGGGACCACATTGAAGACTTCTTTCAACTTATTCTAAAATACGAAACTTCCAGAGAATGAAACTTTACAACTTGGGATAGCTAAGTCCATTGGTAAAGCCGTCAGTAACTTGATCATATGTCGAACAATATTTTATCTTGATCAATTATTCAATGACAATTGTTCGATTAAAGTGATAGACGAAGCTTAATATATTGTGTTCTTCATGAAATAGGAATTCTTGTTCATCAAAATTGTTGTTTTGTTGTAAAAAAAAAAAAATAAATAAATCTTCCTTGCTTTTTCATGCTTTTGGTTCGATGATTGATTCACATGTAGGTAATGTTGTACATCATTAACCATCTTATGTATCTTTTTAATGTTCATGTGTCCTAACCAAAGGTGGTAAAGATATGTTTGATTAATGTTGGACAATCTGATTTTTTTATTATACATTTATTGTTTTGAATCGTTAATTGATGACACATTTGATTTTTAAATGTATAAGTTATTAATAATTAATCTAGTACAAATAAATAACTTACCTCTTCTAATGATAAGAAGCCTACTAAAATTAAATTTCGAATAAATTTCTATATATGGTAACATTCTTCCAAAATTACATTGCCTTTCCCTTTCTTCTTCTCCACAAGATAGGTTGGGCAATTCCTTTTTCAATGCCAAGCCTTCCCACTGTGAAAGTACTTGGCTTTCGGCTTGCTTTCTTTCTTAGTAAGAACCTTCTTGGGTGCTATGTTGGCATCCAATTTTTTCTTTCTGTTTTCCTTTCTTATGGGCGAATTTGGAAGTGAAAGCTATAGGAGGATGACCTCTCCCCATTTTCCCTTGATGATGTATAACCCTTTTTGAGTCATGCATGGGGTCTTTAAATTGTACACTATGGTTTAGCTTATATTCTAACTTGATCAAACAAAAAGAGTCATTTAGTGAAGTCTTGGTCTATAATAGAACCAGGAATTTTTGCCCTATTTAGGCAAGTCATCACAACTAACATATGTTCCTTTAAATAAATTAGGTAATTTCTTGTAATTTAAGTTCAAGACATTAATCAATCTGTTTAGACATACATTACTTTATTATAAAATAAGAGTATAATAACCTATTAAGCCAATATTTATATATTAAAATTACTTGTATTTAAAAATGGTGTTTTTATTATTTGTAAAAATAGAAATTAAAAAAATAATGTGACCAGTTAGAAAAACAAGCAATACGTTATCAAAATAGCTTTAAAATAAAAAGTATTTTTATATTTTCTTGTAGTGGGTAAAAGGTTAGAAATAAAGCAAAATTGTATTAAATTTAGTTGATTAAATTAGTAAAAGATTAGAGTTATTAATTATTTTTGTATAAAATATGTTATAATAGAGGAAGTTATTCATTGTTCATTTTAAATGTCCTACCATATAAACAGAAAAAGAAGATTATTAAAAAAACCATTAACTAACATAATCTTACTAGGTAGGTTGATTCAATAACAATCAATAAGTGTTCATATTCTCTTTATTCTAATAATAATTATTGTAATTAATTAATTACAAATAAAATTATTATTGGAAGGGATATACATTTGTATGGATTGCATACACCTTACCTCAATCTAATTATTTAATTTAATTATGACAATAAAAGGTTTAGAACTTTAGAGAATCAATATGGATAATAATTTTCAATCCTTTCTGAACAAAGAGTGAAGAATCCATTAAACGACGGCGCATGTCTAATTTAACTTAATATTCCACAAAACGCACCGCTTCACGGCCAAACTGGGCTCCACTAGCGTCTCGTCCGCGTCAACATGGACACAAAGTATACGAGTCAATCATTAGACAATAGACGAAATCCTCGTCTTCGTGAACAAAAAGAATTTCCACGTGATTTTCTCCGGCGATGGCTTCGTCGCCGACGGCGGTGCCTTCCCCTGCCACGTCACTACCTCTGTCACCTCCCACCAACGGCACGGCTTCGCCTCCGTCTCCTTCTCCTCCCATCAACGGTACCGTTTCAGCGCCTTCGCCAACCAACTCTACCTCTACGGCTGCAGTTTCTCCAACTAATGGATCGAACCCGACATTCACGATCCCATCTCCTAGTGGCCTGCCTCCGGGAGCCATGGCAGGTCTTGTGGTAGGGGTGGTGATAGGTGCTACAATTGTTTTAGCTGCTGTGGGCATTTTCGTCCTTTTCTACAAAAGGAGGAAGCGGAAGCTTGCAGCTCAAAATCTTCCTCAACCGGGTCCCAAAAGTAATTTTCCGTTTATATTTTTATACAATTGTTATGTAGGAACTTCAGATACTGTTGATTTATAATTGTGTGAAAGATCATTTTTATAGTCATTAATAACTTTGCAGTTTGAAAGTATTTAGAAAATACTATTTTGATTATAGGTTTCTGGTTTGTTGAGTTTTTCTTTTGGTGATGGTTTGGAAGCTGCTGAGTTTTGAAATATTTAATTTGTTTTTGTTTTTAACAAGTATGAGGTTGATTTTGCTTTGTTACAACAATTTGTTCAAAGTATTTTGGCTAAAATTAGTACTTGAAGAGTAGGAAGAGCTGAGTTTCTTGACCTTGATTTGTGTTTGGATTTTTCTTTTTTTCAAGTTGCTTTAGTTTTGCTACCATCAGTTACGATATATGCCTTTGGTCAGGTAATTGATGCTATTTGAGTGCTGAATATGGCTTCACTTTGTATATTCTAACTGAAGCTGGTTTAGTATCAAAAATTTCACTTATGTTCTACTTGCTGTATAGTGGCATTCAGCATGATCATGCCTGCTGATATTGTTCTTTTATCTTCTAATTTACCAGATGATCCTTTTTCCAGCCCACTGCGGCAGGGGCAACAGAGTGCTTCTCCACTGGGAGCACCAAAGCCTACTCTACCTGGTTTTGCTTCAAATCCTGTACCCACTGAAGGCTCTGATAAGCCTTTCCCACTTTCTTCCCCAAGCATTAGTCCTGGAAGTTTGCAGAGTGAATTTACTTATGAAGAGCTAAAGATGGCAACAAACAATTTCTCTAATGCAAACCTCCTGGGTCAAGGAGGTTTTGGATATGTCCATAAGGGAGTCCTTCCTAATGGGAAAGTGGTTGCAATCAAACAGCTCAAAGCAGGCAGTGGACAGGGGGAGCGTGAGTTTCAGGCCGAGGTTGAGATCATAAGTCGTGTCCATCACAGACATCTAGTGTCCCTGGTTGGATACTGTATTTCTGGGGCCCAAAGATTGCTTGTTTATGAGTTTGTTCCAAATAAAACCTTGGAATTTCATTTACATGGTTAGTGCTTTCTGTTATAATATTCTGTTGCTTTGGTGAGCAAGAAAGATTCTCACAAATCCCTATATGACTCAATCTTTCAACTTTTCATTCTTTCAAAATTCTCTTGGTGCAATCTTATTGCAATACCTGTTGCATTGAAATGAATTTATTAACTTAATTTTCCTTATTCAAAGTTCTTTAGAAATAAGCATGAATAGTTCTAGCTAGGGCTAGATTTGAATCGAATTTGTTCGAGCTTGACTCAAATGAGCCCGAAACAAGCTAAGCTCAAATGAGTTCAAGCTCGAGCCTGAAAAGTTCAACATTTTCGAGCTCGAGCTTTGGGGTATTTAGCTCGTCAAGCTCATTAGCTTAAAAATTTTGTACAAAATGATGTCATTTTGACCAATATGCATTAAAACAATGTTATTTTAATAACGAGTTAGTTAAAAACTCGATTCGAGCTTAAACCGAATTCAAACTTAGCTCTTTTGAAATGAGCCAAGCTCGAATTTATTTGAAGCGAGCTTAATGAGCCCGAGCTTGAGCTCAGTTCTTGGTTCGGCTCGAATCCAGTCCTAGTTCTAGCAAATTAAAGTGAATTTTATGAACTGTGATACTCTGGTCTCATCATGGTAGTTTACATTTGCAGGAGACGGGAGACCAACTATGGACTGGCCAACTAGAATGAAAATTGCCCTAGGCTCAGCCAGAGGATTGGCCTATCTGCATGAAGACTGTGAGTATTCTTTTAATACTACTTCCTCACCTTAAATTTTAAGTAAATTGTGTGATTCAAGGTATTGCCCTTGAAGATTCACTCCTTTTGAGATCAATTTATCTTCAGGTCAACCCAAGATTATACACCGTGATATAAAGTCTGCTAATATTCTTATCGACAACAACTTTGAGGCAAAGGTACAATGATTAATAGATCTGATGTGTTCCCATTATCATGGTAGACTATAAAATATATCATAAATGTGTAAGAGTTTTTTGGATACTTGAACCATAGCTGCAAAAAGGTCGAAGTGCACTGGCCATTTCACTCTTTGGTCTTCTTCCCATAAAAATTATCGAAGCAACCTCTTAAATTTGAAGATAAACTGAAGTTTTAGCTGCTAAGGATGTTTTCTAAGATTCCTTAAGCATTGCAAGTAGTAAATTTATTCCTTAAGCATACTAGTTATTCAACATCTTATGCAAAATATAAAATATTGTTAATTGAAATTAATAATCCTGATTGAGTCATCACCACAATAGAGCTAAAGCCTAAGTAAGTCTTCCTTTTCCTCCTTACTTATTACATGGTAGTTTTTAGAATGGGGAAAAAATCGATTCGACATAAATGGAAGAGTGGACCTAGCTTCATGTATAATGGGGTTAAGAAACCCTAGGCAAACTTTCCCAATTATAAATTATCATTAATATGATGGGCTTGCCAACATTAGATTACCCAAATAAGTATCAACTCTTCTATAAACCAACATATGATCTTTTGTTTTGCAATTACCCAATGATCATGACTAGGATTTGATGAAATTATCCCAAGCATATTCACAACATAAGCAATATCCGGTCTCACGCAAATTTGAGAATACATTAAACTCTTGGAAACACTAGCATATGCAACATTTTTCATAGGCTCCTCAATATCTTTTTTAGGGCATTCCTCATTGCTTAATTATCTCTTTTAAATACATGAACAATGCTAGAATTGTTGCATGTTGAATTTAGCAAGAACACAATCAACATAGGCCTGTTGAGATAAACCAAGAAGTTTTCTAGTTTTATCTTTATGAATCTCTTTCTCAAAAGCAAAAGATGCTTCTCCAAGATCATTTGTATCAAAACTCCAAGACAACTTCTCCTTTGTTTCATGTAGTAATACCAAATCACTGTTTGCAAGTAAGATATCATCAACATACAATACCATAAAGATAAATGTACTCCTCTGATCTTGTATAGATATAGGAATCAATAGGGTTTTCCTCAAAGCCAAAAATGTGAACTACCTCATGAAATTTAAAATACCATAGATGAGAAGCTTGTTTAAGCCCATAAAGCGTCTTTCTTATTTTACAAACTAGAGTTTCTTTACTAGCTTCTCTAAAACCTTCAAGTTGTTGCATGTCCACATCCTTATAAAAGTTACCATTTAGAAAAGTTGTATTAACATTTATTTTGTGAAGTTTCAAATCAAAATGTGTTGTGGGGTGCATGACAATTCTGAAGGAATATTTAGTAGACACTAGTGAAAAAGTCTCAGTGCAATTAATGTTGTGCTTTTGGGTGTATTCCTCAACAACCAGTCTGACTTTAAATCTCTCCACTTTGCCTTTAGAGTTCAGTTCTGTCTTAAGCAGCAGCTATTTACATCCAACAGACTTAAAACCTTCAAGTAGTTCAACAAGTTCCCATACATCATTTTGGGCTATATATTGCATTTCATCCTTCATAGTCTTTATCCTCTCTGGTGTGTTAGAACTCACCTCTCCTCTTTCGTTTTGTCCTTGGTTATTATCTGTATCATCCTTCTGCCCACTATCTGTTGTCTCCTTCTCACTGTCTGTTCCATCTTTCTTCCCACTTTCTGTCGTCTCCTTCCCACTATCTGTTCCATCTTTCTTCCTGTAATCTGTTGTCTCCTTCCCATAATCCATAACATACTTCTTCCCACTGTCAATTCCCTTCCTACTATCTGTTTTGCCATTCTTCTCACTATTTATTCCTTCCTTCCCTCTATTTATTTGCTGCCTGTAGAATCTATTCAAAGCCTGAGAAACATCAAAAACCTTTACAATATGTGGTTTTCCCATTATCATGGTAGACTTCAAAATATATCATAAATGTGTAACAGTTCTCTGGATACTTGAACCATACCTGCACAAATATTCTTGATTGGTTGAAAGGTTGAAGTGCACTGGCCATTGCACTCTTAGGTCTCCTTCCCTTAAAAATTATTGGAGCAAGCTCTTAAATTGAAGATAAACTGAGTTTTATCTGCTTAGGATGTTTTCTAAGATTCATTGAACATTGCAAGTTGTAAAATTTTTATGATGTGGCGAAAGCATATGGATTATTTCAGACTGCAATCGACTTGAGAAGTCACATTCATGTCAATGTTAGTTCTCAGATTCTAACCTGCTTTAATTGTAACTTCTGTAAATAAATTCACTTGTTTCTTTTACTCAGGTGGCTGATTTTGGACTTGCCAAGTATTCCTTAGATACTGATACTCATGTGTCTACTCGAGTTATGGGAACTTTTGGGTAAAATTCATTTTTCTGTTTCCTTTGTGAATAACTACCCTGCTTGCTTTCACCATATACAATTACTAATAGTGTCATGAACCAATCCTCTCTGTTATCTCTCTTGCACATTCACCAAAATGCAGTTACTTAGCTCCAGAGTATGCTGCATCTGGGAAGCTCACTGATAAATCAGACGTCTTCTCCTTTGGGGTTCTGCTATTGGAGTTGATTACTGGGTTCCGACCTTTTGACAAAAATCATACCTTTGATGATGATAGCATGGTTGACTGGGTATGTATTCTCTTAAATGAGCTCCAGTATGTTTAACAGGGTTAAAACTATGATATTGTATACTCTCTAGGAAATTTGTGGTTGTCGACAGTCTGGCGAAGTATCAAGGGAACAAATCACCTATAAAACTAAGAAAATAATTGATGGTTGGGACAGTGTTTTATCACAGTTCATATCGGGGATTTTACTTTCATTACTTACATAGTCCAGTAACGGTGGGTAAATTTAGTTAATGCAAGAATAAGTTTGATATTTTTAGGTAATGGCCTGTAAAGCAAGAATAAGTTTGAATCATTTGTGGAAACTGATTGAGTATCCAACTGCATGCAACTCTGATAGCGCATCCAGATTTTCACACCCTATAATACCTTTGATGTCTTCTCATGCAATTTGGGTGCATTGATAATTGTTTATAGATGCTCCTTTTTTGTTTTTTTTTTTTTATTACCCTTATATATACTGAGGATACATGTTGTACAAATAAAGAAGGGAAACCTTTGCTGCATCCAGAATATTCCATGGGACATGATGGAAGCCTGGGGTCTTTTCTCTCTTAGTTTGAAAAGTTCATTCAGGAATAAATACTGAAATTATTATGAATTTTAGGCAAAGCCTTTGCTCACTCAAGTTTTGGAAGGAGGCAACTTTGGGCTTCTTGTTGATCCAAAGTTGAAGGAGTATGACTCCAGTGAAATGGTGCGGATGGTTGCTTGTGCTGCTGCTTCTGTACGTCATTCAGCAAGGCGTCGTCCACGAATGAGCCAGGTACTTCCACAAATTGGTTAGTGCGTAGCTTTAGCTCTAACTAAACAAGTTTTCTCACGCTTCCCTGTTTTTTTTTTGCAATCATGACTTCCTCGTTCTTCATAATCAATTTATTGTTAAGTTGGCAAGTTAACAAAATAATCAAATATATGATCCCAATCACTAGTAGTTTGAGAAATTGACTTTTGTTAAAACCAAAGTGATTTTGGAATTGAATTGGAAGATTTGACCCTATGCTTGTTCTATAATCCCTTTGCAACTACAATATGAACAGATAGTTCTTGCATTGGAAGGAAAGATGCCTCTGGAAGAGTTGAATGACGGAATCATGCCAGGGCACAGCTCTGTATATAGTTCATGTGGAAGCTCAGAATATAATTACTCACTGCAATACAGAGAAGACGTGAAGAAATTCAGGAAGTTGGCGCTAGAAAGTGTTGACATTGGTAGTAGTGAATACAGTGAGCAGACTAGTGATTATGGTCCAAACAAATCGAGTTCAAGTACTGAAGACCGGCAAACTACCCAAGAGATGGAACCACCAAAAGGCGAGAAAGACACCAATTTAACTAGCCAAAGCTCTTGACAGCAATTATCATTATCTGGTAAGTCTCATTTTTACTGTTCCCCTCCTTTCTTTCTGCTCTTTTTGCAACATTAACATTCAACATATCAGAAAGTCTTAATCAATAACAAATTTGGGGCCTGTCTTCCACAGATATGTGTAATGAATCAAATTCTGGAAAAGAAGAAAACATCAGTTTGTGCAAGATGAACACGGTTTCTTCACATAGTATAAAAGTTTTTATACTCATGATAATCCAACTGAAATTGAATAGCACAGACAATTCAGTAGGAAAAAAATTTTGTTTCTTAATCTGCATGACCCAATTGAGATCGGCAGCTGCAATTCACTCTCTGAAATGAAATAGTTGAAGAATGGGGAAAGAGTGGTTTTTCGAGTAGATGATACTAGTATTATTTTGGTTGTTTAAAGTGGTGGAACGTAGTATTATTTGTATATGATTAATGTGCATTAACTGAATATTTTAAACTGGATTGGTTCCATTGAGTAGCTACATACAATCTAATATTGTTGTTCATCTTGGGACAAATTAAAAGTAATGTTGTTGGTTTATATAGATGCATGAAGCATGAATTCAAGTATTCTGATTTATATTTACCAGTCACTTTTTTTCTGACCAAGGTTTGAATTTTTCTAAATTAAAAGAGAAAAAAAACCTCTCCTTATTTAACTAAATTAATCAAATTATTTACTTGTTTTTATTACATATGGGAAATTGACTTTTGATTCTATTCCTCCTAATTAGCCAGCCATCCGGTGAGACAATTGTTTACCCCCAGAGAGGAATGTTTTTTACAACTTCTAAAGAAAAATGCTGATTGTGAATCCAGT
Organism: Mangifera indica; assembly: GCF_011075055.1. Classification (NCBI taxonomy): domain Eukaryota; kingdom Viridiplantae; phylum Streptophyta; class Magnoliopsida; order Sapindales; family Anacardiaceae; genus Mangifera; species Mangifera indica. The sequence goes on from NC_058139.1 coordinate 7,401,466, forward strand.
CACCTGTGAAGGTCAGAGACCACCTTCTTCATGGTTGGAATTTTATCAGGAAAAAGAGTTGTTAAAAATTACCTAGTGACTGGATCTGGATGTGTTCATTCTCCTAAATTTGGATTTAATTTAATTTGATTTTAGTTTATTATATTCATTGATTTAATAAAAGTAGGCTGGGTAGAATCCTATGCACAAATTGGACACGTGGATGTAATCCTGTATGCCACGTACAGATTGCTACCTCCTATATATAAACTGAACTCAGACAAGAACTCTGCAGATCGAGCGGTAGAATTCAGTTGCCAATTAAAATCGAACCGGTTCTGGGTTTTTTCTTCCATTTTTTTAATTTGAAGATCTATGGAAGCTACGAAAGAAGACATAGGTTTGCTAAACAAAATCATCCCACCACGCCTCGAAGATGCGGGTCTCGAAGACTGCGCTTTGCCGCCTGACGCCATCAAAGAAGCCTTTTTTAAAGCCGTCTCCGTCGTCAAGTCAAGCGCCTCTTCTTTCTTACATAGCGACGATGATGTGGAGGACTGCCTAGACGACCCTTGGCCTCAGGCCAAGGAGGTTTCCGACACGGTGGTCGGAGTTTCCTCGCCCCCGGAGGAGCATGGGCCGTGCGGTGTAGTGAAGGGGGATGGGGTTCTGGAGGAGGGTGAAGATAAAGTGGTGGTTACGGGTATAGATGAGGTAGCAGAGGAAAAGTATGACGTGGTGGTGGGTGGCGGTGACGTGACGGAGGGAAAGGGAGTGAGAGGGTGTGTTGAAGGGTTAAAGGGGCTGAAGATCGAGGAGAAAGAGAAGAATAAAAAAGAAAATAAAGAGAGCGAAGGGCCCACTTTGGTTGAAGGATTTGTGTGAGATTAATTAATAGTAATTTGTAGTAATTAATCAAATGGTTTTTGTCTTTGTAGTATTTTAGTGAAGAAATGTTAACAAATTTTCATTGTGGTGTTGAATTCTGGATTTTTTTTTAGGCCTGGAGGGTCCATATTGAATTATTTTCCGACGATAAGTCTGTAGGCCGAAAATTGATTTAGATGGAAATAAGTTTTTAGGCCTTTAACGTAATAAGGAAGCCCAATTGTGAACAATCTTAGGTCAACAAAAATGTCTGAGATGGGCCAAGTTTTAGCCCTACTTCTCATGTACTTGTTCAAGCCCCAAAAGTTGCAAAATTCCATCGCATTTTCTTTACGTTCCCATTAGAAAGAAAAAAGGATGTCTTGTTCTCAATCACAAATTAATGAAGGGCCAAAAAATTCAAAAACAAAACAAATGGAAATGGGAAACAATCAAACACATTGGTAACAACTGTAATGAAAGTATGAAATCATTATAGGATAAGAAATGTGGATATGATTTTGAGATTACATTAAAATTTGGGTCAAAACATTCTAAAACAAAACAAATTAAAACGGGACACAATCAAACACATTGTTAACAACTGTAATGCAAGTATGAAATCATTATAGGATAAGGGACAATGTACATCTCACATATCCATCCATCACATGTGATAAAAATGAAGGGAGACAACCCATTGGAGGTCTAAAGAAACAATATGAAGTGTCAATGTTCAAACCAAACACATTAATTGATAGTCACAATCAAAATAATTGAATCAGTTACATTGCCAAGTAATCCCAATGGTTATCCATCCACCAGTCTTGTTTTCAACTCTCTTTGATGTAGATATACATTAGGGCACCCTCTTATGCAAAGAGACACATTAAGGTACTCAAGGATGTATACGTATGTTGCCTTTTTTGTAAGTGTACAACACTAATCTTATGCAAGGGACATATTAGGGTTGTGAGAAGAATATCAGAAATCTATGCATGTATTATCCAAAGTTATATGTTATTGTATAGATATGTTGTAACACTACTGAAAGAGAGTAATGTTATTTGTATAAGTATACGTAGTTTTATATATTTATCGGAATAATGACGTAAGACTATTGAGGGACATGGGCTTATAAAAATAAAGTTAATCGTTTTAAGAAAAGATCATTCTAATAATATTATCTTTAATGTTGTTGTAATACTAAATGTTATAATATGTTTATCAATTTTAATTCTTGCTTCATCATAAAAAAACCAATTTTATTATTGGAAAATGTCAAAGCATAATGTCAAATAAGTAAATTATTATAGTACTTTTAATTGTTTTAATTTTATAAAATTATTGTATTATATTTGAGAGAGATGTCAAAGATATTACCAAACTCAATGACTGAAATCATATGTGAAAGGTGTGTCTGATGCAATTCTAGTTAGATGCAATTTTAGACATTATAATTCCACTTGTTTGTTGTGATTTTAGTTGACAAAACCACACTTGCATAGTGAGGTTCCGATATAAAAGTCATCGTACTTACACCAAACATGTATGATTCGATATGACTATATCTTTTTAGATGCTATTTCAGCTAAATTACACATTTTTTTGTATAATGTAACAATTTTTTTTATTTATTTTTTTACGAAGTTAAATTTTAAGTGGCATCTTGTACTTTTTGAATTGATGAAGTGGGCACTTGTGTTTTCGCAAACCTTAGTCATCTAATAATAATAATTTAAATATTGAGCAAGTAGAGAAAAAAAATCAAACGAGCACGAATTATTATTTTTTTTCTAATTCTAAAAAGGAAGTTCGGAATCTTTTGCATATTAGATACTTCACCTAATAGTCAAATTAACCCAAATATTGAATTTCTTTTCAAATTGGCCATTTTGAATTATTTTTTCTTTGTTTTAGAGCCTTTTTTTCACCTTGTATTAGGGTCGGCAACACTAGCACCTCCTATCCTACCCCATGTGATTTGGAGGAAAGTCTAACGAATTCCAATTTGTTGAAATAATGGCAATGGACAAGACATTGAGACAGTCTAGTATGAAATGAAATAGATATGTAAACATAAGAGAAAAGACATTTTCATTGAATACTTCATTTGCTTCATTCTTCTTTATCTTTTAATTTTTCTTCAATTCTCTAAATTGTTAATGCAAGTGATGTTACAAAGTTGTTTTCTTTTAACTTTGAATTAAGTTAGAGTTGTTTCTATGTATTGTTTTTCTTTCTTATGGGATTTTTCTTGACAATTATACGTATTGCCGACGGTTTGCTTTGAAAAGCAAAAAATTTAGATATATTTATGAGAGAAATTTGGCTCAATTTTTCATTTTTAATGCAATAAGTATCGTCAAGAATGCAAATTTTGAGGAACTACAATTTCCTCAGTGAAGAAAAGAATTCCTCAAAAACCACAAAATATTATTGGAATGATTTTTTGGATGGAAGCACAACTGAAGAAAACGTTGATTTTGTTCATTAACTAACGACTTGTAAATGGAGACAAAGGTAGCTGCAGGGAAAAGGCCCTGGTCTAACCTTACCCTTTCTGATCTTCCTGAGGATAATCCATTTAGCTACTTCAGGCCAATAATATGCATTTTCTTGGTTTAATATTAGAAGAATAGCAATAAACTATGCTGTGCTTATCTATTAATTAATGTTGATCTAAGTAAATAGTTGATGGTAACTTGTGGAGTAATATTCAGTAGTTGTTGAATGTGTAAACAGGAGAGAACTTAAGATAATTAACTGAAGCAAGGTGAAATAGACGCAGCAAGGTGAGATTGAGGATTTCATGTACAAATGCTAGGTGGGGCGGGTCTTTATATCGGAAAATGTCCACCGCCATAATAATGGCCGCCCTAATTCTCCACCCAAAATAGATAGCTTTATGGGTGGGGAAATTTGATTACATAATAGTAGTTAAATAATACCGCGCCAATAATTTTTTGCTACTTCCAAATTACGGTATAGGCCATATGGTTACGGCACAGAAACAAAACAAAACCAGAGGGAAACAAAGGAAGAAACTTGAGAGTGGAATGACAAGTAGAGTCAAAGGCGAACACGTGTAAAAGTTATGGAAGAGGAAATTAAGCACGTTTTTTTATATGACAGCAGGGTTTGTGTTCAAGTTTAAGTCTTTTGCAGAATTGAGCTTGTTTGTTTTCAGTTGTCGGTGGAGCTGAAAGTTGAGGGAAGTTGTGTTTTTGAGAGAGAAATTAGATGGAAAGGGTGGAGTCAAGACGGAGGAATTGGAAAGGGCAATTGGTGAGTGAGATTTTGGTCGGTTTTCTTGTTGTAGCTTCTGTTTTTGTTGTGGGTGAAGCAAGAGTGGAACAAGAAATGTCAAGTTATAATGAGACTAAAGAGGTTATTGTGTCTGATGATTTGATGAAGAAAGTCTTCAAATTCTTGTGGCAAGAGGGTAGATTGGGTTATACTCATGTTTGGCCAGTAAGTGAATTTTGATTTTTGAGTTTACATCAAGTAGTTGAGATATTGAACCTTTGGATACTCTCATTCTTGTGGTTGTAATGTTTGTACTTGAATTGAATTGTTAACAGTGTGTACGAAATTTTGTTATCAGGATATGAAATTTGGGTGGAAAATTGTGGTGGGAACAATCGTTGCATTCTTTGGAGCTGCATTTGGGAGTGTAGGAGGTGTTGGAGGAGGTGGCATCTTTGTTCCTATGCTCACTCTCATTATTGGGTTTGATGCAAAATCTTCAACTGCAATATCAAAATGTATGAAAAATCCAGCCCTTGTATAGATCTTGTTTTTCCAGCTCTTACTGTCATTAAGCTCTTTAAGTTCTTGAAGCTAATAGCGTTAAACAAATTTTGTGCTCAAATTTTGCTGATTATCTTGTAATTCTGTCTGTCCAGTTATGATTACAGGTGCAGCAGGGGCAACAGTTTACTACAATTTAAAGCTGAGGCATCCTACACTTGATATGCCCATTATTGACTATGATTTGGCACTTCTGTTTCAACCAATGTTGGTTCTAGGCATTAGTATTGGAGTTGCTTTTAATGTAATTTTTGCAGACTGGATGATCACAGTTTTGTTGATTATTCTCTTCTTAGGTATCAGTTGTTGGAACTCTGATTCACTGCATTGTTTCTACTTGGAGAGCTTTTTGATTCACCCTTCTTGGAAAACTTTCTTGATTAATCTCAGTGATCTGCAGGCACTTCAACTAAGGCATTCTTCAAAGGCATCGACACATGGAAAAAAGAAACCATAATGAAAAAGGTAGCTTGAAGTTACTATCATTTTTACGGATCACTTAGTTATGTTCTAGTTCAGCTCATTTTCCTTGTAATTTCACACATTTTCAGGAAGCTGCTAGGTTGATGGAATCAAATGGTGAGTTCATATATGATTTCCTTTTCCTTTATTTCTTTATCCTTTTTTCTAATATGTTGAGATCTACAATGTGAAATCTTAGATGTCCTAAACATGTCTATGTTAAACTGATTTGCTCTTTAATCAGATAACAACAACAATGATGTGTCATACACACCCCTACCCGGAGATCCCACTGACAGAGCACACACACCTCCTAAGGAAACTGGAAAAGAAGAGGTAAAATATGCCTATGCAATCTGCGTATCCAATTCCATATTCTATTATGAATGGATTCGGGAGTGACTTCTGTGACCTCCCCAGATCTCGGTTATTGAGAACGTTTGCTGGAAGGAACTTGGACTGCTTGTAGCTGTCTGGGCTATAATCCTTGCACTGCAGATTGCTAAGGTTTTGTCATTGGCATGCCACATTGTTTTTTAGATGACTGTCTTTCATTTCTTTCATGCATTGATAAGAATCCTACTCATGCTGGAAACAGAATTACTCAACCACCTGTTCCGCGTTATACTGGCTACTGAATCTATTGCAGGTACTGTCTCTATGATGACAAAGAACATTTGTTATTTTCTGGTACTTTTTTAACTTCTGGTTTGAAAGCAAAATGAATTATTATCTAAATGGTCATTCAGATCCCTGTGGCTGTCGGAGTAACTTCATATGAGGCAGTTAGCCTATACAAAGGACGAAGAAGGATCAAATCCAAGGGAGAAGCAAGCACTAACTGGAAAGTACATCAGCTCATTCTTTATAGTTGCATGGGTGTATTGGCTGGTGTCGTTGGTGGATTGCTTGGTCTTGGGGGAGGATTTATTTTAGGTCCTCTCTTCCTGGAATTGGGAATCCCTCCTCAGGTGCATACAAACTTAACCCCAAAGTATTTGAGGGTATTGTTGTTTACAACTATAGGCCTCCATGCCAGGACTGATTTGTCGAGAATTTTCATTCAGGTATCAAGTGCCACTGCAACCTTTGCCATGACATTTTCTGCATCAATGTCAGTTGTCGAATATTACCTTCTAAAACGTTTTCCGGTTCCTTATGGTACTACCACATGAATTGACTCTAAGAACCAGTAAGAGTTGCAATTTTCTCATTCATTTTTCAAAGAAATTATTCATTTTTGTCCGATTGTCCTGCAGCCCTCTACTTTGTGGCGGTTGCCACTGTTGCTGCCTTGATAGCGCAACATGTGGTAAGAAAGATTATCAATATATTAGGGAGAGCTTCTATAATCATCTTCATTTTGGCCTTCACAATTTTTGTCAGTGCAATATCACTAGGTATGGATCTGTCAATTCAAATCGAATTTCTCAAAGATTGTTTTAGATGTCATGACTTGAAAATTAGAATTTGTTGTCTTTTGACCTTCTGATTCTTTTCAAACAGGTGGGGTGGGTATAGCAGATATGATCAAAGCAATCGAGGAGAAGGAGTACATGGGATTTGAGAACTTATGTACATACAATGCCTAGACTAAATTTTCTGAGCTTTCTAAATGCAAAAATCCTGTGTGGCTTATTCTCCCTGAGCTACAACTTCTATTTTTTTTCCTACAAAATTATTTACCCACAAGTGAAAATTGATGCAGACATGCATTATCTTTCAATTCTAAGTTTCTCCTTGTGTGTGCTTGGAAGATGAATTTTCTCCTCTACTTTTGAACCTGTAGCACAAAAAGCTGTCATGTGATAAATAAAATATTAGAACTTCTGCTTACACACTTTTAATAATTATATAATTAGATATATAGAAGATATCAAATAATTGAATATTATTTTATCTTTAATTCAATAAAAAAATTATACATGTCCATTTTTAATACATAAATATGTACATACTTATATATGTCATTATGTAATTAGGTGACTTGAATTAATAATAAAGTAACATTCAATTATATAATGATACATATAAGTGTATATATCTAAAGTAGGTACACATGTATTACTTTTAATTCAAAATCATTTAATTACTTGATAACATACATTTGTGTACTCAAAATGTACACTCATAGTTTTATTCTAGAGACGAAGGCAAATCTAACGAAGACAATTACTTCATCTGAAGATAATATTGGAAAAGGGAAGAAGACCCACGAATGTTGGAAAAGGGAGGGAGAAAGAAGCTGACCGGAGACAACACCGAAAAGGGAAGAAAAAAAATCACCTTAGGAAAAAAAATACAATATTTTAAGATTTAATCTTCACAAAAATTATTAATTTTTTAAATTAATAGGATAAATAAATAAATGACACTTTTATCTTTAAGATTAATTGATTCAATTAGTTTTAAAGAGTTCATATTTTTAATATTTAGTGAATACCAATTTAAGGTGCGAGAATAAGTCTTTTAGCCTTTTAAAAATATTAGTCTAACTTTGTACAGGAGGAGACAGAAAGTACATTGAGAGGGAAGAATAAGCTCGTGGCTGGTTTACCATTTTAAGTCAATTGTTATAGATTAATTACAGCCTAATTACAAGAAGAGCAAGTGGGGTTGGAGGTTGAAATTTGAAAGCATCAAAATTGATTGACGAAGATGTTTTCCTTTTCGTTAGTTTGATTGATTGCTCAATACAGAACTAGATGAGAAGACAAAGGCAAAATGCTGAAACTGATTAAAGAAGAGAAAGCTTCCTTGCCAAAAGTGCAAAAATGAACTCACGCTTACTCCATAATCCTGTCAAAGGAAAAAAAAAAAAAAACTTCATATTTTATGTATTTCATACATATAATGTTGTAAAGTATTTTTATAATTATAACACAGTTTGGAAAAGGTTTGTACAAATTACAAGACGGTCTATAAGCTTTGTAGTGAATGCCCTCTCCTTGAAGAATTACTTTTGTGTGGCACTGTTGGGGTTTGAAGCGACTGTGTGTTTCTCAAGTTCTCTCGCCGAAGATATTGACTATCGAATGGGATGAATTTGAAAGGGTTGAAAATTCTTGTTCCAGATCTCCAAGAATTAGCCCTTGAATTCAACCAGTATGTATGGCCAAGAGTGATTGGCATTATGGGGGCTTACAGTTGAAATCTACTTTACTTACGTGAACAGTCCCATTCCCACTTCACAAATGAATGCATTATGTCCATGGGAAGTTGACTTTTTATGTATTATTTATTTTAGATATATAATCTATCATGGTTTTATTTCTAAGTTAAAACTCATAGACCATTTAACTAATCAAATCTTTTTATCTTCAAACAATAAAGGATATATAAATACAGTACAAACAGTCTCAATATCTCTTCTGTATTTTATTGATATGAGATTTGTCTAAAGGTATCACAGTTTTTAATCAAATTGAAGATATGAGGATATATGCAAGGGATACTGTCACACCTGGCTTGTCGAGGAAACACCCCGTGACAATGTTTCAAGTGAATTAATTATTTGATATTTGCTTGATTCAGTCATATTATCAACCGAATTAAGTGATATAATCCAATGGTTTTAGTCATATTATCAACATTCTACGATACACGATACGTAAACTATGATACAGGTGGAAAACAATACCTATCACGAAGTATATCGAATTAATACAATACAATACTTATTACAAATTTGGATTAATATACTTTTTAAAGAAAATGATGATATAATAGGAGTGTATATGATAAATCTTAAATTTTTTAATGATGTTTATGATATTTTTAAAATAATAACGTGTCAATTATATTTTTTATTATTTTTATTATTATTTTATTTTTTAAAAGTTGTATCATATAATATGATCCTTGATACACAATATAAAAAATTAAATTTTTGATATACGATATGATACGTGATTTGATTACGATGGATTTAGTATGCATTAAATTTTATTCATCTAAAATTTAGTTTGCATGGTAGTTGCATGCTTAACATTATTTACATATTTTATCTCAACATCTTCAACCTCTACTGACTACTTGCTAAAAATTACAATTCAACATATTTTTTTCAACATTCTCAAGAATTGTACGTTATAAAATGCAAGTTTCCAAACGTTTATCTTCCAATTTGTGTCTCCCCATTCTGTTTTCTATGTGTTGAAATGTCAATTCTTTGACGCTGCTGCATGTCTGTTCTGCATCGAATTTACTAGTAAGCCTGTGTTTTTATGTTTTCTTCTTATTGTTTAATCTGTTTCATGATTAATTGCATCACATGGCAGTCAAATTTTTTTTTTTTTAATTTTTATTCTAATTTTAATTGAATTTTCGTTCAAGAAGAGTTTGGCTTGAAAATTTTGTATGATATATTATTTAAGTCTGTGAATATGATTATTACAGATTTGAAGATAATGGTAGAGAAAGTGGATCGTATTTCGGGGTTGCCCCCTTTTGTGATTCATCACATTATGTCCTACCTCTCATCAAAAGAAGTTGGTCAAATTAGTACATTGTCTAAGGGATGGAATCAATTACGGATATCTTTTCCTATCTTTGATTTTGATCAAACTGATTTCCTCACCGAAGATGAGAGTGATCAAATTACATCAATGTTTGAAGAGAGAAGATTGGCACTCCGAGAACGTTTGAAAGAATTTATGGAATATATTGATGCTTCCTTGCTTCGGTTCTGTGAGCTCGAGTTCTGTATGCGCAAATTTAGGCTTTTCATAAGTATTCTTGATGTTGAAGAATCGGCTCCTTATATTGATAAATGGATAGGATTGGCCACTGAGAAGGAGGTTAAAGTGTTTGATTTGGAATTCTTAACAGATAGTGATACACCCTACACTTTGCCTCAATCAATCTTTTATGCTAAGTCAGTGACTGTTCTAAATATAGTTAGATGCAAGTTGGAGAATGTTTCGGATATTGTCAGGTTCAATTATCTCAGAAAGTTAAGTTTGGACAAGGTTTTTATAAATGAAGAGATGGTGCAGAAGCTTAGTGGTGAAAGCCCTCTGCTTGAAGAAATGTTTCTTTCGGAATGTTGGGGTTTCAAGCGACTATGTGTTTCTAAAGCTCTCAAACTGAAGATAATGTCTATCGGATCAGATGAGCTTGAAAGTGTTGAAGTTGTTGCTCCAAATCTTCAAGAGTTGGTCCTTGAATTTAGTGAAGAAATAATGCCCAGAGTGATTGACGTTTTTGAGTGCACACAGTTGAAAAAGTTAAAATTCATGGGCATTGGTCTTACGGACCTGGAGTTTCATCATTTTATCTCAAGCTTTCCCTTGCTTGAGGATCTAATCTTTGCGTACTGCTATGCCCTTGAAAGAATTACGATTTCAAGTAATCAACTTAAGAAGATTCGAGTTAGTAGCTGTGTTAATATGAAGGCACTTAACCTTGATACTCCAAATTTACTCTCCTTTACTTATGAGTATAGTCCCATTCCCACTTCGTGCATAAATGCATTATGTCCATGGCAAGTTAAATGTTTATCTAAGCTAATGTTTGATATTCATTGGTGCCTGAAACTGAGGGAGTTTCTTGGCGTATCCAATCAAATCGAAACTCTAAGGATATATGCAAGGCCAACTGTGGTATGTGTATGAATCCCATGTAACTGATTATTACTTTCGTTAATGATCCTTCTCAACCAGTTATTGTTTTGTTTTTTGGTTTTTCAGAGTTCTTTCAAGTTAGAAGAATGCAGGAAAAGTTTTACATCACGCCCGTGTTATGTGGAGACTCTTGAGTTCTATACAAACATGCCACCATCAGAATACAGGATGTTGTTGGATGGTCTCCTCTGGATTTGTTATCCCAGGACTTTGTTTTTGCAATCATATTCTTGCAGGGCCCAGTATAAATTATTTGAGGTATGCATTGATTTTTTTAGCAGCCATGAGATAATTGGTTAAAATGAGATTAGTTCAAGGAATGAGTACTTACAGCATCCTTAAGATGATTTTCTTTTCCAATATAAGATCAGAGACTGTTTCATATGTACTAATGATTTAACATTCGCTTGAATTTCAGTCATTCTACAAGGAACTGAAGAATAGGGACGTAAGCTGTTGCAATTCCCATGATATCAAATGTTGGCGGCACTACTTAAAAGATATTAAGGTCGTAGGCTTTATGGGTCTGAAAGATGGGAAATTGATTGATGCTGATAGTTTAATGAAATGGCTAAGCACAGATAATTTGAGTGATCTCTGGTCTATCCTTCCCTTTGGAGTTGTAAGGTTTCAACTAGATTGGTGTTTCCCAGAAAGCACTATGAAGGCATAACATTTTTTCATCTCTGTGGAACCTATATATATATATATATGGGAATGTGAATTCTGGGATCTTTTTTCAGCTGTTTAGTGTGCTAGTATTTCTCTAGTTATACTATGACAATGTACTAAATTAGCCTCTAAGACATAATTTCTGGTTAATCTGTAATCCAGGTCATCCCGGTTTCTTTCTCCGAGCTTATTGTTTTCAAATGATCAATTTTTAAAACCTATCATTTGTACTCAAAATCTAACAAAGTCATAAGGTACCAATAAGAAATAAAGTGAGCAGAATCCTATCCCACTTCTCACACATACCAATACTTGACAACACTTCAAACCATTGTTTTGCATCGAAAGGAAAAATCCCAGAACAGTGGACACATATGGGTTACCTAGGCATACAACAAACGCAAGACAGCATTGACCCTGATGCCAAAGCAACTCTAAGATATGTCTGCAAAAATTTACATGAAGTGAGAACTACAAATGTTAGACAAGGGAAAAAGGGAAAAACTGAGAGCATGAAACAAGTGGTCAGTAACTCCGCCCCACTTTTCCTGCGGTTACATTAAAATATGCTTATAATGTAAATTATCACGTAAACTCCTTTGTTAACCAATATGTGACATGGAGTTATTTTGTTTAAATGTTTTTAAGAAGATTATTAAAGATAAATTAATAATAATTTTTTGTTAAAATGATATAAAACGCTTTTCAAATGATTGATTTAATAATAAAATTATATACATAAATAATAAATATAAATTTATATGCAAATAATAAAAAGTCATTATATAAATTATGCATATATTATTTTTTTAATTTGATTAATTTCTTTACTCAAATCAATAAATTCTATCCTTTTCTTCAACCGAAAACGGTGCGTTTCAGTACTCCAAAACACGTAAAAACTGCCAGTGCATAAGGTCTGACAAGTGATTACCATAACAACTTGCTTTCAGAAATCCAAAGCAAAGTTTTTAAATTTCTGACAAATGGAGAAAATTGGTGTCCTGATGACCTCACCAATGTCCACATATCTTGAACAAGAGCTCTCAAGTCGCTTCAATCTCTTCAAACTCTGGACTCAATCTTGCAAATCCAAGTTCCTTCAACAAAACTCAAGTCACATAAAAGCAGTGGTGGGCGACACAAAATGCGGGGCGGATTCAGAGCTGATAGAGTCACTGGCAAATTTGGAAATAGTTGCAAGTTACAGTGTGGGCCTGGACAAGATTAACTTGGATACGTGTCGAGATAAGGGTGTTAGAGTTACCAATACTCCTGATGTTTTGACTGATGATGTGGCAGACTTGGCTGTTGGGTTGATTTTGGCAGTTCTGAGAAGGGTTTGTGTTGGTGATGAGTTTATCAAGTGTGGAAAGTGGAAAAGTTGTGAGCTTGCATTGAGTTCTAAGGTTTGTGATGTGGGATGCTTTTGTTTTGATCATTGTTTGGTGCTTTTTAAAGGCTTATGTGATTGGATTGAAAAATGTTGGGTTTTTGTGTTACCTTAATGAATATATGCTTTCTTAAATTGATGCAATTTCTATATGAATTTGGTTAATGAATATGTTGATAATGTGACAGACTAGAAAAAATTCTTGTTTTACAGGCTTTTATATCTTTTTGTTAGCACAATTTGGTTAATATCGTCATTAGTGTTCTTTTCTTGAGCCTTAGATAGCTATAAGTTCCATATTTCTGAATCCCTTTTTGCAAATCTTAGAATCAAATCATTATGTTGGGTTTTTAAGCCCTAGGGGCCAACTATGGAAATTTATATCAATGCAGTGGCCAATTAGATCCTTTTTGGGTGATTTTAGCATTGATGGATGATTCGAAGTATTGTTAACAGGGCCTGGGTTTTAGCAGAGTGGTGAATTCTGTTCTGTTCATGGTGTACTTTTGTCATCAAACATATCACCTTAGCTTATGTAAAAGGTATAGGGATTATAGATGATGGTCATGTAAGGTTATTGCATGATAATTGTCATAACATAGAGAATTCTGAATTCTATATTCAGTTTGTTTTTTCCTTTAATTTGGTATGAAGTTCCTTTGATGTTTGTCAGTGTGTGGATGACATAAAAATACATGGACAATCTTTTTGTGGCCATAATGTATATTTGAGGCTTTTTAGATTGAAAGTAAGATGGAAGTCCTGTCCTGCCAGAGAAGATGCATAAAACAATTTAGGGAATTCCTTGAACCACAGAGCATTGTCATTATGTGAACGAGCCAACTCACAAAACATCATTTCTGTGTGATTTCTTAACATAGAAGCATTTGTTTCTGTCTTCAAGTTTTGCAGTCATTTGTTTCATAATGATTGGTCAGTGCTCTTTTTAGATTTGATGGTGGTGTGCACTGCGTATCCTGTACATGTGTGTTTTCCAATTCACAAATTAGCTGTATTCACTATATTTCTTTATGCACTTTCATCTTGTTTTTGTGTCTACATTTCAAATTGAATCATCTGTCTTCTTTTCTTTCAGTTCAGTGGTAAATCAGTTGGAATTGTTGGGTTGGGCAGAATTGGATTGGCAGTTGCAAAGAGAGCTACAGCTTTTGGCTGCCCTATCGGCTACCATTCCAGATCTCAGAAATCATGTGCAAATTACAAATACTACTCAAATATAATCGAATTAGCCACCAATTGTCAAATTCTCATTGTGGCATGTTCTTTGACTGAAGAAACTCACCACATCATCAACCGTAAAGTCATTGATGCATTGGGTCGAGATGGTATTCTCATCAACATTGGAAGAGGTGCACATATAGATGAACCTGAGCTCGTGTCTGCATTGCTCGAAGGACGATTGGCAGGAGCAGGTCTTGATGTGTATGAAAATGAGCCTGAAGTTCCTGAACAATTGTTTGGACTTGATAATGTAGTTCTCTTGCCTCATGTCGGAAGTGACACTGAGGAAACCAGTAAGGTGATGGCAGACCTTGTGATCGGGAACTTGGTGGCACACTTTAGTAAAAAGCCCCTATTGACTCCAGTTATTTGATTGTATTAGAAGGTATGAAAGTCTAAATAGGGGTCTTGGGTGTTGATTTAAATAGATTATAATTTTGTTGACCATATTCTAGTTAAAAGGAACTTTAAAATTATTCTCAACATTTTGGCTATTTTCCATTCCCTGGAAAGTTGATTTATGATAGTGATAACTGGTTGTTGGCCTGTTATATTGCATTTGTTAGGCTTAGATGATAAACCTCCATTAATAATTATTCAATTTTTGGACATGGAACTTTCAATTGGAGCAATAAGATTAAACTTGGTAGTCGTTTCCTTTCTGGATTCACATTCCGGTTTTCATCAATTTTGTTTAACCAATTCTTCATTGATGTCTTGCCTCCCGTCATAACAAATGATTTGTTGGACTTGTCTAACATGGGTAGCTGGGAATTAAGTTTGTATTGAATGCAAATCCTAATTTAGGGTGATCAGAAATGTCATGATTGTTTTTCATTTCAAAGTAAATTTTGTGTTGTGAGATACTTCTGCAAATGGTAGCCTAACATTAAACTCTGTTATTGAACACTTGCAAATATTTCCCTTCATATTATCTTATTTTCATCAGCTCTCTCTCAACCAAGGACAATGAAGATAAGATGAGAATGCATAAAGAAAATAGAATAACAAGACAAACAGAACATCTTATTCATGTATGGAGATGGAAAATGGAAAATTGTGCATGCTCATCGAGGCATTGCAGAAGTCTATAAGTCCCATAGAGAATCCAACGAAAACCCAACTCCATGTGTGCGCCTCTGGCGTTGTGTTCTTTGCCGTTCTTCAAACAGCCGCGTCAAATATACATCAAAGATATAACCAAAAACACAGGAAATGGTAAAATAAAGAAATTTGCAGCGCTTTTCTTAACCTCTGTTTTCTGCCTTTTTCTCCTAACATTTCCTCGCAACCAAACACATTGGTACATCAATATGGAGAGGAGGGGGGACAAAAAGGGGCTTTGAATATGAGAAACTTGAGAGACATTAATGTAAAGTAGATGAAAGTCCCTTCAGAATGAGTGAAAAAACAGCCAAACTTTGAACCCACCACACATTGCCATCCTCCTCCATATATCTCGTCAAACTCCTTCAAATTTTATACACAAAAAAGAAAAAAAAGATTCAGATAAATTGTTGAAAATTTATCCTGAAGAAAAATGAAGCAAAAAATAACTTAGAATTTCACAAGCAACATGAAGTTGTTACCTTTTTGACATGGCCAGCTATAGATTCGCATTCAGAGACATCATAAAGATCAAGAGCTTGAGAAGCACAAGTCATGGCATGGATCTGCATCTTCACAGACATATCAGTATCTTGAATCAAAGCTTTGCCTTCCAACATTTTCTCTTTAATCTTCAAGACAAAAACAGCCCACTTGAGACAAGATATGAAACTATCCAATGTAGCTCTTATCTTCAAAGTTGAGGAACAAAAACATTCTCCAAATATCTGTATTGCTTTTCTAGTGTTAAAAATCAAGGACTCAAAAAAGGAAACCCCTTGAAAGCCTCCCTCTCTTCTTCCAAAAGTAGAGGAGTGAGTAATCAAATTGATAAATATTTAGGCAACTTTTTCTGACATTGTCAAGGTTACTTACACATTTTTTCCCTCTGCCTGTGCTTTTTTCTTCATCCTTGGATAAAGATTGTAAAGATAAAGCCGAGGAGGCTCCAGATAAGTCAAGAATTAGTAGTATTTTACTATACTTGAGGATATGTGTTCTCCTTTATTAACTCATTATGAGGATATTATTTTTTTATTATAAGATTTTATCTCTTCTTCTGGGGATGCTAAATAATAGAAATCAAACATTTGATATATCATATGAAAAGGAAAAAAGAATGCCTCAAATTGAAGAAACTTAGATTATTGATGAACCAAATGTGACTTTTTGCTTAATATTTTCATTTCCTGGATAATCATACATTATTATCCAGTAAAGTTTCTATCCCATAAAAAATATCTATTAGATATTTTTGTTTGGTGAAATATCTGAATGAGATTTCAAAAAAAATAAAAGATGTGATTTCGTCTCATTATCTGAAAGGAAAAATAATGCAATTAGGCAAGACAAAGACAGCTTAAAATCTATCATGTAAGAAACCTCATACCAAAAAACAAAAAAGGAAGAATCAAAACGAATTTTATAATTCAGAACTCTCCATATTCTGACAATGATCATGCAATTATCTTACATGATCCTTATCTATAGTTCGTGTACCTTCTAATTAAGCTAAGGTCATATATTTGATGACAAAAATACACCACGAATTGGTTAATAATATCAAGCAATATTGCCAAATTTGTGGACACAAGGAAGTCTCTGATCACTAGAAACATAAACAAAAATCAGAGTAAGCTTGCAAGTTCAATTAAACTGCAGGGTGTGCAATGGTTGTTGAAGGGAGCCTTCAAGTTTCCAATGACAAGATCAACCATGGCCTTGCAGTTTCTACTGCGCCAATTCCAACATGAGGCAATAACACAACATTTCATCCAAAAAGCTTTTCAGGGACTTGAGGCTCATGTGCAAACACATCAAGTCCAGCACCATCTAGTCTGCCTTCAACTAATGCTGGTACCAGCTCTGGTTTGATGACTTCTTGATTGATGATGTGTCGTGTTCTTTGGTTAAGGAGCACGCAGCAACCAGGATTTGGCAGTTTGATTTCAATTCAATAACGGTGGGATAGTACTTGTGGTTAAAGTTTAGTTTCTCAGTTATTGAGTTGTGACTGAAATTGCATCTCACATATGCATCATTCTCGCAAATCATCCTCAATGCAGCCAATATCAACCCAATTGCTAAGTCTGCAACATCATCAGTCAGCACATCAGGGGTGCTGGTAACTGTAACACCCTTTTCTTTACAATTAGCCAAGTCAATCTTGTCTAATCCAACTCTGTAATTCAAGATGATCTCAAGTTTAGCAAACGATTTAATCAGTTCCGCATTCACCCCCGCTTTGCCGCTACCAACAAGAGCTCTAATGGAGATGCAGTAAGTCCTGATGAACTGGTTTTAGTCTTCGTGTTGCCGTAACTTCAACAGTTTGAAACTTTTCTCAAGCTCTTCTTCGATGTAGGTTGATGTGGGCAGACCATCAAGACACATATGTTGTCCATCTTGGTGGTGTTGTGAGAGCGAAGATTGAACTTCAAAGTGACTTGATCTGAGCTGAGTTCAAAGCAGTGGAAGAGGTTATGTATTTTTTTTATTTTCTTTTGTTTTGCACGGCTCATTGTGTTGTAATTCTAGCTAGAGTTTTTCATTTTCTGCAGCATTATGCAGGCCCAGGCATCAAAAAGAAACAAATTTTGTTTGTGTACTTTGTCGTCTTTAGAAGAAAACTTAAAGATAGCACATCTACATCGAGGGCAACTTTTTTTCAATCAAACGTTGGCTTCATGTTTTTCGAGTGCAATCAAACCACAGCACTCTCTGGTTTGCATATGTCAATTGGCTTCATGCTTATTGATGACACTTCGCATTCCTTGTTATCCAGTCTGCATCAGATTTTCTCTAATATAGTATTTATATTTATTCCAAGGATTATAATTTTTTTATGCATATAATTAGAAGTGTCATAACTTGAACGCTTTCAAGCTATCACCAAGCTCTTCTGCAAGGTGGGCTGATGTTGGGAAGATCAGAACACAAATGTTGCCATCGTCATTCATCATTAATGAATTTCATAATTACCTAAACAGTTAAGTACAATTGCTTGAAGCATGCTGATTAAGATTTTAAATGCATCTCGTTCAAGTAAAAGTTCAACACATGTTTCAGCATGTTCTTGAAACAATTATCTTTGAACATAATGTGCAGCACGGCAAGATGAAGCCACCAATAAGTACCTTGAAATGGCATCTTCATGAAACAATCAAACCACCGGAGTAATCAGTTGTTTGTTAAGAAAGTGAGCCTCCAAGTTCCCAAGTACAAGGTCAGCCATTTCCTTGCGGGTTTCCACTGTGCCACTTCCTACATGTGGTGTAAGGACAACATTTTCAAGACCAAACAGCTCCTCTGGCACATGAGGCTCATGTTCAAAGACATCGAGCCCAGCCCCACCTAGACGACCTTCAACCAGTGCAGACACGAGCTCAGGTTCGTCCACATGGGGACCTCTCCCAATGTTGATCAGAACACCCTTTGGTCCCAATGCATCAATGACTTCATGATTGATTATATGATGGGTTTCTTCTGTTAATGGGCATGCAACAACTAGAATGACAGTTGGAGGCCAACTCAACTACACTTGGATAGTATTTGTATTTCAAATCTGCTTTCTCGGTTCTAGAGTAGTAACTGATTGGGCATCTAAATGCTTCAGCTCTCTTCGCAATAGCCATGCCAATTCTTCCCAATCCAATAATACCAACTGTTTTTCCAGTGAACTGAAATAATGAACAAAAATTTTCAATTAGAAACAAAAAGAAGAGAAACAAATTTAGAAAATACAAAACGCATAGCTGAGTCATTAATCAAGAAAAATTCATTGGAAAAACATCACTGATCATATGATAATGGAGGCAAAATTACCAACAAAATATATAAATTTGCACCAATACCATTAATATTAATCACGCTATGCGATCAGCATGTGATCTGTTGTGTACTGATAAAAACTGATAAAAGTTCTATTAGCTCATAACTCAACAGGTTATATATTATAGTTCAAGTTTGATATTCATACATTTGTGAAAAATAATAAGGCTCTGAGTGACACAGCAAAGCTGAGGAGATCCCTCTTGGTGGAAAGAAATAGTGACACACCAGCAGAGGTGGTCTACCGAGAGGAATTGGTAAATTTTGGCTACAACTAAGAAAATTAGTTCAGAACAAGGATTTTTAAATACAATCTCACCCAACTATTCCCTTCAACAATACAGTTGACATTAATTAATGATAGACACTCAAGATATGTTAATCGCAGTACAAGACATTCCCCCACTTTTTTAGAGAAAAAAAGCATTGATGGAGTAAAAATTGGACCTATTTTTCTTCATTTTTAAGGAAAATAAACAAGAAAGTGAAAAACAACAATTGGCCATATCTGGACGTGGAAACAACCCATGTCTCGTAAGGATTCTGAACAACAGGGCATCACACCTAATATATGCAGAACTAAGCCCAACGTAACTCTGTCTAGATAAACTAAATGCATATCATACATTGTAGAATTAACCTTCACCACTTGATTTCAATCCACAACAAAACAATATGTATTCAATTTTCGGTTGCTAAAAAACCAGATAAGTAGAGACATTAAGGAAGGTAAAAGCGAGTCCAACTTAACTTTTTATATCCTAATAAAAACTGTGACAAATTAAAATGCAGCTAAGTTTCTTCTCATTTGAAATGACATCACACTTAAAAAAGCATTTTCAATTAACCTCATAAGAAAACTTCTCTTCTAGACTTCTGTATCTTAACTAACACATACAACAAATAAGCCAACTTAAAAGCATGCAATGAGTTAAAATGTTTATGCAGTATAAATTAAGAAAACTGCTAAAACATTTAGCATGATATCACTAATACAGTAATTATATAAAGGCAATATGAAAAAGTATCATATTGGTCAATGAAACTATTTTCAACATCCAAAAGAAACAAACTCAAATGCAGCCCTCACACAATTACTTATAATCAGGCAAGAACAAGAAACGAGCAAACAACCACAGTTGCACCTATGCTCTCAGCTTATGAGTTGTCAAATATTATATGCTATGAAACAAATTGCTTAATACATATTGCCAAAGAACTCAAAAAATAGATGTTGCTTCTCCTAATCAACAATTTTTTTTTTCGAAACATAATTTATGAAAGGTAAATCAAAGGCAATGCATTGCAATGGTACAATCAGAAGAACTCCAAGAGCTACATATGTGCAGAGAAAAGCACCATAAGTCTCAGCATTTTGTCAGCATACATAATAATAAAGAATGGAGTTTAAACAATGTTTCTTTGAGAAAGCCTTTAAAACCATAAAAATAGCTTAATAACAAATAATCTAATACCAGATTCAATCAAAATATATTGATTAACTTTTCTCAGTACAAATGTAAACCCTGAAATTATTTCTTCACTTTCCCAAAACATCATATCATCAGTTACCACTCTTACACCCAAATATTACTCTCATAGAGCCTACGGCATATCTGCCTCTGGGGATTTCAACCCCTGCGGCTCTGCCAATGATTATAACAGCTCTAGCTCAAATTGGAAAAAAATGAATAAAAACTAACTCCTCACCTGAAACATAATACAAAGTCACCTTGTAAGCGCACAAGAGAAAAAAAAAAGCTAGAGAGACAGTTTTGATAAGCAGATTAGAGCTTAAAATCAGATTCGAAACCACTAGTCACTATATAACCAACATCACGAATGCCCTTGAAAGAAATATGAATTGTTTTTTTTTTTTTTTCACATTTCAGTTCTTATAAGGTTATTATTAATAAGATTATAACGGTTTTAGCACCAATTAAACTCAAAAAACACTAAAAATTTACAAAATTCCAAACATTATGAAATCATACGCCAAGAAAAATGCGAGCAGACAATTCAACACTAATCCATGAAAAGAAAATACCAACATTTAATCAGACAAAAAAAAATCCAACTAACCTTAGTAGTCAACTTAAATCTCCTCTCTCCCACTGGCCACTCCTCACATACCGATCACTCTCACACAACCTCCTCAACACAGCCAAAATCAACCCAATTGCCAAATCCGCTACGTCATCAGTCAACACATCAGGAGTGTTGGTGACTCTTATACCCTTCTCTTTACACTTCCCCAAGTCAACCTTGTCAAGCCCCACACTGAAACTCGCCACGATCTCAAGCTTCGGCAAAGTTTCTATCAGTTCAGCGTAGGCGCCGTCCGTGGCATTCCCGACAACTGCACGGATGCAGTTCTTGTGCGAGTTCAGGAACTGGGACTTGTCTGGAAAGTTCCAGAACTTGAACAGGTTAAACCGCTTCTCAAGTTCTTGTTCCAAGTACGTGTTCGCGGGACTCGTCATCTGAACCCCGATTGACTCCATTGAAAAGCAGGAAAACAAAAAGATGAACCCAGTGGGATTTTGGCTAAGTTTGATGGGTTTCTATAATTTACCGAAGCATGGTTCTGTGTCCGGTATTTTCGGAAAGTTCCGTTTCGGATGGGCTGCCGTGCGCGTTTGAACCAGAGGAAAGAGCAGATAGAAACGTCGTCGTTCTAGAATTTCATATTTTCTTTATGTTGAATTTAAATATATTTTATTAATATATGAAATTGATAAAATTAATAAACTTATAAGGGTGGCCAAAAATATTGGTTAAATAGCAAATTTAATTGGTTAAAATGATGTTATTTTAATTTATTTATATCAAAATTTTTTGAGTTTGAGATTAAATTAAAATCTATTTAACTCTTATATTTAAGCTTAAATTCAAATTTGTTTAAACTAAATTCATTTAAGTTAAATTTATTTTTAAAATTAAACAAACTCAGTTCAAATTCAATCTATTTATAATGATAATGTGGTTTACCTTAGAATAAATAAACATAATTTTAAAAAATTGTTAATTCATGCCTAAAATCCATTGTCATGAATTTCATATAATCTCTAACTTTCAAAGTCTTACATTTATACACTCCTAAAACACCATGAATACATTCAACCCTATAAATAGTTGGCCAAAGGATTATTTCCCACCTAGGTGCTATCTTAATGTTACACTCGTGAGATTTGAAAATCCAAAAGTCTCACCCATCCGTTAAAAATCTTAATTAAAGTTAAGGATAAAACTGTTATTTAACAAAAAACTAAAGTTTTATTACGTTTACCCCCTCTTAACTTGAAAATCTCATAATGCACCCCCACCTGAAGTTTGAAAAATCAAAAAATTTCCCTTAGGGTTTGCAAACTCCATCGTCTCCAGTGGTGTTGGCTCTCCCTCTTGGCTTAATCTTCATGTTGATCACTTTTCAGCCACCAACGAAGCTTATCTCCTCTGACGAAGATGAAATCATCTTCATCGGATTGTTTTCATCTTGGAGAAAGATGATTTTGTCTTCATCCAAGATGAAGACCACCATTGAAGGTCTCAGACGACGAAGTCGTCTTTGTCTGAGACCTCTAACGGTGGTCTTTGTCTCGGACAAAGACGAATCATCTTCGTTAAAGGAGATGGGCTTCATGATGGCTAAAAAGTAATTGGCAAGGAGAGTTAATCCCGAAGGGAGAGCCAACGCCATTGGAGACAGCCATCTCCGATGACAATTTGCAAAACCTAAGGGGAAAACTTGTGATTTTTCAAACTTCAGGTGTGGGGAATTATGAGATTTTTAAGCTGAGGGGGGCAAACGTAATAAAATTTTAGATTTTTAAAATTTTTTATTAAATGATTATTTTACCTCTAACTATTACTAAAATTTTTAATGAATGGGTGAGATATTTGGATTTTCAAACCTCATGAGTGTGACATTGAGATAACACCTAAACTTGAGGGTTAAATAATCGTTTGGCCTAAATAGTCATACCTAAACTTGAGACTCCATGCCTAAATGCTAAACTTGGAAAAATCCAATTCATCATCCTCAAAGTTTTAAATCTTACTATTACACCCCTAAATTCATAGATACTATTAGACCCAAACCAAGTTGGCTCGACCTCAAAAGTTAACTCAGTTCGATTCAATTCGATTTAAATTAATTTACTTTGAATATGAATCGAGTTTGAGTTAAGAAATTTGACTCATAAACTAGATAAATGACTTGATTCGGTTTGAATTTGACTCATAACTCGATTCAAATTATATTAAATAATTGTTAAATTATATCTTTTTATCAATAAGTTATGAATTCAAACCACGAATTTGAATTATATATCTAAGTCATGAATTTAAATCATTAATTCAAGTTAAATTCGAACTAAACTATTTTCATTCAAACTAAACTTAAATTTCTCTTAATGTTGGCTTAATGAAATTGAACTAAATTCAAATCAAACTATTTTTTATTCGAATCGAATTCAAACTAAAGGGTATTTGAGTTTGGTTCACCTCGTAAAAATCTAAAGTAATCCAAATATTTTTAACAATACATCAATCCATCCAATTAAAATGAAAAAAAAAAAAACAATACTAAATTTCTTATCCGGTTTTAACAATTTTCCATATTTGAATTTATGTTTTTGATGTCAGACTGTAAATATCTATTGAATGACAGTTTGATTCGAGAAATTTAAAGATTTTTATCTTAAAATTATAGACAAAGAAATTTTTTTTTCAATAAGGAAAAATCTCATTCAAACCAAATTATATAATAATCATTAATATATTACTAATATTTGTTATCATTTTATTATATCATTCATCCAATCCCACAAAATCATACATAATAATCTCCATGTTATTCTGTTAATTAAAACCAAGATTTTGCATCAGGATGTTCAATGAATGTCCAAAAGTGACATTCTCGATTCATATATAGAACAAATGCCAATAAATAAACCAATTAATTTATTTTTATTTATTAAAAGTAAACCAAATAAGAATCGTATACTAAAAAATTATGGTATTCTATATATAATTTTGTCATGTGTTCCATATATCTTGGTGCCGCGGGATAATCCTAGTAAGAAAATATACAACAAAAATAATGGCAAGCTTCACAATCTTCTGTGCCCAGCCTGAATTTTTGGTACCTTTGACTTCCAAATCAAACAATAACCATCCAATTTGTCACAAACAGTAAGTTTGCTCTCTCTCAAGTCTCAACCACCCCATTTCTCTGAACATGGACTCCACTTTCTTCCAACTCTCTTAAACAAAACATTAATCAAATTGATTTTCTCCGTCTGTGATTCCATTCCATGCTATTCTTAGCAGGAGGGTCTTGACGTTATTTTCTTTCTTTCTTTCCTGGAAGATTGTTATCATTCTTTCCTAGAGCCTTGAACTGGTGAGAGGTTTTGTTTTACAGGGTTTTCTCTCCTCCCCCCTGTTCACTGTACATAAACTGTGTGTTGGATATACATGGTTCGAGCGTTGGGACAAGAACAGGAAAATTATGGGTCATTGTTTCGCTTCAAAAGGTTCCATTCTAGGAGTTTGAGCAGTGAGACTGGCAGTAGAGAAAGTGAACCTGCTATGGAAGATGGGAGTTTGTTTAGGATTGCTTTAAAAGCTCGACAAGATCAACCTTCATCTGAAAAGCCACGGCTTGGCAGGGGTACTACTCGATCCGATAGGGGGAAGTCTCGCCATTCCAGGGAAGACTCTATGGATGCTTCTCAGTATATTGAAAAACTCCAACACGGTCAGTCCAATATCAAAGTTCTAAACTACTAGCGAATACTTGCTTCCATATGAATAATTCATTTAATATAGATTTTTTGCTTGTTCAGATATGGAGCAAATGAAGGAAAGATTTGCTAAATTGCTTCTGGGGGAGGATATGTCTGGTGGAGGAAAGGGTGTTTCATCAGCTTTAGCATTGTCGAATGCCATTACGAACCTTGCAGCTTCTGCATTCAGTGAGCAAAACCGTTTGGAGCCCATGGCAGCTGAAACAAAAGCTAGGTGGAGGAAAGAAATCGATTGGCTCTTATCGGTGACTGATCACATAGTTGAATTTGTTGCTTCTCGACAGAAATCTAACGATGGCAGCAGTATGGAGGTACCCATATAATTATTATACATGATCTTAACTTTTCCTTATTTTCTTGAGATCAAATCTTGATATGAATCTTGTGTTACTTGATTTTAAAGATCATGGTGACACGACAAAGAAATGATCTTCACATGAACATCCCTGCATTGCGCAAGCTTGATGCAATGCTTCTTGTAAGTAGATTCATTTGTCATGCGGTTCATTGAGGCTTATGCATTTTCAATTCAAGGAATATCACATTTTTTATTTGCAGGATTGTTTAGACAATTTCAAGGACAAAAATGAGTTCTATTATCTATCAAAGGACGCTCCAGATGGCGCCAAAAGGAATGGTGATAAGTGGTGGCTGCCTACGGTTAAAGTTCCTGAAGGAGGCCTATCCGAAGTGGCAAGAAAATTTCTGCAATTTCAAAAAGATTGTGTAAACCAAGTGCTCAAGGCTGCCATGGCCATAAATTCTCAAGTTCTATCAGAAATGGAGATCCCTGAGAATTACATTGAATCGTTGCCTAAGGTAATAGTAAGACAGAACAAGTCTTTCTAAAATGTAGCATATGTTCATGGCTAAGATCAATGCCTCACTACTTTCATACGGTTCTTTTTTAGAATGGGAGGGCAAGTCTTGGAGACTCAATCTATCGAAGTATTACGGTTGAATATTTTAATCCTGACCAATTCCTCTCCACAATGGACTTATCATCAGAACACAAAATCCTGGGCCTCAAGAACAGAATGGAGGCTTCCATAGTGATTTGGAAGAGAAAGATGGTCCAAAAAGATGGAAAATCAGGTTGGGGTTCAGGTGTGAGCATGGAGAAGAGAGAACTCTTTGAAGAGAGAGCAGAGACAATCTTAATCATCCTCAAACAAAGATTCCCTGGAATTCCTCAATCTTCACTAGATGTTAGCAAAATTCAATACAACAAGGTAAAAAGAGACTAGTGTTGTTACCAGTTGGAAAAACAATGGCTGCCATGTGATGTTCAAAGAGCTTTTTCACTGATTTGTTCTTTGCATAATAGGATGTTGGGCAGGCAGTCCTGGAAAGTTATTCCAGAATACTTGAAACTTTGGCCTATACAGTCTTGTCTCGAATCGAAGATGTACTCTATGCCGATTATGTCAGTAAAAATCCATCTGAAGCAAATGATACAAGAAATCCTTTAATAGATAATGAAATGACAGGAACAGAATGTTTACTGGAACACAGCGCTTCAAATGTAAAGATACAGACACTGTTAGATTTTATGGGTTGGGATGCAGAGCAAGGCGATTATGAAGAAAAGATGAACCCAGAAGATCAATACGATGAACCTGCAAAAGAAGGTGAAAGCAAATAGACACAAAAACTTGCAGACATAGTGACTCAGAAGAGGGCTTCTTACCTTGACGGCTTAACTAGTCTAAGAAGTCCAACAGCACGCCACTGAGTAAATCATAGGGGAAGAATGTAAACCATCAAAAATAGAAAAACTGACACCAGAAAGAGAGAAAAAGTGATGTAAAAGGAAGCACAAGAAAGAGTGAGAAAGCCTGACCTTCAAGGGGGTGTTTAGTTTGGGTAATGTTTGATTACTAAAATAGAAAGATTATCTTGAAGATAGATTACTTATAAGATTACTGGATATAAATAATTACTATGTTTGATAAAATTTGATAGGTATAAATAATTATTGTGTTTAGTTAAAGGTAATAAAATATTACTAATAAATTATTTTACTTAAATGCCTTTGAATATAATTATTTTTAAATATTTTTTATATTATTTGTCTTATTAATTAAAAATAAATTTATTTTTATCTCAAAAAATTAATAAATAATAATATAATTATAATAAACTCAAGATTACCTCAGTAATCTTTAAATACCTAAGGTGAAAGTGGTAATCAGATTACCACCTATATTACCTGTCACGTCAGCATTGATAATAGAAGATTACTGTAATCTTTTATTACTGACAAACCAAACAATGAAATAAAAGATAGATTATCGAGATAATAATAAATTTCCCCAACCAAACACACCCCAAGTGTAAACCTCAGGATTTGCGGAACATTTGATTCTTTATTCTCATCTTAATCTTTTGTAACTAAGGAAGAATGAGTCAAACTGTTGTTTTCAGATGTAAGTTTTTTTTTCTTTTCCTTGCACAAGGTCTCTTTTAGTAAATAAACGCTACTGAGATAAGCTTCAGTGATGACTTTCATCTGGGATTTCTCCAAGCTTGCTGTAAGCATCATGTGTAATTGTGTTTGACAGTTGTATGATTTCTGGTTTTTTTTTTACTTCAGAATCAGAAGTTTAAGACAATAAGACCAAGTGATAATTAAACAAAGAGTTTGTAGTTAAAGGCACTGAAAATGAAGCAAATATATATGCATTGATAATAGAAGGGATGTTAAGTAGGATTTGGAGAAACCTACAAGTTTGCAATAAGAAGAAAATACATAGAATCAAAGTTAATAAAATTGGGGATTGATGTCAAAGTAATTTAGATCTTGCCACGGGGACCAAGCTTTGGTGGAAGTTGAGGACCCTTCTTGATTGGTAGAATGTCACCACTAGCAGTTGAACTGAAGTATGCAAGGGTAATACCACCTCCCAATATCAAGAACTTGAGCAATAATCCCCTCTTGGTGAATGGAGCTGCAAATGTCTCAAAGAACTTGCTCTGCAATTCCGTATACACGCAAAATAAATAAGTTACCTTCCACTTTACACTCAAAAAAAATATCACTGTAGAATGGAAAACCAAGCTTTCATAGCTCAGTTGGTTAGAGCACCCGTTTAGTAAGCGGGAGGTCTTGAGTTCGACTCTCAATGAAAGCAGCGGCGCATATATTTTTTCATATAACAGATTTTTTAATTTTAATTAATTTATTTTGCTTACAAATATAGGTGAAAAACAAACAAACCTGAAGAGGGTTGTATGGAGATGGAGCATCTGAGCCATACAAATCCCACTGCCCAGTAGTGTTACCCAAATCCTCCAAGTCAAAGTAAACACTCTTGTCACCATACTTAGCTACCACAGCACCAGCTCTGCATGTTACCAATTCAAACATTAGCCGAAATTTTTCTGTGAATAAACTTCTTATGCAAATTGAATTGATCTCTGATTAGTAGTTGAATACCAACCTGACTTTTTTGAGCCTCAAACTCTGACTAGCTGGCTTGACTGAGAGCTTGGTTCCGGCAAGGGAACTGCCGCCAAGACCCTTGATGGTGGTTGGTTGCACCGCAGCTATAGTTGCTAGAGATGCCATCACCTTGGTTTGGAGTTAAGTTGTGTGCTCTGTGTTTCTGACTGACTTTTCTTGGAGGTGGTTGACTTGCACGATCAGAGAAGTAAATGCATTTTTGGGGTTTTGATATTTTGCAAGGATCTTAGTAGGACACGTGGCGAAAAGGGTATTCCTCTGAGAGATTTGGAATCCCATTTATGTGGTGCCATTTTGAATAGAGCTAGATAAGCCTATCCATTTTATGATCTTCTGTGAATTATAATCCATAATTTGGTGCCAAATAGAATTTACCATATTGTGGCGTCGTAGCGACGTTTGCTGATTTAATCCATTTTGTGCTTCTCTGGTCAAATGGGGCTTGAGATAAGATTGCTCAAAGTAAGGCAGAAAAAAAGCCCAAATAGGCCCAAATTGTCCACCATCCTCCTGACGCGTATGATTGATTTCTGATCGTTAATATTTTAATAATAGGATTATGTGTCTACAATAAATGGTTATATATTATTATATAATTAAATAAATTTAAATTTAAAATAAAATAATATTTAATTATATAATAACATATAAATATATATTTATTTATATTCTTATAATAAATATTCATAATATTACTTGTAATTTCATAAAGATCTCTGATCATATGTCATAATTCTAAGGATCGAAGCAACTATGATCTAAATTAACTTATTTAATTTGATTGTGAATATTCAGCCAAGAGCCCAAGATTTACTTGATTTCAGCTATTTCCAAACCTGCAGTCCCTCTTCAACCAAGATTTTGTAATCCGATAGCTTCAGAAATTCAGAAGTGAATCTGTTGTATCCAATTGCACTTACATAGGGCTGTGTCCTGGGGTCCGAAGCAATCTCAGAATCAGTCTTCAGCCGCCCTCTTCCACTCTGAATGTCAGAGAAACATTGATTGTCAAAGGAGAAGATTGCGGCATCATTCTGCGCAAATGACAAGTCGGATACTGTGGGATTGCTGCAAATTGTTTGCAGTATCACTTGGAAGGCTGGTGACAATGGGGGAATATAATTAACTTAAATCTGAAATTTTCAAAAATAAAAACAAAACACTTCATTTCTCTTCTCTCTCTTTCTTATCCCAGAATAATAATGGAAGAAATTTTAGAAGAAAAAAATAAATAAATAAAACACCCAATCCCTTAACAGCCATAACATTTCCTGTTTCTCGTCTTCAAAACACTGTTTCTGACTTCATCACTTCATTCTCTCTCGCTCCCAACACGCAAAACCCACTACCTCCATGGGTCAACTCCTCTTTCTCACCTCTCAAAACGCTCTACGCCTCTGCAAAATCCCATCTTTTTGGCCCCACCAATCAGGGCCATGAAAACAATGCAAGGCAGAGGGTTTGCGCCACAAACGACAAGACGGTCTCCGTTGAAGTTTTGCGTTTGGACTCTCACCCAAATTATAAGAAACGCATTAGGAAGAAGAAGAAGTACCAGGCTCATGACCCCGATAATCAGTTCCAAGTTGGCGATGTTGTTCAGCTTCAAAGGGCCCGACCCATTAGCAAGACCAAAAGTTTTGTTGCGGTGCTCATCTCACCGAGGACTAGGAATAAGAAAGAAGATAATGTTAATGGTGAGCTTGGAATTCCCTTAGAGAGTGAACAAGCACAACAGGCTTAGTTTGCCTTCTTTTGATGTTCAGTTGTGGTTTTGTAACGCTTTGATACTGCTTAAATGTTAAATTTTATTTAAATTGTAATATTATTTGAATGCAGTCATGCTCTGATGCTGCTTGAATGTGGATTTCGTTTTATGCCTTAGAATTTTGAAATTGGTTTGTTTCATTTTATTTTTTTTTTGGTTGGTCTGGTCGTTGAAATCTTCTGATTTGAATATTTGTGGAACTGTTTGGATGTGGATTTTATTTGACCAGCATGAAATGAGTTCCTTTTGTGTTGAAATTGGTGTTATTTTGGTTGAAATTATCACTAAACTTTCACGTCCAGAATTATTGGGCTTTTGTAATTGATACGTAGTGAAAATGGGAACTAATTTTGGTTGAAATGAGTTTTTATGAATGCATTTTTGACGTGTTTGAATTTCTTAAAATTAGTTTTCTGATAAAGTTTTTAGTTTACAATGTAAACGGTTGCTAAATTAGTCATGTTTTTAGTGTCAAACTTGAAATCAGAGAGCAAGGAATGATTCATTTAAACTATTGGAATTTCCTCTTTAAGTATTCAACTTGTTAGTGATCAATGAAACTTATACATGAACTGGACTTTGAATTGTTGCAGTCTTGATATTGGAGAAAGTGCAGCACAGATGTTCAGTAATATGTTGCGATAAACGGTAATTGAGCACCTTTG
Organism: Mangifera indica; assembly: GCF_011075055.1. Taxonomy (NCBI): domain Eukaryota; kingdom Viridiplantae; phylum Streptophyta; class Magnoliopsida; order Sapindales; family Anacardiaceae; genus Mangifera; species Mangifera indica. Next base: position 7,432,168 of record NC_058139.1, read on the forward strand.
GTGCATTAAACTTTTCCTTAGACTTGCCATTGCTATATTTTTCGAATTGGCTAAGATATACACGTGAAAAGTTTTAGTTATTGTCAAATGTCCTTTGCATTTTCATTCTACAATATTGAATGAAAAAGGTTAGAAGTGATAATGAATATCTCAGTGTGAGCATTCTGGAATTCTAGAGTGAAAGAATGTGAAGAAATTTTGGTAAATAGGAAATTCATGTAGACTTATACTGTGCATCAAGTCATGTTATGTTAAGGGTAGAGCCACATTATTAATGATGAATGATAAGTGAGTGAAAAAGTTGCTTAATCTAAGCACTCAATTTGATGTGATATGCTTGTTGATTTTTAGAATATTGAAAGTTATTCTTGGATAAAAGTACTTTTTTCTTGCTATCTGGATTTGGTGCATGTTTAAGATAATGAAAAAGTGGTTTAAGTGCTTTTTGACATTCCTTTAAGATTGTGATATGTTGTATGTTTTTGTTTCTTTGCATATAATGATATGAATAGAACTTTCAAAATTAGAGATTCTTCATCTCTACTTCACATTTGCATACAGATATATTTAGATTTTAATGTGGAGCTGTGTCTTGTATATGCATCAAATGTTTGAATTGCTTAAAGATTCTGATGAAGTACAATTTGCTTTTATTTTCTGTTTCTGATAGGATATGGTGATTTTAGCAATAAAAAAATTGCAAATGCCCATTAATTGAATAGTATATACATGAAAATAATCTCTTTCCTACTTTAATAAAGATTGTGAATCACATCTCTCTCAAACTTTCCCTTCCAGATATGTTGATTAAAAATCAGCATGAACATCAAACCCTCCATTCTAGTCAAATAGCAAATGAAAAGCAGGCTAAGATAATACAGATAGTCTGCAAAATGCTACAAGTTGATCAAAAAATCAGGAAAGCCTACGAGGTTTACAATTTATGTGTCTACCTAGTTTATATAGCTGTGGTGATCATGCATCTTCACATTGCAAGCTTGTCTTGATATTTCTCAATGTGCATGATATAAGTGTGCTAGCAGACTCCACGGACTCCATTGTTAGCTTGGCTGTAGGAGAGCTATTTGTCTGGATTTGGAATGCTATTGTGAGTAAAGATCCTCCTTCTGTGCTCTTCTCCTCTTGCCTTGAAGTTATCACTAGAGGCCTTGTCTCAAGTCCATCAGGAAGAATAGAGAATCCAGAAGGCAATACAGCAATGTTGCTGGAGTCACATCCGGTAATGACTGACTGCATACCGGTAATGTCCACAGGAGCATAAACCACCATTGATTCATATGCATTTGTGCAGCTATCTTGGAGTACCCACAAACTGTTCTCTTTTGTTGTCATTGCCTGCAATTGGAAACTGTGTCATTTTGTATGCCTGCCAATTGAATGCACAGAAATATCTGAGAGACTCACCTGTATTGTTACTGCATTGCCGCGATCTTGCCCTTTGGCCAAGTTTGCAATGGCTTGTGCAGGACCTCCACTTGACATGATATCCCACTGAGATTGATGCAATAAAGTCATGTTTAACAATCATTCTTTAGATGATCTACCATAGTGATATTGTCAATTTGAACTGAACATACCTCATTCCTACGAGCTTCATCTCTTAAGAAATCGAACAGAAGATGAGGAGAGACAGGCAACCAAACAGAAGAAACCACGCACAAGATCACTCCAAGAGGTTCTCCAGGATCATTCAAGTTCTTCCTGGAAGAAAACCTTATGTCTTCTCCTGCTTTGCCTGAGACCTTTTTCCAAGTATGGTAGCTCGATGCTCCAATGGCACGACAAAAACTCCAAGTCATTCTCTGAGCCAACTTCAAAATGCTCTTCCTCCCAGCCAGTGTTGCCACACCTAAAGATTAATGAAGGGTTTCATTTGTTTTCTCAAATAGAGGGCCAAAAAAAAAAAAAAAAAGCAAAAAGGAAAATATTCTGAAACTAATGTTGATTTACCAGTTGAATCCTTCGTAGGGACGTTAGTTGCCATGAAGAAAACAAGCCTTTCACACTGAAGCCTCAAGGTTGTCATCCAATGCCTTGCACCAAAGGCTAAACCACTGTTAACAATTGTCCTATACATGGTGTGAAGTGGAGCTTTCTGGCACTCTAGATGTTCCACCCATATCACCTGCGGATTTTTTCAAATCATGACTGTCATAAATCTTCATCACACAACACAAACTCAATGCATGAATCCATTAATTTCATCTCTGCATATTATGATGTTTTTGTTCAGTTTCAAGTTGTTATCCCATGTCTGACCAAAATCCGGTCAACATAGCAATATTTGTTTACTAGGAAGTTGATAGTTCCCGAAACTAGGGGAGGGAATATGTAGATTCACCAAACCTAAGGTGAGAAAATGTGATTAATTTCTGTACCTTGCAGTGGCCGTTTGATTTATCTTCAATGATGCAACCAGATGGTCGTTTTCTGCATTTAACTAGAGATGCATCAATGTTTTCTTCAACTTTGTCAACGGAGACATCAACAATTGCCCACTGTTCAGCACTTATTTGCTTGCAGAATCTGACAAAATAAACTTCTCTGGTTGGCACCATTGGTGTAAGCATTTGCAGCTCTGCAAACATCTGCATACATCACAATACAAAGTCCTTAAAGCTGATTTTTTAAAACTTAAAATTAGAAGTGTGAATGTGGTGAAAATGTCCCACATTTTAATGAATAAACTAGTAGAAAATGACCTTTCGAAAAAAAAAAAAAATACTTCAAGTGTCATGCAAAATTACAGTTGAAATGTAATGTAGATTCTGGTAAAATAAAACGATTTTGACCACTTTTGTTAAAAAGTGCTTCGACCCAAAAGTACTTGATGGAAAAAAATAATTTAAAAGAACACCCAACCAAAAAAAAAAAAAATTCAAAAGAATAATTAACATTTCCTCCTCTTTGTTTAAAAATATTTTTTCATCTTTGAATGAATAAATCATTTTTTTTAATCTATAATTTAACTTCGTTAAAAAAGACAAAATTATCAATTTAATTTTGTTTAATGTCGAAATAAATTCAAAATAAAAAATTGAAATAATATATAAAGAGGAAAAAGCTCAAATACTACTTCAGAGATTGAGTTTTCATCAAGGTGAATATTGGGGTTGACATAGGGGGACGGACGGAGACATAATCATCGAAGTCGTCAATGACACAACTGAGAAAGTCAAAATCGGTGCCGAGGTTGGCATATGTTGTTGGGGCAAAAGTCTTGACAAAGAGGATTGAACGGTGGTAAATGTTTTCGGGGCAAAAGTCTTGACAAAGAAAGAAAGAGAAAATGAGACCAAGTAAAAAGGAAAAAGAGAAAACAGTAGAAGGGGATGGGTGGAATGATAATTTCACAATAAATAACATTGTTTGTTTGAAGCTCTAATAGGTAAGGCTGGATTCGAACTGAATTGAGTTTGGGTTCAGCTTGACTTAATAATAATTGAATCTGAGCTCAAGCTCGAGCTCATCGAGCTTGTTATGCTTGAACTCGAACTCGGTTCGAGTTCGATTCGATTGGTTTCGAATTTGAGTATTCATTATTAAAATGATGTCATTTTAATACATATTAGTCAAAACGATATTATTTTGTATCCAAAATTTTAATTTATAAACTTTGACAATTAAGCTCGAGCTTGCTTAAGGCCAGCTCGTTTCAAGCTCGTTCGAGCCGGCTCGAATCCAGCCCTACTAATAGGGCATTTTTCATTAACAAATCTACATTTTAGGGAAAAAGTGGAATTTATTCATTTAAGAGGTAGAAAAGTGATTTTAAACCAAATTTTACGAGGGAAAAGTCCATCACGCTTTTACCAAACAAAAGAAAATCAGTCCCCTCTTTTTGTGAGATTCCCAGCGGCCATGTGTGCAATGATTCATTGAAAAAGTTTGAAGTGTGACTCACCAACTGCACTGCGCCATCTCTGTTAGGACCTTCACCATTGCAGATGACATCAACAGTGGCTGCCTTTGAGATTAAGCCTGGGAACATTGCCTTCCACTGATTCTAAAAACACAAACACACGATTTTCTTCACTATCTAAATTTTAATAATAATTTTAAAATTCGGTAACTTTTATTACACCAAATTTGTCAACAGATCAGTTAATGGAAAAGTATTTTTATGGTTTTTTTTTTTATGAAAGTTTTCTTTTCTATGTTCACTAGTAAAATCAGAAGAAATTTTCAAAACAGTAGAGAAAATTGGTGATATTTTTGAAAGAATAGAGGGTGTTTTTGATTTCAAGTCAAAGGTTAGGGGAGATCGAGAATTTCCCGTCTAGAAAATTAAAGAATATTTAGATTCAGAAGTAGTGTGTTTACCACATCCATGAAACTTTGCACAAGCCTGGGAAGATCAACAAAAACGACGCCAGTCTCTCTGGAGGCTTCAATGGATCTTTTCGGCTTGCCGTCGCTCGGATTTTCAACACAAAACTCTTTGATATACTCATCATAGTTGAGGATTTCACGGCCAGTCTCAACACTTCGAATCCAAAGTGGCTCACTGGCCGAAGCCATTTTTTTCAACTCTTCTATTCCTTGATTAACCAGCTCCATAATTCTTGACTTATCAAGTCCAAAAATTCCAGTGTAAAAATCCAAAGAGCTCCTGTTTTCTTGGTCATTTCCAGCCGAGCACGAGCTTGTTGATGTCCCCCCTGGTGGAGATTTCCCCACAGCAGCTCTTAATTTTTCGATCTGCATGTTAACCCGCATTAGAATTTATTTTATTTAATTAAACACAGGAGAAAGATAGATCAAATTTTGTTGCTTTTTGTCGAACCTCGGCTTTAAGTTTAGCATTTTCTATACGTAGGTGTTGCTCTTCAGTGGTCGCGGCAGTGTCCCTGCTAGTGGTGGGAGTGCCGCAGTTGGGGCAACAAGCTTTGTTAATGGCTTCTCTCATGGCTTTGTTCTCCTCTCGGAGCTTCTCCATTTCACCTTTGAGCAATGAATTTTCATGGCGTTCTTGTATAGCCTAAAATTCAACATTTTTTCCCAAAAATCAACAGCGAGAATTTGACAATTTTTTAATCCAAAATAAACAAAGAATTAGTTTTATAATTACTTTGATCTGGGTTCGACGATTTTGGAACCAAAACTTGACTTGTCTCGGAGCAAGGCCTAATTGTTTGCTCAGTTGCTGCCTTTGCTTCTCATCAGGATGTGGAGACTCCTTGAACAGCCTGTAAAACAATTAAAGCCATAAAGAACAACATAAATTTTCACAACCACCATTGACCTCAATAATATTAATGAAAAATTACTGAAAATACATCATTCAGATATGAAAAGACAATGCTTTTGTTATGGATACTTTATGCTAGTTTCTCCATTTATATATAAAACAAAGTAAATTCTGAGTCATCTGTCTCCCTTTAATTTTACCTTTAAGTCACTAACTTTTGTTAAACCAATTATATCTATATATTTTAGAGGTGCATGGTACATGTACTGACAGTATTATTCATTGAAGTTAATGCTAGTAAATAAAATTAAACCTCGTTGAATCAATGCATTTTAAGTATAATATAAACAAATAGAGACAAATATATGGGAATTTACGTGTGCAAATATACACAAACGAACAGAAGTATGTAGACAAGAATTAAGCATACGCTTCCATTTCTCTGATTTGTTCTGCAGTGTGACGATGATACTTTTTTCTTTTCTTCTTCTTGTTCTTGTCTCCATCGTCATCTTCGTCGGGTTCGCCTCCGTCAAACTCGTCGTCTGATCTTGATCTCGCCGGGCCTGAGTTTTCGCTACTAATCTCCACCGTCTCTTCTCTTCTAGATCCTCCGCCTCCACTTCCTTCATCTCCTTCCTCTACCTGGTCTGTATTAGCAGCTGCGGTGGCATCCGCATCACGAAATATGCCAGCCTTTTGAAAAAAAAGACGTTAAGTGAAAAATAAAGAAGGTATACACAAGACTCATAAACAAGAAAAGAATTGGTGGGTTAATTGAGTAGAGATGAATAATGAATTACTCACGAGACTAAGAGAAAGAGCAGGAGAAGCGAAGAAGTCTTTGGTACGAGATGTGGGTGGGTTGTTAGACATGTCCAATCCCATGGCAATAAGAGGGTTGGATTCAGGTGATGAAATGGTTGTTTTAAGGAGCCAAAAATGGAGGAAAGAAGAGAGGGAAAGAGGAGAGAGAGAGAGGAGGATTGTGGGGTAAGGTTGGTTTAAGGATATAAGACAAAACGGACTCCTAAGAGTAGAAAGAAAGAAAAATATAATTATTATTATTATTTGCTCTTGCTGCTGCAGCTGAATAAGTGCTTGTTTGGATGGAGAGAAAAATAAAAGGGCTGGTAGGGATTGACTGTTAGATATCGAGGGTTGAAATGTGAAGACTCAACTAACTTTAATCAGTTGGATCGAGCTCTCCAACGGTATTTTCTGTTTATACCTATTGGTGGCTAAGCTAAGCTAAGCTAAGCCAAGCCAAGCCAAGCCTAGCCAGCGCGCCTTGTCCTTAATATTAGGGCATGTTTGGTTACAAAGTTTTCCTGTTTTAGTCCCAGTTTAGTAGTGTTCTTGAGCCAAATTATTGGATTGATAGTTATCAAGAAAATGAAATGCTAGTTATAGTCTTCAATTTATTTTGAATATCGGAGTTGAATTTGGTGGTAGAGTAATAATTATTTGAGCCGTCCAAACACAGCCTTAGATTATTAAGCTTGCTCTCACTTTTACACACTGTTATTTTTTAATTTTTATTAGCTAATTTTGGAATTACTGAACCAATTAATCAAATTATTCCTATATAATTAATAATTTAGAAATGAAATTAAAAAGATAAATATTTTATATTGTTAATAAGTTTTACTTGAATAAACTTTACTAAACAAACATTAGTTTGAGACATTTTTTTAAATAAAAGTTCGTTTATATCTTATTTTTACAATCAAAACATGTGTATATATTTTCTTAATATATAAATAGATATACATAAACATATTATTATGTAATTTGATTATTTTAAATTAAAAATAAAATAATACTCAATTACATATGAATACAAAACGAACCCAAAAAGGGTCAAAGAGAGTGGGTTTAAAAAATATAAATTACTTCATCAGATATAATATATAAGTATTTAATACGTTTTCAAATTTGAAAAATTACTAATTTAATATATTTAAAATCTCAAAATAATCTCTAAAATTATGTACGGACCTTTTTTCATATTTTATTATTTTTTAATTGATTTCTTATATTTTTACTTTTATTTAATTTTAATTATTTTGTATTATATTATCACTATATAAATATATTATCTATATATATATCTATTGCCTTGATAATTACTATTAATTTGGATAAGGAACTGAACCCTGTAAGAAGCAACCCATGAAATGACCTATCGCATGCCAAGGGCGGTTTGAAAATAAGCCAATTTGAGCCACATAAGTGCTTTTAGATAAAGTAAAAGGAGTTATAGCGTTAATTGATTAATTAGGTTACTGATTAAGAAACATACATAATTGTTTTTCCAATAGTAGAATCTATAAATTGATAAAACCGAAGGTGGCTAAATTTTGCATTTAGGCTTGAAGCTTGATCAAAACTGCCAGTCTTCATTACAGTCATCTTTCACCTAATCTTCTTAATTTAATTACAATTTGATGTTAATAAGTATTTGATAAGATAGTTTTATTATCAAACAAGAACACTTTATTTTTTTTGTTTTTGTTTTAAAGATTGGGTAAATGACACTATAGATGCGTGTCAAATTTTTATAATATTCAAATTGGTTGATCTATTGTGGTGTTCTATAAGATCCGGGTCAATATTTTGTTATGTAATCATATTATTTTTTCATCGATTTCACGGAAGCAACAACTAAGAGATGATTAAATAGTAATTAACAACTATTTATAAAGAGTGTATGCATCAACTAACTATGTCAACTATCTTCCACTTCATGACATAATACGAGTAGAAAATCTTTTGTCGAAAGAACAAGAAGAATGATTTTTTTTACAGTTACGACCATTTTTAACGATCTCTTTAATATGCAATTATAATTGATATTTTTAGTCATGATTGGAAAATAATTAATTTTTATCAAATCGAAAACACGAGATCATTTATTTTGCACAATAATATAATTTTAAGAAGAATATTATATATACCTACTTTAAAATACAAATAGATATATAATTATATGTGTTATTATATGATTAAATATTACTTTATCTTAAATTTTAAATCATCTAATTATATGATGATATAAATAAGTATTTATCTATTTATGTACTTAAAATAAATTTACATAATTTTATTATAATTTTAATATCAAATTATATAAATACTTTTGTAATCTTGATCTCTTGTCCGAAAAATTCAAAATTACAAATAGATCAAAGGACAACACTTTTGACATTCACTATGTTGTGTTTCCAAATTATATTAAAAATTACTTTATAGTATAGTTATTAATATAAGTTTTCAAATAATAGAACAAACTATATCAAAAAGCGATACTTTATCCATTACAATTTTATAATTCACTATTTATTTAAACCATTTATATTATAATGTATTTTTTTTTTAAGTATAATTTTGAATATCAATCATCCTATTTATATTTGAAGATAATTTATTAAATAAAAAATGAACAAATATATTAAATGTTAATTTTTGTAAAACATGGACATGTTCCTATTAAAAAAATGAAATGAAATTTAATTTCTTTTGAATTATTCATATATCAAAAAGTACAATAAAAAATAAAATTCAGCGAATTCCTCACTTACCCATTTCATGTTAAAAAATATTTGACATTAAATCATAAAATTACACGTATTAATTCAATAAAAAGTAAAAAAAAAATGGAAGAATCGGCTTGGGTTGTGAAGTGTGTTTAGCCAAGCCAAATAGCAATAAAGAGGTAAGTTATGACTTGTGAAGAGAGGTCAAAGTTGAAAGTGCAGAGAGTTAAACCGAAAGCCACATTGTAATCTGTGAACCAATGAGAGAGAGATGTTTATTATTATTATTATTATTATTATATTTATTACTCCAGTGTCTTTATATCATTTATAGGATTCAAAGAAGTGAATGCAATTAATGAATTTGCCTCCAAGCTTTTATTTCATATACTTGGATATTATTATTATTATTATTATTATTAGTCAATTCTCTACTCAACTAATCCTATTTAATTAGGATTTGTACTATAAAAATGATGATTATACAAAATTATTATACTTTTTAGACATTAAATATTTATACTATAAAAATAATATAATAATTAAATTACCCTTTCTTTAACCTTAGATAAAAATAGGATTGACGGTGTCACAAATTTGTTTTTTTACAGATATATAATTTAGAATTTAAGTCCATTTTTGATTTTTTTTCAAGTAAAAACCCTTTATTATCACTCACCAAATCCCATATCTAACTAAAAAGTTTCATCATCAACAATCAACAATCCAAAATTTGAGTTTATTTTTGATATCTTTGTGTGGGTAAAAGAAAGATACTTATAGGACATAACAAAAATTGAAGAGTTTTGTGTGATCGAATAATAGTTTTATACAAATTTCATACTCTAATCAAATACAAAGATATTTTATAAATGTTCAAATTTTATGATATAAATGTTTAGTGTATAAAAAGTGTAATAAATTTGTATAGATAGAGGGATGAAAAAAGTGGCAAAATTTTGAATTTTCCATTTTTAAAATTGTTAAATAATTATACAAATGATTTCCTTTCTCTTTTCTTTGAAAACCCACCAAAAGCAACACTGCAAGAGGGTTTCAAATTTGGGTGCATCAAGATATCATTGATTGTATATAATACTAATAAAATTAATTAATTGGATTAATTGAAAGCTTCTTGTTTTTCATCCCTCTTAATCATAAAACGTGTAGAATCTTAAAAGAAAAGCAAAGTTTAAGCCATAATCTAATTAATTAACAACTTAATTTTTAAGTTATCAGCAGAATTAAAGTTCATGTCTTTTATTTGAACTTATACTTTCTATACTATTAAATAATTGATTGATCATTGACTCTTTAAAAATTTAGATGATGTGGATACGTAATTATCTATACTAGAACTTGATTAGAGATAATTAATGCTGAAATCGGGAGGGAGGGTAAAAAATATATAATAATAATAATAATAATAAAAGAACATCACAATCTATAATTAAAGTTTTGGTGGCATATAGATTATGATTTATCTCATCCGCAATTCAAATGTTGTATGAATAATTCTTTCTGTTTAGGTTTTTATGATTTCAATTTAGATTTTTATAGTTATGGTAGTTGGGAATGGAATGGTAGATAATATGAAGCAATCACATGGTGTGAAGGGAACAAACCTAATAAAATTTATATTAAATAAAAATAAAAATGGAATTAATTGATTTGAAATTTCTTTTTGAATCCTCTATCTCTATCTACTTTATCTTTTCCTTTTTTTTTTTTTTTTTGTTTTAATCATACATTTGCCTGCACTTTTTTGGGGTCATCTATTATTAATAAGGAGGAATTTGATAATTTCTTTACAAGCAAAGAGAGCCCAAGGGGGGTACTTTTCTTTTTCTTAATTTCAATGTTTCATTATGCATTTCTTATGAACCAAGTTTTGGACTGGTAGATTTATAGAAGAAACTAAATTCAAACAAACAAACAAGAAAAGAGAAATGGAATGTAACTTGAAGGAGAAAAAGTTGAGAATTTTTGATAAATTTAATGAGGGAAAAGAGAGAAACAGAATGATTATGTATGAGAAAGGCTGCTAAAGAAAGATCCAGCAGAAAAGAAAGAAAGAAAGTTATAACATAAAAATTATAATGTATACAAAAGTTGACAGAGTTTTGAAATAAGAGTAATTCATATCCATGTTGAAACTTGACCATGAGTCCACCATGAAAATCAACATAAACAGCTATATAGTCCCACCTCTAAGGGGTTATTTGAGTGACAAAAAAACATTCTTCACATATAAAAAAGTATAAGTTTAAGTCTTTTATAGTGATATATCATAATCAAACTCTTAATTTACCTATTTATAGATAGATCTTATTTAGTGAGGTTAATTTTAGTCTAATATAACGGTTTAGCTCGGATGGAGTTCGTTTTTCTTTTACATAATTAAGAAATTGATTATACCTTTAAACTTGTTAAAGTTTAAGCAGGATCTTTTTGAGTTAACAAAAAAATGTAAAAATCTTTATGTTTTCGTTTTACTATTAAAATGGAAGATATTTTAACAAAACTATATATACAAACTTAAGTATAGATAATGATATATATATATTACTGTGTGATTGAGTGATTTTGAATTAGAATTAAAATAATAGCCAATAACATAGTAAGATGTCATTGTTTATACTAAATTTGTAGTCATTATAGTGCTGCTCTAGACATTTTTGTAACCAAGAACTGTATTCCAGAACTCTCCACCCTCTCTCTCTCTCTCCTGTTCATTTAAGCTTTAGGGTTTCAATCCTTCTCTCTTCTAAAAACTCAAACGTGATTAAATAATTAAACACCTCTAAGTATAGTAATTATTTAGGTCTTTATACATACTAATAATTAAACAAGCATTAATATAATTAGAAATTTCGAATCTCCAAGCTAAAGTTTACAGCCTAACACGACACCCCATGAATTCAATCAAGCTACTGCTTTGTGATGGTCAATGGTAATGTATATCAGGGACGTAAAACCATATAACTTTCTGATGTGTTTCCTTTCTTTTGCATTGAGAATTCGAGTCAAATATGGATGCCACGCCATTAGAAAGACAGTCTGCTTCAACACTTTAACATTTATTCTTTCATGTCAAGCTTTTCAAGAACGAGACAGGTAGCTCGCTGTTGAAGAGTAGATGAAATATGGTAGTTTTGGAAGACGGATGAAAAACTAACTCTACTGAAAAATCGAAATTGTTTTCTAGCGATTCCAATCCTTGCATGCATTAAAAAAATATTTAATTTATCCATGGAGCCAGCTGGTTTAATAATTTTCTGCAGAGAGAAGATGTTTGATGTATATATATATCTATTGATTCTGCCGTCATCCATATTCATCAATGCCCACCATTTTTCATTGCATGGAGGATATGTAACTTTCAAACAAGGGAAAAAAATTCTCTGCTTCTTGTTGTTTCATTTGTCCCTTCTTAGTTATTGAATAATTAATATAATTGAAGAAAATTTTAGAATCTCTTTCTCTTTCTCTCTTTGAATGAGTGGCCTGTGTGTGTTGACAGGGATCTTGAATAGGAAACTAAGACAAGTGGGATTTCATTAAATTAATTGATTATGATTAGTTCATGCACGTTTTGTATTTGTCAAATCCTACTAGGCTTGTGAGTTTATTTTGATATTTACATTGAACTTCAACCATTAGCAAAGAATCTCGTTTGAGCCGAACTGTTATATTATATTGTAACTAATCACACTAAATAAAATAAATTTTTAGTTTATTGATTAAATCTACCATCATTGAATTAGATAAGTTAAGAATTTGATTTTGATATGTCATTAGAAGAAACTTATACTCTTTTATATATGAAATTTTTATTTTGTCATTCAAGTTACCACTTAACGATAACAAATATATATTTTTATTAGACCAATTTTCCAAGTTTGGTGAAATAGAAGTGCAGCCAGAGAAACAAAAATGGTAGGCAACGTGCAAAAGTAACTTATTTTGCTTAATCAAACGTGGATTAAGGATGACAAGTCACAAAAACAATCCGCCATCTTCGTGTAGACCAATTCTTAATAAGATAAGTACAACTTATACATTTGAATAGATGGAAGAGATGAAATTAGGGGAAGCAATATACAATCTACTTTATATAAACAATAAAAGTATGTGTACCCACTTTAGATACACAAATATATATACATTTATATATGTCATCATGTGATTGAATGATTTTAAATTAAGAATAAAACAATAAATGTGTATACATTTGTGTATCTAAAGTGGATACACATAGTATTGCTCTTATATAAATATATAGAATACGATATACGATGACATTGATATTGGTGTGTATATACATAATATTCCATATTTGACACGCAGTCTTAACATTTTTGAACTCAATTATTGGATAACATGATAACAATATTTTTAAAATCAGATCGATAATTGAACCAATTGTTTCACATGTTCACAATTCGATCGGTTTAATTTATTCCCAAATTATTATATATTTCATGAATGGTATTAAATATTTATCATTTTTTTTAAATCTAAAAACATATGAAATTCAATTCAGTACCATTATTTATCAATAACAACTAGGTATATTTGTCCATCTGAAACATATATTTTAATTTAGTAAAATAAAACATTCAAAAAAAAAACAAAAGACAATTTTAAATATGTTAATTCAATAATTGACACTTCATTATATAAAGAACGAAAAAATAAATTATAAATTTTATCATTAATTCAATTAAAATCTTATAAATTTTAACTTTTTTTAGGTTTTAATATAAACTAAAAACTATATAATATTATGTAAACCCAATATAAGACAAACTTTTTTTAGGTTTTTCAAGTTTGATTGAACTTCAAATTAGTTAATATTTATATATAAATCGAATATGATTATGGATCAATTCATGGTTTAACCGATTGAACTTATTGATTCATTCTAGTTTTAATAACGCTAATAGATTAAAAAAGTTAACTCTTTGGAACATATATGTACATTGAATACGTAATATATTGTTGGGGTATCTAAAAGGTTAAAAATAAATAAATCATCACCATTGATGAAAGCTGAAACCTTAGCCAGCCTCTTTACCAAGAGCAATTATGAAGATTCAAATAAATAATGACGAAGAAACAACTACCAGTCCTTAGCTAACTGATATTCGTATCCTAGGATCCATCATTCAATGAATTTGGTAATAATAGTAGTAATGCCAGTTGGATTCTTACAAGTAATTTCTTCTATATAAATTACAGTGTCTCTCTGCTCCTAATTTTACCATCATGAATTACTGGTTCTCCTTGAGTGAAAAAATTAAGGCTAGAAACGAAATGAGGTACGTGAATATCTAGCCAGGGCAAGTGGTTGTGAATGAAGTACCATAAATAAAAGAAAAAAAAGTTTTCCATATCGATTTCGACCTGATAACTCGAACTATTAAGTCTACATGAAACTCAAAAAGAAGTAAATATAAATTTAAAGAACTAATCATTTCAATGAGAAAAAGATTAAACTGCATCTCATCTAGTAATACCAGATATACACTGTAAACTGACTGGCAAACTTACGAATTTTTTCTCCTTCCAGCAGTTAGAATTTAACGTAAAATTTATAGTAAGAAAGCATTGCAAAACCTGCAAATTATATAGAAACTGATTTTCTGGGAAATTTTAAATGATTATTGCCAGGTTAATTTGAGACAGAAAGCATGTATCAATGCAGGCTTTTGGGTTTGTTCGGAAAGAAGAAGTTTATATTTCTAAATTCGAGATGAAAAAGTTCAATTCGTGAAAAAAAATATTTATATGAATCTTAACTCAAAACTTAATTTTATTTGTTAAATATAGTTTGTATGTTATGTAAATGAGACATTTGGATATTTGATAATAATTTAGGGGTTAAAGAATGTTAGAAAAATATGGAGGATATTTTGATATTACACAATATATAAATGATTTAAATAACATGTTAAGAATAAATAGATATATTGAAATACCATAAAATGTTAACAATAAAAAAATCACTCAAAAATCTTAAAAAATAAATTTGAATTTTGAAAACTATACGTTCAAATAGCTTAAGAACAAAAAAACCAAAAAATTGATCTGAAATTTCGTAATTACATCGTAAAACATGTCTAGAAAAACACAAAACTAAAGAGACAGATATCAAATTTGAAAACTACATATCAAAAAAGTCTAGCCCAATCAAAACAAGCTTAAAATCATAAAAACTGAAAATCCTAAATTTGGTAAAACGAAAAAACTGCATAATACATACTGAAACAGTTTTATTTGGGCCTCCAAATTGGGCGCGACTGGCAAAGCTGGTTGTTTTCATAGAGATCGAAACGAGCTTTGTGTTGATATATTACAGACCCCGTAACTTCTCCCAGATCAAAAGTTATAGTAATTCAAAGTTTGTTTCCTACAAGTTCTATAGTTTAAAAAAGTCAATTTCACTCAACCCACGGTTTTCATGGTTCATTGTAAATTTTCCATGGACCCCGTGGATCTCCCCCTGTTCCCCCTCCCCCTAAAATTTTTAAAACGCTAAATTTTCCCCCCACCTTACAGGCACCCGCGAGAGAATACTATAGCGCGGACAAATCTAATCCATTTTTTGACCAAACATTATCATTTCAACCTCTTATTTCAACACAAATCAAATCTACACATCCAATAACACAAAACCCCTCAAGAAATTCAAGCAAAACAACCAAGAATCAAAACATTTTATGCATTGTTCAAAATCGTAACCCTAAACATTCAAACCTCAAAATCTCCCTCAAATCTCAATACTCCTAACAATAAATTGATTCAAACAAGAAGTTGGATGATGTACTATTCTTATTTGTCATTTTTGGTTGTCGAAAAACACAAAAAATTGACGGAAAAAACCAAAACCCGTTGCACTCGTTGGAGACCTATAAATCTGTGGGAAATGTGGATGATGTACTATTCTTATTTTTCTCTGAATTTAAACAGTAAATTTGTGGGAAATGTGGGGTTTATATATAAGGGCAGTTTAGTTATTTCCCAAATTGAGGGTATTTTCGCTTAATCTTTAGGGTTTTGGACAATTTTGCTTAACACCCTTTAGTTTTAGGCATTTATTATAATTTCCCAATTAACTAAATCCAGAAAATGTGGATGCATGCTCCCATGACAATTCAAGCTGATGATACACTTATCCATTATTCAACGATCTAGCATTTTAATTATCTAAATTAACTTAAGTTAATTAAAAATATTAGTGCATGGTCCTCATCAACTGCTAAATTGAACCTATCATGATCAAAAGTTTCTTTGATTTTGAAGACTGAAAATGATAACATTAAATGATGGAAAGCAATAATTTGTAGAGATAGAAGCCAGAAAAACTTCTTTATTACAAAAGGCCTTGGCTCAAAAAATGCAACACAAAAGGCCCAAACACATTTCTGTGGTGTTTATGGACTTTCTTTCTCTCTGCTGTCTGCAACTCCAGCCACTAAGTTTTAACTAGTGCTGTCCCTTTATTTCCAAATCTTTCGTTTTTATTTTCTGTTTTCCTATCACTTTTGACCACTCTCAGGTAAACCATTTGTGAAAACTTTATTTAAAAAAAAAATTGACCTTTTTTTCCTTCTGATTTTGTATTTTCTTTCGGGTATTCATGGCTTCTAATACTGCAAACTTGGTTCCACCATTGTTGGTTCAAGGTAGAAGAACCCTTTTCAGAACTCTTGAAAAGCTCCCATTTTTTCCCATCAAAGGTGAGCCTTAACTTTCTACTTTGAAGCAGCCTTTTGTAAATACATATTTATATTGTTGTCCTTTATGAACTATAGTTTAGCTTAAGCAATACCTTTGTTTGAATGGCCCTGATCAATAATACTTCGAAAACACATTTTAATCACATAAAATAGGTATAAATGATATATCTTCATATAATTTGATAATGTTAAATTAAATCTAAAATAACTTTTAATCACATAGTTACATATCTCCTATATACCTATTTTATGTATTTAAAGTGTGTATATATAACATTATTCTTTCTTTATCAATAAAAACTATATATATACATTTTGGAGTATACAAAATTAGCATAATAATAACATTCAATCACATGATTACATATATTTATGTATTTATTTTGTATACTTAAAGTGTGTATATGTAACATTATTCTTAATTTGTGTAACTACTGGTAAGTGAAAGTGTGAAACTGCCAACGTGAAAAGTTAAGGCTGGATTGTAAACTTGAGAGAGCTAAGCAGGATACCTAATGTTATTTTGCTGATTTTTTCGCTTGAAAATCTATATCAAACCAAGCAACCCATAACCTAGTTTGTTTTTTCTTTTAATACTTTAAGACTTTGACTCATGTTAAGGTAAAACCTTTAAGGGATTGGAATAAATTTTTGGAAGAATAAAATGTGTAATGCCATGCTTGCGAATCTTATATTTTGATTTGTAAGTAAAATATCAAAGTGAGGCATTTGCATTCATTGAGTTCAATTCGATCTTCTGTTCTCTGCATCTACTGATTTTTCTTGTTTATAGATAGACAATACCGTATTAGTGTTGTGATAGCGACCGATGAAAGCTCTGATTCTTCATCCTCCCTAACTATTGTTAAGTCCGTGCAAAATGTTGTAAGTACTCTAATATTGACTTCCTGGCCGAGCTGCAGTTGATTGTGTTTTAGAGAAGTAAAAGATTATGTTGCTTTTGTTTCAAACACAGATTGATATTTTCTGAAATGGCTTTGAGTTTTCTGAAACAGTGGGATAACTCTGAAGATTGACTGGGACTGATTGGTTTGGGGTTTGCAGCTATTGTCAGCGTATGGGCATCAGTAAATCTTGTCACTGTAATCTTTCAAACTCATAATTTTCAATGTTCTGACAAATTAATCTTCAGAAATCAAAAGTCCTACTTTTAAAATCCTGGGAAATACATATGTTACTCCATTTGATTGATGGAAGGAATAGACATGAACTAGCTACAGGAAGCATTTGCCATTTCTCATAAAAAAGTTGTTTATCTTTTGCAACTGGGAAGAAGGGAGGCTTATTGCCTTCAGTTCCCCATTTTCTCTTATTTTGATTTGAGAAATCTGAAACGCCAATGTTCCTTGAATGAAGAATTCCATAGCATTTGCGTTGATAATATTTTTGTGATAGACATTGTTCACTTTTTATTTTACTTCTTGCAGAGACATACTTAACGACTACTTGCATTCAGCTTTTTAAGGTTTCAGATAGTAACAGTTCCTCTTCTCATTGACATGAACAAGCCATTGACAAGTTGCCACTCCTCCCAAATGTATTAGAATTAATCAGAATATTGTTCTCTACTGTAAGTATTGAATATATATATATAGACTACTTACTGGTGATGGGAGAAGAATATGCTAAAATCTTTCAAGATCTTTAAACCATTAATTTCTCTCAAATATTTTCTATATTATACATGCTTCTCATGCTTCTCATCTTTTGCATAAATATTAACTCAAACTTGTTTCCCTTCTTTTCAGTTGTTTGTATACCGCTATCTCTTGTTCAAACCTGATAGGTAACTGTATTTGCAGCTCATATTATTCATGAAAATAGCAATTGTCTAACTTGAATTCTGTGCTTTCCTGCTTACAGGGAGGAGCTGTTCCAAATCGTCAACAAGACAATATCCAATATCTTGGGCCAGTGAACTGCACGGCCGAATAACAAAGTAATATAATCAGAGTGTTTAAGTTATGATCGCATCTTTTCTCTGTGTGGATTGTATACCTGTATAATAGTCACAACGGATGCAGGGCTTACATTTTCATTTGAAAGGGTGGTCTTTTTGTAGGCTTCATGATTGAATAACTCTATGGTTCCCATTCCCAATTCCCAAATGTGGTTGTCTTGGAACTTCATTTTTGCAGGCTGACTTTCAGAGTAGTGCTACATCTTTGTCTGTCATTTGCCCAGGAGAAGGGAAAGAAATTTTGTTATCGCAGATCAATCTTAAAAGCTTTTAGACAGTTTTGACATCAAATTGAATTCGACCATCGACATGTATGTCTAATTTTTGAAGATTTTAAGACGTTTACAGGAAATCAAATAACTAATTGCATTTCCATGCAACAGCAGCCCCAGCGCATTGACTTGACGACTGGAGCTGTCAAAATCTTGTTATAAAGTGTATTAGCAAAGATTCAAGCTCAAACGTCGATAATTACTCAGTGGATTGCTAAAGAGAGAAGATGAAGAATGTTTGCCGAAGGGATTGCAACATTAAGATTCAATAAACACCTCATAGTTCAAATCAAAGTGGCCAAATATTTATTGGCAAGAAACTCTTAAAACATCGGGAATAAGTAAAACATCAGAAAACGATATTAAGTTGGTTAATAACCGAAGAGATTTTCCCGCCACAAACCGTTACTTGCTTCAATACTCGAATCATTCTACAGAAATATTCGAAACTACTTGTCTCGTCTCTTTGATCGGTGTTTTCCCATCTCTCATTCTTCATATCTTTGTATTCCATTTGTGAAATAAAATCCAAAATGATCCTTCATTTCAAATCCATAAAAACAGAGCTTGTAAAAAGACCCCTCTCATACGCTTCTTCACTCTCCTCTCTACTAAACAATAACAAATTTCACTTGGTGTAACGAGAATTTGAATCGACTGGCGCAAGATGACATCCTTTAACAAAAAGCCAAAAGTCTTACTCTCATATAAGTCAATTGTCAAAATAATATTCTCTAATTTTTAAAATTCAAATATCACCCATCAATTATTATTATTAAAAAAATCTATTTGTTATAAGGATGAAAATATTATTTAACTTATAATATTAAAAAAAAATTATCTTATTTTTTTACATTAATTTTAAAAATTAAAAATTTATCTCCTACCTTAATTTCAAAAATTTACTTTTTTTTTTTCTAGAGTTTTTATTTTACTCATAACAATCATCCCTTCAAATTTTAAAATATTACAGTTATACTATATAAAATGGATTCTCTTTTTTCAGTGACCTAATCCATCTACAAAATCATCCCATATCTAGTCACCTTATCAAACTCAAATCAACCTTTACCCTACTACAACCACAGTCTCATGGGCGACCAAACAAATTCTTCAAGAAGGATTCCTACTCATCCCCAATTTACCGAAGTCACAATACAGTCTTCCACGTAAGGGTTATCGAAATGTATATAATAAAGAGTTGGATGAGAGAAGAGGCAAAGGGCTCTGTTTCTAGTGCAATGAACGATACACCTTTGGGCACGTAAACAAAAATAAGCGGATGCTCACTCTGCGGTTACGGGTTAGCACAAGTGAAAAGGAGGAGGAACTTGAGGAAGGGATAAAGAAGGAAATAGGGAACCTAACTTAATACAACTTTCCCTTAATGTTCTGGTTCGAGAGTGATGAGATTAAATGGGGTGCACGGAAAAAGACCATTGTATAAATTGGTCAACTCAGGAAGCACTCACAACTTCCTGAGTGAGTCGACAACTTATAGGTTAGGGTCTGTGCTTAATCCAATAGAGGGAACCAAAAGTGATTGTGGCAAATGGTTAAGAGTTCCATTGTAATTCTATGTGTGAGAAGTTTGAATAGTAGACTCAAGGACAAAAATTCATCAATGATGCTACATTCTTCCCCTGGACAATTATGATTTGATCTTAAGGGCTCATTGGCTTGCAACACCCTAGGGGATATTTTATGGAATTTTGAGGAGCTTCGAATATCCTTAAACCAAGGAAAGCAACAATGTGTATTACAGGGGAATGAAGGAAAGGAAATGGCAGTCATTAACCACTCTAGACTACAGAAGTTGTTGCGCAAAAACCAGCAATTAGATTCTGTACAACTGATGATGCAATATGGAGGAGCTGAAGTAGCTATGCTACAGGCAGTGAGTAGTCTACCAACAAATATTGGTAAAAGATGGAGTTGTTGTCAAGTCAATTTTGTGACATTTTCAGAGAACAAGGACTGTCATTTGGAAGGGAGCAAGACCATAATTTTTGTGATGTGGTATTATGCTCTTGCGATGATTATTCGTAAATGGAACAAAAAGCCTTTTTGGCATTTCAAATTCAGAATTTCTTGCTCTTTTAAGCAAGTTTGTTACAAGTCAGGAAATGATTTCTGAGAACCGAAAAATGGAATCTGTTGGGGAATGGATGCTGATCTGAAGGAAGCATATCTGTTGTATGAAATTGCTGATTTTCTCACAGCTCCTGAAGTGCATGGTATTAAAAAAATTGGGTTTAGCTTTTCTCTGACTGCTTTTGACCAAATGTAATTCACGGTTGCTCACATGTTGAGAGAAAATACCCCATAGGGAGAAAAAAATATTTGACTCAGAAATGGAATCGATAATAATTAAAGCAGTGGTGGAAGTGAATGGGAAAAGCGCTTCATTGTTAGAACGACAGCCATAAAACTCCAGTTATTTCACTCTCTGGTGTTTTCATGAAGAAAATTTTATGTTTAATTGTCTCTCCATGGAGACCAGCTATTTGTGTCTTGGTAAATGATTGACCTCTGTGTTTCAAAGGCAGTAAAAAAAGTAATGCTATGCCTATTCACTTTTAAATATACAATTGGATATATAGATAATGTATCCAGATATGACTAAGGGTTACTTTATCCTTAATTCAAAATTATTGAATTAAATGTGTTGGCAAAAAAACTCTTAAAAACACTTATAAGAATGAAATGGAATTTAAAAAAAAAAAAATCACTTGAAACATGATGAGCTGTGTTGCCATTGAGTTTCCTTCAAGCAGTGATTGCAGGTGTCAATGGAGATGTCTCAGTGTCATCTGGATTATAAGTTTTTGGGATGTTACTGTACCTGCAATTCCTTTTCACTTTTGCTTCGTCTCCATCTTCAGTTCTGCCTGATGAGCTAATTTTGGGAAAAATAAGAAAAAAAAAGGGTACAAGATAAATATGCTTATAGTTTAATTAGCAAAATCAAGCAGAAGTCGGACTAACCAAGCCATGCTCTAAGAAGTGCCGGAAAGGTGTGAGGGAGTATATATAACTCTGGAGAAAATTTTATTTTATTTTTTCTCTCGCTTGATGACTGAAAGAGATTACTGATACTATAAAGGTTAAGTACTCAATGTTATGGTTGCTTTTTCTTTTTATTTGATTCTTTTTGAGGATATTGAGACTTTGCTGTTAAAATGTTTTTTCTGAGCAATAACATAAAATAACAGCTGATGACACAATCATTGATACTCACTATGAACTTTTATGACTTTTTCATGTTTGTGAATTATGTAATGGTAGTTGTTCAGCAAGTATGGTAAGGTGTAGAATCTTACCTTTCAGGTCTCCCAGAGTGATGATCTTTCTAAGACAGTTTCTGAAGATTTTTAGGACTAGCTCTTCTTGTTTTACATAGAGATCCGACTTGCAGCCATTGTTCGGGATCTGATCTTGTCTAGCTCCAATGAATGATCTATCTTTTGTGTTCACTGCATCACCTTGATAACCACTCAAATGGTCAACATATACCTCTTTCTGAATGTCCTGGACCTCAAGAATTTTTGTAGTCCCCTTTTCTCTTTTCGCAGGAATGATTGAAATACCATTTTTATCTGAAGTTAATGAAGGCAGAGTTAATAAAATTCAGCGTGCTCATAACTGATAATCTTTCCTTGAAACTTTTGAGACGCTGAGCATAAAAGCAAAGATAAACTAATACAACTTAAGGATTGGTAAAGATCGAAGAATTTTAGTTCTGTAAGCCATGATGTATTTTATCAGTCTATACCTGGAACTATTTTAGCAGTTTCTGACACTAGAATCAAAAGCGAGCAAAGTTCTTCCATGTCTTGTGAACGAATTGTGTCTGCTAACAGCGATCTTGCACATGATCAGCAATACTGTTAGTGGCTATTGAGAAGAAAATGGAGCAATATTTGAATTGCCGAGTAACATAGCATAATTGAGAATTAACATATACCTGAAATGAAACTCTGAAGAGCCTATTGTAGCAGAACTAACAATGTGGTCAACAGGATCATCGGATGAGCCAGACAAGGGACTAGAAACTCTGAGGGGGTTTGCCTGCTAACGATACAGAACATAAACCACTTATATAAAGGAGAAGATGGATAGATGAAGTAAACCACTTATACCAAGACAATTTTGCTGCCAAAGGAAGGTAAATAATGTTCGATGCCCTATTCAAGCTCTAGAGGCAAAGTAAGGAGATCAAGTGACCATTTTTAAGTTAATTATTTATACTCTTCTAGACTTTTATTAGCTTTAAAATTAATTCCCTGTAGCCTGATGTGCAAAAATTCTTGCTGACCAGTTGGAAAAGAGAAATATTTGAGTCACAATGCAAAGAGTCTAACCTTTCGTTCATTTATGAGCCCCTGATTTGGCGGATCCTTATCATTTGAATTAAGGAACTCATGAAACTTTCTCTTTCTGGATGCTATTAAGAATCTGTGACCTGACAACCCTATCGCAGTAGATATGGCAGTGTTAGCCTGATGGATGCATACTTTTCTCTTAAAATTTTCCCCACGAGGGGAAGTTATTTTCTGCTCCAGTCCTTGAAAATTCTTGCAGATGTCAGTATTACTAAGGTTTCCATCAGTTACATTATCAGTCTCCACAGATCCTTCAAAAATCTTTTTGATGCTCGTAATACCATTTCCTCCAGAAACAATGAGACTCTCCTCGCATCCTGCAAAATTCTTGCAGATTTTGGTATTATTAGAGTGTCTTTCGAGGAGAGCCATGCTTTCCACACAACCTTCAGAATTCTTACAGTCCACACATCTGCAATTTTCAGAGCAGTACACTTTAGCTTGGTAGCATTCACAATACTTCTTGATGCACCCGGTCCTTTTGCAGCCGCATCCCCTGTAGTGTTTCATTGGAACATTCTCCTTATCATCCTACACTTGTCACAGACCATTCCATGTATCGACAATAATCAGAAATATCAATATTGGATAAGAAAATTAAGGTTCTTGTCCATCTGAATAATCTACCTGACAAAACCACAATGGCATGTACTATTCTTTAAGTTCTTTTTTGTTTCTTGTTTTTTGTTTTTTTATGTTTAATGCTTAAGAACTAATCAAAACTCCTAATAAAGGAACGAATGTTTAACATACGTCAGCGATTTAGTGAGTAATTTAGGCCTTTATATGCGTACAAATCCTAGTTGAATACTACTGTAACATGGTATAAAAAATGATAGAAACAGCAAATCTCCAACACAACTACGAAGAACACTGCTTATGTCATAATCCAAATATACACCCACAATAACTTAAAAGATCTCATTTTCATACCCCATTATTTAGAGCAACACATGGACTGCCAGCAATCTTCGGGCTGAATGCGTAAGCGTTACGCTCTAGTATACTTTCTATAGCTGCTCGCCTTGAAGCCTCATTTTCAACATTATTTCGACAACCGATACAGTTGCACTTGTGCCCATCGCAGTACACTCCAGCAGCGAAGCACTCACAGTACCTAATCATTTGAAGATAAGAATTCTCTAAATGATTACATCTCTAGCCAAAGCAAAGACGATGCATTAGAACTAAATAAAATACGTATCCATTGTCCAGCTTTCAATCAAGTATACTCACAGCTTTAAGCATCTGGATCGTTTGCAACAGCAACCATTGTTGCCTTTAATGTTAGGCCGGAAATGCATTTTTGGAGGTTCAGCTTTACTGCTTGAGATAATGTCAGGGCAAACATCAGACGACCTTTGAAATCAACAATTAAACTCAAACATCTAGTCCGTTTATTTCTTTCATTTTCTTATCATTTCTCGGCAACCAAACACAAGTAAATTTGTAAGCTTTTTCATCAATAAAACAAAAACATTACTCAAAAGATAAAATGAACTAATAATAAAAGGAATAAAATATTAGCATAAAGACCTTTTGAAAAGAAAAGAACACTCACAATGGAGGCGAATGCAAAGCCGTGTTTGACTCGACCGGCGGAACTGAGATCTCTGGTGATCGCATTGCAGTAACCGGAGACAAGCCGAACTCCGTGAAAACTAGCTGTTTAATGATATTCACTGGCGAGGAAACTAGCCTCTCAGTTGCTGAATTTGATCCTTTTGTAACGGTTCTGGTTTGTTTTGGCGGGAGATTTGATCTCTCTATAACTGAATCAGTCGCTTTCACAACTGACTTTAACTGTTCTGACGGAAGAAAATTGAAAATCACATTTTTGGCCATCTGAGGTTTGCTCTCTTGCATTGTAGCTCAGAAAATTTCTTTAGGAACGAAGGATATTTTTTTTAACAAGTTTACGTTTCGATACTGGAGAAGCTTTCAACTTTAAAAATGGTGAGATTTTGGATTTGGAAATGTTTTCCTTCATTTTCTCTGATTTTCTCGGCATCCAAAGAGTGACAAAATTATGAATTCGAAGGCTTGTGAAGAGACTAAGAGTGTTAAAGAGAGAATTTTTGGAGCGAAAATTTGAATCTAAGAATTTAAAATGTGAAAGAGATAAGTCCAAGGAGTATGTGTATTTAGTTTTTAAAATTTTGAATGATTCGATTAAAAAAAACTGTGTCAGAAAGCTTAACATTTCAGATTAATAGAATTTCATTAAAATTTTGAGTTATCTGAAAAATAAATTATTAATAATAATTTATTAATATTAATTATTAAAACTTTAAATTTTTTTAAAGAATTTTTAATTTTTAATCATTTAAACAAAACATCTAATATTCAATACTCATTTATTGATATGAATGCATGTAAGAAAAAGGAAAATTTAACAATATGCCATCTTAAATTTCAGTAAGTGAATTATTAATAATTCAATATACATTTCATTGCAGAGAAATTTAATATAAATTAAATGATTTTGATTTGACATTAAATAATATAATTCACTCACATAAGATAAATTTACGGAATCTGATTTTAGGTCTTTGGACGACGACGTTTCACTTGTCTCCAATCCCATCAAAGTTTCACCGATTAAAATCAGATCGACCCCTCATCTCATTCATTTCTCTGCTTCTTACGTTTCATTCTTCAAAAACGACGTCGCTTCATAAATCCCGCTCTCCATTCAAACTTTAATTATAATCAGCTTCAAAGAAGAAGCAAATTAAATTGAAAAGAGAATGATGGTTTCAGCTCCAAGCTGCGTAACATTGCGTGCGAAAATCTCTCAATTCTTTTTAATCTTCATTACGTTTGGTTACTAAGAAACGGTAGGAAAATTTAAAAAAAAAATGTCAACTTGATTGATAATTTGTTTTTTTTTAAATATTTTATCTTATTTGAATTTACATGATTAATGATATAATTTTGATAAATCACCTTTGTTAGTTTAGTTTAGATCTCTCAGTTTGTAGCTTTTTGTTAAGTGATCCAAATCATGAACCGTTAGTTATTTTGATTGCATCCTGGGTTTTTTTATTGTTCATATCGATTGATTTGTTTGCTGAGCTCTCAGTTTTGTGCGTGAATGCAGAAAAAAGTTTCGTCGTACGATGCGTTTTGATCAGTTGATTTGAGCTCTGATCATAGGCGTATAATTGATAGATGGCTTGGTTCAGCGGGAAAGTTTCGCTGGGAGGCTTCCCGGATCTGGCTGGGGCCGTGAATAAGCTTAGTGAGAGCGTGAAGAATATTGAAAAGAATTTTGATAGTGCGCTTAGATTTGAGGAGAACGCTGAGAAGTCTGAGTTTAGCAACCGCGAAGGTAGCTTATATTGAGTTGTTAATATCGTCAGTTGTTGCACTGTCAGTTCGGGTTTTGATGAGAATTTTGTTTCTTTGGCGTTTGTATACTTAAAATTCACAGTTATAATGATTGTTATAACGAAAACTGACATCTTTGTTAATATGTATAGATGATTTAGTCAGAGTTTATTTTTAATATTGGCTAAAGTTGAAAGGATCGTGGTGCAAGTTTATACAACCTGGATGGTATTAAAGTTATTTTTCAAGTTCTGCCTGAGGGATTGGTTTGGTCTAAAGTTGTTTTTGAAGGAATAGAAATGGCTAGTTTTGAATGGATGATGTGTATAATGTCCTTAATATTTGTGTGCCAGCCTCAGGATTATGGCCTGTTATGTCCTTTATGGGCCAGAAAAGTGATGAAAGTACCACCAAATCACCGGGAAAACCTGAATCTTTAGAGCAACCGCTGAGAGCTGAAGAAAAAGAAGGGGTTGAGACTGAAAGGTTACTGCATTCAAGCACTGAGCAAACATCTACTGAAGAAGAAAGGGATGCACCTAGGGAAGTAGAAGATAATGAGCATACAGGGACAGCTGAGACGGTAGATGTTGTTACATCAGACCATGGTAAAGTTGAAGCTGAATCACTAACAGTGCCTGTTGAACCTCCTGAATCAACTATACAAAATATTGAGTCATCAGATTCTATTGACAATCTGCATCAGAAAGAGACTTCAGGTCTAGGAAATTCTGAAGATGCAGAGTCTGTGGAAGCCAACTCAAGACCTGTTTTAGCAGACCAAGCTAAGGATGGTACTATTATTCTACCTGATGTATCAGAAAGTGTTCTTGATCCACATGAAAGCCAGGATGAGGAGAAGAAAGAAGAAAACAATGATGAAGAAAAGAAAGAAGAAAGCAAAGATGATGAGAAGAAAGAAGAAAAAAAGGATGAAGAGGAAACACAAGTTGAAGAGGTTGTAGAAAATCTTTTGCCAGTTGAGGCTGAGGCATCAAGTGCTGTCCAAGCTGAAGGGTCTGTCAGTGCTGAGGAGACTGATAGTGCTCATGGATTATCTTTGTCTAGGTTCCCTGCTTCTGATGAAGCTCCTGATGTGGTTTCTGCATCAGTTTCTCCTCAAAAAGGTGCAGGAGTCAAAGCAGTTGAAGTGGATCAGCATGCTAATGCCAATGAGATTGACATTAGGAAGCAACAGTTGGGCTCAGAGGCAGATGCGCCTGTCTCAGGAAAATCTGTTCATGAACTTGAGAAGCTAAAGATGGAAATGAAAATGATGGAAACTGCATTGCAGGGTGCTGCAAGGCAAGCTCAGGTACTTCATTTGCACAATTTTATATTTTTTAAAAGGTGTAATTCCTAAACAAGTATTTCTTGCTTTGATAAGTAGGCACTTAATATCTCTATTTCAGACCAAGTGCTGTCATCACTTTCCATAAAGTGCTGTTGAACTACAACTATATGATCTCAGATCATCTTATTTGAGAATTAAGTAACATTTTAGTGTTTGGCTCTTCATCCTTGTCTAGTATGACATTTGTTGTGTTGCCTATAACATTTTTGGTGGCAATCAGCTAGTGCATAATCTGGGAGGTTTTTAAGGTAAATTGTAGTAAAAGCCTTCCTTTTGCGGAAATGACAAAATCATGGCTATTTTCAAGTTCTTTATTTTATTGAATCATTAGACTTGCCTCAAGCTCAGCTATAAAAACCTCAATGGTTGTTATTTTGGCTGTTTGAGTGCGCAGATATGTGTTTCCTTTCTCCCATGTTTATATGACTTAACATTGTTTGATGGGAATAAAGTTGCTTATGATGCTTTATGATATTTGCCCAGTAATTTTGAGGTTGAAACTTGTTCAAATATTTTCTTAAAATTAACTCTTGTTCAGTAATTTGTTTTTCCTATGAAAAAAAATGTAATGTTTTCAGGTCAATTTTATTGAAAATCTCTGATGTGGTCTTTTTAGTGTCTTTATTATTTTCTTGTGTTGACACATTTCTTGAACATTCACCATGGTATGCTTCCCTAACTTGTAAAACTTGGTAGTCACTTACATTTTGCATGCCATTTCTTTTTGGTTGTATTTTCATCTGTTTTTTCTCTTTCTCTTCCATGGATCATGCTAAACATTTAGTACTGCATCATGCATGTATCTTTCATTTAATTTCAGCAGCTCATATAAAGCTGTTCATTTTCTAGGCAAAAGCAGATGAAATTGCTAAGATGATGAATGAAAATGAGCACCTAAAAGCTGTGATTGAGAACTTGAAGGTATTTAATTGTGTTTATTAATTTCCTTTAATTTTCATTTTGTTCTCATAGGTATAGGTCATATTTCGATTCTTAACTTTTATTTTTCTAAATAAATAACCACTTATTTTTCTTCTTTTATCCATTTGCTCTTAATTGTAGAGATTTTAAATTTAAACGTGTTAAGATTCTCAAAGATGCTTTTCTCTCTTCTTTATCCCAGCCAAATATTTAAAAAAGAAATACATATTTAAATATCTTGAAGTTTTGGAACAGAGGAAATCAAATGATGCTGAAATTGAGACTTTACGGGAAGAATACCATCAAAGGGTTGGAACTCTTGAAAGAAGGGTAAGTTTTTGTTTCAAACAATTACTCTTTGTTTATGGTAATTTATCCTTCGATCTCAACCTTGTGATAGCTTAGTATTGTTAGCTAAAAGCCTGCGACCTTTTTTTTGGGTTATTAAATTTCTCTTTTGGGATTGAGTTTATTATCTTTTTTTCCTACAGATATGATTCTAACGTAATAGTATAGGTAGTTATTGATAGTGGATTGTGTTTATTATCTCTCTTTTGGCTATTCATCCATAGTTTGTTGCTCCAGATGCTTTTGAAATTTTGATATTTTCACTTCTGATCGAATATTTTGCTCCTACTTTCATTGAGTACGTACATTGTTCAATTCCTTGAAAAAAGTGCATTTCTTTTTCAGATATCTAATACTCAAAGACTGAATCTATGCTTTTCTTTTACCGAGCACTAACTGTGATCATCTTGTAAATACTATTCTGTTATATCTGTCAAAATATATGGAAGTGTAGTTTTCTAAAATTGTGTGCAATAGTGGCATTATTTTTATGTTTTCTTTAATTGTATGCCATATGTTTAGAAACAGGTTACAATAAATTTAAAGAACTAAAAAAAAAAAATTTCTATTTTTTATCACTAAACAGTGTATTTTAAAGATTTAACTGCATATTAGTTTTTTTGTTATTATTATATATCAGACATTACATTATGTTATGTGTTTTTGATCCATTTACTCAAACTAGAAAAAGAAAGTTGGTTTAAAAGGAGAAGGTAAATATAAAGGTATATACGGTACAATACCAAGGCAATAAACCTGTTGTAACACATGTAGAATGAGCATAAAACTGGTTTTAAGAGATAAATGCATTTCATTATGCGGTTGCATTTGATGTCGGTTTTATGCATTCAAGATGTTTTCTGGAAGCACATTATAAGTTTTTGTTGACTGCCTTTTGCAGGACAATTGAGTATGCTTATTTATCTTAAATTCATTTCTGGTCAAGAATTTCAGGTTTATGCTCTTACTAAGGAAAGGGACACACTTCGGAGAGAGCAGAACAAAAAAAATGATGCAGCTGCTCTTTTGAAGGAAAAAGATGAAATAATTAATCAAGTTATGGCTGAAGGTAGAGATTCAGAAACTTTGACATAATATTTTATGTATTGTGTTGTACATACTGTTTCCGAGGTGTTTATATATATATATGCATTTAAGAATGTTGAAAGTCTATATTTATTGTGTAAATTGGCCCCTTCTTAGGACTAGTCTATTATTTCAGGTGCAGAGCTTTCAAAAAAGCAGGCTGCTCAAGAAGCTCAGATTAGGAAATTGAGGGCCCAGGTATGTAAGTAGTGTAACTGACTCAATTTGTTTTTCAATGAGCACTTTTGCATGCATCTTCTAACTAATGAACATTTTTGTTATTTATTCTCCTCTTCATGAGAGCTAGATTAGAGAGTTTGAAGAAGAGAAGAAAGGTTTGGTTACCAAGCTTCAGGTAATTGAATTCTTATAGTAGTCTTACCAATTATGGGTGTGGGTTAATTTTTCTAAGCACTTGTTTCCTTCAGCCATGGTGTAATACTGGTGACAAATATTACTGCTTATTTACTTTCAGTGTCTACTGGTGGATGATTTTCCATGCGATCATGGGTTTCATCCACACAGTATTAACAACAAGAACTATTAGTTGAATTTTTATGTAGGGCTTACAATGATTGAGTTAAATTTACTTGTTAATACTTTGAATTATTATTATTATTTTTGCAGTTTATCCTTTTTCTTTTTCTGGGGGAGGAAGAGAGAGAGAGGGAGAGAGGGCCCCTGGTTTTGGGGCTGGGGTGGGGGGTGTTTTGAGGGGGTGCAGGAAGAAATCCCTTTCAATATTGCAGTTTACAATAATTGCTGAAAATAATAATTTAACATATATTTACGAGTGTGCTTCTGTTTTAGTATCCCTTTTTTTGGCCATTGTTTTGTTGTTAATCATAATCTTAAAATGTGTATTGTTTATCTGTCCATTTTCTAGGTTGAAGAGAACAAAGTAGAGAGCATTAAAATGGATAAGACAGCAACGGAGAAGTTGCTGCAAGAAACAATTGAGAAACACCAAGTAGAACTTGCAACACAAAAGGACTACTACACAAATGCTTTGAATGCAGCCAAGGAGGCCGAAGAATTAGCAGAGGCACGGGCCAACAATGAAGCTAGAACTGAATTAGAGAGCCGTCTAAGAGTGGCAGAGGAACGTGAAGCTATGCTTGTTCAGGCACTGGAAGAATTAAGGCAGGCATTAAGCAGAACGGAGCAACAGGTTTTTGCTTGATTTATCGAGTTAGTGGTTTGATCTATCTGACTTTGAAAGTGATGATTTAGTTTGTGTTTGCTTTCTGATTTTGCAGGCAGGTTTTAGGGAAGACATGCTTCGCAAAGACATTGAAGATCTTCAAAAGTGTTATCAGGTATGTTGACTACCTTAGATATTCTTGTTATTATTTTTTTCTCATTTTCAGATATTTTTAACAATTTTTACGTGTTATGTTATGCTACCGCTTTTTCTAGGCTAGTGAATGGCGGTGTGAGGAGTTGATCACACAAGTGCCTGAATCAACAAGACCTCTTTTAAGGCAGATCGAAGCCATACAGGTGAGAGATGTATCCTTCTTGCATCACAAGGATCTGTGTGTATTTTGAATGATAGTCCTTCAATTTTTGCCCCATTTTTCTGCATTATGAGTATTTGCTGAATTGTTTATAGGATACAACTGCAAGAAGAGCAGAAGCTTGGGCTGCTGTTGAGAGGTCTCTTAACTCTCGGCTACAGGTGTGTTGATATCCGTCACTATGAATTATATATTAAACAAGACTTGTGTACCCTAACTCTTGGTCATTTATTTTTAATCCCTAGGAAGCTGAGGCCAAAGCTGCAGCTGCAGAAGAAAAAGAGCGATCTGTCAATGAACGCTTATCACAAACCTTATCTAGAATAAACGTTCTTGAAGCTCAGGTTTATACCTTCTGTTGGAATTAAATTTGCTGATAATGGAGATCTGTTAGGAACCTGCTCAAATCACCCCCAAACAACTCACACAGCCAACACACACAATCAACATGCACAAACAGAATTGATTTCCAGGAGGTAAAATAGAACAACACCCAAAATGGAGTAACCCTTCACTGTATGTAATATATTCTCAATCAGATAATTCCAGCTATTCTAGAGGTTGGTGCTTTCCACTTCGGGCTTCGAGAAGTCTCCATAATTTTTCTAACTTTCCAAAGGCTAGACACTCCTTCAGTAAGTCAAAGGCTGTCCAAACAAAACTTAATTTCTTCACCCCTATCTCCCTTTCCAATCTCTCTTTTATGCTTGCTCATTTCATAACTGTCCATGCATGTTTCATAACTACTCAATCCCATTTCGTAATTGCCTGTACATGTTTCATAACTGCTCAATTCCATTTCATAATTACGCACTCATGTTTAACCTAAATATTAATCCCAACCAGATCCTTCTATGAAAGGTACTTAGACCTGCTCAGGTTTATGTCTTTTGTTGGAATTAAATTTGTTGTTTGTGGAGATCCTTCTATGAATAGTACTTAGAGCTGCACTGTGTCCCAGATTTCTTGCCTAAGAGCAGAACAGAACCAGTTAAGTAAGTCCCTTGACAAAGAGAGACAGAGAGCTGCTGAGAATAGACAAGAGTTCCTTGCAGCAAAGGAGGAAGCTGACACTCAGGCAGGCCATGCAAACCAGCTTGAAGAAGAAATTAAAGAACTAAGGCGGAGACATAAGCAAGAGTTACAAGATGCACTTATGCAGCAGGAACTTTTGCAGCAGGTGCTCCTTTCAGTTCTTTTTCAACTTCTCTATCAATTTATTTTTATAATAGATTTTTGTCTCAGTGGTGTTGAAAAGCAATATGGCTACTAAAAACATCTGAAGTGAACATCAAATTGACATAAAGGTAGATGTTGGATTATTCTTTATAGATTTGAGATCTCACTTTGTGTTTCTTCGATGATTGAAATTTTGTGCTTGGAACATGATCTTTTGAAGTTCAAAGCAAGAAAAACCCTGAAAAGTGACAGTGCTGCAGAAGTTACCGTAATATGGATTTATTTAATTCATATTGAAACCTTCAAAAACTGTGGGTAAAAAAAAAAGAGAACCTGCATGTGTTTAGTTACTGCACTCAATTCAACAAGAAAACTACTAACGTAATCTCCTGGGATTTTGCAGGAAATAGACAGGGAGAAGGCTACTCGGCTGGACTTGGAAAGGAGAGCATCAGTTCACTCTACTTCTGTACCTGATCAAACTCCCTCATCAAGGCACAATTTTGCTTTTGAGAATGGTATGATGACTTGCTTCAACAGTCATCTTTTAACTTTTTTGGTTTCTTATGCTATATATACATTGGCTTCTTTTGCAGGAAGCTTGTCTCGGAAACTGTCAAATGCTAGCAGCCTAGGCAGCATGGAAGAAAGCCATTTTCTGCAGGCTTCTTTGGACTCATCTAATAATTTATCTGAAAAGAAAAATCCTGCAGAAGCAACCATAAGCCCATACTTTATGAAGAGCGTGACACCTAGTGCTTTTGAATTTAGTCTTCGTCAGAAAGAGGGAGAACTTGCATCATATATGTCTCGTTTGGTATGCATGTTTTGAACTCTCATTTAACTTGTGTTCAGCATTACATGTTTCACGAGCTACTGGTAATATAGTGATATTGAGCTGTGTCACCTTAAGAATCCATTTCTTGCTATGGCTTCGATTGAGTTTTGCTTATAACTGATGTCAGGCATCAATGGAGTCTATTCGAGACTCTCTTGCTGAAGAGTTGGCCAAAATGACCGGACAGGTGAGTTTTCTATCGAATTTCATTCTAAGGTTTACTAGTCATTTTCTTTATATTACCATAAGTTAATATTCTCAAATCATTAAGTTCATAATTCTTTGTTGCTCAGTGTGAAAAGTTGCAAGCAGAAGCTTCCATGTTGCCTGGCATACGGGCAGAATTAGATGCACTAAGACGGAGGCACACTGCTGCTCTGGAGCTAATGGGTGAGCGTGATGAGGAGGTAAAAACCATTTGGCTGTTTGCACTTCTATATTTCTTTTAAACAGAGAACATATTATGGAAGCGTTTTTAACATATTATGTATCATGTTCTTGCACCCAATATCATTGCGTATGTATAGCTGGAGGAACTCCACGCAGATATTATAGACTTGAAAGAAATGTACAGAGAGCAAGTAAACTTGCTTGTGAGTAAGGTAATCAAGTAGTTTTCAGTTATGACATCTTCAATATTTCATGGGTTTTTGACAACTTCTTGCCCTTATAGCCTGTTTTTATTTTTGACAGATCCAAGTAATGAGCTCATCAATGGGTAATGCGTGATAAGTCAATATTACAGTATTAGATACCAGATTTTTTTTTATTGATGTTCTCAATATAGTTCATAGTCCACCCAGTAAATGCCATTCGTGATTGTACAAAAAAATTCCCCTATATTCGTTCACATTGGAGCTGTCTTATGTGCAATTTTTCGCCGGCAGATTTTATTCAGAGAACATGCCTCGAGAAAAGCTTGAAAAAATTATAATTTTTTTTTATGATTGATTTCGTCTTCATAAATAATAGTGATTTGCAAATTTTGTGAAAATATCAAGTTTTGGTGTGCTTGTTATGTTGTTATATTAATGCATTTGCATGGTAGAAATTGAATTTAAGAAAATTTAAGGCAAATTTTGGACTAGATTTTACTTAGTCAATTTATTACCTTTACCTAACAGTAAACATTTCAATTTTCAAACCTTTCGAATATTGGTTATTGGAATGTAATGTCTCTAAAAGGTACCCAAATAAGAAAATGAGCTGAAAATTGCATTAGAATAGAATATGCTCCGTCTGTTACCAACAAAAGTCGAGGAAGTATTAATAAATATAATTAAATCTAAAGATTAATAAAATTAATAAAATATTAAATTTTTATAATATTTATTTATTTACATGGTTGAATGCTTATCATTCTGATGATGCTGCTCAGGAAGTGCTGATAAAAAATAAAATAAACATTTTATCTTCGGTAAACATTGATTATCTGGGCAATGCAGAGGCTGATTACCATATTCACCAAATATTAAAAATTAACGTGTCACCAACTCTGTTAATTTCAGCCTTTAAAATGTTCCACGTGTTCAAACTCTGTTAGTTTAACAATAAAATTCATGTGGCCCACAACCACCTGATCCTGCTTCCGACGAGCCCCAGGTGTTAATCTCCTGTGTCTCGAAGCTTTGCTTCTCTTCCAAAAAATCAGTGCACCCCGCTCTCCTTAAAAAAAAAAAAAAAGAACTACTCTGAACACCACTTGCGCAGATTAGCATTTAGCATCGGTCATAGTTAAACGGTTTCGAAATCGTAGCTTGTATGTCCTTGTCTTCAGTTAAAAGCTTGGCACTGACATACGAACGAAAAAGGAGCCACTGACACTTCTCACAACCGGCGCATTTTAGCCTCCTCTCTGATTTTCAGTTAGATCACTCTCCTCTTGTGGCACATTTTCGATTTCTTTCGTGCTGATGATACTCTGAAACGGTGGTGTATCCGAACCTCTGTTGAAACAACTGCGTCAGTGTTGTGGTAGTAAGTTTCATTGTTTAGTGTGCTGAGATATAAAATGGTGAGTGAAGTAGTGTGTTTTTTCTTAAGCTCAAATTTTCAGTTTGGTTTTGATCCTGAAACGGTGCCTTTGTGAAGCTCAGTCATACTAGATTGCATCTCAAACAGGAGAAAATGAAGGAAAAAGATAAACAATGTTTTTTTCCATCTAAGTGTATGAATTTCATGCATTTTCCGATTGTTTTGGAAGTGTATGTGTCGTGGAACGAAATGGTGAATCTCTGTTTGTTGCTGATCCGGTGAAACGATGCCGTGCAGAACTTATTTTAGTGGAAAAAATTGTTTCAAGAATAGGAGTTCTATTTGTATAAGATCTAATATAAAGTATGATAAATTTTTCAGTGGCCATGTTTTGCACTCTGATTTGTCGATATAGTATTAGTTTTGGTGCTCAAGTTATTGATAATCTTTTATCTAGAAACTAAGTTGTAAGTAGGTTTTCACAAGGATTTCATCTTGTGGTTATTGCAGTTGGCTTCCGACTTTTTTATAACTTCAAAAGATAATTCAACTCGAAACAATGTGCGTGGGCGTCATGGGGATGCTTCTTGGATGTATAAGCGTGCATCCTCAAAGGACTATTTCGATGGCAATGAGAAAGATGAAAGCTCAAGTAATCTTTAGTTGTATAATAATCAATTTTATTGTTTAGTAAAGCTGAATTTTCCACTGTTATTGAATTCTGTTATGTGAGTTGTGATTGAATCTGCATGATTGAGCTTAGCTCATGCATTCCAAGTTGTTGGGGATTTCATTTGACTTCAAATCTGCTAACATGTGTTTTATAAATGAACCATGCAAAGCAATATTCAGGAATATTATATTTCCTTGTTGTGTCAGTGCAACTTGTCCTCCTTCTTCAATAAGATAACGTCTTAAAGTGTCCAGTTATATATTTTCTTTTTCTTTTCTGTTTTGACTGTGCTTTTGTAATTTGGGCTTTTGAACAATAAAGCAGTGTCCACTATAATTTTATTTCTGTTATATTTGACTAGAAACTCCTCTCTGTTAAAGCACAAAACTGGGAAGTCTCCTGCCCATCAGTTGGGATTGGAAGTGCACACAATTCAGTGGCAGAAACAGCATTCTCTTAATCTATATAACCTAAATATAATTTTAACTTTTCCTGTTTCAATAATGCAAAGTAGATTATCTGATTCTTTTTTCTTCTAGGTGCAAATAATTTTAATGTTTATGAACAATAACTGAGAATTCAATGATTCTTTATGTAGTACGGATGCCCAACAGTGTAGGAAACCCTTCTTGGAGCCGGTGTTTGCCACATATACTTGTGGCAATCATTTCTTCATTATTATTTGGCTACCACCTCGGGTGTGTCCCTCTGAAACTCAATAGTTCTTTTATTATTTCCAATTAATATTTATAGAAAAAATGGAAATAATCTCTTTTGCATTTTTAATGCAGAGTAGTTAATGAGACATTAGAAAGCATCTCTTTAGACCTTGGCTTTAGTGGGAGTACCATGGCTGAAGGTTTTCTAATTGGTTGTCCATTTGTTTTACTTTCTTTTTGGTAAATTCTTCTAATATGGTGGTTTGTGTGAATGAAGGTCTGGTGGTTAGTACATGTTTAGGGGGTGCCTTAGTTGGATCTATGTTCAGTGGTTGGATTGCAGATGGGGTTGGACGCCGCAGGGCTTTCCAGCTATGTGCTTTACCCATGATAATTGGGGCTTCAATGAGGTTTCTGCTATGTACAACATATTAGTTTTAATACCTTTTTGAATTTTGACCACCTGTCAGGCTTTTGGTCAACGTGTGGTGTCATTGTAAATATCCTAAATACTGATTGTTTGAGTTTAGGAGATGAACATTTGAACAAAGAATTTTGTTTTATTTCAAAACCAGGATTTTTTTTATCATTTTTCAACTGAATTTTTTTTTTGGTAATGATGTTTTGGGAGCTTCTTGGGAACAAGATGCAAACAATAACCCATTATTATATTATGTCAGTGAAAATTTTGGCGTCACTTTTATTTTATTTTTGGTAGTTCACCCTTCTCTTTTAAGTAAAATTTCGGGTTCATTTATGCTCAATGTGAGTCTGTGTCTGTAAGAGCTGGCGCACTTAATGTGCATTTTGCATCTGGTCTTAGAGTCTGAAATCTCTATACTTCATTCTAACTTTTTTTTTTTTATATTCGATAATGAAAATTAAAATGACATGGAGAACTGACAACAGATTGTCCTTTTTATACATCTTGCTCGAAGTCTTCTAGCTTAATATCCTGAAAACGTCCTAACAGTGTGTGCCCTTTTGTATATGACTGAGAGATCAATATGCTTTCTTTGTGTGATTGCCTGAAACTGTATAAAGCTTATAGAAACATTCAAGTATAATGTTGCAGTGCTATAGCGAAGAACCTCTGGGGTATGCTTCTGGGAAGGTTGTTTGTTGGAACTGGAATGGGTATTGGCCCACCTGTTGCAGCTC
This sequence comes from Mangifera indica, assembly GCF_011075055.1. Lineage (NCBI taxonomy): Eukaryota > Viridiplantae > Streptophyta > Magnoliopsida > Sapindales > Anacardiaceae > Mangifera > Mangifera indica. Next base: position 7,470,348 of record NC_058139.1, read on the forward strand.
TCTATGTGGCAGAGGTATGAGAGATGATTGTTTTATAGATTTGCCTTGATTAACAATTGACATTACTTTGTGAACTATATTTGTCTCTTTCTCTTTCCATGGGGATTGATCATGCTTATTTCCAAGTAGGTTTCACCATCTTATGTAAGGGGTGCTTTTGGGAGTTCCACTCAGATTGCAACATGTCTTGGAATTCTAGGGGCACTATTTATTGGACTCCCTGCCAAGGAAGTTGTGGGTTGGTAAGAATCAGATGAAGCCTTGGTAGTTTCTGAAATAGATGATTGACTTATATGATAGACCTTTTCTGTATAGCATAAGAATAAATAGAATTTACTTGCTTTTTAAGTGCTCAAATGGTGCACTTGTGAATTGTATCCTTATTAATTTGATGATGTGCTCAGGTGGCGCATTTGTTTCTGGGTATCTACTATTCCTGCTGCAGTACTTGCTCTCTCTATGGAGTTTTGTGCAGAAAGTCCTCATTGGCTTTTCAAGGTTATCTGCTAACTTTTGTGCATTGTTCATGTCTTTAACTATATGTCTAATTTGGCTGTTTTGTTTGGATCTTGTAATTTGTTTGGTTATGTATTTAGACATCAGATGTGCTAAATGATGGTGTAGTAAATTTGAGTGAAAGTAAGATAAAGCATATTAATGCATTTTATAATTATAAGCAATATACTTCATTCAATATAAATGAAAAGAGATCCATGTTAGATCAGAACAGTGATCGATTTTAATGATATGTGTCCCTTTTGGTTGAATTTGGGATGATATGTGATAGAGAAAAACAGGAACTTTTAGTTATCATTTGAATCGAGCTTTTGACAGGCATCATATTGCAGTGGGTGTACTCTGACCTGAATTATAATTTACTATTAGTTGGTGCAATGGGAGTGTAGGATTAATGAGTTGCATAACCAACCATTACCGATGCTTCAAATAATTAATTAAGGTTTTATTGTTGAATGATAGTGTTAGGATCTCAAGTGCAAGGTATGAGACTTGAATCCCACATTGGAAAGTATGGACAACTAGTGTGGGGTTTATATGACCTTGGGCTCTCCCATCTCAATAGCTAGCTTTTGAGGTGTGGTTCTCCTAAGGTTCGTATCATTTGGTATCAGAACCATCACCATGTCTTCCAGTTGCAATCGTGCGACGCGGGTGGTGACGCCGGCATTGCGGTGTTCGCCCGGGGCTAGTAGGGAGCTAGCGCACAGGCACAGCCAACCCGCGTGGGCGCCGGGGCTGCGGAGCGTGGTGGTATGTTTGGATCCCGAGTGCAAGGTATGAGACTTGGATCCCACATTGGAAAGTATGGGCAACTAGTATGGGATTTATATGGTCTTGGGTTCCCCCATTTCAATAGCTAACTTTTGAGGTGTGGTTCTCCTAAGGTTCGTATCAGATAGTTTTTGAGTACTATCATTTTCTTGATTTGCAGTGGTGTTACTGGAAAGCAGCCTTGGTTTTTAAGTGGTCTAGATTTTTCTGTGGCTTCTTGAATTACTTTTCATACTTTGACCTGCTTTCTGAATTGTTCTTACTTTTCCAGAAATGCATAGTTTACATCTCTACATACAAGCAACTGTTACACAGTCCAGTTTTAGATGCAGTTCCAATTAATTTGCTTCTTTTGTTTTTTCATTTGTTTTACTGTGGTTCATTTAGATATTGATTATGTTAATGTAATTTGATCTATTAGACACTTAAATTGTTTTCCTTTCCTGGACTTCTTCAGAAGGGAAGAGGGGCTGAAGCCGAGGCTGAATTTGAGAAGCTTTTAGGAGGATTACATGTAAAGCACTCTATGGCTGAACTTTCAAAGTCAGATAGAGGGGGTGAGGCAGACGTGGTGAAGTTCTCGGAGTTGATCTCTGGCCGCCATTTTCGAGGTAAACATGTCAATATGTTTCAAGTTACATGAATATGCAACTATACTTACCTGTATGTTTCCCTCTAAAAAATTGCTTTTAACTTCTCCATTTGCAGTGGTTTTCATTGGGTCTGCCATTTTTGCTTTACAACAGCTCTCTGGCATAAATGCTGTATTCTACTTTTCGTCAACTGTCTTTAAAAATGCTGGTGTACCTTCAGACTTTGCAAACATATGTGTGGGAATTGCAAATTTATCAGGTAATATATTGTTATACTCCCAAAGGGTTTACTTTATAAATAGTTTATTGTTTATTTTTATCACAATGTTTATGCTGTCATAGCATCAATTATTGCGACGATGTTAATGGACAAGCTTGGAAGAAAGGTTCTTCTACTGGGAAGTTTTTTGGGCATGGTAAGGAAAATGTTTAAAAAACAAATTAAATTTCTGAAATTTTTTCTAGGTTACTGTCTATTTTTATCTAACATAATGGTACTGCATCATGTATTGATTCCCTAAACATACATGTATTTATAAGTAGCCTCTTTTGATGATATACTGGATTATTTACTTCAGACTGTGATGCTTCAATGGCAGTGATTTGTAGCTGCAAAATTACACTTTGTTGAAGGTATAGGGTCAATACGAGAGTAGGGATATCCTAAATAGGATTGATCAATTTGTTGTTTTTGCATTTGTATTTTCAAGTGTAGTGTCAGCAGTTTATCATGTCTGCTATTAGTGCATTCACAGTTTAGATCTTGCATCATGTAGACTCTGAAAATTAATTTATTATTTGCTTAATGCATTCTGTTGGTTCAGGCAGTAGCAATGGGTCTTCAAGTAATTGCCGCAACTTCTTTTGTTTCAAGCTCTAGAGCATTGTATCTTTCTGTTGGAGGCATGCTAATGTAAGTTGTGAATCCCTGGCTACGTGGAGATTTAAAAAAAAAACACTAATAACATTCTCAGCTTCTAGGATTGTACCTATGTCTTGATGATGAAGCTGGCTTTTTGTTTCTGAAATGTGCCTTTCAGTCACCAAAGGTTGATGCAAGTCAAAGAATTGATGTTCTGGAATTAGACACCTGAGAAATTTCTATATTATGACATCAGTAAATGGTATTTTGAGTGATTATGATATTAAAAATTGATCGCAAATTTGACAGGTTATAGTTATCCATGTTAAACTCAGACAGACTATATTTACCTAGAATGGTTTATAGCCTGCCTAGGTGATGTAATTGCTCAAAGATTGTAAAGTAAAAATCTTACTTCTGAATAAATGTTTATCTCTATGTGATCACGTGCTTTTCTTCTAAATGACCTGCTAATGTAGGTTTGTCTTCACATTTTCCCTTGGTGCTGGTCCTGTTCCTAGTCTCCTGCTATCAGAAATATTTCCCAGTCAAATCAGAGCAAAGGCAATGGCAGTTTGCATGGTCGTGCATTGGGTAATTGTTTGTTGATTTTAAGTTGACCAATTTGACCAATTGAATCTGCTTGAGGAGAAACCCAAATGGTTCAATCTTAGTTATTCTCAGATGATTAGGGGCCATACATTGGATGTTTTGTGAAACTAAACCTTCTTTTATTTGGTGAAACACATTATTTATCTTGCTGACGACATCTTCATGACAGGTGATAAATTTTTTTGTTGGCCTGTTGTTTTTGCAATTACTGGAGCAACTAGGGCCAGTAATCCTCTATACGATATTTGGTTTCTTTTGCTTATTAGCTGTTATTTTTGTAAAGAAGAATGTGATGGAAACCAAAGGAAAATCACTCCAAGAGATTGAGATTGCACTTCTTGCTCCAGCATAGAGAGAGGTATGCCATTCTTATGTGTGCATGCTAAACCACATCATCTCACTAATTCTAAGGTCAGCATTTGTTCTTCAAGTAACAGTAACTTTGTATCAAGCACAAAGATAAGTAGATTCCAGATTGGAGTAGAAAATAGAAATATTTCTAATATGAAAAACTTTATGAGACAAGGGAAGAATTCTGATGAGATCCCAGCCAATTATTCCAAAAATAAAAGAGCAAAAACACACACAATAAACAGAATAGAAACACTTTTTATAGATAAAGGGGGTGGGTTAACATTAGATAAACTGACAATTTGCATGGTCAAGACCTCCTATTTTTAACCATTTAGACGCAGAGACCTCTCAATCAACCCTAAGAGGTTGTGCACAGCCTAAGCTGTCTAAATAACTATTTTTCTTAGCCTCTTTGTTCCTCCTGCTTGTCCTAATTCAAACTTATTAAATTCTTTGAATCTTTATTTATGAATTCAATTCCATTATTTCCTAATTATATTATAATCTTATCTTAATATTTAATTACGATTTCAGTTATATTGTTTCTTAATCCTATCAAATTCACACATAGATTAGTCTGCTATCTATTTGTCCTCTCCAAACCCAGTATTCCAATCCCCTCCGACTCAGGAAGTGCAAGGTTAACATCAAATTCTGCTTGCTCAATATTTAATTATAGTCAAAGTGTCAAACATAACACTAAAACTAGCCACTCCAGCATTCTGGATCCTAGTACTTGGACAGAAAAAGATATCCATAAATATATCTTATAATCTAACCGTGGGTAGTGGCCTACTAAAGATTAACTATGTAGTCATTAGTTTTGAAATATGAAATTTTAACAGTTTCTGAAATCGATTTTGATTGAGATGGGAAATGCTATGTATTTCCAACTGAATTTTTTAGTTGTTTTAATATGCAGGCTTGTAAGTCTTCAGTACATGATGGACGATTCAATAAAACTATAGCTTGAAGGCATATGTACATTCCTAGAGAGTCCTTTTCTATTATCCTTTTTTTTTTCCTTTCAACTCATTGGGGGTGTGTGTGTGTGTGTTTTCATTTAAAAATGTTAATATAGTATATAGGACAAAATGAAAGACTTTATTCACCCTGAGCATTTATTTTCAAGACCTACATTTTAAAATACTAGGTTTACATAATCTTTTAATTGGGAGGAACTTTCTATATAAGGATGAGAATTCCCTCATTTTTTTATTTTTTTCCAATTATTAACTGAAATAAAAATAATGCTTTTATTTTATTTTTCCTTGAGGTGATGGAGATATTTTAGATTTCGATAAGTTTTAATAGAAATGTTTCAAAGGGTTATCAAGTGTTATCTTGTACGTCTGACTGGAATCTACGGTTGTTGGGCAAATGGGAACTGATATGGAATATTGCAGTTGGCAAAGCGTTAGCGGCTTTACCATGCAAAGGTCAAAATGAAAATTTACCATGCGGGGGGTTGAATGGAATTATACCATGCAAGTTGTGGGGTGTGTTGATAGTTTACATTAATTGCATTGATATTTTGCATAAAGGGGGTAATTGACATATTCCATCATGCACGTCAACTATACGGTATGTTGGAAATTTTTAGTCAGATGGAGATTCACTATAAACGAAGCCATATACAATAAACATGCAACTGAAAAAAATGCAACAGTAGAGGGTTTATCATCAAAGATGATGATGACATTGATTATCTTATTGGTCTACCTGCATGATTCCCCTACCAACTGCCTCGAAATCTAAAATGTTTCTTCTGAAACCACCAGCTCATGTTGGGACAAAAGCAAGGTCCCCCCAAGTAGGGAGACCCAAAATCCTTTCCAATGCGTATCATGCATTGAACCTGTTGCCTCCGCAACACCACACAACTAGCTAGGTCCATCATTCTAGCTAACAGAAATGCTACCATTCTAGCCTCATTTCTTCATTTTCAAAAACAACAATTAGATACTTGTTTGCTTGATCAATTTTCATTTTTTATGCTGACATTGACATAATAGTTTGATCACATTAAATTGACAATTAAATTACGGCTTGATATGATTTGGCCAATTTAATTATGGATCAATACAATCCAAACATTAAAATGAATTTAGCTCTCATTTATTGACGATTGATCGTCTAATTTCAATTAGACTAGTTAAATCGATCAATTTATTATAATTTTAAAACAATGATTTAGGATGTTAGTGTGGACCATTGTATACGGAGGATTTATCTTGAGGCTTAGTGTCCTTTTAGCCTTTTTCCATTTCCTCTTGGCTAGTGTTTGTCTCATTCTATCATGGAATGAGACTCCTTGTTCCCTCACCAATGCTCCCTCACAATGGCTAGTGTGGACCATTGTATAGTCATGGTTGAGGGCACATTTTTCACCCCATGCCCTAAAATTTCTCAAGCAACCCATTTTTGGAAACTATCCATGAAATACAAAAGCAAATCCTACTCTCTTAATTCTTTTTTTTTTTTTTTGGGTGATTGGAGGGAACCCTATTTGATTTCGCCAAACAAATGAACCTCCTAAAATGTAATAATTAGACCTATATCTATTACGTTAGATAAATCAAAATTTTATTATATTGTGTATTACGATTCAAGCCCAAACTAATTAGTTTAAAATTTGTTCACATGAAGGTGGGACTCATGCAATTCGAATCCTAGTCTTTCACACGAGGGAGAGAGAGAGCTTATACTTTCTTGATTCATTGATCTTCAATATTAGTCCGATAAACTCTTAGACATAGTCCATTATAGAATGAGTATTCTTTAACTTCACTCATTTTATGGCATCGCCAGCCATGTTCTTGGGATAAAATTAGTATTGCAGCTCCCTCTTCAAGACCTCCGATGTCTCAATTTTGCAAGTGACACTTTTCATCTCCACAGACCCCCTAAGCCACCAACTTGCAACAAGGCCATAAGGGTAAAATAACAGTTTTCACCTTGCAAGAAAGTGTTCATAACCAATTAACCTTTTTTTATAAAAAATTTAATAATGGAAAATAAAGTACGGAACAACAATTTAACAAAGTTATGTTAACATTTCTAAATCTTGAATATGTGTTTTAATAAAGTAAAGAGATATTAATGACATTATTATTAAAATTTGAGTTATCCATTCAATAAAAAATTTGTATTTTCCAACTTCATCATGCGATGCCATGCAAAGGAAGCCGCAAAGCGCCATAATTTCAAACGCTCAAACCTCATTTAAAATCCAAATCCATCTCTAAATTTCTCTTGTTTAATCCTTTTCCATTTGCAAACTCCACACCATTTTCAATCGGCAAAAGCAAACAATGAACGAAGATAGAAAGTTTTTGCATGCAGCCAAAACCAAACAGCAAACTTCCAACTACCCACATTCATTGACCGATCAAACCAGTAAAAGACACTGCCTAATACTTCTGCCGTATTTATTAGCCTGCATAAATATTTAACAACATCATGATAGGCCGCGCATCGAAAGCTATTATATTTAATAACCATTGTCTTATAAGACTCCCTTTGTCCAACTGGCGCTTTTGCCGTGAAAATCTTTGCGATTCTTCGAGTTTTCGAGCTCTTTTTACCAGGGGAGAGCCCCAGTTGTGCCTCTCGCAAGCTCGTTTTCTTTCTTGTAAGTGGGTTTTTCTTTTGTTTTCGACGGTGAATGATGGTTTGTTGAATCGGTTTATTGTTCGAAGAAATTACTGACTCGTCATTGAGGTCGATTTTGTTTAGGTTAGTTTTCGAATTTTAGGTGAATCATGGTCATTTGTGAAGTAACCTGTGATGTGTTAGTGAAACTGATCTTTGAAAGTGGGAATTTTGATTTCTTGGAATCCAAGCAGATTTCAAGTTTTCTATCAGCTAAATTTTGCTTTTTCTTTTCTTTTTGTTTTGTAAAGGAACAGTATTTTAGCTAAAAGATGGTTTTATTGTCCTGTGTCACATCAAGAATTTTGGTCTGTGACAGTGTAGTTGTAAAGCCCCTTTCTTGTTAATTAGTCACTTGTCACCCATGATTCCACTTTTTTTTGGTGGTTGAACTGCACAAATTTGGTCCGGGAGGCTACTCTAAGCAATCGTGCATTAGAATTCTATTATCAAAAATTAGAATTGAAGTGTTGTTTTGGGACTTACAAGTGAGAAACTCCATAAAATTTCAGAAAGGGATTTGACGAGATTAAATGAAAACTGCTATTCTTTTGGATTTACCTAAGAGTAACGGTATCATGAGTATTGAGCATTAATTGTTAAATTTTAAGGGCTGAATTGATTCTTGAAGATTATTTGATTAATCGTTTATTCCTTTGGCTCCATTAATTATGAATGGGACTGTTATGCCAAGTAACAATTTGAAAAGTTATTCTGCTGTAAATAAGAAAATTAAATTTGTTAAGGTGATATGAACCATGTTTGCTTATAATTCTGCTCCAACTTTCTGCAGCATTACGATCTTTGACATTCATGGAGGTTTTCAAAGCAGCTTGTAGACAGGGTTCTGTGGCTAGTGATAGTGTTGCAATTAGAGCTGATCAGAACAATTACAGTTACACACAACTCGTCTCATCTGCATTAAAAATATCAAGACTGTTGTGCAGTAACGACCCTAATACTGTAAGTTGGCAGTCACTTATTCTATTCAAGTGACTTTAAAGATAAAATTGAGTATACTTATTCATAAGCTGTTGGCCTGCTTATTGAATATAAAGCGCTACAGGAAGTTGCATTTATTCACTCATTAACACTTGAAGTGCATTACTTCTTATGAAGTCGTGTCTGTAAATTAATTTGCTGTGTGTGTTTGTAAATTGGTGTAGATGATCACATCTGCATTCAAAGGCTGGCTTTCTGGTTTAATTCTTGCTATTATTTTCATTTTTGAAATTCTAATCAAACATACTCTTTTTTTTTTTTTGGTTCTGACTCACAATTTTATCAAAAATGAAAAGTCAGCTGAGCCAACTGGACGGCATGGAGCACGGATAGGAATTGTTGCTAAGCCTTGTGCCGAGTTTGTTGCAGCAGTACTTGGGACTTGGTTTAGTGGAAGTGTTGCAGTTCCACTTGCACTGAGCTACCCTGAGTCTGAACTCTTGCATGTGATGCATGATTCGGTATGACTAATGATGTTTTGCGTTACTGTCATTATATTTAATATTAAATTTATTTAATTCTTCTTAAGTTTAAAAGTTTTTCTTTGCATCATAAGACACCCATTATTGATTAAATTCAGCTATGGGCATCAAGATTCTGTTCGAATAAGTATGATGTTAGATCCTTTGGATTTATGATTCCCAATGCTATACTTCTGGAAGAGTTCTCATCCATGCCATGCTGCGTCATCTTCACTTTGTAATAACCTTTTCAAAATCCATGGGATTAAATTATATTTAATTCTCATTTTTGTTTGATTTTAGGATATATCCATGGTATTGAGTACAGAGGATTATCGTGAAATCATGCAAAATGTTGCGTCAAAAAGTGCTGCTCAATTTTCTCTAATTCCTAATGTTTCCTCAGAGACAACTATGCATGATCACTCCAAAGTTGAAGAAATAGATGCAGATAGAGGTTTGCTCAAGAATATTAAAAAGTAAAATAAGATAGATGATTTATCTGTCAGTAACTGTTAAAGTATCTTATGGCATAACATGAAGTTCTGGGCATTGTTTCCCAATGTTGCAGGTGAGGATCCAGCATTGATTGTTTACACAAGTGGTACAACTGGGAAACCGAAAGGAGTTGTTCATACACACAGAAGCATTAGTGCACAGGTGTTTCCTTAAGTACCATATACCCTGTGAATTTTACCATCCAATATTGTAGTTTGTTTTTATTATCAGTGTCTGTCATGAAGTTCTAAGAGTAAGAAATCTAAAAATTAGTCATTTTTCTTTGTTGTCAGAAATGTAACATACCCATATCATAGGAACACTTATTCTACATCGAATTTATAAGTTCATGTGCTATTTTATAGACTTAGTATTATCTGATGTTGTCTGTCTGTTACTGTTAGACTTTGAATACTATAGTTTGATTAATTCCTGTAAGTTTAAGTTTTGCCGTCCAAGCTTACTTTAACATGGTACTAGAGCCTATTTGACAAAGAGATATTTTATCTAAATTCTGTGTTTGGATCCACATGATAAAGCCAACTGTACATTTTAAACCAAACACATGAGAGGATATGTGTATAGTAGTTTTTTGTTTTCGAGTTAGAGTTTAACTGATACTTATAGGTAATTTCTTATAAATTTAGACTTTTTTGAATTAATATTTTGCCAACAATTTGAATGAAGTTCTCGTTTTTAATTTATGTAATGTTTCTTTCTCCTGACTTCAGTTTCCTAATGTTCGAATTCAGGTCCAAATGTTAGCTGAGGCTTGGGGGTATACATCAGCTGATCAATTTCTGCATTGTCTACCACTGCATCATATCCACCAAAACATAATTATTTATATTACAATTATAAGTTTTCTTCATATAATTTTCAGTCAAATACCTGTTGCTAGTGCTGTCAGTTCCTTGTTGTGTGGCTTACAAACACACAGAATTTAAAATTTTGTGCAACATTAATCCTTAACAGATGATTTACATGTTCATGGACTTTTTAATGCTTTATTTGCCCCTCTATATGTGGGTGCCACGGTAACCATTCTAAACCTTCATTTTTTTTAGCGTTTTTCGTTTCTTCCTTGCAGTTGTTATATGCTAGGCAAGGTATTTTTTGAACAATTACAATATAGTTTGGTTATACTAATTTCAGTTTGTAAATTCATTTGGTCATGTTATTGAAGGTTGAGTTCATGCCAAAATTTAGTGTAAGGGGTATCTGGCAAAGGTGGCGTGAATCATATCCATTGAATGGGATCAAATCTGGTGATGCAACAACTGTTTTTACAGGAGTAAGTCTAGTCTTTACTAGAAGTTTGTGAACTTAAATGAGGGTCAATTTTTTGTCTTGACTGGACTGCCTTCATGCCTTACATAGACTTCAATATACTTTAAATTCTACACGGTTGCACCCTTTTTTGTTGACTCTAGACCTGCAAACTTTATACTTTCTCAAATCAACTCCGGCAATTCGTATTCACTATCATGTGGTGTTTGTCTGAATTGCTATTTAGATATCACTTGTCAATGAACAATAATCTCATAATGATTTTTTTCCCATAGGATCTGAATCTAATTTGCTCTATTTTTTTTTTCTGCGGTTGAAATGTGATTAATCCAATCCTCAGGATTATTACTAAATTTCAAATGTTGCATGCTTTTAAAAAGTACAATTCTTTCGTATTTTCTAGGTTCCAACAATGTATACCCGATTGATACAAGGTTATGAAGCTATGGATACAGAGCAACAAACTGCTTCTGCTTTTGCTGCAAGACAATTGCGCCTTATGGTTTGTAGCCTGGAAGACTCCTTACATTATGATTTTTTTCCATATTACATTAAGATTTTTCACGGTTATTCTCCTGCCAAAGTCAATCAATGTGTGTACCCATATTAGCTTATTCTCTCTTCCCCAGATGTGTGGCTCCTCTGCACTTCCTGTTTCTATCATGCAGCAATGGGAGACCATCACAAGGCACCGCCTGTTGGAACGTTATGGTATGACTGAGGTAAGTAAACTCCAGCTTAAGTTTCTTTTAGGCTATTCTTTTGCTTCATGGTAAAGTGCACGAAGTTGTTTCTTATTTTGAAAGAGATGCATAGTTATGATGATGGTTTCATTTTTTTAGTTTCTCATGGCCATATCAAATCCTTTAAGTGGTGAACGGAAACCAGGCACTGTTGGCAAACCATTTCCTGGTGTGGAGGTTAGCACTCTAATTGTCTATCAAATTGCTTCATTATTTGTATTTGAAAAGCAAATTTAAGAAGATCCATAACTTATGAACAAAGTCTATGCATATGCTTTGACCATAATTAACATCCTAATTTATGTCAAGGATTAATGGAACTGATCAGTCGGGGAATGTTATCAGCATCTCAACAAAGAATATAAACGTTCTTCAGCTATTCTTTTCTCAAAAGGATTTTCTATTTTAAAGTTTCATTTTTAATTAAGACTGTTTTTATGATATTATTGTATCTGTTATAGGTCAAGATTGCTGAAGATGAGAGTGGAAGTGATACAGGGGGAGTGGGAGAGCTTTGTGTTAAAAGCCCTTCATTATTTAAGGAATACTGGAAACTTCCAGAGGTATTTATCCTTGCATATTTTTCTTTCCCTTTTGTGCGGTTGCTCAGCTCTCTATTATGCAAACATAAGACGAGACAATTTTTGCCTTTTCTTTTTCTTCTTTATTTTCCCTTCTTTTTTCAATGTTATCTCTTGCTCATAGGAGCCGCAAAACTGTTGTTTCTTTTTTTCTAGTTTATTCTCACTTAGTTCTCATCATTACATTGACCTGGGAAGCTCTCTGGCGTGTATTGAAACTGCTACCATTGCAAAATTTTAGTAGATTAAACTTTTTAAATGCTTTGGCACGCCCAATTGAGTACCAAAAATCCATCTTCTTAATCATATATATTTGAGAATGTGAATTTAGGGGCCACACATTGTTTTAGACAAGCATTCACTTTAATGAAAATTTTTTTAAGGGCTTTGCCAATACAAATATGTAGACAATGCAGTTTAAGATGTTTATGCAATTTCTTTTCTTGTTTCTTCCCTACCACGTAGGTAACTGAGAACTCATTTACTGATGATGGTTTCTTTAAGACCGGGGACACTGGAAGGGTCGATGAAGATGGATACTTCATCATTTTGGGACGTAAGGAGATTTACTTTCATTGTAGCATCCTTACTAATATGATTTTTGTATCCCCTAGCTGTTTGCATGTGGCATCTTACTGAATATTTAACTAAACAAGCAATTTTTTTGTGACTTTCAAACATGCATTATGTAATATGCTCATGTTTTGGCAGCTGCTGGTTGTGAAACAGAGATGCTTGCTCCTAAATGATTCACTATGGAATACAGCAGCCTATTTTATCATTTGGTTGTGCTCATTTGATTTAGGTTACTAGGTATAAGCTGCATATGTAAAAATATTGATCTGTAAATGTAAATTTGAGCCGGTAGCAACTGCTTGTATTGAATCAGATTTGCATGGTTGACATAACCTGGAAAAACACTTAAGAATATGATATATTATAGGTTTTAGTTGATGAATGCTCTTCTATCAGCTACAATCTAATGGCATTTAATTAGTTGCCAAAAAAATCATTTTTATCCCCTTCCTTTTAGCCGTTATTTACCTTTAACTGCCTTTTTCCGTTAATATTTGTGATTTCTTACTTTTCAGGTACAAGCGCAGATATTATGAAGGTTGGTGGATACAAATTATCTGCACTCGAAATCGAATCAGTTATTCTACAGGTAATTACCTTTCCTTTCATTCTACTGCATTGTCATAAAAAATTCCAAATGTTAGTTCATTTTCTTCTTTTTTCCTAGAAAAGTAGAACAAAATAGGAGAAACTAAACAAGAATTACTTGAACAAAATGTTGACTGAAAGAATAAAACATTCTTTTGTTCAGCATCCAGTTGTTGCGGAATGTTGTGTATTGGGCTTACCAGATAAAGATTATGGAGATGCTGTATCTGTGATTATTGTGCCTAATGAAGAAGCAAAGAAAAAACAAAAGGAATTGTCAAAACCTGTTATAAGCCTGGAAGAACTTTGCACGTGGGCTAAAGACAAACTTGCACCATACAAGGTATTGCAGCATAACCATTTTCCACATCTTAATTTTATTTTAACAAGATAATTTGGATGAGATTAAATTTATTTGTTAGTGTCTCTCATTTCTTGATTAGAAGCTTTGTTTGCATATCAATAAGAGAGATGCAATGGTTATTCTTTTCTCTTTTGATTCGAAGTTTGAGACAAACAGAATTCTGCAAATGGATGCGTGTCATTTCAAGTCTAAATGCATTTGGCATTGTATTTAAGCTTGAGAAGGGCTTTGTTAGAACCATATGGACTCATCATAAGCCACTGTCTCAGCTAGCTTTTCCATATAATTCCTTCTATCCATTTGTATATTTTGATATCAATTTATCAACGTTTATTGAGTTACCATATTTTTTGCCTTGGTATTTGATTAATACAAGTCAGTATGACTACCCATGTAAACTGTTCCATTTATGATTAACTTTGATTTCTGATCTATTAATTTCTTTCCAGCTACCAACCCAATTGTTCTTGTGGGACTCACTGCCTCGAAATGCTATGGGAAAGGTAAATTACTCGTGTCTCTGTTTTCCTTTTCGGCTAGAAAAAATAATTTCATTTCCTTTCAGTATAGTGAGAGATTTATGGGAGTGTAAAGATTACTTCATTAGGAAGCATTTGTGGCCACTTTCAGGTGAACAAGAAAGAGTTGAAAAATCAACTGGCTGCGGAGCAATAACCCATTTGGTTCTGAATCAAAAGTGGGGAATTCAGCGTACTATTTTTCAAATATATAAACACCACGTTTTCATTGTCTTCCTTCATGATGACTGTAAGGGGCCCTGGTTTCGAGGATATTTTATTATCAAAATTAAAATATTACTATAAAGATATATACTATCTTAAGAATTAGTAGATATAAATTATTACTATATTTGATAAAAATTGATAATTATAAATAATGATTATATTTGGTTAAATGTAATAAAAGAATATTAGTATATTATTTTAATTAAATGTCTTTGGGTTTAGTTATTCTAAAATATTTTTTATGTTATTTATTGTATTAATTGAAAATAGGATTATTTTTACCTTAAAAATTTAATAAATAAGGATATAGTTATAATAAAATCAAGATTATTTTAGAAATTTATTAACACCTAAGGTAAATATAGTAATCAGATTACCTCTTAAATTATTTGTTATATCATCATATTTATCAACTAAACAAAAAAATGTAAATAATAAAAGATAGATCACCAGATTAATCTTTTTACTACTTGAATCAAACATCCTCTTAAGTGTAAGTAATAAACTGTTGTTAAACTAGTAATACTTGCCATTTCCTTTAGCAATTTAAGCCTAGTAGCAGCTTCATTGTGTTTTACATGTATTTGTAATGTAAGGAAGAATAATTACTCATTGTGATGGCTTCAAATTAGGTCCATTAATGATTTAGTTAGCTATCAATCATTTTGTTTAAAACAGCCAACCGGTCTAAGCTTCCAATTATTTGTCAAAAACTATAGACAGTTTATTTAAAATATTTTTTTTACCCATTACAATATTCCATTTTACTGAGGGCGACACTATTTAGAGGGTGAGATTGGGACTTCCCCAAAATTGTGGGATAAAGCTTTCTTATCAAAACCCATTAATTTTTTTATCTGATGTGAGAATTTTCTTAGAGTGAGTTTAAATTTAAGGTTTCTCATAGGTTAAGTTGAGGGTATGTAGCAAAATTCTAGAATGAAAATAGAAAAGTTAGAAAAAAAAAGGGGGTCAATCTGGTATGACAAGACATCAACATGAGTGGGCTAACATTAGACCAACATCAATAATTAAGAAAGCAATTGAAGCTTATATTAATGAAAGGAGTCAGAATAAAAGTGGACCCATTTTTCACATCTAATGTGTTATATGTAGAAATAGGTTCATTTATTTCAATGGAATCCTGAAAAGGAAGTTGGTTCCAATAAGTAAAAGACATTAGAGTTTGAGTAACATGCATGTATTGAAACCTAGCAAATCTTCTCACACAGATTAAATGATTTGCCCCTTTATTCACTTCACCAAAAAGCTTGCATTATTGATCTTTGAATATTTGAATCCCTCTCAATAATTGTAGAACTATTCATAGAAAGAATCATGAATGAATAACGTTGTTAGTATCTAAATTGATATTAATTATAAATATCAGTAAGATTACTCACAATAAATATGGATTATGTAGAAGATTTCAATTTTTTTTTCTTTTTAAGTTTTTGGGCATGTTTGTCTTTGTTTTAGTTCTCTAGTTTTTAGGTTGAAGGACTTATTCCCACCTAAGTTTAGATATGTTCTTAAAGTTATATTCACAAGATTTGAAAAACTTAATATCTCACTTATAAGTCAACTGTCATTAAAATTTTTTATTAAAGGTAGAGATAAAATCGTTATTTTATTAATAATATTAAAAATATATAAAATTTATTATGTTTTTTCTCCAAAGTTTTACAAATTAACTTCACCTCTATTTAAAGTTCTTTAACTTTTAAAAATAATATTTTTCCCCCTGAAACCTAGAATTTATTTTCCAAGTACTCCAATCACCGAGGAGACGCTTCAACATATGAATCTCCGACCACCCTTCATCTCTCCAATGCTTCTAGGAGATGCAACAAAAACGTGTCTTCATTGATTCCAAAAGAATCGACAAAAATGAGTCTTTATTGACTCCATCGATTTCAGACAAATCAATGAAGATGAGCGTCTTCATCAATTTCAGGAGAATCGATGAAGACACATCCTTGTAAGTCTTCTTGCACCAAAGAGTGAAGATCTAGTGGTCGAAGATGGTGGGTTGATGCGTCGTCATCGGTGGCTGGGGATGGTGATTGGAGAGTGTCTGGAAAATAAACTCTAAGTTTGGGGAGGGGGGGGGGGGAATGTTAATTTTGAAAGTTAGAAAACTTTAGATAAAGATGAAGTTGTTAGTTTTTAAAACTTTAGGGGGAAAACATAATGAATTTTATAATTTTTTAATATTATTAGTGAAATAACAATTTTACTCCTACCTCTAACAGAAAATTTTAATGATAATTAATTCATGGGTGAGATTTTGAGTTTTTTAAACCTTATGGATATGACTTTGAGAACGCATCAAAACTTGAGTAACAATAAGTCCCTTTGGCCTTAGTTTTTACTTTTTACCAGGTTATTCTGCATCTGTATAACCCTGAAACCCAAAATTGTATCTCTGCTACATTTTATCAGGATATTTCCAATACTTTGTTTAGGTTCCTGCCCTCTGCGAAGAAATCAAAAAGCAAATCTTGTGAAAAGTTGCTTTTCTCGGAAAGGTCACTCTCTCACTAGTTTCCAAATTTTGCATGCACGCTTGTACAGAATGTGGAACATATCTCACAAGAACAAGTTTGGGGATTTCTGGATTATCATAGAAGAAAGAAACCACTCAATTTCATTGAATAAAGACAGTGCAAATACAAAAATTTATATAAAAGAAGAATGGAAAATGGTTTTAAAAGACAATTGTAGAGCAATACCCCTCCTATAAATGATACAAAAGGTTCAAAAACTATAATTTAAATTACTTTCACCAGTTACATAGATATACATTCACTATAACAAATCATACCAGGTTAAACACAAATCAAGCTGATTATAGTTCTCTGGACTTGGGTAAATCTTCTCCCTTCAAGCCATTGCTTTCGTCGCCAATTCTTGCCCCTAGACCAGATGGCTCTTCTTCTTCCCTTATGCCATTCCCTTCAACGTTAGCACTTGCTATACGCTCAACGCAAGGTCCATAAGCCCAACTGCACACTAGAAAGTATATCATATTGATGAGACTCAGAATTGCGAGAAGCCAGTAGTAGTTGTCGTAGTGACCCTTGTTAATGTTACTTGAAACCCAACTTTCTTTGTTGCCTTTTGAGGTAACATTGTCGACAGTGCTTACTATAAGACTTGCTAATAAGTTTGCCACAGCCATTCCTAGACCAAACAGAGCAGAAGCTACACTTGACATACTCTTTGGGAACTCAGAATAGTAAAATTCAGTCTGCCCAATTGCATTAAAAGCTTCAGCTAAGCCATTCAATAGATGTTGTGGGATAAGCCACATTGCAGACATGTCCACGACTGCTTTAGGATTGTTTAAATATCCTTCCTGAATCGCTTTTCTTCGTCTAGCATTTTCCACAATTCCTGAAACCACCATACCCAAGCAAGAGAGTAGTAGTCCAATTCCCATCCTGAGTTTAACACCAAGTCGTACTGGTTTACCTTTGATCTTTGATGCCAAGGGAAGAATTGCACGATCATAGAGGACCACCCATATTGCTAGAGTAATGACTGTGAACATTCCAAAAGAACCTGCTGGAATTTGGAAGCTTGAAGTGATATGTCGGTCCATGGAACTCGCTTGGAGCACTGGGAATGAGTTTTGGCTAATGTTTATTGACATCATGATCCCTGTAGACCACAATGGTATGACCTTTAAGAGTGCTTTGAGTTCTTCTACCTGCTCTATTGTACAAAGACGCCATGGATTTGACGCTGTTCCATCCTGAGCTATGTCTTGTTCAGGATTTCTAATGATGCAAGCTTTATTTAAAAACCTGATGGAAAAAAACAACAAAATTCAACAAACTTTCATACACCAAAAGAACAAAATTCATAAATATGAAATGGTGTTACCTTAATTTTTTTGTTGGCACAAGAAGGTCAGAACCTTTCTTGCGATGGTAACACCTAGTAGAGTCTGAAGGTGGCAATGGAAGTTTTCTGTTCTTATAAGCAACAACAGCCACTTGTGCGAAGCCAGTGAACAAGCTTGTGCTTGCTTTCATTTTGACATAGATAGGAGAAGCAAGGAAAAACAAAAAAGCTGACAAGAACATAAGGATTGCAGGAACTCCGAACCCCACTCTCCATCCATAATGATCTTGAATATAAACAATACCCGTCAAAGCAATCACCACAGAGATGGCAGCTGAAGCATAGTACCAACCAAAAAAGCTCTCTATGACCCTCTCATTTTTGGGATTATCTCTTCTGTCCAATTGATCAGCTCCAAATGCTATGGAACAAGGTCGAATGCCCCCCGCTCCAATGGACATGAGAATGAAAGAGGAGATTAACAGAGTCATTTGAGAAGCTGTTGGGGCTTGACAAATTTGACCTGATAACATATCGCATGGAGGAGGCTTTACTTCTGGAATCATTGCTGTTAACCATAAGAGTGTCATCCCCTGTTGCATTATTAATATGAGATGAGAGGCACTTTAATTCATTAACAAAACCACCAGTATAATAATATATTTGCAATATTTGTGATTGCTATGAACATGTGACAATAATAAACACAACTTGGATATAATTTTCCACCTGTCTGAGGCTTTCCCATCTCAACATTAAAATTCATGTTCAGAAAAATTATACACAGTTGATTTGCATAGCACCAATCAACCACATAACTTGGATATAATTTTCCTTCTGGGATCAAACTTAAAGATAATTGGACACAAAAATTGACTGAATCAGCCGCATTTGTTTACATTTTCCCCCTTTCAAGCAAAACCAAATTGACCAAAATTTGAGTATTCACAGAACACTAGACATCATCTCAGGGTCTTACTATTATAATTAACAGTATCTCTATCTCTTCAAAATTATCAAGTCATTGTCAACAACTTGAATTAGATACCCGGCCATTATTAATAACCTGCAAAAGTGGTTCTTTCAAGTTTGAATTCTTTAACTTGAATTGGACCATCGCCCACAACATTCAGAGCTAAAGTTAATATCTTTGCGGCTTTCCACAACTTTCACACAGAAGAACGTAGAAAGAAAGCTACAAGATTAGATTTTTTACTAATTATTCACGTGGGTCTGGTAAAAAGTCAAACACAGTTAGGAATCTGCATCTGTTGCAATATATACACACATAATGACGTGCTACAGATTCAAAGGTTGCTTCTGAAACCATGAAAACAATAAATAAAATCCCATTGAAAATGACCCATTATATTACCAAAAGTCGGTGCTTAACTTAAGATAAGCTAAAATACATACCATTTCCCAAATGGAGAGACTCCAGCAAACTACATTTGACTTAATGGGAAGTGAAATAGAGTAGAAGAGGACTAATTGAAGGGAGAATTTTTTACCAGGAGACTGATGATGGAGCCTAAACCGATGGTGAGGAAGCGGCCAAGATAAGAATCAGAGAGAAAAGCGCCCAAAATAGGCATGAAATTTGTGGCGGCGGTCCAGAAAAAGAGAATATTGGTCCCTTTGGCAACGCTGAGATGATAATCTCCGATGAAGTAGAGGATCATGTTCGGCACCAGCCCGTAACTTGCCACCTTCTCAAATGCCTCGTTTGCTGGTTCAGAAAATGGCCATCAACCGAACTCAAATTCAAGATTTTGACCATAAGTTAAGATCATGAAATCAAAGAAAACTAGATAGACCACAAAAAAAAACTTAACAAATCCAGTAAAAAGTAAAGAATAATCATATCTTTAAGCTTCACATTTGCTTTTTCAGAAAATGTTCATCTACCAAACGTAAATTCAAGATTTTGCCCACTAAAAAAGTTAACTAACCCAGTAAAAAGAAAAGAATTTTCATGAATGTAAAGCTTCATTTGCTTCGGTAAGTAAGAAGAATTATCTCAAACAGATTCAACAGCTGGAAGATAAAGTAACAACATGATGCGAAAAGTACAGAACACACATGCTTGTTTATTTCTTTTTTATTTTATTAATAAGGTGTGGTAGTGCAAGTTAAAAAAATGAACAAACATGGAGATGAACGGCACACACAAACTTCAAGGATCAAGACTTCAAGTATCCAAGAAAATCACACAAACCCATGTAACAAAAGGATCATTTTGAATTTTTGATGCATTTTATACATATTTACCGATAATGAATGGCATAGTAATGAGGCCACCCTTTCTTCTTCTCCTTAAAGAAGCTGAAGAAGAAGCATCATAGAGATGTTCACTCATCGTTCTTTCATCTGAAATTGGCTCCTCCATGATTGAATCAGCCCAGAGCTTCGAGTGGCTTCCTTATTTGAAGAGAGAGAGAAAGAGAGGGAAAATCTAAGAGAAGTTGAGAGTAGGTTTGAGAGTTTTATAGTAACAGCACGGCTTTCAGACAAAGATCTCCTTGCGTGTAATAACCGCTATATGAATAAGACTCCACTTTCCTTGTTTCAGTCCAGTTCCAAAAAAATAAATTACCGTATGAAATTTAAATACTTCTTATTATAATATATTTATAAATAAATTAATTATTGAAGTGAAACATCCCATGATCTTTGCAGCTTTTCTTCTTGTTTACATCACATTTTACACTACCCTGATTTCATTCCTTTGCTTTTCGGTAAAAAGTTTTAATTTTTTCATACAACCTGAATTAAATATTTAAGAAAATTTCAACCATAGGATGGTAAAATTTTATATAATTAAAATGTGAAAAATCATTTTAAAATTTGGAAAAGAAAGGTAGTTTTCAAGGAAACCAGTGAGAGAGATAAAAGAGGGGGCGGGGGTGTTTGGCTGAAGGGAGGAGCAGTAGGACTGTACAAACACAATGATAAAAGCCTTTTGGGATATGGTGTGGCAGGGTTCATAGTAAATAAGATGGGTCACGTCTTTCTTGGGTAGGATTTTCATCTCAAGTCATTATCATGGCAGAGTTGGGCGTCGGATGAAAAGAAGTCCAATCATGAGACGTGAGAAAGATGAATTTGTGTGCATGCACGTGGCTTTCGATCCATAAAATCGTCAAAAAAAAATTATATTTATAATTAATTAATTAATCAAATTAGTTCATTCGTTCGTGCCTGTGCGTGTCAGCCGTGTGATGTATCAGATTTCAACTCAGTAGTACTGTAACGTTCTTGGAAATTGAAATATCAGATCATTTCTCTTCACATTGCCCATGCAATGCATCATCAACTTTCATAATTTGAATTGAGAGAGACTCCTACTTTTCATTTTCAGGGCAGTATAAGAATGTTCACATGAGTCACACAAGGCTGCTCACCTTGTTACTTTATAAGAGATAATTCTAAAATTATTTTGTTCTATGGGATAGATATTATATTTTTAATATTTCTTTCTTATTTTTTTTAAGTTTACTGAGATCAGTTTCATATTGTATTAAGGAGTCGTTTGGTTCTAATTTTTGAATATTACTTTGATAATCTATTTTTTATTCTCTTGTTTGATTTGTCAGTAATAAAATATTATAGTAATCTTTCATTACCAATACTGACGTGACAGATAATATAAGTGATAATCTGATTATCACCTTCACCTTAAGTATTTAAAGATTATCAAAGTAATCTTGGTTTTATTATAATTATATTATTATTTATTAATTTTTTGAGACAAAAATAAATTTATTTTTAATTAATATGATAAATAATATAAAAAATATTTAAAAATAATTATATTCAAGGGCATTTAAGTAAAATAATTTACTAGTAATTTTTTATTATCTTTAATCAAATACAATAATTATTTATACTTATCAAATTTTATCAAACATAGTAATCATTTATACCCAGTAATCTTTTAAATAATCATCATCAAGATAATCTTTCTATTTTGATAATAAAACATTACCCAAATCAAACGCTCTCTAATATTTTTCAAAAATGGGTTAAAAAAACTCTTATGGAAGAGTCCTTGTATAATTTACATATAGTTCTTACAGATGTTCAAAATTATCCGGTTATCAAATCACATGAATTTTCAAATTAATAATTGAATAAAAAATAAATTATTTAAAAAATTGGTTAGGATATGGATTCAAAAATATATACAATCTTATATGATTTTGAAGAACTGTTGATGCTGTCCAAATTATATGATTTTGAATATAAAATCTATCATGAAATTAGTAAAATAAAATAATAAAACTGATTATTAACATATTTAGTAACATCATTGTCTCAGTAACATGGTTGAATTTTGTGTAGTAGTAGTAGTAGTAGTAATACCATGAACTGCTGGGTTAACTTTAATGAGAATTTATTAGTTAATATGGAAGATAAATTGATAGGGGGGTTTCACCACCAAAATAGGTCAAACGACTATTCCCACAAGGTATGTTGCAATTTCAAGTTTTCACCCTTTAACTATAAAACACCAAACACCCACCCATGAGCAGTTAAAATTAACGGTGGTAAGGGTAAAATCGTATTTTCTCTATAATATTAAAAATAAACTAAAATAAAATCTACTTTTGCCCTCCTAAACTTTAAAAACTAAAATTTTTCCCCAGCCTAAGTTTTAAAAAATCGCAGTTTCACCTTAGGGTTTTGTTTTGAAATCTCCGACGACATCTTCGGCTTCATTGTCGATGACCTTTCCCTCATAAAACATTCTCTCCTTCCGGCGATCTCTTTCCTTCTGTTTGGACACCTGATCGATGTCAGAGAAGCCGTAAAAGACGAAAAACTTCGTCGGGGAAAACGAAAGAGAAGTCGTGGAAGACGAAGACGAGATGACTCGTCGTCCTCTGGGAAGACGAGATGACTCATCGTCCTCTGGGAAGACAAGTTGTCTTCATCTGAGAAGACGATTGTCTTCCCAGACGACGAAGATGAGATCGATCGATCTCGTCTTCATCGTCTAGGAAGACGATTTCTCTTCCCAAACATCGTCTCTCTGCGTCAGATGGGTTGAGGTGGAGTTGATCTCGTCTTCATCGTCTAGGAAGACGATTTCTCTTCCCAAACATCGTCTCTCTGCATCAGATGGGTTGAGGTGGAGTTGAGGGGGGCCGTCGGTGGAAGAGAAACCGTCGAGAGGGGGAGACGGCCAGCGATGGCACCGGAGAAAATGAAAGGGTTTGGAAACTAAACCCTAAGGGAGGAAATGCGATCTTTTCAAACTTAGCTTAAGGAAAAAATGTTAGTTTTTAAATTTTTAGGGGGAAAATGAGATTAAATTTTCAGGAGTTAGATTTCGTTAAATTTAATCGGCCATAGGTGGGTGTTTGGTGTTTCCATAGTTAAATGGTGGAAACTTGAGATTGCAGCATACCTTGGTGAGAAATAGCCGTTTGGCCACCAAAATATTGAAAACTCTCCTAATTTTGTTTTATCATGTAACTTTTATTTTCCAAAAATTTTAGAGGGTAGAAGGTGTGCATTTATGTAGGTGAGGTGATTGATCATAAATTGTTTCAATGCATAGTTGTTCAAGAATTTAAAAGCATTATGAAATGTGTTGGATCAATTATGATGAGATATAAAACAATAACCTAAGATTATTTATTATCCTTATTCACCTTTCATGTTAGGTTCAAGTCATATATCTTGAAATTAAGAGATTGTTTTTATATCACTATCCCCGCCCCACATTAATCACTAAAATTAAACACTTCGCAGCCCCAACACCCACATGGATCGGGTTTCTTTCTAACCCTAGATAAACTATATAAATATGGTTAGAAGATGTGATCATAATTTTGATATCAAATTATATAAACATTGAAAGAATCAAAACTAAAAAATTAGCAATCAAAATTAGAGAATCTGAGACTATATAGACCCCATAACTCAAAAATTAACTATTAAAATTAAAGAATTTAAAATCATATAAAAATGATTGGTAAAAAAGATTATTTATCTTGATTGGAGCTTGGAATTTACCTTCCCTTTAGCCTTCTTAAAGTAGGAACATGTCTTGATACGTTGACATGTTTGTAATGTAGCTTAGTTTTTCTAATAATTTCGGTAGGACTTCATGTCAATTTTTCATGTGTCATGTTTGTGTACTGAAATTATGAATTGTATGTATAATGATTGATTTGACCAAAAAAACGAAAAGGAAATGTTACTTGTCAAATTTAAACACCATAATAATTGTATCTTCCAAATTATTAACACTACATCACTTGATTTCCTCACACACAGAAAAAAATAAATCCTTTTTCATAATTTTCTTCACTTGGGCCCGTACTTTCTTCTGTTCATTTATTTATTTCTTTCAATTCCTAATTCATACAAATTTGCTTTCATTTTCCCTGTCGGCTCTTTGGATTCTTCTTCATGTCTTTGTTTCTAAGATTTTTATGGATATAGATCGATCATTGACCATTTTTTTCTCTCCATCGATATCTTGACTATCCATCATTGTTCTAGGTTTTATATTTTTCTCATTTTAATGCATATTTAGAAAATTAGGGTTATGGTAGATGTTACATATATCCTAAGTTTATAATATTTAATTGGCCAAAAAGACTTGTTCCCACACAAAGTTTGGTGTATATCTAAACTTTCATCTGTAAAATTTCAAAAACTTAAATATTTCTCTATAAATCATTAAAGTTAATAAAATTTATTAATTCTAGAGATAAAATTATTATTTAACCAGTGATATTAAAAAAATAAAATTTTATCACATTTTTCCTTCTAAACCTTAAAAACTAACAAATTTTCTCTAGGATTAAACTTTGACAAATTGCATTCCCCACCCCCAACCCTACAGTTTTAAATTTTTAGGAATAATTTTTCGGCTAATTTGATGCTCTCCCAACAATGTCTCTCCTTTTTGGCAATCTTCTTCGTCTGATGTCACGCTCATCTTCATCTAAACGAACTATTTGTCCAGACAAATTGCCTTCATTCGAACGATTCATTATCGTAAGATAAAGTTTTATTTTTTAATATCATTGATTAAATAACAATTTTACTCTTAAAATTAATATATTTTATTAATTTTAATAATTTATGAGTAGATATTTAGGTTTTTAAGACTTCACAGGTGAGAGTTGGATAAACACTAAACCTTGGGTGGGAATATGTCTCTTGGCCTATTTAATTTTAACTATATGATTTTCTAATGAGCAATATGTGTACCCACTTTGGATACATAAATGTATACACACTCATATGTGTCAACATATGATTGGTTATTGTTTTATTTTTAATTCAAAATCATCAAATCACATGATGACACATATAAATGTGTATATATTTGTGTACCCAAAGTGAGTACACATAGTTTTATTGTTTTCTAATATGACATATGAAACACAATAACTTACAATGGGGGACTTTTTTTTTTTTTTTTTTTAGTATGATTTTGAGAGAATAAATTGAAAAAGTGTGAAAATATTGTTGTGGGTTTTCTTTATAAAGTTGAAAAAACAACTCTTCATCTTTTGAAAAACATTTTCAAAAAATAAAAACAATAGCGAATAAAGGCATCAAATACCATGTATTAATAAATATGAATTGTCCTGCTGCATCACCCCACGTCTACATGAACTGTCATACATCGATTTAAAAGGATAAAAAAAAAAAAAAACCCATAATTTCAACTCCAAATTATTTAAAAAAACAAGTTTTTTTTAATTTTCAAATTTATCGACTCCCATAAGAACAGATTCTAATTACTTTTTAACGAACCTTTCTTCTTGAAAGTTTGTATGAAAACAACGTTGAGACTTAATTTTAGTTACTTTTGATATTTTAAAGATTAAAAAATGGGTTAATTTCAACTACTACCCTGAACATTTTTAATATTTTAAAACTAGCCATATACCAAGCGTTGATGCCATTACAACTTCATATAATATACTTGAACCATTTCTTAAGGCATTAGTATTCGAAAGATTGTTTTTTACTTTTTTTTTTTTTTTTTGTAACAAAGAAACATTACTTGAGTTGGAACAACTCTTTGAGGGAAATCGATGATCATATTAAATTGATGAAACCTCAATTTTTTTGTGTTTGAGAGTCCTAAATGAGTAAATAGATGCAAAAGTGAACATCTATGGGTCAATTTTGTAACCAGATGACCAACACCAAAAACCATTTTTACTTTGGATGGTTTGGCGTTTTGCTGATCCCTACATTATTAATAGCAATTTATCTCAGATTTAATTATTGATTATATAATTATTATATTAGATAAATTAAAATTTTAATTTTAAAATATCGTCAATTGGGATTTAAATTCTTGTTTTTATGCTAATGCTTGAAATTTTACTCTTTTTACCACTGGAGCTTTTAAAACATTATAACGTACTTTACTGTATAATTTGTATTATGAATTAACCCATTAAAAAAAATCCCCAATTAAAAAGAAAAAACTGAAATTTATATAAAATAAACCTAAAACAATAATAACTGAAATCCAAAGTTACAGCCAATAAATTAGTCTGACAGAAACCTCCATGAAAGAGGCCAAAAGGGGGAAAAGGACAGAACAATAGTGCCAATCTATAATAGGCGTTGCGTGTAGCAATTTGTCCCTAGAAAGTCATCCTTTTTTCGAAGGGTTTCTTTCTTTTAATGATAATTATGACCATATATATAATAATCTACAAGAATAAGATTGAAGGCTCTGGCCTTTTCATATGGGGAGAAGGAGAAGGTTGTGGTGACTCCTGTGTGAAAAGGTTGAACAAGCTTAGCCCATTGTGTGTGAGAGAACATGCTACTCACCTCTTGGGTGAGGTAGGCCAATATTTTTCCAATATCTTATCTTATCTTCTATAATTGGTTTACAGGCCAATGGTAGAAGGGGCACCTTTTCTTTTCTTTTTTTTTAAATATTTTTTGAATCCGAACAAATAAGTCTAAATCGATACATATTTAGAGTTAATAACTTAAATTGTTATAACAATTTTTGAAATAATAATATATCATCATATAATTAAATATTATTTTATATTCAATTACATAATAATATATTATTATTTGTGTATAAATAAACAATAATTCTATAAATGTTATATTCCAAAGGTTTTTTAAAGATCCATTAATAACATGACAATTTTCGTTATTATATCATTCTTTAAAATACGAAAAAGAACTCCCTATATTTATTAGAAAAATTAATACTATATGTATTAATAATGTATATAAATATGGGTATAAATGATAATATGTTATCATATAATTATATATTATTTTTTCTCTAATTTAAAATCATTCAATCAAATAATATTATCATTTGTATTTGTGCCTATAATCATTGTTAATTAATAAAATATTATTGTTATTAAAAACCAAAACCAAATTAAACCAACTTAAATTGACTTAGTTTAGTGCAAGTGAATTGGTTTAATCTTATATTAAATTACCTTTTTCTTTTTTGTCATGTAGTAAATCATTTATGCATTTTATTTTCAATATAATTAAATTTTTTAACTAAAAAAATAATCAAATTTTCATACGTTATTTCCCACTCAAACTTTGATAAAACCATAATTTTTCATTATTTAAGTTTGAAAAGTCAATTTACTCATTTGTCACCTACATTTGTTAATGAAATTGTATATTTTTACTATAAATTACTGGTTTGTCAATTTTAATGAAATTATGAAACTGTTGTAAACACTTAATACAAACGTTAATTACCAAATTATTCTCAATTTATCGAAAATACCAAAAAAACCCCTAAATTATTGAACTTTCCCTCAATACTGTTAGCCATAAACTCTTCCTTATCTACATTAACCTTATCTGCAACACAATCGTAACTTTGTCTGTTATCACATCATGCTCACGTGTGACCATTGCAAACGTGGAGAAAGTACTAAGCCAATTCGAGTTTTTCTTTTAAGGTTCTATAATCTCAAATACCCATTTATCTCATACATGCATTCAAACTCCTTTCATAATTGGATGTTTACTATTGTCCCTTGGTCCTTTCTATTTGATAGTGTTGTGGCCTAATATGGAGTCAAGTTTTTTAGTATGTGGGTCTATCTAGTTGAGAGAATTCAAACAATGATAAGGACGAAGAAGATGAAGTGGTGACGGAGTTGTGCTTCAACTTTGACCACTCAATTATATTGTAGGTAGGGGAAGTAAAGTAAAGTAAAACGTAATGAGTAGTGTAATTGTATTAAGGTTAAAACAAATATAAGCACAGGATGTAATAGTTGGGGAGTATAAGAGATTGAAGAAGTGAATGAATATAAAGACTGAGAAGCAAATAAAAAGGGAGACAGAGGCTTTTCTTAGAGAGAAAATGAAACATGTTGTTTAAGTCAAAAGCAAGAACACTATTGACTTATCGTTTACAATCCATATATCTTTCCAACCTTCACTACATCTAACATCTAATCAGTTATTTAGTTCACACCATTTTATTGTTGTTATTCTCTAATCAGTTTTGCCCCATCAATAATTTCATTACTAGTATATATAAAATAACATTTGTCCTTTCAAATAATACTTTTCATTAACAAAAATAGATGTTAGTAGACATATAGACTTTCCTAACATAAAGGGTGAAAACTTATTTTATCAAAGTTTTGAGTGGGAAACTTATTTGGCCTTTTCACCGTAAATCCATATCATATAGACTGTTAACTTCAACAATCACATCATAAGCACCTTCAACAAGCTATTCATGATACTTTTTTCCAATATGATTTATTATATAATCCTATTCAAGATTTTTAGGTTGAATACTAGACCAAAACCAACTAGTGAAAAATCTTATAAAACCTAAATCAAATTGCTTGGTTTAGTTTGATTTGGGTTTTCTTTTTGTTCGTTTTTTTTTTGGTTTGTGTTCAATCAATTACCCAAAAACTTTATTTAATTATCAATCAAAAATTTTTCATCAACATGCAATGTTTTTGTTCGAAATTAGATTAAATAAAAGCTTCCAACCTTATTTGAATCGTATTATTATTTATTTATAACACTTGTTAAATATGTCTGTAATTGTAGTTAATTAGTCAAAAGACTTTCAAGAGTTCAAAGAAGATCACTCAATTTGATATAAGAAATGATGATAAAGTTTGATATTCGATTAAAGGTGATTCAAAAATAATATTTTAGATATAAACTAATTAGTTATAATTTCATTCCATGATTTTTAATTAAATATAAATCAAATAATTTATTAAAGCGAATGATATAGCCAAGGCCCAAGTAAATAAGCTAAGTATATATTATATACCATAAAAATGACTTCTTTGATATAATTCTTGGCTATCTTGTGTCTCATCTTACACATATGGATAGAGTTTAATAAGATTAGTTGGGGTTGTTTGTTTTGCAGTTTAACGTTTCCTTAATATATTATTTTTTAATTAAAAAAGAAGAAAAAAGGGATTATTGACAAATTTTAAAAAGGAAAATTGTGAGTATGATCAAAAGTGATATAGCAAGACTTATTCTTTAATAAAATTTCAGTACAATATTAGTTAGGATGGGATTGTGAATATTAAACCTAGAATGATGAAAGTTTCTTTTGAAGGGAAAAAAAAAAAAAAAGGAAAAAAGAGAGGGAGAGAAGAGAAGCAAGGAGTTGTGAAACAACTCAAAAGGAATCTCATGATTGAAAAAATAGGAAATTCTATGGACAATGTTAGAATAAAGGCACCCAACCCACCTAAAAATGGACTAATTTGGGGCCACAAGGCCCCCAAATTTCTTCTCCTTACCTGTACATAATTCAAGCAGTTGCCAATAACATGAAAATGCCGAGGCAGTGAGTGAGCAAATTCAGCTGATTATATTAGAAAAAGAAACAATTCCACAAGTGGCAGATTTGGGCCTCCGGGCAGCCCATATGACTTACTCATCCATCTTCTAGCTATTCCCAAAAGGGTAATTATGAAATATGATTTTTAATGCAGAAACCAGGATTTTTGATTGTTTGAAAAGCAGATCCGATAACAAACATTACACAAAGGAAGCCAACAACGATAATTCCACTAAATTATTGGTGGAAAATGATAGAAATCGGCTGAAATGCAATGTACATTATGAGCAAAAGCATGTCAAATAGACTATCTAGATGGTCCAATGGACCTCCTAAATTCTAAATTTCCAATTAGGCATCGTGGACCAGTGTCATCTTATATGTATATATACTTTGGTAATAACAATGCTAAGAAAAATAGACTATCTAGTGTCATTCATATTGCTTCAATGATGGTGTTATACCATTCATGAGTGTCAGCATTAAAGTGATAATTTAATTATCTCGAGAGGTTATTAATTAAAATAGTCGTTTTTCAAGAGAGTAATATAAATATAATCTATCTCTAAAAGATAAATTAAATGATAAAAAAAGAGATTTTACGTATAAAAAGATATGAGTTCAAATTTTTAACCTTATATAATTGATAGATAATTGTTTGAGGAAATCACCTTGGTGTATAAATTGACTTGGTTAGTACATTTTTTTACGTTTATCTTTTTATTGTTTATTTTGTAGGGATTTATTTATGTATTTGCATTGATAACAGAAATGTCATAAATACGAGTTTAAATGTTTTTAGTTTTAAGGTCTAATGGACATTTAAATTGAACAGATTGTTTTGTTGTTAAGTTGTATGAATAGTATTGCGGTTAAAGAGAGTTTTTAATGGAGTTGGGCAAGAAAATCCTTCTTTTTTTACTATTTTTATGGAATGCAAGATTCGCAATTAGAATGTGCATCAGATATCTAAAAACAAATAAATATGTAACTCTCTATATTTTTTCATCTGTTTGTTGTAGTCGATTTAGGTTTTTTCATCTAAAAATAAATGAATTTTTTAAAAAAATTAAATTTTATATTAATCAAATCAAATCAAATCCTTGTTTTATATATGGTTTAACCAGATGGTTCGAATGGCTTAATTGCAGAAAATGATTTTTAGGTGAATTGAAACTGGTTTGATTAATGATACATTGATGGTTCAACCAATCGGATCGATTGATTCGTTTTGGATTTTAAAACCATGTGTTTAACTGATAAAACCATTATTTAGAGCTTTCAACGGTAGTTTTTCTCAATGTATTGTTGTAGTATTGGTTGCTCCAAAATGCAATGGATTATTATTACGGTAATGAAACTGAGCCCAGCCCATTATGAATATTGGTCCCATAATAAAGTATTGCTCAAATAAATAAATGTCAATCATATTGAAGATAATAGACATTAAAGATGAGACAATGGGCCTCAAAATGGGCAATTATGGAGAATGTCTTATCTTCTAAAGCACAATTATAGGCAACTGTTACATCAGGATTACAAAGTAAACATAGTGACATAGGTGTGATGTGATGCAAGTGTAACATCAGGATTACTAAAGCACAAGGTGGCACAGTAATGAGCGTGTGATTTCAGTGGCCCAACTCACTCGATTGCAATCCCTAAAAGTGGTCTAGAAAGACCCGAAATGGGGTCCATTTTGGCATTATTCGGATCACTATTCTCCAACCCACATGCTCGAGTACCTGTAACCTCTGCCTCTTTGTGCTTTCAAGCTTTACAGTTAGATACGGCTAAGGAACAATTTTAGATTGCGGTCATGACTACTTTGCTTTTACAGAGGAAAAAAAAACAAAACAAACATTCAAATCAAAGGATTCGGATTTTTTAATCTTATTTTCGCAAATTTTTTCTGGGTTCAGAAGCATGAATTTGTGTGGTGTCGTTTTGTTGTTCCAGGCTTTTGGTTGTGAATGATTTTATGTGGGATTCATGCGCAGGACTTTAAATTTCCAGAAAACGAAAAATACATTAGAGGCTACGTAATATAATTTTGATTTCACGTATACATGTATACAAGTTTTTGTCTTTTATTTCACGTATACATGCATTTTCCCTTGAAGTCAGTTTAAAAGGAAAATTAAGGGTTTGCCCTTGTCATGTATTTTTGTCAAAATCATGAACTACCTGTCTTTGATTAGACCGGGGGAGACTAGTAAATCAATATTATTCAATTAAGTATTCAAAACTTATATATATTTATATATGATTTGATTTGTTTTGCCAATGGAAATATGGTTTCTTTATTAGGTATATCTTTATTTATTTTTCAACTTAAATTATTTGTATTACGCATAACCCTAAAAACTTTAGTTGTCCCTCCCATATATGATCCTTCTGTGTTGCCAAAAGTAATATTGAATACTCGATACATGGGTCAGAAAATACAAAGTTTCAAATCTTCATTCCCAGTTTTCAACCATTTAATAATATTTTCACTTGTAAGAAATAATAGTCTGATAATTATTATATGTTGAACATGATAGTGCTTTACTAGCTTTTTCAAATTCTCTCTCCCTAGCCTCTCCGACTGTCTTTGATAGGAGACCAAGACGAAATTATCTTTATCTTAGACAAAGACAAATGGTTTTTGTCTAAGACAAAGACGTGTAATCTTTATCTCTTTGACGAAAACTCGTCATTTTCGTCTGAGAGACGAAGACCAATTATCTTCGTCTGAGAGATGAAAACTGATTATCTTCATATGAGACAAAGACGACGTCTGAGATGAAGGCGATGTCTTTGTCTCTGGCCAAAGATGGTCGAAGAGGCTAGGGAGAGAGACTGAAGGAGAGATAAGGGGTAAAGGGAGGACAACCAACAACCGAGGAAAGAGAAATGCGTATTCCTTATAACTTGGGCGATATCAAGTCATTACCTAAAATAATTAAGAGAGGGTAATTAAAGGTTAATTGATCAGAAAATTGGATCAATTGTACGGAATTAATTATTCCCTGTAAATCCTCTCTTGAAATTGTATATTTACATAAAATTAGAGTTAGATACTAGCTAAGTTTATTTGAACTTGAGTTTGAACTCAGTTCAAACGAGTCCAAAATGAAGGGTGTTTGATTTATCAAACTCGTAAACTTAAAAAATTCGATACAAATTGACTAAAATGATATTATTTTGATTGTTACACATAATATATCTTTTAATTATGGGTGACAAATAATAATGACTAAATTAAGATTTTTTTTTATTAGCGTACGAAATCCCGTAAAGAGTATTAATTTGGATACAAATGATAATATATTATTGGTGTTCGAATTGATTCATATAAAATCTTTCATGAATAAAATAGAGAAACTTATATTGCTACTCCCATACTAAAAACTGAACTTCATGGGGTTGAAGCTCTAGTTAATTAACATGCATGCAAAGCTTAATTATAATCTCAACGTAATTAGAAATACTAATAACAATAAACACATGCATCGGATATCGATGATTGATCTAGAATGCATAGCATCATGAGCAATCAGCCTTAGTTTTTCAGCAGATTGACTGCTCATGATGTTATACCATTCCCATAAAATCAAATTATCCCCAATCTACCATTCATTCATATATATTAAGTCAGCTCCTCCATGCCTTCATCAAAATCCTCCGCCGAGACCCGGAGCCCAATAGTCAGCTCCATTGTCACTTCCAACTTGTTGAGTGCAAGACACTGGAACCAAACATAATCCTCTACTCCTCAAGTCATCTGGCTTATCTTGCATCTGATCCTGATTGCAGCAAAATTACTTGTAAGATAATGTAAATTATGAGTGCTGATATATCTATTTATAATGAAATAAATAGTGAGTCAAATGAAAGAGAGAAAGCCTGGTTATTGCAAAAAGTAGATATATAAAAGAGGGGTATCACTGTTTTAAATACTTATTTATATTCTCTTAGAAGCAAATTATGCTTTTTCAGTAAGGTTTACTCACTGAAACTTAATTTAATTTATATAAAGCTAATCAGAAACTTGTGCTTTTAAGTAATAAAATAAGTTCAATTTAGATGCTTTTCAACAACAAAGCCATTAATTAGCCATCCCAACTTGCTTTTTCTATGGTGGATCCAATAAAGCATCCCTTGATTGCTCTTCAGAAAAAAATATTAAATCTTCTCCCATATTTTCTAACAGAATTAGTCACCTATGCTTGATAGTTAATACTAATTGCTTAGACTCACATGTTTTTATTTATTTTTTTTAGATGACCTTCTCTCATAATGTAGAGTTGCTTTGGAAAATGGGATAATTTACTTACACAGTGAGGGTGATTTCTCAAATTTGCAGGAGTGCCCAAGTAAGGCGAGCTGAGGGCCTGCATTTGAGGTAGAGGACCGGGAAGAGAATGAGAATAAATACGTTTATGACTTCCATTACTAAAAAGAATGTTTTCATTGTAAAAAGAAATCAATTTGTAATTCAGTTGTTTAATTCTTGTAGAAGCTAATTTTTTTTTTTTTAACGGAAGAAAGTCAATCACCTCGATTTGACCTTGAAGGAATCTGATATACCCAATAGCTTCGAACAAGACAGAAGCGGTGTCAGTCTGCAAAAGAGGAACATATATCAAAACACCTCATGAGCTCAGCTTCTTCAATGTTAAAAGAGAAAACCAGATGGAAAAAAGATAAAAAAGGAAAGATAGCCCAACAAAAAGAAAAAGAAAAAGAAAACAATAACAACTCTTTTTATGAGTTTTATGTTTTGTTATTCAGTTCATGCATGCGGTTGAAGAAAATAGGTTAATTTTAAGGAGTTTTCTTTTTGTTTTTTTACCTTTCCAAATGGGGAAACTAGTTGATGAAGTGCTGTGATTCTGTCACCAAGCTTCTCCTTCCTCACCTGACTCATCACCACATGAATATTTAACACTGAATCAATAGTTTCCTTTATTTATTTATCTTTTTTCTGCAGAATTACACATGCTGATGGAATTGGACAATTAACTAAAAGACGTAGCATCTATACAGAGAGAGTGAGAGAGAAGAAAGCTTTTTTTTGGCATACTTTTAATGGTGGTTGGCTAACTTGGCTTGAGGAGGAGGACTGAACCCTAGCCTTCTTGCAAATCTCACCGGTGACCGTGCTGTTACACTAGCAGAGAGTACCAAAAAGATTATATTAAACATGAAAAATCTTAGAAAAAAAATAATTGTTTGTCTTTCTCTGTATGTAATTACTTAACTTACCTCAGATGAATGATCTGGGTTCTGATTATTATTATTATTGTTCCCATCTACTTCGGTAACAGAGAAGTCCAATATATTAGTGTTTAAGCTAGTAACACAAGACCTAGGGGATGAAACTGGCATGATTTGTGGCCAATTTGCAGGCGTTGGAGCTTGAAATTCTTCGCCTCCATGGCCATATACTTCTTGTTTAACATCAGCGGCAGGTGATCTTAGAGACGGATTTATGATTTGGTGATCTTCATAATTTTCAAACTTTTTAGACTGGAAATGATAAATATTAAGAAGCTTGTCTTCTTCGCCTGACAACCCACCCCTGAAAAAAAACAAAAAAACAAAAAAAAAAAAAACGAAGTCAAGATAAGTAAAGGAATCAGTTTTAAAATTGGTCTATCTTAACAAGAGAAAAGAATAATAACGAAGACAAACCATTCTATTCAGGATTTACTTTCTATTACTAAAACGTAATTCCACTATGAACTGTAGATTTAAATTAGAAACTTGAATTGAAGTTGAGAGAAAGAGATAGAAGTTTACAAAAGTAGCTGGCTCCATGACTGAGGAAGCTGATCTTGGTTGTTATCAGGCAAAGAATTCAAAGTAAGTGAAGAAGATCCAAGAACATATTGAGAAGGGAAAGGAGATGATGAAGATAACAAAGTAGAAGGCTGCTGAGAGATCGATGGTGGATGCATGCTCCACCAGCTAGGGTTTCCGGCCATCATTTGTTGCACTGACTGATGACAAGCTCTCTCATCAAAAAAGAACAAAAAAAAATTAATTTTCCTTTCTCTTTTTTCTCACTTTGTGATGATCATTTTAGATTTTTTTCTAAGCATAAAAAAAAAAAGCCTTTACTGTTTATTGCTTTGTGAGAAGAGAGAATGATATGCAAGAGATTAAACTTTGAGCCTTTGCCTTGAAAGAATTTTTATAGAGGTGGGGTTGGCATATGATTTTGCTTTCTTTTTCTCATTCTTTGGTTTATTTAGTATTCTTTATTTTATTCTTTTACTTTTGCTTTATAATGAAGTGGGGCAGCAAGAGCTGGTGGGGTGTGTTTTTCAGGCCATAAATAAATGCCTTTAAAGGAGAGCTTATGACAATTCCTTGTTTTAGGGTGCTTCCTTGGGATTATATTGTCTATGGAGTAAGGGCTTTTGTGTATAATAATTAATATAATAGTATTGATGTCATCGTTCTTTCTCTACTCTTGTGCAATAATTCAACTTCCATACAAAATTTTAGAATCTATTTGTAGTCTCACACAAATTCAGTAAAATAAAAAAGGCTCCTCCTGTACCATTCACTTTCCCTTACTATTCTTACACATTGTTCTCTTTCATCTTTTTTTCACTATTGTGTGTTAGATTAAATTCAAATAAAATTTATTTAAATTCGAATTCAAACTTGATTTGAATGAATCTAAAATAAATTATGCTCAATTAACGTTAAACCCAACTTTAAGAGTTGAATATTTTCAAACTCGAATTCAAATTTAAGCTTCAAATATAATGTATGTACACAAATCTCAATGGTTAAAAACATAGGCGCATTATTAATAGATTAATAATACCTTTTATAAGTTGTTCCTCTATCATTAGATTAGAGGTGAAATTTTTAGATATATGAAAAAAGAGCAGTTATACACGTTTTTTTTCATTAATTAAGAACAGTTTTAAAAGAAGAAAATTGTACAAACCTAATATGAAATTAATGTAGAATTCTCAGTGATACAATACAACATGTATATGTATATCTCTATCGATTCTGTTTGAGATTTATTAGTCATGAAAGCTGTAGAGCAAGGGAGGGAGGCAGGGAGGCCTCTTCTTTGAAATTTAGTGTAAAAACACCATGGTCAGTTTGTTGGAAGAAAAAGACTTGAGTGCATGCTCCCCAGGTAGCTGAAAACATCACATTAGATAAAAATAATAATGAGATTAGGAATCTTTTTGACTCAACTAAAACCTCTATAATCCATCCAAACAGTGCTTCACAGATTCAGGTATATTTCAAGCTTCAGTTGGACCCACTAATTCATAAAAGTTTTCCATCAGAAAATACTGCAGTATCAAACTGTAAAGAACCTGCAATTTTTACTTAGTGTAGGGAAATATATAAAAACAGATTTATAACTCACTAATTCACTGTACCTTACAAAAGAGAGAGATTTTCTTAAATATAAAAACTTCTTTATTATCTCAAAGTTATCAGTTGATGATACAATGAATTTGGTAAATAAAAATCTGCAATTGAAGACCATTTTGATTAAACGATTTAACTCTTAAAAAAGTAAAATGGAGATAGAATTTCAACACCTAACACCTTAGTCTTATATAATAATATTGATAAAGACCATTCATATTATTATTAAAAAGTGGACCATCTCACTTTTTTTTCACATATAAGTTCAAAATTGGTAGATTCTGGCCACAACATTGCATGTGACACTTTGTCAAGAAATTAAAAGAGGATAGAATACATGATTATTGATTGACTAGAGGCAAGTATTGGATTAGTAGTTTAAGTATTTTCATATTGATTTAGATGAGGACCTCCATTAATTTATGTAAAAAGATGGATTAAAAAAAGGTCAAGTTGGTGATAGATAGTGATGGGTGGCCTTCACTACTTCCAGGTCTTCTTAATTTTCTTCCTAAATCAATGTTTTGTCAATCAGAAGATGAAAAAGGGTCAATGCTCTATTCTTATAAATTTGGATTTATTATACCATGATGTAATTGATATCTCACTTTTTATTGTAAAATATTAATAGTAGGTTATTAAAAGAAAAGGCAAAGCACCCACCTCCAAACAAAACAAAATAACAAGTCTTGGTTCAGTCAAAACCATCAAAACTGTAAAATTATATTGTAACTAAACCTTGTAAAAGATTAATAACTAGTCATTTATAAAAGTCATGTGGTTAAAATTTGTTAAGAAATCTTTTATATAGCTTCTGTAAAGTGAAACCTTCAAATAGCAGAAAGGATTCCTATATTTTGCGGGGAAAAAGAGATGGCCTCATTGGAGAAAGCACCTCCAAACAAAACAAAACAAAATTTAGCCATTTTGAATAGATCACGGAAATGAACACTGATTGCTTCTATATATAATGGGTATTATTATTTGATGACATATTTATCTTTTTCAATTAAATGCTACAGAATAAGCAAACCAAATACTTTAATCTGCAAAATCAATGCAAAGAACACCTCTGAAGGCATGGTAAATTATTGCCAAAACAAAGACATTTTTCCTTCGGGGGAAGAGAGAACAAACCCCATTTAGTTAAAATATTAAAACACAAATTTGACACAAGATATCACATATGGGTCATGTTACCATTTAAGCTACCAGAGTGTTCTCAGCCATTGGATCAGAATCATACTATTCAAGATTTGGAATCCCACGGTTTAAACCAGTTCAATCATATTTATTGGGCAGCAGTAGAAGAATACTTTTCAGCTTGTAGCCTCAATTCATTAGAAAAATGCATAGCATTCTCAGACAAAAGATCAAGGAAAGTATAACCACATAATGGGAAAAGGTTGCAATTTAACTCTAGCAATAGAAGAGAAGAAAATGAAGCTGTAAATATTTTTTTTGAGCGAGGAAGAAATAACCTCGTTAAATAACTGATTGATGACAAAGAATGATCAATCCCCCACCCGATGGGAAAAAATGTTTTGAACATAGGTGGTAATTTCTCTAACAAACTTGTTTGCCAGGCACTTTTTTATACAGTACAAAGTTGATATGACTTTCCTTCTTTCTACTCCCTATATAAGAATCATTGACTAGGAAATTTATGGTCTGACTACACCATGCCGCTGCATGGCAATTACAGGCTCGCTGCATCTGGAACACCGGAATGATGCTACTGCAGCACAACGTGTCCTAAGGCAGTAATAACAGTACCTGCCAATGGGAAAGAATCACATTTTAAGCACAAATTTATCCGGTAGGCTAACCAAACATGAAAATGTATTTCAAAGACTATGGAGCTGTGCAAAAGAACCAGTTTGCATAGCATGTGTTAAACACAAATTACAGCAATTATTTTTCAGTCTGCATTGGCTTGCATTTGGAGAGCAAATTAAGCCAGATATGCCAAAAGTAGGGCACTAACTGAGGATTAAGATTTTGTAAACAAGCTTTTAGAGCATATGTGGACTGTAGGAAAATTAGTTTGTCCAAAAGACCTTTATAGTGGACTGTAGGAAAATTAGTTTGTCCAAAAGACCTTTATAGTGGACCGCAGTCTAAGTAGTTCAGAGAGATATTATAACCGAGGGAATGAGAGAGAATTCAGTAATGTACCTGTGTTGGCAAGGAAGGGCAAGAAATGGAGTTGTTGGAGTTGCTTGGCAAATAGGACAAGTAGTGTCATCTTCTGTGGAGCTTGAAGATTTATCCTTCGAGAATGGGCGGAATATATTTTTAAAGGTTGATGAGTTAAGAAGAGGGAGAAGCAATAACAACATTTCCTGCAGCCAAGAAGAGGAAGAGGACAGAGTGAGAAAAGTAAATATCTTAAGGACTGTATGACAAGCTTTTACATAGACTCTGGAATTTAAGGTAGCTGTAAAAGAAAAAAGCCAAACTTTGAGAAGTAGTCTTACCAAGCTTATTAATACTAACTCGCAGTTAAAAGAAAAGAGAAAAAGCTGTGTATATTATTATGCTCTTTCAACCAAGAAAACATTAAATTTGTATGCCTCCTATCCAGCCAATAGATTGATAACTTTCTTTTTACAAGTTTGAATAAGTTCTACAAATAAATATTACATTAATAAACTTATTGATACAAATTTAGTTGTAATCATGCTGCAGAGCCATATAATCTATTTCGATTTGTCTAATTTACTTGTAATTTTCACTCTCCCAATCACATCTTGCAATATCAATTTGTCTGAGTTCATTTGTATATAGAATCTATATCATTAATCCAAGTTATATAAAATAGCTCCACAATATAGGTTTCACCCTGTTAGTATATTTGGACATTAGCCAATAAATAATCCTCCATGTCCATCACAGAGCACATAAAACTTTAAATAAAATTTGCACAAGTTCACAGTAACCGAACAGCCAAGTTTGGAGAAAGGAGGAAAAATAAATACCGAGAATTCATTCCACACTAACTGGCGATTCATGTACTCAAAGCTAACAGCTCGATTCATGTTAGGAGTCCCATAGACAAGCCTAGCTCTCAAAGCTCTTTCAATGAGGTTCCTATACCTGCAACAGAACAAGACAGATGTTCATTATTCAATCACTTCAGAATTTAAATGCCCTACCTTAGTAGCTGAAAATAGAGAAGACAATAACCGATTAAAATATTATTTCTCATATCAGTCTACAGAAAACACGGGTGAAGTTTCTAGAGCTTTAGAACTTTAAAGCTAGTTCAAAATCCACTGGTGTAGTTTTCTCCTTTTCTCCAGATCCTGTCAACTGGATGA
The DNA here is from genome assembly GCF_011075055.1 of Mangifera indica. Taxonomy (NCBI): domain Eukaryota; kingdom Viridiplantae; phylum Streptophyta; class Magnoliopsida; order Sapindales; family Anacardiaceae; genus Mangifera; species Mangifera indica. The sequence goes on from NC_058139.1 coordinate 7,510,968, forward strand.
ATTGATATGATTCATTATTAGCTGTCTGTCCTAATTATTTAATCCTGCTGTACTTCACTTTGAATAGCTACACCTTTCATTCTTAAATTACAAATAGAATAAAAGTTTACCATATTGGCTAATATAGCAATTTTTTACCCACTATTCTTTTGTTCCTACAGTACTTATTTTCTCTATGGCAATCTATATCATGCATAACTTTTCACTCCTGCTTTTGATAGAAAAAGTTATCTCAAAGATACCTTCCTGTATAAAGAAATATCAGCAGGTTGGCAAATGAGGCAGCCTTGTAAATTCCTTCAATACGTTGTATTAAAATCCATGCTCGCCGTGCCAATGGCCTCTGAGTAACAGAAAAAGAAAATTAGTTCCCATTTAAATCCAACACCACCACTGTGCATACAAGCATATGCATGCACAAGCACACTTAGAAACAAAATTCTTCCAGGAATGAGAATGGTAGTCACAGGGCAGGTTGAAGAGGTACCTGCTCAGAGTCACCCCATCTACGAAAAGCAGAAAATGATTGTAGGCGGGCCCACATATACTGGCCACCAACGGTAGCAATACAATACCAAAACTTTTGAGCAACTGTAAGGCCAGGTCCCTCCAAACCTGTTCTAACTGCAGGAAAATTACAAAAAAGTCGGAACAGAAGTTACATTTAAGTTGGTAAAGGTGAAGCTGAGATAAGAAATGTCAGAATGAAAGGTTGTTATGGAACTAAGCAATTTTGGAATTTGAACACAAAAAACTCCCAGTCACTCACCCCTTCAGCCTTTAACAATTTTGACCGCAAAACAACTATGTATCATCATATGGAAAAGGAAAAAAAAGAGAAGTTCCATAATAAGAATCACACAAAAGTACTACTTCAATACGCCTGTGCTTTGAGATTTCGATATGGTCCCCAAGGATTGAAATCACTGTAAAGAATATTATTTCGACAACCTTACAATACAAAGCAAAAATTTTGCAGAATAACATAATTAACAGTCATGCCCACTATCACATTTGTTCGCAGCAGTTATCAAAGTGGAAGATATCAAAGTGTTGGAGATACACCTTTGCACAAGTACTTTCATCAACCAGAAACGGGATCCATTATACAGATTATAGCTAGAAACTCAGTTATTGTGCAATTAGAATGATGATATAAATCATTAAAAATGAATAACTAACCTTGCACCCTCAATCACTCTTAAAGTGCATTGAAGAATTCGAAAATAACTTATGTAACAAAAAGGTTTTATAAAAACCCATACATCTTAATCCTTGAGGATTATACACAATATGGAGTAGCTCAAAACTACTAATTAGAACTCCTGGAAGACAAAAAGTTTATTACTTAAGTGGCAACACAAGCAAGAGATCCAGACCTTACCTTTAGATCTTGCTTCCATTGCACGTTCATCTCTATATCTCAAATTCATTAAAGCATTCCCTGGAGTTGGCTTATCTACCCAAATTGAGAACCGCCAAATGAGAAACTCAAGGAACGCATCAAGTTCGGGTTCATATTGAAATAACATTCCTGGCTAATCCCAATGAAAGAATGAAACAAGATTAAAAACATTGACCAAAAGAACTTCAAGTCAATTGCTACGCTATTAATGCCTTCAATTACACAATACAGTACCTTCATCAAAGAGAAGACCTTAACCAACTGTTCTTTTAACATAGCCGACATTTCAATGTCCAACCTTGCAGCATCAAACTGATTAACTCTCGATATTGAAATAGGTATCCATGACTGTCCAAAAGACAGACATTAAACAACCAAAATAACAACATAGTTGAAAGGTTACAAATACCCAGAAAAAGAAAGGAAAAAAACAAGTCAATTAATTGAAAACATGAAAACAAGAACACAACTTTACATAAAGTTAGCACGCCCAATATAAACAAAAGATCAAAAGTTTCAAATTTTACTACAAACAAATCCATGAAGTAATTCAAATTCATTGACCATGAACATTCAACATTCATATAGCGTTTTCGTTCAGCCAACTTAAACTAATTAGTTCATACTCTTAACCAACAAATTCCCACAAAAATTATCCAATAGAATCTCACTCCAAGTCATCAGACTTCAAAAAGATGATAAAAAAACGAAGCCCTAAAACACGAATAACAGTAAGAAAACATAAGTAAACTTGGACAATAAGAAATAAAACTCAAAGGGAAAGTTCTATTCGGGCACCTGATGAGATAAAGCAAGAGATTTCCACTGCGGAAACAGCTTTTGATAAGTATCAATCCATGCATCTTGTGGTGGAGGTGTTCCAATGTTGTTGCTGCTACCACTCATCTGTGAAACAGGGTTTGTTTACTGTACCATTAACCCAGGGTTTCTTTGCAAAGTTTTTAACTTTCTGTTGATTTTACTACAGAGAGAGACAGAATGATGATTTGCTCGGTTTGCTCACAAACTGTTAAAAACTAGTTGCGAGAGATATTTAATAGGTTTAAGAGTGAATTTGTGTTCGTCCAGGGGTATTTTGGTCTTTGGACTTTTCATGACTTAAGACTTCAGATTGTTTAGATCTCGAGGTTCTGAAATCTCACATCCGCGTACTACTATTAAAAAGGAAAAAAATTATTATTGAAAAAATCAATTGAAATTATTATGTATATTATTTATATCATTTTGTAATTTCAGTATGTCTAAGAAAATCGAAAAAAAAAAATTGAGATTAAGGTCTAATTTCCGGGTTTTAATGTAATGTAGTCACTCCCACGAGATTAAAGATTGAGGCATATGTATTATTGCTTTATATTTTTTACATTTTCAAAATCATATGTTCTCATTTGATATAATTTTTATATTGATGTAATTATTTATTGTACGGTCAAAAGTTTTATTCAAGGTTAATCTTCAAAAACAACTCCAATAAATAACTATTAACAAAAAAATAAATAATGAAGAGCGATTTTATACTAAAAGTCTAATGGTCAAAACTTAAAAAAAATTGATTATCTTTCAAAAATCTCATATTAGAATAATCAAAATTACGTCTAATTTTGTTCATAATTTAATATTAAAGAGCAACTTCCTATTTTTATTTCTATCTTTAGGAGATTACTGTTATATTATTTATCATAATTATTAAATATACTTAAATATATATAATGTTTCACGTATAATTTACTAGTCAAAAAAACTAATACCTATATATATATATATATATATATATATATATATATATATATATATATATATATATAAATGACATTATTTTATAATAAGAGTGATGCAAATCTTTCTCTATGTCTCAAAAACATATGGTCTTTTAAAATGAGTATAATAATTATGAAAATAAATTTCTTTACCCATTTTCAAATTTTAAAAAAATACAATATTCCCATCACATTTGCAAGACAAAAAAATGGTTTTTCCTAGACTAAATTAAAAATCATTAAATAATTTGAAAAATAAAAGTGTAAAGTCTCCAAATTACCCCTAAAATCCCAACAAATTCCCTTCCTACCTCAGTAGCTAACTCTTAAATTCTTCAAATCCTCTTAACCCTCTTCGCAAAACTCCACCCACATATTCATCAACTTTCCAATATATAAAAATAGTATATAAAAATTATACATGAGACTATTTTGGCGAAAGAAGACCAATTGGTACAAGGCTTTCCTTCTGAAATTGGGTATACCTACCAGAAGTTTCACAAAATGCAACCCAATAAAGCCTTAAGGTCCAATTTCGTAAGCCAAAATTGGACTTTTTAAGGCTTTGTTTTTTCAGATATGTAGCTAGGATTCTTTGCCTGCCTCTGGTGAATCAAGACCTTAATGGAGATATATCAGTTGAGTTGGACTGAGTTATTATACTTCTGATTAATAGGACCATAAGCAATATAAATGCACTTAATGACATATAAAATGAGATGGGTTTCTCTTGTTAGACAGTTTTCACAACATTCTCATTAAAGACCATTTTCTTCATGAGCAGTAACACAATTCAGGATCTGTGGTTGAGTTTTCCTGGAATATGCTTGCCACAACTTCCTAATATCTTTCTGCAATTATTAACTTTCCATCATTGTTAATCCTCAAAGCCTCAGCCATCATCAAGCTATAAACATGATCCCTCTCATTAACAACTCCATAACATTCCTTTTGGATGATGCCTCAGTGATTTGACATAATGAAATTGCCAAGCATCCGCCCAGAAGCAAAAATAAATGCTTTCCTCCTCTTGCTTATTCCCACATTCCCTCCATGTATGAATTCTTGACAAAGTTTTTAACTCTATATTAACCACCAATCAGAGAAGAATCCATATCAATACATTTTGCAGAGAATATAGATTCTTATCAAGTTCTGCAATGTGTAGCACTGACATCAACATCACAAAGCAATAACTTTCAAAGTGATGAGCAGCTCAATTTCCAACACTGCTGGCTTAGATTGACATTCTCCCAATGATATGATGACAACTTTGACAAACTTAAATTTAACATGTTATCATTTCACCTTTTGACACTTTCTGTTATTAGATTCTGAAAAGCAACTCCATCCCCACTACTGAGAATTTGATGGACTACCATTTTAACTTAATAGCAGGAGAAGAGATGGTTTAATTAATGGTTTCTAGTTATCTTTGTCAACAAGAAGTAGACCCAATTGTTGTCAAAAGGTTATTGGCTAAACCTCTCTGATACTCAAATCAACAAGTTTTTGAAAATGTCAATCATTGTTACATTTACTTTTATGAGAACTATATCTATTGATTATCCTTAAGAAGGTGGAGCCTCTATATTAATATAATGACTGATGAGCTTTCACACAAGCTTGACTAAAAATTGTTGCAAACATTGACATTGCCTCTATGATTTGTGCTTTAGCAATAATATTAATTCACTATCTATAACAATCTAATTAGGTTTGCATCATTGTCTTTTTAACATTTATGACTAAATACATTTAATTATTTACTTTTAAATAAGAATGAAAATGTCCCAAAAACATCGTCAAAAGTCATATAAATTCATTTTTTGTATATGTGTGTGCACGCATGCGTACGTAGAATGATAGCTAGTTTTCAGGACCTACCATACATCAATGTAGAATATATTATTACAGCTTAGTGACGCCATTAATTCAATTCTATCAACAGTGTTCTGCATACAGAAGCTACAAGCACATGGAGAATGCCCAATTCTGCAGGCTTATAAATGTCCCAAAAATATCCTCAAAAGTCATATAAATTCGTTTTTTGTATATGTGTGTGTGCGCACATGCGTACGTAGAATGACGGCTAGTTTTTCAGGACCTACCATACATCAATGTAGAATATATTATTACAGCTTAGTGACACCATTAATTCAATTCTATCAACAGTGTTCTGCATACAGAAGCTACAAGCACATGGAGAATGCCCAATTCTGCAGGCTTAAAGGGTGCATGATCTTTGGGAAACCAAGAGGCTAAGTGAAATCAAACTTAGAATTTTGTCAAATTTGCCAATTTTATTTGTGTGTTTATTAAGGCAGTGGCCCTTATGTCTAGGCTTTTTATCAGCCTGAATTTTTGTGCAAAGGCTGTAATATTCCCTCCTGGTTGATTCAGAGACATAATAAAGTTCTTGAATACAAATCTGATCAAAACTTTCAAGGTAAAGCACTAATAATGGATGCAATATTCCCCTTTGTCTCGACTCAATTTGTAGCAAAATCTGTTAATAAATTATCAAAATTACCATGAATGTCTCAGATGTTATATTATTGTAAAGAGACAGGCCTACAATAACAACACTTAAACTCAAAACCCTAAACTCCTAATCCCCGAGACAAAAAATTTATGTCCACCACCACTTTGGCCAAAAAAGAAAATATAATATTCTAACACGATATTGCGAATTGGGGGGTATGCTAAATAATTTTCTCATGTCCTCAACACACAGCTAAAATTGTTCATTGACAGAAACAATTCATGTAAAGCTTGAATAGTTTTCATTTTTCAAAGAATCATATACATTGAACGTCAGACTATGAATAGTTTTGTGTCTTTTATGGTTTCAATTTAAGACCCACCTCACATATCTTTATTTCCTTTTTTCTTTCAATAATTCATCATTATGTATAAGGGTAATAAATTTGTACCAGTAATATATATCGTATGATCATCTACTGTATCGTATAAATTCGATACATCTTATGATACATATCATTTTTTACTTATATTATATCATATGATAATATATGTATCATATACCATATGATACTAATATCTATAACAACAGCGGAATTTCTGAGATGGAATACTGTGAAACAACAACTTGATTTTGAGTCCAGCTTTTTTAAGGTCTATTCAAGTTACAGCGACATGAATCAACTTGATTTTCACTGTAGCATCTGTGGGCTGCAAGTGAGACCCACAAAAAAGAAGCATATAATATACACTTTAAACACATGATCAGGACGATACATATATATGAAGATTTCATATTTAACATCAAACTAGTGAATGTGACACCAACTTTTATTTTATTTTTTTAAAAAAATGTGAGGCTTAATAAGGCAACACTTAAACGCCTATTGTTGGTAATGTTAGAAGATTATTCTTTATAATCAAGAATGAATATTTGAAATCTTAAAAAAAAAAAATTTTTAAAAAAAGGGCATCTGAAAATTTTTAAATCACAAATGTAAAAGTGTTTTAAGAGATAGATTATCCTTAATTAAAGATTAATGTTCATGGGCTCGACATCTTGCCACATGGGGCCATTTACTGGTGCATCCCGTTCTACGCTTATGATCTAACAAAGTTTTTAGTAATATTATATTAAGAAATAAATAGTATAAATTTTTATGTATAATTTGATGTGATAGTATTTAATTAAGTGATTTTAAAATTTAAAAAATATAAAATTATATCATTTAATTATAAATTATCATCTTAATTTGTATATAAAAATTTATATAATTTATTCGTATGTATATATGATTTTATTCCAAAGTTTTGGTACAAGAAGCCTGGACATATAAATATGGCAAAATGGACACAATATCCCTTTATTCTAAATTGTAGGCAGAATATCATCATATATTTTAAATATTAAAATAATGGAATGTTTTGTTTTCGGATATTTAAGAATAAGAATATATCAACTTTTTTGACCCCAGAAAAATTCCATTACCATGTTATATTGAAAACATATATTTGTAAATATTGATAATGAAACAATTTTACAATTATAAAAATTTTGATTTTATATTTATTTATTTAAATGTTATACACATTTATTCTTTTATATACGTGTATTAATTAATTAGGCTCCTTAACAAAAATTCCTAGATCTATCTATCGTCGCTAAAACGTCCAAATTTTAACATATTACCCCATTTTCATACTTCAATTCCTAGTTAAAATTTTATGACCTAACACAATTAGGTAAACTTTTATTCTTATTTTATAACTACTCTATTACAACCCTGTTTTTTATTTTAGTTTTACTTGAACAAAATAGGATACTATTAATTATACCCGATTAAAATTAAAAAAAAAAATCCTAAAATTGTGGTTGTAATATAACCTAACAATTAGCAAAACTGGTAAAATAATAAAAAATTTCAAAAAAAAGTTTGAATTCGACTCTCTGTCACTTTTAGGAAACATAAACTTACCTCTAATTAAAAAGAGTTGTAGAATATTTAGATGAGATGAAGTGCGTATGCATTCCACTAGTAATAATATAGTTATCCTGAAGAGGGGCCAAAAATTTCAATCTTCGTAATTAAAGTGGGGGGTAGGGTAGGGCTATATATTGTATTCAACTTTTAATGAGGCGTGGGGGACAAATGGGACACCTTCCACATTCAATACTTTTATTTTCATAATGCAAAACTTTTGCATTCTTAATTTAATTATATCAACAAGGCATCATTGTATTGAAGGCAAGAATTTTTATCGGGTCATTATAAGTTTACAACTCACTTAATCATAATCAAATTTTACCTATAAGTGAATTTAATTTATCGATTAAGAAAATAATTATCATAAAGGTTTCATTCCGACCGACGAATTTGAGTTACTCAATTTTTTATCTTTCAAGATTTTTTTTTAAACATTTATTATAGTTAGTTTTATTATTAGAATGATTTAGTTTTTAATTCTTTTTTTTTTTTAAGATGAAATTAAAACAGGGCAACCAACCATTCTCGTTAAAAGAAAACAAGACTGAAAAGGGAAAGGTTAGATGATGAAATTTTTATCAGAATTTACCTCAAAACTATTAATGAAACAATGGCATTGAGCACTTTATTCTTTCTCCCTTTCTTTTGACTTCATTTGAAAAAATTGTAAGGACGGGATTGTGTTCCAAAAAAAACAAAGGAGTGGCATTGAGAGAGAAGATTCCAGGGAGGGATATTTAAAGAACGCAATTCAAAGATACCATGAGTTTAGAGATCAAATTTAGGTAAAAGATATTAAAATGAATCATGTAATATCATTTTTTCGAATGCGTAAAAAAAATATTACTTGCCTTTAAAGGCTAGTTTGAGTGATAAATTAGAAATTCTAAATATAAGAGTAAAAATTTAAATTTTTTCTACCAACATATTAAAATTAAAATTTTAATTTACTCGACATAATAGTTATATATCAGTTAAGCTATGATATATTAGTTAGGGAATATATAGGTGTACTATTTATATTTAAAAATTATATCTAAATTTTTATTTAAATCCTAATTTAGTTATTGCGGTAACTAAACATGCTTAGGGATTAGGATTATCCATGGTAGTTAGCCTATCAAAAGAAAGAATTTAAGATAAAATATTGTGTTTGGTTTCTTCATGAACTAAACCCATTTTCAGTTACATCACCTAGAACAAAAAGTGGCATGTCATGTATCAAGAGAAACAATATTTTAAGAGATTTAGAATCAAGATTACCCAAATAATCAAAGCTTAATTTGATTGAGGGGATAGTATAATTAATAGAAAAGATATCTATAAGCATGCTTAAGATGGGATTTCACAAAGCATTGATTGGTTGTTGGGATCTCACTTTTCCTTGGTGGATGAGACACAATACCACAAAACATATTGTATTTTTATGAGGAGATTATGCTTAGTTTTGTGAGTTTATTATTACATTTTAATCTCTTGAAAAGTTAATTGCCTCATTATCTATTCTAATCATATAAATTAAATGTTCAAGAATGCAATTATGTTAGGGAGGAAGCAGCCCACTGGGGTCAAGAAAATTGGAGAGCATGAACCATTATGATGGGCACCTAACCTACCAATCAATGCCTCTTCTTAGAACTTTAGTGGGTGGCTTTTTCAAAATGATGCAATGTATTTGATTAATCTTGCATTCAAAAAACAAATTGGGGTTTACTTCTTTTATATATGATTTTATTTATGAACTTTTTTTTTTTTTTATAGATACATATAAAAATTACGGAGAAAGAGGAAGATTACATTGAAATTTATAAAAATTTCAAATGAATAATTATGGATTTATATAATAACATATATGTGTATTGCAAAGATTTGTATTGATAAATTGTCAATTAATTTTCAATTGGTTGATTATTCATCTTCATCCATGAGATAGGAGGAGTGTGAGTATAAATTATGGTTGATTGACTCTAGTTACCGAAGAAACAATAAATTAAAAAAATATAAACTATAAAAAGAAAATAGTTATTTTTTAAATTTTAAGTAAAAAAAATTATTAGTTTTTAAATCTAAAGAAAAATATAATAAATTTTAATTTTTTAATTATTTTAACTAAATAATATTTTTATTGTTAACTCTAATAATAAAATATAATAAATAATTAAGTATTTAGATTTTCAAAACGAAGTAAAAACTTTAGGGAAAAAAAATCACTAAATGGAATAAGCCTTTTAACCTAATCTTTTAGTTTTATTTATAAAAACTTTTGATAATGTCCGAAAGCAATATATTAAGAATAAAATAAAATATTAAAAAAATATTGGTCTAGAAGCAATTAAATTTCTAAAGTTAAAAGAGTCAAAAAAGAGACAATTTGAGAAGCATCAATAAAGACTTGTCATTCTGGAAGACCAGAGATGAACGGTCAGGTTTACGGGTTTACCACGGCGGTCAACGAGTCAACCAGTTAATCATGTCGACATTGTCGGGCTATATTCCGTCAAATATCAATTGCAATAAATAAACGCCGTTATGACAATACCATGCGACGTGGACAAATTTATTGGTCGAATTTGTTACCTATTATAGACCGTTGGATCTAGCACGCGATCTCTCCTTTTCGCTTACACAATTATTACAGTAGATATGAGCGTGGTAACGCAAGATTCACCCCGACAAGTCACTGCAGGGTACAGTAAAAATATTCAGCATAGACAATAAAAATACTAAAATGAAAATAATAAATAAATAAGAAATTAATTATTTCTAGCAATCAATTTGAATTACAGTATTTTTACTTATTTTTTTATTTTTAAGATATTTTTAGATTTTTATTTGTGGATATGTTAATATTTCACTAAAAAAATACTTTTTATTTGCTTTGAGGTATTTTATTTTGGAAAAAAGTAAATAATTTTAATTTATCAATGATATAGATTTTTTTGAATTTTAAATATTATAAAATTATTTATAATATAATTTAGATACTAATAATTATGTATAACGAGTGTTAATATATAATAATATAATTTTAAATTAATAATAAAATAATACTTAATTAGATAATAATACATTTATCATTATAAAATTTGTAATTTATGTTTTAACATTGCTAATATAATGTGTTGCTTTGTAAACATTAAATTATGTATTATCTTTTTTTTATTTCATTTTTCTTTCCTTTTTTTCTTCATATTTCTATGTTTATTAATATTGTTTCAATGTTTTAAACTATTGTTTTTATACTTGAATCGGTTGTTGACTTAGGGAAGGAGTCGATTTAAGTCAATCAATGATCAGATTTTATATATATTTGGGTGACTTTGTTAGTTTTATTTTTTGTAAGAACTAAATTTAGATTTTCTTTTGTGAGAGGTCGTAAAAACCCTTGTTGCAAATCATTACTATTTTGATTTTATGTTTATTACTAATCTCCTCTTTCATAACTTTTTTTGGTATTGATCTTATTATATCTAACTCCATTTTACATTGATCTTCTTCTTGATAGTTTATTTCATACTATTTTCCTCATTTTAAATAGATGTTGTAATATTCTCACCTCTGGTAACTCTATTTTACACTTTTTGATGATTTCTACCCGCCTTAGCACACTTACTTTCAACAACTCACTCTCAATATCTTGCCTAATATTTTGGGAGCTACAATTAAGAAGACTCACCAATGGTTTTAGTTTTAATGCCCTACAAGTTTACCCATTACTTTAAGCTAGATTTTGATAATTCAATGTTAGCTTTTTCCAGGAAAAATTTTCCCCAATTTCCAGGATTTTATAATTTGGCAAAATGTGTTCACCCTCCAATCCTACCTTTGCATGTTTCCCATTGCACAAAAAGTAAAAGCTAAAGATTAACCCAAAAAAAAAAAAACCCAGAAAGAAGAGTTATGATAACAGGTCTGAATTCTGAAATGTTTGTTTGTCTGTTTGTTGTTTGATTTCTGATTTCTGCTGCTGCAATATTTGTTTTCTTTCACTTTCTCTGCCAGCTACCATGCGCCTGGGATTCGGTATCTAAATTATTATATGTAAAAGTAATAGTGAGACAAACAACACTGTATGAAAGGTCGCCGGCAATTCTCTCTTCTGCAATGTGTCGGTGCTGCATATTAGTTTTACATCAACACTGTGCTGCATATTAATTAATAAATTTTAGATTTTCTAGACTGCATTTGCATGTTTTACTTGAAAAAACTCTTGTGCAAAATCTTGAATACACAGTATTATAATAGCAAAAATGGGGTGCTGATACTTATTATTGTATTTATACGGTATATCAAAATTTATACAAATAATATACTATCTGTCTCTTTTGCTTAAAAAAGGTAAGATGAAGGTCTGGTTAGATGTTCATAAATGGCTTTTGTAAGTAGATTTGTTCATGTTATAAATCCTTTACTAGGGGTGAGAGAAGCATTTTGTTGATGTTTAATTAAAATGGGTAAAAGATAAAAGATAAAAATTTTGATATGGAAAACATACAGAATATTTTTGAACAACTGTTATTGTAAAGTATTTTTGATATTCTCAAACATACTTTTAACTGCTTTTTGTTATTTTATGTAAGAAGCACTTCGTGCTCTTGATAACATTTTCTCCTGAGAGATCACAAAGTAATCTTATCTTTCATGCTTTTTAATTTTTGTACAGTAAAGGTAAGTTTTTTGCAATCTAAAAATGAAAGTTTTCTTGTTTGGGGGTTAAATGGGTGGCATAGTTGCTACAGAAAGGCCAAGGAAGCTTCTTTTTTCTGCATTAACAAAACCAGTGCTCTCCCTTTCTCTTCTGCATATTCTGAAGCTCTTGAAATCTTCTCCTTTGTCTATATTTTGAGTGTGTTTGTTCCATTTGAGCTTAAGAACTTTGATGTCTACACCTCTAGAGCATGATTACATAGGCTTATCAGAGACTTCTTCAATGCAAAGAAGCTCTGAAAAGCTCCCTTCTTCTTCTTCTTCTTCCAACTCCTCAACTGAGCTAAACAACAACAACAACAACAACTGCAGCAACAAAAACAAAACTTGTCTCAACTTCAAGGAGACTGAGCTGAGGCTTGGCTTGCCAGGTTCTCACTCTCCGGAGAGGAAACCACCACATGGGGTGTCTCTTTTTGGGAAAGACATTGAAAACAACACTAATGGGTTCTCTGTTACCCCTTTGAAGAATATAGTGTCTGGGGCTAAAAGGGGTTTCTCTGATGCCATTGATGGATCTTCTGGCAACTGGGGACTGTCCATTAATGGTAAATCTGAAGCTGATTTGTGTAAAGGAGGTGTTCTGTATTCTCCTAGAGGTGGTGGTTTGGATGATAAAAGTAAGATCATAAAAGAGGCTGCTGGTGTTGTGCCTCTTTCTCCAAAGCCAACAGTTCAAGAGAAGAAAAATCAAGTTCCTGCTGCCAATGAGCCAAGTAGTGCTCCTGCTGCAAAGTAAGCTTGCCTAAAAAACTCCCTTTTATTTGATCGTACTGCTTTGATTTATGAAAATTTTAGTCCAATAAATCTGCTTCAGTTGAGTGTGATTAGTTCTGTTTAAATTAATCTCTAATTTTATTATACCTCTGTTTAATTACAAACTGGTGTATGCTTTTTGATATTGTTTGGTTTCCTTGTTTCTTTAATGCCGTGTGCTTGGAGTCTGTGGAAAATTTTCTTGGCTACTTATGTAATCTCTTGCAAACAAATAGTTGGGGACTTTTTTTTTTTTTAAATTTATCTATTCACATGTTCTTCTTATGTTTTTATGAATTTCCATCCATCATATGGATGCAGTAGTGAACCATTGTTTTTTTCTCTTTTTGGAAACAGGGCACAGGTGGTGGGTTGGCCACCAATCAGATCATTCAGGAAGAACACTATGGCCTCTAATTTAGCGAAGAACAGTGATGACGCCGAAGGCAAACCAGGATATGGGTGTCTCTATGTAAAAGTTAGCATGGATGGCGCTCCATATCTAAGGAAAGTTGATCTCAAACTCTACAACAATTACATGGAACTCTCAACAGCTCTTGAGAAAATGTTCAGCTGCTTTACGATTGGTATACTCCCTCCCTCAATTCTCTCATTTACATGTGCTTTCATGAATGGATAAGTTTCGGCTAAAAGTCCTCAAGCTTGGTTCCAATTAGGAATCGGCCTTGTTACTTACTATTGTTAAGATTTTGATAAGTAGCACTGGTGAATATTGACTTGAGTTTAACTGTTTATGAATGACAGTGAATTCAGGCCATTGTGATTCACATGGATTTCCAGGGCGAGATGGCCTGAGTGAAAGTCGTTTGATGGATCTTCTCCATGGTTCTGAATATGTGCTTACATATGAAGATAAGGATGCTGATTGGATGCTTGTTGGCGATGTACCTTGGGAGTGAGTATTTTTCACCGTTCATGTATTCTTCTGCAAGTCCTTGATTAAGTTCCTGGTGAAGATACAACTCTTCACCCTAGGTGGCATAGTTTCAGTTTTGAAAGCAAAAATATACAACAAAATATCATTGATCTGCCTATGTCTGATATGATTGTTGGCTATGGAAGTTTAGAATTCACTTGGCAGCCAGCTTAATCTAAATCCTCAGATCTGACATTCCGCAATAGGCTGTAAATTTTACATCTTATGCTCAGATCAAAAGCATTTCCTTATGATTCTGTAACTGTTTTTTTTTTCCTCATGCAGTATGTTCACTGACACTTGTAGAAGACTAAGAATCATGAAAGGTTCAGAGGCCATTGGACTAGGTATGTATAATCTCTGCTTCTCTTGTGACACGATGGTCTTTTGTTACTGAGTTCTGTATATTCTTTAATTACACATGTTAGTCTTCTTCAAATTGACTAAGATATCTGATTGCTTGCAGCTCCAAGGGCAATGGAGAAATGCAAGAACCGAAGCTAGTTGAAAAGGGTATAATGAAAACCAAAAAGAAAGTAATATCTGAAGATTGTTGAAGTGTTTTGAGTTCAGTTTTTCGCGCAAGAATCATATATTTTATCAAATATCAATAGTTTGATGTATTTAATTAGTCATTTTGGGGAACACTTCCTACTAGACAGAAATATAGTTGTGGGGAAATCCTCATAGTTGAGTTTGTGTTAAGTCTACTTGGTTCTCGTCTTTCTATATATTCTAGTTGATGTATAAAATGGATGTTGGTTTGCTTATTAATACCTCTCTTTCTCGCGGTAAATATTTGATAAGTGTAAAAGAAATCTTAATCCTAACAAAGCTTCAGAAGAGGAAGCTGATTGGCATTTGCTTGTTTCTTTACTTTTTTTAATTTTTTCAATTTGTCGTTTTTACTTAAAGCAAGATATAACTCACTGATGTTTTTCTTTTAATAACAAGGAAACTTTGAAACCAAATCAAAGTATAGAATTTAATTTTGAAATGTTATTAGAGGAATTGAAACTCTTATTCAGAGAATCCCTTTTCTTTGTCATACAAAACAGTACCTGCAAACCAAGAAACATTCGAAGCCTGAAGCATGGTCGAATTATATGCAAATAAATTATCTTTGATTTACATGATATTCATCAAGGAAATCTTATAAATTTTTAAGAA
This sequence comes from Mangifera indica, assembly GCF_011075055.1. NCBI lineage: Eukaryota > Viridiplantae > Streptophyta > Magnoliopsida > Sapindales > Anacardiaceae > Mangifera > Mangifera indica. The sequence continues at coordinate 7,526,187 of NC_058139.1, forward strand.
ATTGAGATTTTTATTTGCATTTTTTTAAGAAGGATTTCTGGATAATTACTCACGAGTCTTTTCAAGAAACTATACACACAGTACTAACATTACATTCTATGAACCTGAAAAATCTTATCTTTTGCAATGATAAAACAAAAACAAAAAAGTATGGGGAGTACTAATGCTAGTGAAGCCAAAATCCTTGACATGATTCTTCTTCAGATAGGCAACCAACTAAATCCCTTAAAGAAAAACACAAAATTTATGGGGTCACTAAAGCTTGCCCAAACTTCTTGATAACTATCTCTTCATATTGGTACCTTTCATCTTATGTAACACCAACTCTATAGTGACTATCAAAAGTGTTTTCATGTAACCAAAAAAGTAAGGAACTCTCAATTTATAATGCAACTAATTTTCCTCTTCCTTGCAGTTGTCCTCATCCTCACTTTCTTCACTATCTTCTTGATCTTCTGGCTTCTTATTTTCCCGCTTTTTCTTGTCGCCAACTGGTCCTGAGGGAAAAAGAGGAGCAAAGGATGGAACTTTTGAAACAATTTTACATAAAGTCTATCAGTTTTCAGATATGAATAAGGACAAGGGAGAATGGTGACTAATACAGATTCACATATGTTTGTATAAATGACATGCAAAGATTGGCATATACCATATTCGCTAAAGATGACTCCACCAGAACATAATCCTTCCTCGATCTTCATGAGTTGCAAGGTCATTCTGGGTCCAATCTCCTGAAGCTTGACAGCACTTTTTGTAGAAGCCCGATTCACTCTGCCTAGATTGCTAGCCAGAGTCACTGTTGCCGCCTCATCATCAGCCTCACTTTCTGATCCATAACTGGCCCTTCAAAAGCCACATCGAAAGAACAACGTGAGTTATATAATTAACGAAGACCATGTACAGATGCACCACTAAATCCTAAAACGGCTTGTGGAATCATGCAATTTAGCATATACACAATGCAAGGAAAAGCATTCTATATTTTTCTCTTCAAGTCTAGAAGAACAATCTGCCAAACAAAGAAATTCGAAAAACAATTTATATGTCAATGAGCATGGATACTTACTTAGTGACAAAATCACTCACATCCTGAAGACTCCTTAGATCAGGGACTTGATGGTTCTGAACAAATTTTCTAAGTCTACGCGAAACACCGACAGGCTGCAGTCTGATTGAATAATGTCTAAAGTCAATAAGCTTTGTCTCTTTATTGTAATTTAGCAACACAATTCTCTGGCAAGTAGAAAGCTTGACCTGAAACATACATAATAAATAACATTAAGCATAGGAGCAATATCCAGAGAATTCTAGCATTAGAGTTATATGGTCTAAGCACCCACAGTGTTAATATCAATGGCTGGAAAGATGTTCTGAAACATAATAGTCGTAAGCTTTAAATGTTGATCTCCAGTTCCAAAACCAGAAAGAACAATCTGCCAAACCAGCATATTCAAAAAACAATGGTTAGTGGTATGTAAACACAGAACAAAACTTCCATTACTTCTTCAGATTAATTTATGAATAAATACATAGATTCAATCCAATTATTCTTTGAGAAAGCAAACATAAGAAATAACATAAATGAACAGAAAAGATGCTAGTTAACTTGAGACTCAGGGGATCAGACCCACCATTTATAGAATTCCAATAGTAAGTAATTTACAAAAGACTTAATTGAGAAAAAGAATATTATATTTAGAGCCAGTTAAAAGGAAAAAGAAAAAGATTTAAAGTAGCTGGCTATTTTATAACAAAGAAATCTTCAGCAAGGAGACATGGATCAGACGGTAACTTCTAGTAAAAATGAGAATGTATAGATGTTAAAGGAGAAAAATTACCAGTGGAGGATTTTTGAAAAGGTCTTGAGGACATCTAGGACGCGATTGAGATTGAGCAACATCAACAGCTAATGAGTACTCATGAATTTTGAACGTAAGAGTAGGGCCCTGCGGAGTTCTTGCTACCCTCAAGTAGGGAGCAGTTTCAGTCTTTGACAATATGAGAAAATGTGTAACACCCATCGGCCCTGCAACATTCAAGAAGTCCTTGAGATTATTCCGTTTTTTCTCCTGCAGTCATACAACAGGAAAATTAGAAGAACATTTGACACTGCATATAAACCCACCAAAACTAATTAAGGATGGTCTAGGATTAAAATGATGCCATGGCTTCACTAAATTTATTGTTCGAAATTTTAATTGCCTTTATGAGTTACTTTATAATCTATTAATCTCACAGAGCATAGCCCTTTCGTGAAAAAAAGGTTTTCCCCAACAAAAACAATAATCCTTATTTATGTACATTACTCAAAATCCATCATCAAGCTTTAACAAAATGAGTTCAAGTAAATAAGAAGACACAAAGAAGTAAAGTGAAAATCTGTAAACAAATAAAGCTTTACCTTAAGCTTGAGAGCAGTATATGGAAGCATCAACTTTCTTAAGTCCAACTCAAGCTGCTTGAGAGGACCAGGCAATTTCCCTCGGGAAAACACAAAACTCTTTGGGATCTTATCCCCTGTGATGTGATCCACGCTAGGCTGCTTCTTCTTCCCAATTGGCTTCACAATTGCCTTTTTATTCTTCTATTTTAATAAAGATAATGATCAGAAAACTATGCAAAGCCACTAACGTCAACATTAACCAAACTATTTCAAAGTGCTTTTATCAAAAAGATTATTTCACTAAAAATAGCATTCAAAAGAAGCTCATATGCTAGATTTTTTTCAGAGAAATACCACTAAATAACATAATATTCAGATTTTATTTTCATTTTTTTTTCTCAGGAGGAGGTTGTTCACTCACATTCCTAAAACGAGCCATGGCTTCGTAGGAAACTGAATATAGAGTCTTCCTCGATCAAAGCTTCAAAATGTCCCGATTAATTACTTCTTGAATGCTAAAATAATATTAAAACAACATAATTAGAACACGACGATAATTCTAGTATTCATCGTGTAATAAACACAATTAAGCAGTCCGAAAGGGCTATTTCGAATGAATAAATTAGAAAATACTTTAAAGGTGGTGATTTGCGGCGGCGGCGACGACGACTACGGGGGGGTTGATTGGTGCAAGCGGCAACTGAACGAAGTTGCAGAAGACAAAGAAAGAATTAGGGTTTAAGGGATATGATTCGGTGTGGAAAGAAGTATGGGTTTGACTTTAGATAACCCACTAGAATTTTGCCACGTATTAGACTTAAGCTCAAATAGTTTACACCCTTGGAAGAAAGTAGAAAAAATAATTAAAATATGTTAATTTTATTGAGGTTGAAACATATTTAATAAAATAATAAAAAATAATATAAATAATAAAAAAGAAATTATTATCATAATTTTTCATAATTGCTAACCAAACAAACACCCCATCAAGATATTCATTAATTATAAAATTGTTGTATGATGTTAATAAATGAAGAAGGATGTAAGAAAGCTTGATTTACGAATTGTTACACGTAACTTTGCCTCAATTCAAACATCTTTTTATGCTTAAAAATTGCTTACAACTCTAAAGCTGGGTGGTTGTAAGATACAGCAGCCCTCTGGCTATGATACTACAGTGTTTAAAGTCTCTCAAAAGTCTGACTCTATACAAAATCTGCATACATGAGCAGATGGTTCAAATGTTTAATAGTGAATGCCCTTTACATGAAGACTTGTCGTTTTCCTATTGTTGGGATTTCAAGCATTTATATGTCTAAACCTCTCAAAAAAAAAAAAAAAAAAAAAATTGAGGGTTAATCTGATATCAAAATTTCCCTTGTTTGAGGTTTTGTTTGTAAGAGTAGGTTCCGTGAAAGGGTTATGATTTCCAGTGATAGGATGAAGAACTTGGAACTTGATTGTTGTTATAGTTTGCAGGGGATTCATTTTGATACACCAAGTTTGCTCTTTGATGCCAAAACATTAATGAAGAGAGATGACTATGCACAATTATGGAAGGGATAACTAAGATTTCCATAAATTTCATGGATTTGAATATTAAAATATTGTTTAGCTTTGCTACATTTTCTTATCATTTTAAACTGCTTATTGCTAGCTCTGATTTAGTAAGATTTTTTCAATTCGGACCAATAGGATATGTATCATTAGCGTTCATAAATGATAGATGAAAATTTTAAGTGCTATAATTAAGTTAGAATCAGTGGCTATGATTGGGTAAATTGAATGAACAATAGAAACAATAACTGATAGCAACAGTTCTGAGCAGCTAGCTATGAGTAACCAAAATATACGGATATTAACAAACCTGAATTTTCGATGAAGTGGAAAACTATAAAAAACATCCTCATCTATTGCTCATGGTTCTATGATTCTTGTTCAGAAATTTGAAGATACACCATCTGGGTATAGCCATTAAATACAGAGTTCTCAAGCCTACCTAAACCAAGTCGCTGAAATAAACCAAAGCGGCCATCTTCAACGATTGGACTGGATGCACGAGCAGGATCATATCGTGTTTGGTGAGTAAGAGAAGGACCAGCCACTGGAGGGAGCTCCCAGTAAACATCTAAGATTGATTCAATAAATCGGCTGTTCTGAAAATGCTCCATATAGGAGATGGGCTTGTTGCTGTGGTTGAAGTTATCTCGCATCTCCCCTCTAACACCCCACCAAGTTTCATCTGGTCCACATAATTCTTCTACATCCACTGCCTTCTCCCAGAAGTTCTTCCTTCTTGATCTAATCCTTGCTTCGTCACTATCTCTAAAGCAGCTATGGCCACCTCCTGAATCAAAAACATGAAAGGTGGACCAAATTATTACATTACTTGAAAACTAACAATGTCCTTGCAGATGTAAGATTATATGGAACCAAATTCTTATCCAGTTAATATGTTTGTAAACAGCAAGAAGGAATCATTAGGAACTGCGAAGCAGAGAAACAAATAAATTAAAATCACTAAATATGTCTTAGTTGGATACTGTTGAGATCTCATATGATGGTAAAAGATAGAAAGAGAGATAAGCCCCAGTTTGAACAAGGAGGAAAAAGGGGCATGGCAATTCTATTACAATGTTGATGTCAAGGATTTGAAGGCACTTCAGACAAGGGAAAGCCAAGTAAAAATATAGGGCGCTATTCAGAAAGGACAAATAACACAGGCTTAAATTAAGACATAAGGGTAGAAACAGCAGCAAAAAAAGCAAAATCAGCCTATGTGATTCTTATTACAGAATCCAGGCATTCATGAGCAACTCATTAAATATTAAATAAGAAAGCAATAGCTTGCACCTTTTATATAAAACTGATCACATATCTGCCTCAAAGAATAATGGTCTCCAGTTCCAGTATCATAATTATCCTCAAAAACAAGATGCTGAAAGCCAACCTTCAGTGCCTGCTTTACTCTTCCATGAAAGGATGAATTTAGAGAAATCAGCATTAAGCAAACTACAAGCCCAATAGTATATAATAAGGAACAAAAAGTCTTTGTACAATCAAAATCAATGAGACTGTTAGTACCTTTTCAATTCATTTTGATGGTCATCAAAAAATATTAGGACTCGGCTGAGATTGGTTATACCATGCTGCTTCATCACACTCCCCCAATTTACACTACCAAAATCCACAAACTGTTTTCCAGCAAAATATGTGCAGTTTCCATCAACATAAGCAGGTCCCTTTCTTAGATACTTTGCAGGATGCCGGGGTGAAAGTGAAATGATTTTAGTTTCTGGCATTGCTTGTCGCAAAACCCAAGTTGAATGCCCCTTGAAAGCACCACTCTCGATCATTAGATCAGGTTTCAGCCATCGAGTAATGAACCAAAGCCCAAAGCTATGGTCAAAACCCATCCCATACATGTTGTTCTTAATTGGACGACTTTCATATATTGGTACAAACTCTTCCAAACCCTTGAGTAAATCCTTGGATGTCCATTCAACTGTCTTTCCCTGTTTCGATCTGCCTTTTGACAAGGACAAAAATTAAACAACATAGACCATAAGCAATTAAACACAGCATGCTCAAATTCAAACTCTGACAACATCAACTGATTAATTCAAACAGATTAAGACTTTTACTCGTTAAGTTTATATTCAACACAACTGAATCCCACATTTCATGTGAAAGCAAAAATCAGGTAGATAGCAGAAATTAAGAAAAACAAAGAAGCAAAAGAAAATTTCCAACTGGCACAAAAGAGTTCAAGACAATGGAGACACATTTAGCTGAACTTTAAAGATGATTGTAAATTAAAATGGTCTAAAGTTCAATAGACGATACCAAATTATATCCAGATCTAGTTCAGAAAACCATACACCATCTTATATCATGAATTTAGAATGTGAAAGAACAAAAATGAAAAACCACTGATCTACTTTTTTTGGCTGAAAAATTAAAGTACAAGATGAACTTAAACCAAATCCATAGACAGCTTCAAGATCTATGCATAAAATTATACAAGTAAATCTGCCAACCCCACATTCCCACTCACATTACCATTACAAACACCAGATAAAATCCCAGCCATAGAGATTTGAAATTAAACTAATAAACCGACAATGCATTTGGACACCTTAAAAATACCAAAACGCCAGATTACACTACACAAATATGAACCATCTTGAAATCTCAACACATTCATATTAAAAATTACAATGAATGCCGAAATATCCAAAAATAAAAAAAAGTGCCATTTAACTCCCATTATCAATCTAACATTAATTGCAACTTTAGAACTCTTAAGATGACAAAAAGTCATATCTTCGGCCCTGTGTGATCCATTATCAAATCAATTTAACAACAAACAAAATTTAAAACAAATGGCTACTTAAAGGAACCTAGACCTCTCTATATAATAGCCAACATTACTTAAAATTTTATAGTTTACACAATATTAACGGACGATAAAGCCATCTCTCAACATCCCAGTTTAAATAAGCCCATAAAATTCACAATCAAATCAAAATATCAACAACTAAATATTAGAACCACAAGAAAAATTAAATCAAAATCGTACTAAATTCAATTAACCCAGATCTGAAATCACACTAAAATCAAATTAAAAGTGATAGAGACAGACTTACACCAGGGAACGCCAAGATATCCGAAATCGGATTCCAACTCATCGGGTCGAAAGAGCCCGGGTCCGCCCCGAGAACGCGGATCGTACAGCGAAACACAAACAAGGCCACGAGAGTAGTGAAAGATCAAGGAGGCGACGAAGAGGAAGACGAGAAGAGAGAGGATGAGAGAGGGCGACACATTACCGATTCGTGAGAGGTACTTCGAGGCTAACAAGGAAAAGTGTTGGCGTTTGGTCTTGGAGTCGTCGACAGCTTCGAATGCGGCGTCGGAGGGTGAAGCGGCTAGGGTCTCCGTGTCAGCGGCGGGACGGCGGGAGGAGACGGAGCGGTCGTGCATTGTGGCGGTGGCGGTAGAATTGGGAGAGTGAGGGTGACGGAGTGTGGTGCTTGTGCTCATAGTTTGCGTGAGAGGGATTGTGGGAATGAGCAAGGCTGGGGTTTTGCACAAATATAAAAAAAATAATTATTTTTTTGGTTTTCTATTACTTATTTTTAATTCTTATTAATAAAAAGTAGAGATGACAAATGAGGGTCTTTTTGCAGTTTTTCAAACAGTATGGATCATTTGATCACATGGTGGGGGATAAGAATAAGATTTCAGAACGCTTGGTGTGGTTTTCAAACTCTGGACAAGGCCGCGTGTCAGAGGTTTTTGGTTATTCTTTACCGCTCATGGTGGTGGGGGTTTTGTATTATGTTCCAATCAGAATGATACAATATATTGTATCTTATATAAAAAAAATTTAATTTTTTTGTATCATATATCAAATATTATATTATATTATATGATATAATTTATAAATTAAAATATTAATAAAATAATAAAAATTATAATTAATATGTCATTATTTTAAAAAATATTATAAATACCTTTAAAATTTAAAATTTTTTTATATATATTTATATTATATCATCTTTTTATCTAAAAATGTATATTAATCTGTATTAATAAAATATATCATATCATACGATATATCTACTATATTATATTGATTTAACATATCTTAAAATATGTATTTTTTTATCATATTATATCATAAAATAAGTAAAATATACTATATAATAGTGATAATAATTATGGTCGCCACAAGTTCTTCAAAAGAGCAACCTTCCTTAAATACATCGGCATTTTGTCTTGTCTGTTAATTGTAGTAAATAGTGGAAGATATAAAATTTAAACGATTTCATTTGGTTAATGATATCATAGTGGTGTTGTTTTATGTTAATACTGGGTTTATCTTATTTGGGAGGATTTAAGGAGAGTGAATGGTGAGGGAAGGATCCTAGTTTTGACAATTAAGGCCTAAATTATTAATGAAGCTAAAGATTTTGGTAAGGTATTTTATGACCCAACTGCAGTAGCTCTCATCATAAATAAATTTCATTTCTAGAGAACGGAGGAGATGGAGATCAAACTTCCCCTACTTAATTTTGCTCCATAAATGATTCAATAACACCCACTTGTTATTCTAGAATTTACCAAAGAAAAACTCTACATATAAATGTGATTACACAAAAATGGACAGAAGTTGGAGTTTCATCAGTTTCTTGGTGGAGTCGGTAATGAAAGTTGCTCTTTCATAACTCCATTAATGCGCTTGAACATCTATTATCCCACTTTCTGATCTATACCCTTTTCTGAATTCATTAATTTTCGTTGTCCCACTTTGGATTTTCCCATCTGCCTACACTTTTGCCATAAAATGGGCTGCATATAATCAACCTAGGTGTACATATGACGACATTCAGCTGAAATAGTGAACACATCAAAGTAGCCATTGGGTTGCAAGACCGGCTGGGGAGAAATTTAGTTTATGCTTAATGTTGCAGAAGAAAGTTGTACAGTATTGTAGCTAAACTGTGTATTATAAGGAGTCAATGAAACTAGAATGGACAAATAATTGAGAGCATCTTCAGATGAAAGCTACAAATTGTTCCCAACTGAAAGAACTAAATGAATCATTGCATGTCTACATTACAGAGCTCTGCTAAGATCACAAACTTCATTTCTAGGCAATGGTTTTCTTCTAATGATAATCTTATCGCCGGTGCATTTGGAGACCATGACGGGGATTTTCATTAGCATAATGATGATCTTTCTTCAACAAACGATAAATGGTGTAGCATACTATACGTAAACCAACAAGAATTGCTATAATCACCAGAGTTGAAATAATATAGTCTTTAAGAGAATGAGAACGTTTGCACTCAATGAAAACCCCTAGACACACCATGGTTAAGCATCAACAACTTCAGTCATAAATGGAGAGGGATATAAGAATTCTCTTTGGTTCCTTGTTTATTTTACAAGTTTCTTCTTGTACTCTAGATAATCATGCTAACTTTAATTTTTATCTTTTCTAATCGTTTCTTCAGCAAGTATGACATAAAAATAATTCCTAGCTAGAATATATCTTAGTGCTTATGAAATTGTTTTTGCATGATGAATAACAAAATCAAATTATATCCTTGCTTATGGAGAGGGATATAAGAATTCTCTTTGGTTCCTTGTTTATTTTACAAGTTTCTTCTTGTATTCCAAATAATCATGCTAACTTTAATTCTTGTCTTTTCTGATCGTTTCTTCAGCAAGTATAGCATAAAAATAATTCCTAGCTAGAATATATTTTAGTACTTATGAAATTGCTTTTGCATGATGAATAACAAAATCAAATTATATCCTTACTTTATGCAGAAGAAGATCAGCATTTGCACATGACTGATCTCTTGGATTTTGGAGCTTTGTTGCTGTAAAGCTCATCACAGTCAGATTCAGCAAGAGCTGCAAAATGGACCATTCAAAGATTTGATTACTTTTCTCAGTCATGGAACTTAAACGAACTGCAGAAGAGTAGCATTGTTCATAAAAAGTACCATTTAATTAAGACCTATCACCACAGCAAGAAAATGCAGAAATTGGTGGGTTAGGATTGCCTCACTTGCCAATTGAGGTTATAAAAACCTTATTTTGAAGTAGCCATACCATAGAAATATCTCTTTGGGCTCAGCCCACAAAAAAGAGAGCAAACAAGAAATCTAGAAAGCATTATCCTTGTCGTGGGAGACTTAACCTGTGTTTCACATGCCTGAATTTAACCACCACCGAATTAATTTTAATTATATATTAAACTACAAATAGTTAAATGAGTCCAAAATAGTCCCAAATGCTTTGACCAAAAGCGATAATCACTCATTCTCAAGCTAAACAATGGAAGCACCATGATGAACTTGGACCTTGCATTAATTATTAAACAAACTGGTCCCAGTTGCACATCTTGCTTTCTTATTTATAAAAGAAATGTCATTGTTCAACAAGGGACAAAATGAATGGCAGCAAACACTAAGAATTATTTGCGACAACCAAATACCTTAATGTGTGACAATAATGTTGTATCATACCAACACTCTCTCATATCTTTTAGCATATACAACACACACATCAAATCACTCCTCTTACCTCACCTAATTTCAATGCTTTTTAAGTAGTTTGTTTATGGTCATGTTCAAGACAAGAGGCAAACCAAAGTTAGGTAAATGTAAAGTGCTTCAAGAGTGAACCTTAAATTAAGGGAAATGAAAATATATTGAAGATTGTAAGCACAATGGCTTGTGAGAAGGTAGCTCTAAAAATATGGAGTAGGGCAAAACATGTGATGCTCAATTTTCATGAAATGAACACTAGACCAACTATTATCATTCAAAATGATAAATTCTAGATTTCTTTTAATCGTGGAGTGATACATTGCTATATATTTTTAATAAAACTAAGCATACACTCTAAATATACAAAATGAATATACATATAATTAAAATTAGATTTGAATCAAGTCAAGTTCGCTTTAACTCGAGTTCAGCTCGCTTCAATGGAGCCAAGCTTGAGCTCAAGTTCACTGAGTTTGTTTCAAAGGATCTAAGCAAGAGTTTGAGATAGTTAAGCTCGAATCGAATTTTGAATTTGAATTGATACTAAAATGATAGCGTTTTGATGTATATTGGTTAAAACAACATCGTTTTAATTAATTTATATCAAATTTTTTAGGCTTACAAGTTTTACAAATAAAACACTTCTAAAGCTTGAGTTTGAAAATATTGAACTATCAGGCTTGAGATCGAGTTTAAAAAAAATCAGTTTGAATCTAATCTTACAGATAATATGTCATCATATGATTAAATTATTTTAAATTAAGGATAAAGTAACACATAATTAAATGATTATATATCATCTATGTACCTATTTTATATACTCAAAATATGTATACGTAATATCACTAACATTATAATATTGAGATTTACTTGAATTAGGTAGGTTTAATAACATGATTTAAACTAAATTATAAGTGTAACCATTGAAATTTGAAGTGTTCTTGGTAAACTTATCTCAAAAAAATAAATAAATCAAATCCCATTTAAAATTAGCCAACAAACAGCCCATAAATTGCTCAACATTCCTTGTTAAGTTGTTATCATCTAAAATTAGGCGGCCACCCACCTCCCTAATAATTCAGTAAACTGAACTGAAACCCAAACCAATCTTATCCGCACAAATTTCAAATCTAAAGGTCGGCGCTATGAGTGGCCCAAAATGATTCATCACAGTTTGGCATGATAATTTAGGTCTTCACAAATGGACCCATCACTCTCACATTGCTCACATGGGATTGTCATTGATGAGCATCCAGACATTTCCATTAAAGCTTGCTTGTGACAGCTACAACGAGCTTGATTTGATTGAACTTGCATTGCATTGACGAATATACTTTACCTCTCTTCCTTTATTCCTTTTCTATCCTACTTATGCATGAGTTTATATGATGTAACTTCCATAATAAAAGGATACATCCATGACTCTGGGATCTCTCATGCACTTTCAAAATAAATAACTATGTATTATGATCCTCATGACCATATTTAATATACACCACCTTATCCTAAAAACCATATAATAAAATTATCTTTATGGTATCTCTCTCTATATATTTGTGTGTGTGACATAGCCAAGCCATTTGTGCTCTACCTCTACAAAATTTTCCCTTCTTCATCGTCTTTCTGAATCTCTATCCATCATCAATGGCCATCGCCTTTGGACGCTTTGATGATTCCTTCAGTTTAGGCTCTGTCAAAGCCTATCTCGCTGAGTTTATCTCAACCCTGCTCTTTGTTTTTGCCGGCGTTGGCTCTGTTATCGCTTACAGTAATTAACTTAATTAATTCTGCCTTCTTTCTTCTTCTGCGTGCATGATTTTCTAAACCTAGATTGAAGTTTCTGGTTTTGTTTTCTAATCTTTTAATTTTTGTGTGTGTGTGATTGGGGTGATAGACAAGTTGACATCAGATGCGGCTCTTGATCCTGAAGGGTTAGTTGCGATTGCTATCTGCCATGGCTTTGCTCTCTTTGTTGCAGTCTCAGTTGGCGCCAACATCTCTGGTGGCCATGTCAACCCAGCTGTCACCTTCGGATTGGCTCTCGGCGGCCAAATCACCATCCTCACTGGCATCTTCTACTGGATTGCTCAGCTTCTCGGGTCCATTGTTGCCTGCTACCTCCTCAAAGCCGTCACAGGTGGCCTGGTATGCTTCAAAATCTCACTGACAGGACACGTGTCAAATACCAAAACTAGCTTCACGAGTTTCCATCAACTAGGTCTACGATTCTGTTAGTTATAAATGAAATGACAAAAACGACCTCCTATCACAATATAAAAATTCATAACCCTTAATTATAATAATAATACTATACATTAGAGATGATTAAGTAATAATCAACTTGGATTTTTTTACTTCTTTTGCAGCCGGTTCCCATCCACAGTGTGGCAGCAGGAGTTGGAGCCATAGAAGGAGTAGTAATGGAGATCATCATCACATTTGCTCTAGTTTACACCGTTTATGCCACCGCAGCTGACCCCAAGAAGGGTTCATTGGGCACAATTGCACCCATTGCCATAGGTTTTATTGTTGGTGCCAACATCTTGGCCGCTGGGCCCTTCTCCGGTGGGTCGATGAACCCAGCCCGCTCCTTCGGGCCTGCAGTGGCCAGCGGCGACTTCCATGACAACTGGATCTATTGGGCTGGGCCTCTCATCGGCGGTGGGCTAGCTGGGCTGATCTATGGCAATGTGTTCATGCAATCCGAACATGTGCCATTGTCCAATGATTTCTAAGTTGGTTTGACTGTTTTTGTAATAAAGGAAAGAAATGCAAGCTTTTGGCTTTCTTTCTTTTTCTTTTATTTTAACATTGTTTTTTTCTTATTGTAAAGTGCTGTTGAGGTCCATTATTTGCTTAAATTATTGTGAGAATGGATTGAATTGGAGATATCTATGCCACTTTTCTTATCTTGTCTCTATATACTTGTTTGTTTGTTTATTTTTTATGCATAGGATAACCTTTTTATATTGAATTAATATTTAATGGTGAAAAATTAATTTAAAAATAATAAAGCTAGGTGATTTATTATTGACGTCTAATATTAAAAAGCAAAATTTTAGTTAGACTTTTTCCCCACATATGATTGATATGATAGCACACACTTGGTAATCTTTTATTTAATTGACGTTAAAATAATAAAATAATTTACATAACAATAAGAAATTAAAAAATACCCTTTTTTTTTTAGTAAGAATCCAAATTTTGAAAAAAAAAATTAAGATTCATAATATAAGTAACTTACTCAATCTGTTAATATGAGACAAATTCAAGACATTGATGTCCTAACAATGTTTATAATAATACTTTAATGGGATGTTTGCATTTATTATTTCAAATATATATATATATATATATATATATATATATATAGTAGAAGAACAATGTCCTTGCTCGCATACAACGGTCATTCCAAACGTTGTAGAGAGTAGAATGACCATTCTATAGATTTTGTTATTACTTATTCTAAAATCATTGTAATCATTCCACAGAGGAACGAAATTATTCCAGTGATGTCAATTCATGAGAAGTAGGAAGGATAAGGAGAACGAGTTTCGAACGTTCTGGCACAGAAGAAAATGCACAAGGTGTAGAGAAATGCAAGCAACTAACATGAATGAGGAAGAATGACAGGAAGAGGAAGTTGTCGCCTTCGCTATTATTTTGATTTGTTTGATGTTGTCGGATTCGCAGAAGCCAACATCAACTTCAAAATCTCAAAGGCCGGCTGGAGATAAACACTAAGCAATCGATATTCACCTTCAGTCAACCGCAAGGCCTTCATTGCATTTCATTAATATTTATTCTAACTCTTTTGCCTCGACGTTTACGCTTCTCACTCCATTTCTACTCTTTTCTCTTCAACTCTTTCATCTTCCTCTTCTTTTTCACTCTTCTTCTTCCATGGTGTCCTGCTTCTCTCTCTGCAACTTCCCCCACTTTAACTACTCGTAAGCTCCCTCTTTTTCTCTATTGATGTTTTTGCAACACCAGTTTAACGTAATTATTTTTATGTTGCTTGTGAAGATTTTGTTTCTTAGTATGCATAAGTTTAGTTGATTTGGTTTGTGGCAATCTCAATTTTGATTATTTAATTGCTTAGAAATGAGGGTAGCGACTGATTGTATTTGAACAGACAAGTCTTGAACTCAGATGGGGGAGTTTATTTCTAGATTGGTGTAATTGTAAAATTCTCATTTTCATTTATGGATATTTCAGTTGTAGTGGAAAATCTTATCAGGGCTTTCTTTGAGTTATGTATGGTTAAGAGTTAAGAGATAAAGTTTAATTTTTGAAAAAAAGCATTCAAGTATTGGAAGAAAAAGTTTACTCTTTTTTCTGGTTATTCCTTGGAAATTAATTTATTTTTTATGTTACGGATTCTCCCATTATAGAAGTTTGTCATTGGATTGGTTGCATTCGGTTATTGCAGACAATGTTTTGGGTTAGATACCAGGCGAACAATAAACATGAATGCATTCTACTCATCAAAGAGTAACCTTTCACATGATTTTTTAATGAAGTGCCATAGTTCTGCAAGTCGTGTATCGTTGAGGGCATTAATTTCTACCTCTGCTTCAAAGCAAACCAGTAGTGAGAATGTGGTTCCTACGGCTAAAACTGAAGGTCATGAAATGGAATTTAGTCGGGTGAATTGCCTTGTTTGGCTATTGCATGAATCCGCCAGGAGCTTTTCGCTTGCTGTTGAGTCACTTGGATTGGCCAGAAGCGGTACTGAGCTTGCAATGGCTTGGAATGGGAAGGATGTGAACGAATGGCGTAAACGTATTGCTTATAGAGTATGCACACACTATTGCCAGATTAACATGTTTTTTTTTTACCAGAAACATGGTCCCAAGAATTATATATGTTTATGTAACTGATTTTGATATTTTCACTTGAATGATTCAGACTCGTAATAATAATGGATGCGTACAATGGCATGTTTCTGCTCATACTTTAATTATTTTCCTTGAACAAATATTACGGTGAATTCTAAGTTGAGTGGGGATGGAACATTCTTTGTGAATTATTAGAAGACATGAGAAAATGAACAAGAATCTTTGACTCGTATGGCTCTTCAGGTAGCAATTTATGCTTTGTTAAAAGTGGCCATTGAAGTGGAGATGTTGCTCTCTCATTATCGTCACAACAATGCAGCTCCTGTTAATGACATGTAAGTGCTTAAACACCACCACCAGAGAAAGATTAAATTTTTGAAACATCTTTACATGATTTTCAGAGTTGGTGTTCACTGTGCTATGAAATATTGATTCTACTGCTCAGATTTAAATAAAAATCATGAGAGTACACCAGGTCAATTGTTCTATGTCTTGAGTTTCATTATGCATTTATTGAAATGTCAATAAGATATGACATATATTTTCCAGCTTGGCCCCTGAGATAAATGCTATGGGAGAGTACATTGAAAGTCAATTGAGCATAAGGCATTCAGAATTGGTACAATGGTTTAGAATAGTGGAATTACCTCGTATTGAAGGATTTTTCAGTTCTCTATTAAAGAAGTGGTCTGTGGAATATGCAGGAAGGTTTGCTCAAAAACTTTTTCTTTTAGCATATGATTTATTGCTCCTAAATGCTGAACTCCTTTCCTATCAACAACATATGTTTGCATTGATATTCAAATAATTTATTGTTGTGCATGTGAGCTTATTTTCATTCTAGTGTATATCTTTTATTATATAATAGTAAGACTTTAATCTGAACACAAAAAATTTCAGTGGTGTTGCAGGGATTATTTTGGCGATAAGCTGCTGCGCTGCAGTAGGCAAACTGGGTCCTGAGCGCATTTCCTATCCCACATTTAGAATCTCAATTGAAGATGTATCAGTAGAGCTAATGAATATTTCATGTAGTTTTGTATCAGTGGACAGGCTGCATCACTTAGCAACTGAGGCCGGAATTGAACCTGACTTGCTATCTCACTTTGGTAAAAAGGTTTTTCTGGACAAAAACACTGAGGAACTTGAATTTTGGATTGGAGTAGCTCATAAGAAGCTGTCAGTTGCATTCTACAGAGAAGGCTTGCTTTGTGGGACCAAAAATTTACATGAAAAGGTTGGTTCTATATTCTTTACCCCCTAAATTTTGATCATCCTATATAATTAAGTATGTCTAAAGAATTATTTCTTATATTCCAAAACATAAGGACCTTGCTCAATGTTCCTGGTCAATTTGGTCTCCATTTTTCATGCATTTAGAATTTCTTGCTCGCATTGTTACATATGTTTACCAAAATTTGTGAGGTTGAATTTAGCCAAAAACTTTGATAGGTTCAGACAGATAGTTTGGCTACATTAGGACTTTTTGCATATCTGGGAAGGATGACTAGATTACTCTTATCAAGTAAAGGCATAAAGGATGTTGATGAGATGGTTAAGGACTTCCTCAGGTAAAATTTCCTCATACTTGGTTGGATCTAGATGTTTCAGCATATCAATATAATACAGATAAATAAGAGTTCAAATAATACTTTGCCTGAAGCTATCTGGAGTGTGGCATTCTTTTCATTTACCCAGACTTTTCTTCCATATCAGTGTATCAACAATTCATGGAGGTCAGTTCCTACAAATTTTGTCGAACTTGCATGATGTGAATCATCTTAAACTGCAAAAAAATTATCCTTACAGATAGTATCTGAGGAAATTGGCTGGCTTGACTTTTATGCTGCATTTCCTTCCTCGTGCCGTCGAGAGAGAAGGTTCAAGCATCATGCTATTCAAGCGGAGAAAGAAATTATTCTATCATATGTTTTCTCTGTTTGCTATGATGTGTTCTCCGGGTTTGCTCACTTCAATCGTTCTACTCAACAAACCTTAGATTCATATTCGCTAGCCTTCTTACTCCAAAGGTAGCGAGAAATATCTTCACTTTCATTAGATTGTCCTATTTTTTATGTGTAAAAAGTTTTTAATCGACTTCTACGATATGTTGGTGCTGTTAAATTTTCAGCCAAAGTCTGCTTACCATTTGTCTAGATGACTACTGGGCTGCATTTGATCGATCAAGGTGTGTTAAGGGTCTATAACTGTGTTTTCTGTGATAATTTATCCTGAATGAAAACAATGAGAGAAATGTATTTTAATTGCACTTGCGTTAATGTTCTGCAGTAATGGGCTGCTAAAGATTGCAGAAACAGGTCCCTCTGACCACATGCCTTCAGTTGGAACTAAAGGCACAACCAAGCTCTCTGCTCCACTTGAGGAAAAACAAAAGCACAATGAGTTGCTGACACACAGAAATATTGAGAATAAATCTCAACATCCATTGAATGTGAAAAAGGTATGGCTTCTGAATTATAACTCTTCAGGTGGGTTAGTGTTATATTAAGTTTCACCCAACCAGGCTCCTGACCATGTGGCGGTGTGTTAAAAGGGAAAATTAGAGTAACAGCAATTGGATTAGAACGGTGCCTCAAGGTATTTGGTGGACTCTTTTGTTTTCTCATAATGAGTTTGCAATTCCAGGCCAGGAGCTCAGCTGGGGCAGGTGCAATAGACTTTATGCAGGAAACCAGCAGTGGCAAAAGCAATGCAATGCAGGAGAGCTTAATACAGAAATACAGCATCAAGGTGATGTCAACTAGCTTAATAAGGATGTTGATTCCCTGCTTTTACTCAACAGGCAGAATTGTTATAAAATCTGACATTCAATTGACACTACACCAAACTGAATTGTGGAATAGGATGTATGGTTGGGTACTCAATTACTCCTTTTTGACATATCGATGTCTCTAGAGTTACTCCTGAAGCGGTTGTGTGGTTACAAGGTTACAATGAGAGAACGGAAGAAGTTGAAAAGAACCCTAAATGACATTGTTACACTCATCCCAATTACGATTATAATGCTACTTCCTGTAAGCTCTCATTTTATCCTCAAAACACATTTTATGCACATGAAGCACATAAAATGAAGATGCAAAGTTTGTAGAAGTAGCGTTAAAATTTTCTAGAGAGTTGACTGCATCTTCTTGTCCTACCTGTATCTAGGTATCAGCTGTAGGCCAGGCTGCAATGCTAGCAGCTATCAATAAGTATATGCCATCTATGGTAAATCTTGTTTTCTCTTCCACATATAAAGTTCTTTTCTTTCCCTCTCTATTTCTTTCTAATCTTTTTTTTTTTTTTAAACTATTGCTAGATCCCTTCTCCATATTCTTCTGAGCGGCTGAATGTTGTGAAACAATTAGAGAGAATTAAGAAGATGGAAGTTCAGTCATGGGGAAACCTGGAAGATCCTTCCACAATGTCTTAAGTGATTGTTCATACTAACCCTGTTGTCTGACAATTTTGTGCAATAGCTTCGTATTCTTTGCTATATGTACAAAATCTTGAAAAGTTCTTCACTTCACCTTCAAATTTTGCATATATTTTGATGCATAGATATACACAACGCCAAGAATCATTATGGAACTCTCTGTATTTACAGCTTGTCAAAGTTATTCTTGTTCATCAACACTTTGATTCAAATGAATTTGGAGATTCACTTATGATAAATGGATGTTGAGTCTCTAGCTTCAACCATATTGCACAAATAAATTCCTTTGGATAACAAATTTAGGGAACACCTATAAGAAATTGATCTATAGGTTCTGCAAGCTTGAGCTTTTTATGCAAAAATTTGGGCTGTTACGAACTCTTTTTATTGCTGAAGAATTTTCTTCTCATGTTGATGAATGGATTGGATTAAGTATTGACAAAGAGGTAGAAGAGCTACATTTATGTTTGAGCATAGTTAGTGATCCAGTAATGTACACTTTGCCTCAAAAAATCTTTTCTGCTTAGTTGATGACTACTTTCAAGCTAGTTGAATGTAAGTTGGTGAGTCTTGAAAATGCTTTAAAAAGCGAAGAGATAATCAAGAGGCTTACTAGTGAATGCCCTCGACATGAAAATTTGGTGTTCTCCCTTCGTTTGGGTTTCAGGCTCTTTTGTGTCTCAAAAGCTCTCAGAGTCAGATTATGGAAGTTCATATTTATAATATTATAAGTTCAAATTTGCTGCTCCATTAAGAGTTATGGAAGGCCAAAACGGCAATTAGGAAAGTTAGAATTTGGCGATGCCACTCGTAAAGATGAAGAGTTTCATTGCTTTATCTCAGGTTTTCCCTTCCTTTAAGATTTGTCTTTGAAATAGTGTTATTTGCTTGAAGGGATTAAGATTTCAAGTAAAGGAATTTCCAGGGAATTGGGGAATAGAAAAATGGAGTGTTAAAGTTCTGGTCACATCAAGTGTTGGCGACATTTTTTTTTAAGGATTCAATTTAATTGATGGTTCCTCGGAATTCTGCAGACATTTTTTTATGTTTTCCAAGAGGCTTGGTTTTGGACATGCCCAGTGTCTGTCTTTATCTTAAAAGACGACTTCCGATTACTTAAAATTGCTAATTTAACCTTTGCTAGTGTTAAATTTTACGGAATTTCAGAAAAAAAAATTGGTGCTAAATTGGTAATTTCTCCTTTTTTTTTGGAACTATAATATGTGAATCAAGGACAAATTTAATCGCATCAAATATTAACCAAAAAAATGACGACATCACAATTGAAAATAGAGGAATTTGTTAACGTGCGCTGGGAGGACCGACCAAACTCTCAAACTTAGGGCACAAACGACACGTCGGTGACTCACCCCGCAACGAAACTCACCTGTCTTTGATTCCCAAGACTGTCTATCACTTCGCCTCTAGATTCACCTCTCTTTCTCTCTAACCGAACAAACAAACCCTGATTTCAAGTTTTCAATCCATTACAGCGACAGCCCCTCAATTCACCTGTTAATCATTAATTCACTGTTTGTGGATCGATCTCGAAACCCCGTTGTTATTTTGTCACAAGTCTGGTGTATTGACTTTGATTGAATGAAAAGATATCGATTTGTGGGCAAAAGAGAAGGGTTTTTTTTGAGTATTTCATTGATTTTGAGTTCAAGATTTGATTGATCTTTGTGGGTTTTGAAATTCGAGGCTTTTGTTGGAGCTTGATTGGTTTTTGATCAAGTGGGTTTGTGAAATTGAATTGAGAGAATGGATTCGAGTCGAAGAGCTGTGGAATCGTATTGGAGATCGAGGATGATCGATGGTGCCACGACAGATGAAGACAAGGTGACGCCTGTGTATAAATTGGAAGAGATTTGTGAGCTTTTGAGATCAGCTCACGTTAGTATTGTTAAGGAGGTTTCTGGGTTTATCCTGAAGAGGCTTGAGCATAAGAGCCCCGTTGTTAAACAGAAGGTAATTGCTTTATGTTGTTTTTTGTTCCTGATTGTTCAAGTTGATGTATTGGAAGTAATGGTATTCATCATGCATCCCTTATTCGTTTTGTAATTTGCATGTGTATCGTTGTTGAATTCATTAAGATTGTTCAATTTGATGAGTTGGAAGTAATAGTGATCAACATGCATGCGTTGTTATTTGTCAATCTGTTGGTGAAGATTCCGTTCCATTTGTTAAATATGTTGCATCTTGTGGATTCAATTCTGCTTGGATTCCTAGTAATAGAACCGTGTGAGAATTGATTTTGGTAGTTATTTATGATGTCTGTTTTATTCTTCAGTGAATATCTTAATCCATGTGGACAACCAAGTAGAGTCTGAAGGGTAATAATTAAGTTTAGTTATGGCACGATGCTCATTCATTAAATTGAACTTAATATACATTTGTGATATTGCGATATTGTTGAATTTGTTAGTATTTTTTCTATTACTCGTGCTATCTTTATGAGCCCTTTTGGAGTGATGAACTTGTAGATTTGAATACCATGTTTATATATCATTATATGCTTAGATTGGAGATTTATGTTTATTTATATTGCTGAGATATTGCAGTTGACACCAATGGTTCTCCAATAATTTTGCAGGCATTGAGATTGATTAAATATGCAGTGGGAAAGTCTGGTGTGGAGTTCAGGAGGGAAATGCAAAGACATTCAGCGGTTGTTCGTCAGTTGTTTCATTACAAGGGACAGTTGGATCCACTTAAGGGGGATGCCCTAAATAAGGCTGTGCGGGACACTGCTCATGAAACTATATCTGCTATTTTCTCTGAAGAAAATAAGCCTGCCCCTGCACCTGCAGAAGATCTTAACAAGCGAATTCAAGGATTTGGGAATACCAACTTTGACATGCCACCAGAAGATAAGAAATCATTTTTTAGTGAGGTAGTAGGTATTGGAAGTGCATCTATCAAGCAGGGGATAACTAATTTCACTCAAGGTCATTCACTAAAAAAGAATGATAATGGAAGTTATAAAAGTCCAAATCTTCGAAGGTCATTGACAATTGAGAATGAATATCAAGACATATATGAACCGGTTGAATTACGCAATGAAACTCAAACTGGTTTTGGAATTTCAAAAGATGTGGCTGGACCTTGGAATCAAGAATCAAGAGTAATGAAGGAAGACAAGATAAATGGGGACTCCAGCACAAGTTATGCTGAGAGCAAAACTCGTGAAGAGAAGTTGTTGGAGAGCATTGTGACATCTGGTGGTGTACGCCTTCAACCGACTCGAGATGCCATTCAGGTTTTCCTTGTGGAGGCTGCAAAGTTGGATGCAGTGGCTTTGAGTCAAGCCCTTGAATCGAAGCTTCAGTCTCCATTGTGGCAGGTATGTGCTTTTAATTGATTTGTTGGTTGTAATATAAACTCCAGGTTGCCTCCTCCAACTCAAATAAAAAATATAAGAACATGCACTCACTCAGAATTCAAATTGATCTCTCTGCAATATTGTGTTCAAGTGTTTATTAATGTCATTGTCTCTAGATTTTTTTCGAGATCCATTGTAGAAGTTCTTTAATTTTCTGAATTTTCTTTTTCAGGTCCGAATGAAAGCTGTCTGTGTTCTTGAGTCAATTTTAAGGAGAAAAGATGATGGAAAATTTTTAATTATAGCTTCATACTTCAGCGAGAATAAAGATGCTGTGATTGGATGTTCAGAATCACCTCAAACTTCTCTGAGGGAAAAGGCTAATAAGGTAAACCTGGCTTCTCTTACTGATGATTGTGTGGTTCTTCAATTGGTCTCTTAGGGGAAAGAGGATATAAGATAAATAGTGTTTTCATATGAAGCTCCAAACTGAATTATCAAAGTTTCTGATGAGCATCATTAATCAACTTCTTTTTGAACATTTTATTTCTATATATTCTGATTTGTTATGGGCACATATAATCTTTCAATATAATTTGGAATAAGGAAAGAAAAGGAAAATATATCATCTGGATAAAGCAACTTTTTTATACCATTACGTGGACCAGACAAGTATTGGTGTCTTAGATAAGTTTACATTTTTTTCAAAATTTTAGGATGTTTTACAATGATATCCTTGATAATCTAGCTTTCGTAATGTATGTGATGCAATGTTTACAGTATTTATATATTCAAGTCTCCCAGGATCAGCAAGTTTTTGTTATGCTACAACACATGTAAACTAGTTTAATTACTGTGACAAGTAAAATTCTGGTTATTTTGTTAGGCTGCAACACCACTAGTGTATACATTATGAAGAATTGTCTTTGAATTAAATTGTGTATGACATAGTTAATATTAATATTGGTCTTTCCTAAACAGGTGCTGAGCCTTCTTGATGGAGAGCTGGCAGGACAGTTTGTAGGTGGTTCAGATAGGTCAGTGAAGGCTGAGACCCTTGCTGCTGTTCAGATGCCTGACCTAATAGACACAGGTTATTCAGATGATTACTATGGAACAGATAATTCTATGAAGAATCCAAGTGATAAAGGCATTGGGAAGCTGACATCTCCAGCCCCTTTAATTGATGATCTCTTTGGAGAGAGTTCAGGTGCTGCTGCGAGCACCGGTGAACAAAATAATGATGATGACCCGTTTGCAGATGTCTCATTTCACACTAATGAGGGTCGAGAGAATGCAGAAGATCTCTTTTCTGGTATGACTGTTGATGATAAGACATGTGTTAATGAAAATCTTGGCATAGCTGAAAAAAAGGAACCTGAACTATTTGATATCTTTGGCTTGAACTCTGAAGTTCTGCTAAAGCAAGAAAATCAGAAAAATGATGTTAATGACTTAATGGCTGGCTTATCCATTAAGGAAAACATGCCAAATTTAGAGCAGAAAGGAACTGCTTCTGTGGCACCATCTGAACATATCTTTTCAGATCTGAGCAGTAAATCTAGTTATCAGACCTCTGGCAATGTATTTAGCAACGCACTTGGTGCCCAAACAGCTGGGATGAGTGCAAATCCAGTGCTTCCCTTTGGTGCTATGCCATATAACATTCCTTCTGGCAGGATGTTCAATCCCACAATTGCTTCTCAACCAATTAATTATGGTGCCATGGGGAGTTTGTTTGCTCAGCAGCAGTTCCTTGCTACAATGTCAAACTTTCAACAGCTTGGTAACCTGAACACTCAAAATGCTGGTGGCAGTAATGCGATGGGAACTAATGGAAGCTATTCTTCACCACTTCCAGATGTATTCCAACCGAATTTTGCAGTTCCAACCCCTAGTCCAATGAACAATTCAAAGAAAGAGGAAACCAGAGCATTCGATTTTATCTCTGTAAGTTTATTCCGGGTTGTTGATTTTTCATTTTCAGTTTTTATACTAATCTCCTTTCTTGATGTTAAGTTTATAGTGTTAAAATTTGAGAGTTATTACTTATATATCTATTAAAGTTATAGTGATATTTATGGTGCTTGAGTATTTTTTTGAAGGCACAGAGTTGTAAAGCAAATTTTGGACATTATTTATCTGTCATTACCTAATATTATTTGTCAGGTTTATTTTGTAAATTTGATATATGTTGCAAGTCTACAGCAGTCGCACTGTATTTGAAATTACTATTTTCGCATTGCATATTTTAGATTTTCAATGCATTCTCTTGAGAAATTGAATCTTGCTTAAATAACCTCTTTAAGTTGTTTTCTGAAGTGATATGATAATCCATGATAATGTTGTGCATTGTGTCTGTCATGTAGGACCATCTTGCTGCAGCTCGTGATCCAAAGAGAGTTTCTTAAATTTTGGGGTAAACTTGTTACCGAAGAGGCGTATTTATACGTGAGTAGATCAAAAGCAAGTTGTTTATCTTAAATCCAAGATGTTTCTACATTTTTTTGCAATAATGGAGGTGTGGCTGAAAGTCCACAGAGTAGAATTAGCATATTTTTTGTTTGTACTTGAGTTCAAGAAAAAGAAGAATGAGAATTTCTGTGAAATTAGTTGTTTTATAGTTTGTTTTTGAATTTGTACACTGATTTCATGCTATTCCATTGTAATGAATCTGTAGAATGTTTTCTCCCCGCCTCTCTTTCATCTTTTTTCGTTTATTCCCAACATAAACACTAGTAATGTTAATCGTGTGATGAATGCATCTGGGATAGAATAGAATAGTCAATAATAAAAACATTTATCGTTGTTTATGTTGTTTGTCTTAACATATTGTAGCCTTGTGAAATTTGTCTTGTTAATGTAAACTGGCCAATAATGCATTGTCATTTATCAGCATATTAAAGCTGCCAAAGTTTGTAGCGGATGGCTCTGTTGAGCTCATTTCTGTAATGGGGTTTGATTGGCTTGTGACTCTAGAGCCCTTTACTTGGTTTGGCAAGCATGAATGCTTCCGTTAGTGGTGCGAGTACACCTATATGTCAGAATGAATTTGAAGGGTCTCTGAAAGCAGGTATAGAAAGCTGCCACTATAATCAAACATTTTTGGTTTGTTGCAGCAAATTAATTCTTCCACACAACAAAGATTTTTGCTATTTTCATAGAGCTTTAAAAGTGGGTGTATGATTAAGCTAAAATTTCCCCGGTCATGGCTGTTTTATCACATCATAATATATAATTCAGGAAATTAATTGATTACATAACTGCAATATCTATACGGCTAATCACTGGAAATTTTAATTATCAATTTAATGTCATGTAAACTAGCAGTGTTAATGGAGTTCTTCTACTTGCAGGAACATTCAGCGGTCAATACACTTGTATAAGAGAATAGTATATTAAAATGATGAAGGGTCTTAAAAAACTAGTACAGTAAAACGGAATCATAAAAAATCACTATAATAAATCAATTACTGTTCATTAAGGAGCTACGCGTACATCATCAATAACATCATCTGACTCATCAATTGGCATTTCATTTTTAAAAAGCAATTTAAAGTATGGAAGAACTTTTGGGAGAACAGGCAAATCTACTAGGTTAATACTCATCAAATCAAATGCTATGCATGTTTTATGTGTGTGTGCCTCGTCAACTACAGGAATCTTTGGGTATCTTTGGCTGAAGTGTGTGAGAACAATTCGATAAGCACCTGACCCAACTTCAATGGCTTCTTTTGTTGTGCTGTGGTTTCTTGCTATAGCTTCATCCAACATACCATCCTCAAAGGTTGCCTGCAACAATAAACAGAACGCTCAGCAGTCATTTCTGAGGAGAGCAACCTCACCCAGAAGCTGAATAGTCATCAACTAGGACCCTAAATCTTCTATACAGAAAAGCGTTATGATGTGACTTTGATTTAATAAGAGAATCTCGTAGCTATGTTCATTTATAAAATCTTTATGAAGCCCTTGAGATATTTAACTAGCATAGCCAAGTCTAATGTCAAGCAAGTAACAGTCAACTGCTATATATAAACTTCGTACCAGAATCATGGATTATATAATGCACTGTTGACAAAATTCAATTGGCAGCATTGCATTAACAATTAAAAACTCAAAATTTACGAGATAACTTGCCTCATGTATAAGGACTGTCGCTCCCCTGGACACTTCAATTAACTCCTGGCAGGGCCTGGTATCACCGGAATATACAATCTTCCACCCAGGTATTAATTTTCCCATGCTATTTAATCTTTCTGCTGCCTTCAAAACAATTCCAAATGCCTGGGGACAGTGCACAACAGGAACACTAACCAAGGTCTCCAACCCTGCCTCACTGAGCACTTTCTTCAGGCTCTTTAGCAATGCAAAAGCAGTGCTGTTATCAACCGGACTTCCTGGTCTCTTCCAAAAACTTTGCATACGGCTTCCTTTAGCAAACAGATTTGATTCAGAATGGAGAACGTTCTTATGGCTCAGATTATCATAATTATTAGCACTCCCTTGAGTTGAGCAATCCTTATTTGATTCAACACTGCACTCAAAATCATTCCATGAAGCCTCTGTAGTGTACCTACAATTAAGGAACTGCATATCTAGATCCTCAAGTCTTTGATATGCTTCTAAAAATCTCTTCAGTTGTGTCGGGCCAACAACAAGCAAAGGCTCATGAGACACTCCTTTCAAAAGATCACGTCGAAGAGCAAGAATTCTTGCCAAACCAGCATGGTGATCAGCATGAATATGAGAAATCCAAATACACCTTAAATTCCTCACAGCATTGTCAGCACCCGCTACACCATATCTGTACTCAGGCAGTCATGCAACACCGATAAGCTTTGTCACCTCAAAAGAATAAAATACCAGGAAAACAATGGCAAACCTTGTAGCAAAAGTTTCTAAGTTGTTACCTTCTTTTCAGCTGTCCCAGGGTTCCTTCCCCACAATCTAAGAGCAAGCCTCCTTTAGAAAAAAGATTAATATGGATTGAACTAACATTCCGGTATTTAGAAGGCTGCTGTGAGCCGGTCCCCAGAAAAACAATCTCCAGGTCATCCTTCCTTACGCTTTCCAAACAACTAGGATGTCTATTCTCATCCAACCATGGCTCCTCAATCATTAATTCGTTTTCTAGCACAGGAGATATTGCCTCTTTGGTTCCTGTAGGCTTTTGCCACAACTGGCTGACATCTTGTGCAGCATTGACAATCTCTGGAATCTCAGAAAGCAACTCATCCATTATTTGAGAGGGAGCCACCAGACTTGGGATATTTGTTCTATCAAATCCAAGATGAGCATGAGGACGCAGAGTGAACTGTAACAGCAAAAAAACCCATTTTTATTAAAGGAATGGGTGTTGGTCTAAAATGAAATAAGTAAATATCAGTAAATTCCAGAAAGAGTTATACCGAGCCAGCAGCAGAACAGAAGAAGAATGGCCCAGAATACTTGTTCATACCTTAAGGAGATTTTCAGCAGAAATACTTTCAGAAGGCACTGAATAAGGACCCTGGTAAAATGAAGCAAAATCAATTAATCATTTGCCCCCCAACAATTTTCAAATGGTAACTATTAAGTTCTAACAATCCAAAATATCATCTTATGGCACTAGAACAAACCTTGCTGGCACCAGAGTCTGTTGCGGAATTATTAAAATGCTGAAGAGACCAGAAACCTGAAGCCGGAAATAATTGTGGGCACAGGTAATTAAGTCGTGATGCTATTCTTGCACTGGATTTTAGAATTGGAATCTCCTGATTCTTCCTACAAACATCATGAAAACCCAGAAGGAATCAGCAATCAAAAAGAAGCAGACACCAGTACTCCTTTCAAAGAAGGAACAATGTCGTGAAAGCAACTCACATTTCATGCCCAGCCATAATATGTTGGGCTGAACCAAACCTCTCCATCCATTTAAGGTAACTGGGTGTGGCTGTGACAGAAGTGGGAGTCAAATGAATGATACAATTCACAGTCTTGGCACATTCTTGTGAGTAATCTGCATAGTAACTACTGAGAGATTCCACAGACAACAAATCCAGTGTATGGGCTTCTGTTGGGCAGTCAACAAGGAGTACAATGGGACCAGGAACAGATGGGCCCATTACATCACCTGGATGAACCTACAAATATGAGAATAAAATATGGTAAAAAATATGTTCAGGCATTAATTTCAGTTACACCAAAAGTAAATTAGAGTAACATAGTTTGCCTCTCATTAATTAGCTTTGGAACCCACCATGATGTCTTTGCTATCTGACTTCACAGACTTCCCAGATTGCAGTTCACTAAATTTTGGCCCCGGTTTTAAGCCAAGGGCCACAGCCTTTTTTGGATCAAATTTTCCCATGAGTTCAGGCAATTCACAAACATATATGACAGACATCTCACCAGGATTTACTACTGATCCTCTGGAGCAATTTGGTTTTAAAATAATGGCTGAAATTTTAACAACCTCATTATCGACAAGAACAATGGGGTCGGTTAACTTTGTTAAATCAGAAGCATCGTCAGAGGATGGAGATGTCCCAAAGCTCCGTGCGTGAACCATGGCATCACGTCGAATGAAAGACTTCAGTGCATCAATCAAATAGTTGAGGTCTGAAGGACCCCACACATTGACCTATAATCAAACAAACGAAAATTTTAGATAAAGATGAGTCACCACCAAGTAAATCAAAATCTTAGTTAAAATTATCGAGAAGAAAGCTAGTTATACATGAAATCAGGCTGATACTCACAGACATTCCTTCTTCGGCCAAAGTCAAAAGAAGACCTACAAGGTAAAGTAAAAATTCAGCCAGTCACCTCTTTGTTTGAGCAGTCCTAATACTAGTTCATTATAGTAATGCTTAAAACAATACCCAAAAAATGTAATAATAAGATTATGCTAGCAAATAGAAATGGATACGTCATAATTTTTCTATCAAGATACTAACCTGGAAGTCCACCTGCTGTCTCTGAGCAAACACGAGAAAGAAAAATGTGATCTATCTGAAGAAAGATTCATCATATCAATAACTCTTGCACCAGACAATTTTCAAAAACTGAGGGTGAATAAAATTGGAAATATATTTATGAATGGGAAGAAAGGGAGAATAAAAAGTTTTGTTTACGGAATTTCTTACCTTTGATAATTTAATCTTATGCTCTGTACAGAATCGTTGTAATCCCTGCAATAGAAGTAGTGCATTAAGCATCAATACATTGATAGGTTTTCATGTCTAGGAAAATGACATAAAATGACATTCATTTCTCAGGCAATTACATGCCATTGTTTCAAAATAACTTCCTCATTAAGGAAATGTTATCCAAATAATGGATAATTAGAATTGAATTAATACATTCAGAAACAAATCTTACCTCTCCAGCATTAAAAATAAATCTTTGCTTGTCAAAGAAGAGTAAGACTGAAGGAGAAGTGTCCTGAGTATCCATTCCAGTTCCCAAAATCTATATTTAAAAAAAAAAAAATCATCAATATCATATCACAAACCAATAAGATAACTTAAATTATATTTCCAATAACAACTCAATAATCTGAACCATCCAGCAAAACCACAATTGAACAACCCCACTAAAGCCAAAAACAAACTATAAATTCACATCCTTTCCAAATAACACCCCAGAAATACAAAACTAACATGAACACAGTGCATAACATCCAAAATCAAACAAACTAAAAGAACCAGAAAACAGAATGTACTAAGCCAAAATTCACTGAAACCATCAAGCCAAGAACCACGGAAAAAAAAAATACGAACTTTAACTCAATCTTTAAGCACGTACGTTAAATCTAAAAAGTAAACTAAACCCAGCTCTCGAAAACACAAATTCATTACCTGTACATACGAAATAGTATTACTAGGGTTAAGCCTACGAACTTTAAGCTGAGGATTCTTCCTAGGCTTATCACCACCATCTTTTCCCTCAGCCCTTCTTTTGTTAAACCCAAAAGTGGTTTCATTCTTACTATCTTGCATAGGAGCTACCCTTTTGTTGCTTGTGCTTTTGTTCCGTTTCTGAAGATTGAGGTTTCGTTGGGGAGCACTGGTGGAAGGGTGTGTTTTATTGGCGCAGGAGAAGACGGTGAAGAAAGAGCAGCGGGGCGTCGTGGGGTTGCAGCAAAGAGGTAGAGAGAGTTTGAGATGACAAGGGAGGAGGAGGCGGAGGTTCGAAGTTATAGAAAGCATTTGAGGAACAAAGAGTGGGTTTGTGTTGAGGGTTTAACTTTTAAGGGGGTTGAAATGGAGAAAAGAGAGATACTGATTGATGTTTGGTTTCTTTTTTTAATGTAGGGTTTTCAAGAATCAATCATAATTCGAGGGGCTACAAGGTCAATTTTTGAGGATTTAAATTTATGAACAGATTGTAAACTAACAAAAATACCCCCTGTGTTGTGTGTATACTCAATTTTGGAGAAAAATTCAGTCCATTCGACCGCAAGACATTATTTTCCTCCGAAATTTAATCAATTTTCAGTTAAAAGAGGGAAGAAATGGTGGCGGCCAGCTGCCAGCAGATAAAAAACCCAAAAAACAAGTCTCTTTTCATCCGCCATCTACAATGCTGAAGACCCTGAGTGGTTTGCTCTTTTAAATGCTCCTTGGTGTCCAAATGTACTTCTTACAAGAGAAAGGGCAGTCAAATGTTGACAAAAACCGAGGTCCAGTAGACCATTGTTGGTCAAGTCATGGTCTGTCAATAGCTCCATGTTTGGTCTGTCTTCGAGATCCAACTCTACCGAAAATGGAACAGAGTTGGTGATAGTTACCAGTAGTCGATCAGTTATTATGTCTAACACCAGGAACAAGCTTCGCATTTTGCAAAAGGTATACGCAGGGATGCTTAGAATTTCTATTTCAATACGGCTGCAACTTCAGCGTTTTGACAGTACTGGAAAGCCAAAATTCTATTGACCCAAAAGAATTTGCATCAATTGCAGGAGCCCGAATTTTCAATGACAGAGACTAATTATAGAAAAGAAGCATGTTTCAGTTTCTAGGTTAGAGCATGCTTCAGTTAACAACCTTTATTTTGAATGCTAAGTCGTTTGTTCACAAAGCCTTCGCGTCAGAAGCACTCGAGACACTCCCCCACCATTTTCGCCATTTCACCCAGTCCAAAGAATCCAAGTTCCAGATATGATCTCTGATCTGTGCTCTCTGATGTGTATTCACTCAAATCAACTCCTTCCGATTCAAATTAAAAACTCAGGTGTCGATTTTTGGCCTGGACGTACAAATGAGCGTCACAGCCAAAAAGTCTAGCTTCTAGGTAGCAATATTTTCATATCGCCAGAAGTTTTCTTAAATTTTTCCTGAGTCCTGATAGTGTTATATCTTTATAAAGGTTCATTTAGGGGGTGAATGTACAATTTTAAAAGTTAAGGGGCTAAAAAACCATGACTGAAAATTATATCAAAACGCCATAATTGATATATTTATCAAATATACTATATTCTAAGTTTGGCTTCGGCTAATGTTTGTCAATGTTAAGATAGTTTTTATGCCTTTGGTATGAGATTTAGGATATGAGAGTTTGAGTTAAAAGAAAATTTGGAATTAGGTTAAGAGCCTTTAGGTTTTGTAGGATTTAGGTTAAGGACAAAATTATATTTAATTGAGTTATTACCATAACCTCTCAAATTATAGATATTTTAATTAATAACCCTTTTATGTAATATATATAAAATTGTGTAGTGTTACTACTAGTATGATCATCAAGATAACTATTGTCCATATTTCACTTATTTTAACTGAGAGTAATGTCTTTAAGAAATTGATAACACAGATGACAAATGCCATAGAATTGGTTTGGAAAGTTAGTTTAATGTTTAAGATGATAATCTAATTTGATTTAAGATCAAACTTGGACTATGGTGGATTAGGATCCATCTTTATATTTTCATCGGCCGGGTCAACTATTTTTGGGCCTGAAATCTAGCCCATGATATACCATAGCCCCAAAACATTTCGGATAAGATAAATGGAAGCCACCACCCATTGAAATATCCTATAGAAAGAAACTATCTTAATAATTATAGCACACAATTGCATCTTCAAATAATCTAAAATGGAAAGTCTCCAACTTAATACTTACAGATTGCCTTCTCACTCTGTGCCTTGCAACCTCCATTATAATTCCAACCACTGCAAAAACCTTAAATTCTCCAGACATTATGGCTTCTCTAGAGGCAAAATCAGAGCCACTGCAACCATCCCAGATAGTGACTCCCAGTCAAATGCTAATGAAGGACCTCCAGTAGTCAATTTTGCATTTGTTCATGTAATTTTCAACGATTTGATATGAATTTAGTCTGAAAAAATGGTTTGATTATGTTTCTGAATTGTATGTAGTACATGAATTAATAGCAATTTAACTGCGCTTTGTTGGGTTGTTTTAGTCTGTGTTACTCCCGGATTGCACCCCAGATGTGCATTTTAGAACAGCCCGTGGAGGGCAGAAGCTTAGGAATATAATGCTGGATGGGAACATTGATTTGTATGGACCATACGTAAGTTTCTGTCCCGCATTAATTTAAATAAGTTTTCTTCATAGTTTTCATTGAAATTTACATAACATATCTTCATTTATGTGCTCCTTTTTTCAGGCTAGACCTCTGCTGAATTGTGGGGGAGGAGGAACCTGTTGTACTTGTATGGTGGAGGTGAATTTATTTACTGCGAACTGTTATTCATGGATGGAAGTGTTAACGGCTCAACTTCTTCTTGGCCATTTCCAGGGCTCTTATACAGTCACTGATCCGATAAATCTTTGATCTGTTTGAAGGTTATTCAAGGAAAGGAGCTGCTAAGCCAAAAAACTGACAAAGAGAAGGAAAAGCTGAAGAGGGTAATAACAATTTCAGGGAAATATTTCATAATAAAATGTATTTGTTGATGAGGTGAAAAATAATTGTTTCAAGAGTTAGTAATGCTGGTGTTGATGGATTTATGCAGCAACCAAAAAACTGGAGGTTGGCTTGCCAAACCACGGTTGGAACTCCTGAATCTACTGGGCTGGTCTGTAATCTTTCTTCTTCCTCTTCGTTCTGGTTTTCAATTGAACATCTATGGTAATGGATGAACCATTTTACTGAAATGGATGAACTATATGGTATTTGCTACAGGTTGTCATTCAGCAACTTCCTGAATGGAAAGGACATGAATGGAAATATAAAAAAGTTTTCCCTCCAGAATTGTCCGAGTAACAACTTTTGTGTATTATGTATTATAAATCATAAACAATTGTTTCAAATATAATACTAAAATTGTGAGAACTTTTCTTATACAAATGTTGCTATGAAGGTGTTCAATTATGATGATACTGCCCCTGAAAGTATAATTTTAGAAACATTCACTGCACGAAGATTATGGACTCCACAACATTTTCAGCACAGAAATATCAGGAGACTACTAACATTTCAACCTATACTGGTATAAAAATCATTAATTGATGAAAGGCTCAAAGAGACATATCAGAATACATACTTTCACTGATCAGCGCAAAGGAAGGACCAATTATGAAATCAATCAATAGCAAAAAAATCATTAAGGCGCTTGAAACAAAGAGTTAATATTGTTGATGAAACAAGAGCTGAATTGTCTGGTTTAGACATTTTCTTGGAAAGCTTCTCTTACGTCTATATCTTCAACCTTGCATTTAGACCTGTTATCTTAAACATGACTGCTAAATTTATGTTTTGAACATGTTATTGCTTATGCATCAATACTATTGATCTTGACAAACAGATTCGTACCTGTTACATAACAGAGCTTTTTCTTGTGTTTGGCTTGACTTTGGTTGGCCTAATTGGAAGAGTAGCAGGGTTGGTTGGGAGGCTATGCTGATATGGAAGGCGATTGCTCCAGGGCCCTTAAACAACGAAACAAATATCTCTATTAAAGACTGCCAGAAATTTGTTCAACCAGAACCCTTCGATGCTTAAAAGGGTAAAGGTGTTTTTGAATATCAATTTTGGTAGGAAAGCTAATCACTCCGGGTCCCTAACAACTAGCAGCTCATTAGAGGACTACCAGAATCGACGTGAATTCTCCAATGCTTAAGCGACTGAATTCCTTGTCTTGACACAATATGGCAGCACGGTCCGGTTTTCCAGAATCATTTTTCTTTACTAGAATCATCTTGGGAGGTCAATGATTTTTTTTATTCAGTTTCTGCCCAAATGTAATATTTCATGTCTTGGTGTAATGTTTTACTCTAGCATTGTTTCTTTGTTAGTAACTGTGAATTACACCGCAAGATAAAACGACCGTGGCAAACATGTTTTTTATTTTTATTTTTTGGCAGAAGAATTGAGTCAGAAAGAGACCGGAAAGGATTGCAATGATTGATGAAACAGTTGCTTGTTTGATTGGGCAGCTAAACTGAAAGCCAATAACTCCAGGGCTCTCAACGGCCAAACAAACAGCAAAGTCAGAAAAAGATGTCTCAATGCATCATGCACCAAGATTCGACTGGAGTTTTGTGTTGTGTGACGACTAGTTGAACAGTAAGAAATTAGGGAGTCTGTTTCTTTGTATATTATGACGTCTTCCCAGTACCATAGCATGGCCACAAATAAAACTGGATGTAACCTATTAAAGATGCCTGATCTTTTTCCAAAAGTCTGAGAAGCTTATGCAAAAAGATCGCCCCACAAGAAAAGAATATACAGTTTTGATTGTTTGACAATATTAGTGAACAAGCCTTTGCCATCTGTTGCGTTTGATTACAGATTTCTACAAAACTAAAAGGGAAATTATTTTGTATGGCTTTCAGAAAAATGGATGTTGGTAACCAAATTGTAGCAACCTATTCTGTCAATGGCTTTACAGACATAACTCTTCTATCAACATGAATCCCTATCATAATCGTAAAGTCTAAGAAGCTAGACTAGATGGAGGCTCTGAGAATGTGTTGTGCCTGACTTCAATCGAACAGCTTTTGGATGCTGAATTACAACTAATAGTGAATCATTTGATCTTTCGTCAGAAGTTGGCTACATCAAAACCAAAACATGTTAGTAGACATGCCAAGAAATATACTAAACAACAAACAATGACATAATAAAAAAAAAAAAATGTAAGCAGCTTTAGCAAAACCATGTAAGGGTTGGTCTTGGTATGTCACTGGATCTAAATGTCATTAGCACTTGAGAGCCACAGAATTAACACCCAAAAAGGAAAAGTACTTTATAATGATTCTCAAGAGTCGGTTTATCAACCCGGTACCTTAACATATCTCTTAGGTAAATTCAATTTCACTAAACATTAAATCGATTGTGTATGTAGGATGGCAATATTATTGGATGAAATGATTTAAAAAAAAATTATACAAATTGATTAAACAACTGAAAGAACAGGACAAAAACCATAGATAATAAAAGGTTTAGTTTATATCACTCACCACACCGATATGCCATTCATGACAACTAAAATCTTTGAATGTTGCTGCATCCATTTCCTGCAGTTATTGCTCAACATTATTATGTTGTAGGAAATAATATCCAAAAAGTTTCTTGAAGCTTCACGATTATGGGCTCTATTGCCAGGTTCTCATATTTTGGAGTCAACCCTAGCAGTGGTTCTAATGTCTTGCATAATGCATACTTGTTTATGCTACATAATAGTATAAGATCAAGGATTTACACCATTGACTAGCCAAATTTCCAGAACAAAGTTTGGTAGGGCATATTTCTAAGAGCTCAAACTATGGAAAATAACTTACAATGCTATAGATGGGAGGCACCATTGTCTCCCTTTTAGACTTTGTAGTCGGCATAACAGAAAATCGTGGTGCTAAGTCTTGTGATCTAAAAGTCCACCTGTGAGAGAAATGAACAGATAAAAAAGAAGTTATTGTACTTGAATGGACAAATGGAAAATCAACGTACAAAAAATTATTTATCATAATCTAAATTAGTTCATGACACAATCCATATATTTCAGAATATAAAAAATGTTTTTCATGAAACACACAAATACAGGTTATCATTTCTACGTACCCAATGTACAGAAAGATGCAGAATTGCGCCCATTCTCGAACTAATAATCGAAGCCAGTAATTTTCTGAAGAGTCATCCACATTAAGGAATATCTGAAATACAATAATTAATTAATAAAAATTCATGTCCTCTATGATGAAGTTGCATGTATAGCTTTAATAGAGTGTGAAACTGAAGGCACATTTATACCACAGTTTCTGCCATTGCTACAATTTGCATTGCTCCCTGAAATTTCCTGCATAGATCCAGAAAAAAACAAGCACAACAGGTTCAACATCTTCAAACTTCTATTAAAGTTTTTTTTCTTTCATATTAAACTAGATTATTCAGAGGTCATAAAACTATGTAACTCAAAATATTCAAACATGTCACACATACTTAAACATGGTGTACTTTGCATACACAGCATCATGCATGTCTTGAATATCTTCTTCCTCTATGAAAGCTAATTGTTCTCGTAGTACTGACAGATTTTGAGAAATGTGGTGGAAAATCACATAGAATGAAACTAAATAATTAAGCAGCAGCAGGACCTATAATAGCAGATTAAAAGAATCAGTGAAATGTTTTGAGGAATTAGAAACATTGATAATAACATAAAATCAGCAGAAAGTAGCAAGTTGCTGCTACTTCAACAGCATAACAGATTCACCAATCAAGAAACTCACTGAAAAATAAGGTACAGAGGCTCTATACCCAACCAGAGTCAAGTAAAAGACACACCCAAGTGCAGCTGTGGTACGGCGTTCAGTAACTGAAAGATGCTCACACATGATGCAGTAACCATGAGATATTAGCAAGAAGGACACAAAAGAAGCTGTCTTGAATAGCACTCCAGTTACATATACACCAAAGGACATCCACAGAGAGCAAATATGAAGATGAAAACATGAATACCTGCAACAATGATTCTCTAAAACTTCAACAGCAGTTTTTCAGTAAAAGAAAAAATAAATTGGCATGGTTTAAACTTGGAAGAGAAAAAAATAAGAGCAACCCGTTAAAACACAAACTATCATGTTTTTTCTCCAACATCCTTCAGTGCTCTCAAAACTATTAAATTCACAACTTTAACCCTACAT
The DNA here is from genome assembly GCF_011075055.1 of Mangifera indica. Classification (NCBI taxonomy): domain Eukaryota; kingdom Viridiplantae; phylum Streptophyta; class Magnoliopsida; order Sapindales; family Anacardiaceae; genus Mangifera; species Mangifera indica. The sequence continues at coordinate 7,563,334 of NC_058139.1, forward strand.
TTTAACTTAAACATACTTTCTTACTTTCACAAGAGAGTACTGTCACAGGAGAGAGAGAGAGAGAGAGGTGAAGTTTCTAAACTTAAAAAATTGGCTTGATCATGAATATTTCCCAGTATAAGAATCCTATTCTTAAACTCACCTACCATTCGGCGGGTGGAAATGTATGCATGTTTTTCAACATGTCCTACACTTAAGATTGACAGAAGCAATATGGTCATTGTTACACAGATGGTAGTCATGTAATTAAATAGGTGTCTAAAATACGTGAATTGCCACATTTGTTTATCATCATAGTAAGCCAGTAAGATATTTGATACCTATCTATATATCTTACTACAGCAACCAGCATTCCATAACTTGATACTAAAACTCAAAACGGTATCCTATAAATTCAATTTTCAGTGCAAAAATAAATAAGCAGTCCTCTTGTGGTAACACATTTGATCTCAACTGACAGAAAACAAAATCCATAGTGCAGCAATCAAAACAAGAGTTCATCAAACAATTATAAAATTTAGAAAAAAAAATCACTCATTACAAGAGCCAAGAATTTATAACTTACCAGAAGAGAAAAGATAGAGTAAGCTGCAATGCTTTAATCAACGGAACAGAAGTCAGGGTCCACTGCAAATTATTCGTCTGCTCTAACACAATTCAAACATTCACAATAAACAGAACAACTCATTAAAAAAATAAAAGGCCACACATCTCCTAATCATAATACAACTTCATAATCAAATAACATAATCAAAAACCAAAAACCAAAAAAAAAAAAAATCCCATTTTTAAACTCAAATTATCATTAACAAACCAAAAAGCTAACAATTGAAACACTAAACAGAATAAAACGACCCACTTATAAAATCACTCGAGAATACATAAAAACGAAATCTTTATCAATGAAACAAACAGAAATGACCTGAAAATGGCGGTTTTTATAGGTGTTAATGGTCCAAGAACAAACAGAGAATAACCAGATAGAGAGAAAAGCCAAGTAGAGAGAAGGGAGAGGCCGGTATGAGTCGTCAAGGCCGTGAAGATACGTTTCGGGTTCCATGAGTTGCGATTGGAAAATTCAGAAACCTGGTAAAGTAGTGCAATGCGATTAAAACAACGTTATTACCGGTTATACAACGTAGCTTCAGTTATGTTTTGAAAGGCTTCGATTGTCGCTGCTTAATATATGATACGAGGGAAGGAAGCTCCTAAACTGTGCCGTTTTGTTTTATTTAAGGGTTTTTGAAAATTTTATTATGAGTAGGATTGTTATTAAAATACTTAATGAACTTTGTTTTACATATTAAAATGGATCAACAAAAATGTAAAGAAGATGGGGCAGGTTTGAAGGAAATGAAGTAAGTCCCAACAAAACCACTTACCTGTCATCTAAAGATTATTGATATAATTAATCACCATGTAAATTACTTTATTAACTTCATATGAAATATAGGTTTTATAAAACTTTTTTAATACACAAGTTTTGAATAAATCTATCCTCAAAATTAGGAATGGTAACACGGCAATGACGGGTTAAATATTATAATCTCTCTCTCCATTTTATCCTTGATACGAAGATGACAGAAAATCTTTATCTTCTCCCCACAGAGAAGATTTCTCTCCTCTTTTCCTTTTTATCCTTGCAGGAAAAATTCCCCTACCCTTTTTCATTAGAAAAATAATTAAATATTTATTATATATTAGATCGTATTTATAATAATTCAAAATTTTATAAAGTATATCAATATTTAAATATTTGAGAGATATATAAAGAAGGAGATGGGTTGGACATATATTTATCTTTGTTCCTTATTGTAAGAATTTTAGTCATCTCATCCTCCTTCTTAATATTATTCTTATCAGAGAATTTTCACTCCGTTTAGGAGGAACGAGTTAAAAACCCTATTTGTCGAACCAAATTACCATCTCAACTCAAAATACCCACTATTTTTTTTTTTTTTCAAAAGTTAAGTTTAAATTTGGATGACAATTCCACCAAATTTAAATGGTTAATCTAGACCAACCACCATGCTACACATTAGGCAACTAGTTTTGACATTTCTAAAAATCTTATAAATACTTAGGCAACTTTAGTTTTAGTATGTGACCATTACACAAAGTTGTGGTCATCAAAAATAATAAATAGAACAACATATGATTAGGTCAACAAACTCACTATCCATTGAAGAACCACCTTCATTTATATATTTATTTTCTTGCAAGTAACTGAATTTGAAATTAATTTTGGTTGATTTCATCAATGGATGGTTTTGACTAGTTGATAGAGGTCAATTTAAAGGCATGAATAGGATGATTTTGCCTATTGGGTGATCTACAATGAGTGAGAGATGAATTAATTTATTATATTCTTTTCTTGCAATTTTAATTTCTTTTTGGGGAATGTGATTTACATTATAATCTCACCAAACGAATATTTATAATTTTGTTAAGATATGATTTGTAGGTTACAAGAAAATAGTTCGGTGAAAAGTTTAACGGCATTCTTTTACCTCTTCTTCCTTTATATATGATTGACATTTCTAAGAACAATTCTCACAAATCAAAAGTTTATTTCAAGTCATCTGAAAACCTTCAAAAATATCAGTATCTTGTGATATATAATATATATTTTATAATATGATATAATATAAATTAAAATCAATATATATATAAAAAATTTTAAATTATCACATGATATATTTTTAAAAAATGATGATGTAAAGGAGTGTATATGAATAATTTTAAATTTTTAAAAGTGTTTGTGATGTTTTCTAAAATAATAATATATTAATTATAATTTTTATTATTTTATTAATAATTTATTATTTTATTTTATAAAAATTATATCATACGACATGATATGATACTTGATATACAATAAAATATTAATGATAGTTCTTATATACAATCATAATCTACATAAGGTTTAGTAAAGATTCCATTTTTTTGCTCCAAATCGACTAACTTTCAATAGTTTATATTTTTACAAAGTCTGTTAATTTTAAAAATAAGAAAACAATATGCGAAGATATCGAATTATTATTTTTTAATTAAAAATAACTAATTTTATTTTTTTATTAAATCGTCCAAATTATATAAAAATTATCAAACTAGAGTCTAACTTTCAATAACATCCAATATGAATAATCTGAAGGTTTTTTTTTAAAACACTCACATGGTAATTTTATGTACTGACGTTACATTGCGGTAATATAGATAGTTTGTGCATTATCATAGACATTTACAACCCATAAAAATTTTAAATTATACTTTTACCACAAAAAAATTATAAAAGAAATCTGAAAAAATAAAATTTATAACAAAAATTAAAATATACCCACACTTAAATTACTAAATTCGCATAATGAAATATCAAATAAAAAATTTTATTTATTATGGGTGAGTTTATTGTTTTTGTGAAAATAATTTGGAGAAATAAGTGAATTTGAGATTTTTGTGGGTTTCCATTAACAACATAATCCCTAAAATTTTTCACATTATCCAAGAATTGTCAAGTCATCATTTTTATGTGACAAATATAAATTTTATCCATTAAATAAAAAATAAAAAATCGACCGCTCCAATAAAAAAATATTATAATTCGGTATTTACATGTGTTGTCATGTCTTCGAACACGCAAAGCCCATCAAAATTCAAAACATTTCCTAGTATACATTAGTGTCCATGGCCCAAATTGAGTCAATTAAGACCGAAAGGTCCAAACTGCGGCACCTCCTGCCATTTTTAATTTGGGCTCTTGTAAAAATTTTGTATATGGACCAAAAATATGCTCATCGAAGAGCAATGTGACAACTATATTTGAGTTTTAACAATATTATATATATATAATTTAAATATATAAATAATTTATTATTATTTTAAAAAATATTATTTTATTTTTAATTTAAAATCACTCAATTAAATAATAACATAATTTTATTTACTCAAATCCCACATGCCCTAGCTCAAAAGCATCTTCTCCATCGAACTCAAAAGCAGGCCACGATTGTTTAAATAAAAATATAACTTAACATGTGGTTGCATAACAAAACTTGTAAATGTGGAGAAAACAGATCTAATTAATTGCCCACCAACACCATATATTATTCTTATTATTTTTCCCCTTTCTTTATGACAAAGTATATACTTTTCAAACGGTTACTCTGTTTTATTCAATAAACTTAATTAATTAATTAATTCCTTTCACTTATGCGGAAATGATATGTACAAATTGATTGATTTTGACTTAATCATATGATAATATTAAAATCAATTTGAAAACCCGAGGCTTAAAATGTTCCTTTGATACATTACTATAAGCTAATTCTTTCCATTGGGTGACAAATTTTTTATTAGGTATTAAATTTACAGCTAATTGAGTTTAAGTATACCATCCCTGTTCAAAGTGCAGATTAAATGATTTAATAAGGCCAAAAGACTTATTCCCACCCAAGGTTTAGTGTATTTTTAAAACTCCCATATTTAAAATTTCAAAAACTTAAATACCCACTATTATATTAAAATTTTTGATAGGTTTAAAGGTAAAAATGTTATTTAATTAAAAATATTTTTTTTTAAAAAACTAAAATTTATCATATTTTTCTTCTTTAATTTAAAAATCTAATAATTTCTTTCTACTTAAAATTTAAAAAGTGATAATTTTTCTCTGAAGATTTTTTCTATCACCAGAGACTTATTTTTAATTGTATTTGCTGAATTTTGAATTGATGAACCCTAGTTGCATACAAAAATAAAAGTGAACGTCAGTCAAAATTCAGCATCAAGTCTTCGAATTAAAAGAAATAAAAAAAGGCTAGTGATAATTTTAAAACCACAATTAATTCTGTGGACAAAAGTTAAGAATAAAAAAAATTAGAAGGGCAAGTGCAATATCACATTACCAACTTAATTAAGATTAAGACAATGCAACAATGCTATGATTGTTTAATTATGGCAAGTGTAACAAGAAAAAGCAAAAGTGAAGAAGATTTGTTTATATTGTCCTTATATAATAAAACTATGTATATATATTTTTAAGCACATAATTAAATATATAAATAATATATCATTATATGATTATACAATTTTGAATTAAAAATAAATTTATATATAATAATAAAATGACATATTATCTATTTATCTAATTACGTACTAAAACATGTGTATACATAATATTTTTTTGGTAACTGGGGACCCTGTTGACATTTGTTTGATGCGTAAACTTAGAGCACAATGACCGGACTCACAATCATTACATTAGATAAGTTAAAATTTTATAAATATGATAGAAACTCAAATCTAAATTTTTTCTGTAAAAATTCTAATATTTTAATTATTTTGTTATATATAATATTACTCGTTGTTAAAATGATTATACGATTGGGTTGATGCAAAGTTTACAGTGACTAGATAATGTTACCGTTATTGGTAACATAGTAGATATTATGTTTCACACACGACCTTGTTATATTCAAGGTAAGAGTCATTTTCATGATTGAATCATATAAAACAATGTCCCCAAAAAGTAAAGCCAAAAAATTTAGAATTTTGACTTGTGAACAAGAATTTTAGGCACATTTGTGGTTGTGGGTTTTTTTTGTGAATTTGTAATGTGTTTTATAAGGATTTCGAGCATATTGATCAAAACGTTTATGGAATTAAGTAAAGATAAGAGATAATAAGGTATACTTATTATGAAGTAAGTAAAATCTTTGGACTAAATAAATTTGTCTTTAATGAAATATGTTTACGAGTCTAACCAAATAATGCTCAAATTTTTATGATTGACATTGTCGCATGGCTCACATATTGATGATGTTAGGTGAAGGATGCTCATGTGACACTGAAAACATTCACAAAATTAACTAAGTAGGACTTACATAATATTATTTTTATATCTTAAAAACAGATTTTATTCATTTTCTTGATTTGTCCAAGATCCCATACGGATATGATTGGAGAAAAGATAAGTATGATGATGGAGAGATGACCTCTAATATTAATAATATTAGACATTTCATCATTAATTGGTGTGACTTGTAACAGCATGAGCACAAAGCTTATGTTTGATTATTTTTTTGATTTTAATTTAGTATAAATTTCCTGAAACATTGACTTTGTGTTATTATTATTATTATTATTTTTAAATCTAAGGAAGCAAGAGCAAGTGATGTGGTCATTTTTAATTCCAACTTAATTTTTAAAGGAATTACCAACATGCTATGGGAATAATTAATTTTGAAACCACATAATTCTTTTTAATAGTATTTTTCAGAAGCATGGATCATGCACTAATTATACAAATTAATCAATGTTGGAGTCTTTTTAGGCCAAAAGACTTATTCCCCACCCAAGGTTTAGTGTATTCACAAATTTTCGCCCGTAAAATTTTAAAAACCTAAATACCTATATTTTTTATTAAAATTCACTGATATAGTTAAAAGTAAAAATGTCATCTAACTAAAAATATTTTAAAAAGCTAACATTTTATAATATTTTTTCTTAATTTAAAAATCTAACAATTTTTTTTCATTTAATGTTTGAAAAGTAACCATTTTTTCACTAAGATTTTTTATTTTTCTTCGACGACTATCTCCCTTTTTATTGTTGGCATTTTCTCTTCCTCCTAGCTTTTCTCTCCTTTTTGGTCTCTCTTGTGTCACTTTTCCATCGTCTTCATCTTCAAAATTTGTCTTTATTAGAACAAGGGAGAGAAAATATTGACAGTTGGAAATGAGATAATTGATGGAGAGAAGGAGAAAAAACTCTAAAGGAGAAATAGTTATTTTTCAAATATTAGGTGAAAAAAATTGTTATATTTTTACATTAAGAGAATAAATATGATAAAATTTTAGTTTTTTTTCAACATTTTTAGCTAAATAACAATTTTACTCTAAATTTTAACAATAAATTTTAGCAAAAAAGTGAATAATTAAGTTTTTAAAATTTTACAAATAAAAATTTAAGAATACATTAAACCTTAAAAGGTATTAAGTCTTTTTGCTGTCCTTTTAATAGCGATTATTTTATCGAATGATTATTTTTACTGTATCATTATACTTAACCACTTCAATCAAAATTGAAAGCTAGCTCTTTCGAGGTTGATAAATATTGAAAGCCGAAAACCCTTTTTCCTTATCGATATTATTTTTACATATTTGTCTCTCTTTCTGAATTTGAGAATCTTCTTTGGCATAAAGTCTCCGTTAGGTACGAAAAAAATTCCAGGATTTTTAGACTTTTGTGAGGGATTCTCACAAAAAAATCTAGAAAATAAAACACCAGAAATTCAGATAATTTAAACTAAAAAATAATTGATAAATTTTGAAACGTTGTGGGATCTCTCTCTTCCGCACTTTGTCAAAAATGTTGGCTACGTTCTCATCGAAGTCTCTGAATTTCATAACCTGGCAACAGCACTTTCTTTCTTTTTTTAAAATTTTTGTGCAAATCTTATATGATTCTCGTCCTTCCAAAGCGGTACTTTACTTCAGTTTGTTCTATTATCAAAACCCAAAATTTCGACTTACCCAAAAAAAAAAAAAAAACCCAAAATTTCAATATAAAAAAATAATAATTCCCATAATTTAGGCCTTGGGGTTGGGGTTTAATCACAAAAGGATGATTTAAATTAACAAGACAAGCAGAATTTAAGGATAAAAAGTAATGACCCATTTGGAAATACTTTTCTCTTTTGAGCATTGGACAATGGATACTGATATTATTATTCAATTCAATCTAGCTATAGTTTGTATATTTGAGTAAAATTTTGTGTGAATTATGATACAATAATTGAAGGGGGCAGTCAGCAATAATTAAAGTAACAAATTAAACAAGCTAATTAAGTATAGCTACGAATTAATACACCAAAAAAAGAAAAACGCACACCAATTATTGCAAAATTAATTAGTCCCAAGTCGGAATCAGCCACTCTGCTCCGAATATTTGCTCTGATAATTCACCGGAAAATTCCTCTGGTGGATACACCCAGCCGTCGAACAGGTCGATTGAAATCACTTCAAAGCCACTCCCTTCTATGTTTGGTAGTTCTACAATCTCCGCCAGCTCCTCGGATTCTGTCGACACGTCAGCTGATGACGACGGTGGCTGCGCCGCTGATACTGACTGTGATGATGATGATAAAGAATCAAACTTTATCATCGACGCGGCTTTAGTGGCTGCAGATTGAATGTCACCTGGCAGGAG